>NW_023425405.1:56800104-57449451 GCF_014108245.1 Pipistrellus kuhlii
CTACTATGCCCACCCACTGCCAGGATTGATCTACTATGCCCATCTACGCTCCTTAACGACAATGGGAATGAAGGAACCTTGATCTTCCCCTTCCTGGGTCCTCCCTGCCTCCCCAGTGTGGTCACCTGCAGGCATGCTTCTACGAGGCAGCTTGACATTTTAGGGTCCCATTGGGTGGGGCCGCCAGGCAGGAAAGGAAAAAAGGAAAGACAATTTGCACAGCGTGTCTGGCCTTTCACCATCTCGTTCCCACACACTCAGGGAGGCTGCGGGTGAAGTCTGATTGTCAGCTGCCAGCGAACACAGACCTCCTCGGTGTAAATCTCATCCTGGAGTGGGGGCGAGGTATCTCCCCAGAGAAGGTTCCTGTTCTTGACCGGATGATGGGCAAAACAAGGTCCCTTCTCTGCCAGGTCCACGGTTCTGGGACAGCCTGGCATTGTGCGATCCGGGCTGACTACCTTGCAAGCATAGGAGTCCCTTGTGATTCTTGACACCCAAGCAGCCCGGCTCTAAGCGACAGGGCCACCCCTTCTTCTGCCAGGGCATAGGAGCTGCATTATATCAGCTGTCCACCCTGCCGATTCGCCCTCCTCTCTATTTACAAAATGGAAACACATGACTTCAATCAAACGTAAGTCCCCGTCCCCCCCCAACCTCCACCCCCGGATTACGGCTTCCTTTCTACCTTGTGGTAAAGAGTTTATACATAATTGGCACGTGATTTTCTCCAGTGGTTTCAAGTTGTTCCCCGACGTAAAAAGGAACCTTTCAGTTTGGGAAGGGGATGGTTTTGTTTCAAACCAATCCATCATGCCTTCCGAAGGCCAAGAGAAAGGGTCGCCTGAGTGAAACCAGGAAGGCAGCAAACAGGTCGTGGCCTCAGTGGCTCTAATTGGGCAGATGGAGGCAGGCAGTGGGGTGGGGGGGGGGGGGGGGAGGGAGGGAGGGGATAAGGGCAGGGGGGGCGGCAGGGGAGAGAGACACCAAAACCTCATTTCGGCAGCTGGGGTGGCTCTGGGGCATGAGACTGTCATAGAGGAGGTGGAAAGCCACTGACGCCCCCACATAGCACGACAGTCTCTGTTATTGGACAGCAGAGGGAGGATGCAGAGGGAGGATGCAGAGGGAGGCCTCCCTTTTTCAGGTCCAGGTCAGCCAGCACCCAAAGACTCCGCCCTCTACAGCAGGCAGATCAAAAACACCGTCAGCCAACAAAAGCCAATTGACATAATTGGCTGGCACCAAACATCCACCTAGTCACCGTTCAGCTATGTGTACGCAGGTCTTTAATGAAGGCAAACATCGAAAACAAGGCAAGACCACTTCACACTCGGCTTTAAAAAGCCGGGCTTGGAGCCTGAGAGGTTTCCCTAAATTACCATGAGCAAAGTCAGCAGGGTAATATGTTTCGAAGCTTCATCCGAACTAACAACTAACGGGGCACCCAGATAATGATCCCATTACTCTAAGGTAAACAAAAGGGCAATTGTGCTCACTCCGGGATTAGGGGGCGTCTTAAACGTGCTTTCATATTTATTTCCCACAGTTTAGCAGGCCCACAAGGGAAACGTCCAAGTTCGTTAGAGAGGCTTGCTCACATGCTGTGGAAGCAGCAGATCACTCCGGTTCTCCAGGGGGGAAAGTTCATTTAGGAGTTTGCCCGAGAGCAGAGGCAAACTCTGTGGCTCAGCCTGCAAGCTCTCCCAGGACATGCCTGATGTACACTCGGGCTGATGGAGCCATCATGGAGTGAGAGAAAATGTCTGCCATGCCGTTATTGGTGAATGACAATGGATTGCCTCCTTCCTGGCCAACACACACACAGATGCTACACGTAGATTACCCTCACACCTGTGCCTCCCGGCAGAGGCCCTGGCCAACGGACATGGACATTAACATTTGCACAGCTAGTCCGAAGTACCATAGCCAGGCCAAGGTCCTACCTCATACCCTGTGGCTTTGTCACATCCCAACTCGAGTTGCAGATGACTTAGCATGCAAACCCAGGTCCAGACCTCTGCCCCCGGTGCCCTAGCAATTTTCTCCAGGCCTCGGCAGAGAACAAGTGACCAAGGAGAATATGAGGTATTAGCCAAGGGGCTTCCACATATGGAGCTATCTCACACCCTTTGATGTAAAGGTCCAGATGACTAGGCAAGGCCCTCATTCCCAGCCCCCGTGCTCCAGCTGAAGTACGTGTTCCCACTCTTCCCCATTCCTCATGGCCAGTCAGCCCTCAATTGTCATTTGTCCCCCAAACTGTGGAGCAAATCCTTTCTTCCCTCCCTCGCTGTTCACACTATGGTGGTGCAGGTGAGCCTTCCCACCCTGACCTCTCTGTAACTAGTACTGTCTTCCCTGGGCTGTGCCTGTCCACAGAGTGTCTTGTCAAAACCTAGGTCCCACCCCATCATTTGCTTCCTGCACACCCCACAAAGTCTTCCCATAGATTCCAGGATGAAGCTCATTTCTTAAGTAGGTCTTCCATGGTGAACCCCACTGTCATGGGCCTCAGCTCTGATCTGGCCCCACCCCCTGGGTTATGTGTAGACACTGCCAGAACAGCTTCTATTTCCTTATGCAGATTGCACTGTCTCGGGCTCCAGACCTTTGCTAGTCCCATTCCCTCAATGAACTGCCCTTTTTTTTTTTATATATACTTGACTAAGTCCTTCTCCATCTTTAAGACCCAGGCAACCCATCCAGATCTCCCCACCTGCTCCACCTGCTGCTCTGTGCTCCCTTCATACTCTGGGCATCTCTCCTTCACCAGACAGCATACCATAGCATCCTTACCCATGTGTGCGCCTGCCTCCCACACCAACTTGGGACAGAATCCCAAGAGGGAAGCACACGCAAGTGGCAGGGGGTGAGAGGAGGGCCTGCGCTCCGCCCATCAGGGGCCAGAGGGCTCGCGTTCAATGTGAAAAGCAAAGGAGTGGGTTCCCATGCTCACCTGCCTTGGATACAGATTCAGGCGTGTTACTCGCTCTCATCACAGAGCAAAATGGCCAAGCAGCCATCCCTCAGTGTCAATAGGGCATGTGCTGTGGGGGTTGAGGCAGGGGTGAGGGAGCATGAAGCCAGAGACGTGGGCGTTCCTCAGAGCAGCAGCGCCACCAAATCTCCACTGAAATGCTTTTGAGGGGCAGATGGCATTGTGAGGTTCCTAATATTATTACCACTTTTTGAAAAAAATAGAAGTAAAAAAGCATTTGTAGGCCCAATAAGTTTGGGAAATGCTGCATAGTTGTGTATGAAAGGCTCTGAGAAGTCCTGAAGCTTGTTTAAAAGGGACATACACATATTTGCTCGTATACCTGAAACTAATACAAAATAATATTCCATGTAAAATGTAATTGAAAAGTCAAAATAAAACAAAATAATTTTTAAATGAAAAAACATCTCTGATGTAACATTCCCAAAATGCATTTGGCCATGGCGCCTTCCTCATCATCTCTCTTTTCCACGAGTCAGCCCCAGTATTCCCGCCCTAGGTCCTCTTTAGGACGTGGAAGCCTGGTTAAGCTGCAAATCAAGCGGACTGGGCGGGCTCTCGGCTCCTCCATGTCTAGCAACATGGGCAACTCAGTCTCAGAGCCTGAGGTCCCCTCCCTCTGCGAAAATGGACAGTCATACCCACCTTATAGGTTGTCGTGAGCACTAAAGGGAATAACATAAGTAAACCCCTTGGCCCTCATTACATGCTCAGGAGTCACTAATGCACTTTCTCTCCACATACTGCCTGGTTTTTACCCTCCAGCCCTGTCCACGTGGCCTGGGAACCTCTGACAACAAAGTCAATGTCAGCTGCATGCTCGCTTGCTCTGTGGGCCACCAGACACACACCAAGCTTTACTGAATTTTTTAACTAAACCAACCGGAAGCAATACCTTCTTCAGGCACCACAGCCACCCTCCTGTTTACACTGGATTCAGAAGACCACGACTCAGACGATAAAGCCGAATGTCCTGGCGCCTCCAGAATGCCAGGTCATAAATTCGCCCCCATGAGAGGGGCCTGGGGCCACTAGGGCACTAGTGAGAACACACCACAGACACAGCCCTCGTTCTGTTTCTCTTCCTTTGAGTGCAAAATGTCTGATGCTTCACCTCCAAAGAAAATATCCTACATGCTGTAAAAAACAAAAGTCATCACACGCTCCATAGGCGTGCAGAGCCATGAGATAATTGTGCGTCTCAGTCGGTCGCTGTCCCACGCCGCCCTCCTCCTAACCCTGGCCTGATAATGCCCCCCTTGTTGTGTGGCAGCTCCTTAACATGTTCTTCACAGGAGGTCTGCAATGGCAGGGCGCTGCCATAATAAATACTGGCCACCAACGTCTTCTACGGGAGACAGGCCGGCTAGCCTTCCTCACATCCCCTGCCCTTGATTCAGGATTACATTTCACATTTTTAATCAAAGATTCGAAATCCTAAGAACTCTAAACCTTGAAACCGATACCCTTTTGTGAGAGAAGAACTAGATCGGAACTGTCAGAAGGAGCGATCAAAATGACACGGAGCCCATCGGATGGTGTGTGTGTGTGAGGTTTTCTCGAGGTCAGCTGTCAGGAACACAGCGATGTGTCTTATCTCCCCCAAAACCACTGTCCCAGGCCGGGCAAACCGAAATCATTTGAAGAAAAAATAAAGGCACAATAGGCTTCTGAGGAAATTCACAATGTAAAGTGTTCCTTAAGCTCACAGCTTGAGCTGGTAAGAAACGGGGAACCCAGGAGGGCGGGAGGCAAAGGAAAGCAGAAATTATTTATACGAAAGATCAAATCCTGTGAAAGAGAACTCCAAAGAGACCAGGTTGTTTAATTATTCTACCCTAGTACCCTACCAGAGATTCCTTCAAAAGGAAGTAGGTCAGTATTTAGACCTTAGAAATTTAATTATTCTACATAATTTTGTTGGAGGAGCATTTGTTAGAATGTAATTAGACCTTTAGCTTTGATTGAAAAGGGAGCCTACTTTTTAAAAATCCCTTTACAATGAAGCATTGGTCATTTCGCTTGGGGGGGGAGGGGGTGTCACTGACGGGAAGTCTCCCAGGCCATTTAAAATGCATAGTGCAGTAGAGTTAAATCTGCAGTTAAGCCATGTGGGACATACTGATTATAAAGCGCTGTGTTCTGAAAGTCGAATGCCATTTGCCTTAACCCTTACAAAAAAGATTCAGAAAGGGTTTGGATGCATTTTCCTGTCTTTCTAAAGACTGGATTAGGACCACGAGAGAGAATGAATCACTGTCCCCACTTCTTCACCCTCCTTTGCCCTGGCCTCATCATGGGCCAAGTGCACTTCCCTGCTTGCACAGAATAGTTTAATCAGAGAAGTGGAATCATGAGGGAAATGCTGGATTTATTACAGGGATTAGCTCTTATGCAATCTTGGGAGTGGGTTGGGCAGTCCATGTTAGTGTGTTGTGTTAGCATGTGTAGGCCTGAAGTCAATGGAGCCAGCACGTGGGAAGGAAGCTGTATGTGGAGTGGAGGAGAGCCATGTGCACTGGGGCCCAAAGGCTGAGTTAGTTCCCACATGGGTGTCTCCTGACTCCCAAACCCTCAGTTTTCATGTAGATCTCCACAATGGCTGATGCATTTCTCTGTCCTGGGAACTGCCTATGAATCGGCCCATGACTTAGAGAAGCTGAAGAACCAGATCAGGTAGGAGCTAAGGTGGGCTGACAGCTGCCCCATGCCAAGGTCAGCCAGCAGGCCCTCAGCAGTGATTTGCAACAGTCCTAGACATGACTGGGGCTTCACTTCCACCTTCCAAACCACGTGCACGGCTCCCTTATGGCCACCCCCAACCCAGAACCATGCAAGGAAGGGCATTCTGAGATGCACGGGTTCAGCTTAGCTATGCCAACAGCTATGCCAATAGGTCAGCCATGTGACTGGCCTTAGCCAATGGAGTGTGGACAAAAGTGAGAAGAGCAGTTCACTATCCTGAACTTCAGACTTTCATTCCCCACCTAACCACTTATACTATCTTGACCAGAACTGAAGAGATAACCAAGAACCCCACACAACCCCAATGGTCATAGCAAGAAGCAGAAGACCCCAAGTCAACCTGCAAATGCGGGAGCAACCATACAGGATTTTTGAAGTCCCTGAGTTTGGGGAAGGAACTGACACAGACCAGCCTTGACTTCGATGATTAAAGACTCATCTCCAGACCCATTTCTCTCATGACCCCAACTTCCTGCAATGGACCAGGCTCCTGCTGCCCACAAGTTCACGCCTGTGGGTTGATACAAACTAAACTCCAGGATGGGATTCTAGCCCCCTCTAATATCAGGACATGCCCTTTGTAAAAAGAGTTGGAAACAGCTTAAACTCAACATTAAACCCCAACTATGGCCACAACAATGCAAAACCTTGAGAAACATAGTTTAAAAAATGCATAAGTTCTGCATGGAGACAAACCTGAAATCTGAGGACACGAATAAACAAAAGGGTACATGATTTTCTTGTGAGGAAGGAGCATTGTCAAGAGGCCCATCCTACGAATTAAATTATGAATGTCATGTAATTGTGCACTTCAAATCCCAAAGGGGTCAGGGTGGGGAAAGCTTGGTGACATCACGTGGGGAAAGGAAGGCATGGGAATAGCTGAGAAATACCTCCCCAAGGTGAGGAAAGTGCGCTCAGAGCCTGGTGGTGAAGGTTCTTCTTACCTGAGGACACCATGGATTCTCACCTGAAGACCTCTACTTCTCTCCTCTCAAGGTCACGCCAAGGAACTCTGTGCAGACTCGATGAACGCTTATGAGATAAGTGTAAACACACACAATGTGTGTGTGTGTGTGTGTGTGTGTGTGTGTGTTTGATTGTATTAACTTCTGTTTTCAGGCCTGCCTTTCCATTCTCTGAGCTACTTTAAAAGTCTGAAAGCTGATATTTGTCCCTGGGCAAGAGAGAGAAAAATGAAGCAACCCAGTGGTTTCCAAAGGTCCCCTTGGTGATGCGGAAGCTGTCAGCTGCTGGGTTGTGATTTCATCTCAAACAGGCCACTGGCCAGGCCAAGGTGACAGAGGGATGTAAAAAGTGTCAAGTTTGCAATGGATCTGAGATGGATAGAGCTCAAGTTGGGTAGTTGGATATTTAATCAAAAGGCTTCTCAGACACTGAAAAGCCTCCTGTTTTTAGCTGTGAAAGCCCTGACTATCAGGGACTCACATGCCAGGCACAAAGACTCAGCTCAGATTTCCCTGTCTGCCAGGCTATTCTTTACACGAGGACTGTCAGCAATAGCCTGAGTCAAAGGCTTTACCGCAATAAGATTTTATGAGAGAGCACAAGCAAGTTACATTGGCCAACTAATATTCCTCAGTCCTTCTATGGGCCAAGGTCAAGGGGAGCCCAGAGAGCAATCTAATGGGAATCCTGTTCCCAAGACACCTGTAGCAGAGAGTGGGGCCTGGGTGGGGAGTTAGGTCTGTGGATAACCCATGCAGGGTTGAATGTGGCTCCTAAGGCAGCTTAGCCAGGCAAAGGGAGAGGGTTCCAGAGTAGAAAGCCCTGCATTTAAATCCCTCGTATATTGTCTGATCACCCTGAGCAAATTACCTGGCGTCTCAGAGGCTCAACTTCCTGTCTGTGGAAGGAGAATAATCCTGGCTTCTACTTGATAGATCCTGGTGGGATTAAGTAAGAAAATTAGGTAAAGCTCTGCACACTGTGCCTGACACACAGAAGCACTGTGTAGACACTGATGTAAGCGAATGCTGAAAGCAATGCCGTACGTCTGATTGTAGACACGTTGAACAGGCCACAGGGATGGGGATGGGGCTATTCACTGAGCCTCAGGAGCTTGCAGTGGCTTTTTCATAGGAGGTCGTATTTAAGCTGGGGCTTCCAGACTCAATGGAATTTCAAGAGCTGAGGAGGTGGGAGAGTTTTCCGGGATGAAGAAGGAGAATGTGTGAAAGAATGGAGGTGAATAGTGACATGAGAGAGAGAAGGGAGGTTAGAGAGAGAAAGAGAGAGGGTGGGCTTGGGTTGTGAGTACCCTGTACCCACAGTGAGGAGTGATGGACAGTCATGGGAAGTTGTGATGTAGGGGTGGTCCCCAGCTGTATAACATCCGTTTCTTATCCACCTTTCCCTTCTAAATTTGAAACCTTCATACTTAGAGAAAAGCACACATGGGGTGACTAAGGAGCAGGTGGCCCTGAAATCCTCACTCACTGCACTTTCAGATCCTGTGTGGTGTATGAGTGTATCACACTGTACCACGTGGGACCTACCCTTCCCACCAAACCCTGGCTGGGCAAGCCTGGTGGCCCAGCTGTTCCATTTTCCCAGAGCCCCTTCAGGTATAAGAAAATATTTTTCCTCTGGGAGTCTACTAAATGTCATGTCTAATTTAATCCTAAATACATTTCTACAGGAAAAGAAGCCAAATGTGTAAACCTCTCCGATGTCCCTGATTTCCTGTTTCCCTAGTTCTTCACCCACATCTCCGCTCCATCTTTTTTGTGAGGGAAGTAGAGTGAGCAGGCAGTGAGGAGGGGGCCACCGCCACTCACTAATCTGTTTTCCATTCTCGGTCCTGGGTTTTTTTCTCTCTGACCTGCTCTGGGACAGCACAGATGAGATGGTGCCAAGAAGAGATCCAATTATTTATCTTAGAAGCATGAATTACCTCTGATGATCAGAATGCCAACTATATCCAAGTGAGCCTCTCTGCCTCTCCTTAAACGTTTTGGTTTCCTGAGCTGCTCATTTAAGTGTTCACAGGGTAGCAGGAGGTCAGAAAGATAGAAATTTAGCTTTGCTATAGATCAAAGCTTCCATCCACTTCCACCTGTTTCCTCCCTGCTATTCCCTGTGGGAGAAGCTGAAATGACATCGATCAGAGTCAGATGATGGGAAGAGCCCTGGTTAGGAACTGGAGACCTTGGCTTAGCATTGACCTGTCACCACATTTCCATGAGGAGCCAAACTCTCATACCCCTAGGACTCACATTCCATATCTGTCGCTAAGGGGGTTGAAACCATTCTCCCCCAAGATCCCTTCCCATTCTCACTGCAATGATGTCAAGATTCCAACTCAGTTTTACCTTTTGCTTTTGAATTAGTTTGATCTCAAATTATTTATTGAGCCTCCTGTGTGGCATTAACACAATGCTACTAAAAGTGTGGCCAGGGATCCAGGCTGGCCTATGAACTGTGACTAGTCTGGGATGAGAAAAGCAGGCAAGATGAGAGTATCAGAAACTTCTTGGCAATGGGACATGATTGCAACACCCAAACATGTGAGTCATTCGGTTGCACTTGCACGGTGAGTTGCATGTGTCATGAACCGTGTCCTAGCATGTGCAGTGGGACCACAGACAAAGGGAATGAACATAAGAGGCAAATATTCCAGACAGGTGATCAAGGTCAGCATCAATAGCCATAACATGTTGCTAGTTGGAACTTTTGATAATGTTGAAAATGATATTTTACCTCTGTCGTTTTATGCCCAATAGCTCATAACCCCAGTCTTAGTGTGAGAAAAACATCAGACAAATGCCAATAGTAAGACATTCTACAAAATACTTTGGCCAATACTTCTCAAAACTGACAAAGTTGTCAAAAACAAAGCAAGTTTGAAAACCTGTCACAGCCAAAAAGGGATAAGGAGTGATGCCAATTAAATGTAACAGGGTAAGCTGGAAGGGACAGTAGTGCAACAGATTAAGGACATTAGGTTAAAAATTAAGAAAATCTAAATAACCATGGACTTTTAGTTTTTTTAAAGACTAATCTTTACTACAGATAATTTAACATACATTACTTTATTTAATCCTTACAAAAGCCCAGGGTAGTATGGAGAATAGACGTTATGGTTAAATTTGATGGCCAAGGAAACCAAGTTAGCAACATTTGCTGAACTATGAAAGAATAAGGTTTGAGTCCACTTCTCTTGACTTCTCTCTGATGCTTTTATCTACTTGTTTTTATAAGTAGATAGACAGTGATCTAAGTGCAAGGTATTTTCTGGTTAAAATATACTTGATGGCAAAAGATCAGAAAGCATATACAAAAATAAAGAAACCGATTCCTTTAAAACATCATCAGTAATTTTCCAAACCAGAGCACACAGTTGCTATAACGTTCAGGTTTCCTTTTTGTTTTGTTGTTGTTGTTGTTGTTGTTGTTGTTGTTTTCTGAGCACTTACTATTCCTACATGTGATGAGGAGAGAGTGGGGAGGGGGAGGGAAGAGAGAGAGAGAGAGAGAGAGAGAGAGAGAGAGAGAGAGAGAGAGAGAAAGAGAGAGAAAGGAGGTCCATCCAATAGGAGGTCAGGAGATGGGACCTCCAGTGGAGGTGTGCAGCCAGCCTGCTGGAAAAGGAAGGTGAGGGAGACTAAAGGGAAAAGAAGGGAGCTTTATGTAGAGTCCTTTGTAGACCAGAGGATCTCATCTTTTTTTTTTTTTTTTTTTTTTTTTTTTTTTTGCAAAGTAGTTTTTGAGGTCACTACTACTGAGGAGGGCACAAAATTATAGTCAGTGTTTGGGGAAGATACAGCAAGTTTGAAGGATCTGCATTGACATTTCAGCTGATCCGTGGAATGACTTGGACAAGTGGCGTAAACTTGGCATTGGTGTACCCTCGACCTCACAACAGCAAAACCGTAAAGGAAGCCCTGCAGCCACCAGCCCATCTCCCCAAACCTGGCACCAGCTGCTTTGTCCACAAAGGACCAAATCTGATTGTTCCCACACAGTCACATGACTCAGCGTGGGCCACATTTATAACCAGAGAAGACGTGCCCACTACCTAAACTCTATGGGCTATGGTGTGATATCCCAACAAAGAGCCTGAGGACACGAGGAAAAGAAGAACCCATTGCAAAGAGAAAACAATAACAACTCCCAGTGAGAACAGCTCCTAAAAGGAGGGGAGCGGGCCTAGATGTGAAGAGTTCAGAATGGTCTGAGAGGTCTGGTGGGTGCTGCTTGTCAGAACGGTATTCCTCTGCCCCTCCTTCCTTGGAAATGAGCCCCAATAGGGTTGGGGACAAGTGGGACATGATTGCAACCCAGTGAAAAGACTCTATTTCCAAGCCCTCTTTGCCAATGGGACAGCATGTGACATGGTTCCAGTGAAGCGATGAAAGCAGAAATTATTGGGTGAAGTTTCCAGAACAGCTCCTCATGGTGTGGGGATGGAAGCAGAGGCAAAGGAGGAGCTCACCCATCTCCTGCTGATGCACCCTTTGTCTGCCCCCTTCATCCTGCTGAGGTGGTGAGGAAGGTGCCAGAAGCCACTGGTCTGCAGGGAAGAAACCAGGAGATCGCCAAGAACTCGATGATGCCCACCTTCAGCCACTTCCCAGCTCAGTGCCCCCTGACAGCTCAGCACCTAAGAAAAATAGAACCAGACATTCATTTAGGGTTCTGCACTTGGGGGGCTTTGTTTCTCTCAGTTGAATATAATCCCCAATCCATATACTAGGCAACATTTCATTTCCATCCTCCACTTAGTAGGAGTGTATCTGAAATGTGCTTGTACTGGAGTTTCATGTAACCAGTGCCCCCGGAAAGAACCAGGCCATTCTTTGGGGACTTGGCAATCTGTTTTGAGAGCTCCGTGTTCTGTTTGGGGGTGTCTGTCGTTGCTGTAAAGCGAGCTGGCTGACATGCACAACATGTGATAAGCATGAAGCAGCCCAACGGGTTTTATTGGTTTTCCTTGGGCTTTGGTCTAAAAAGGTTTCTTGCTGAGTTGATTTCACCCCGATAACTTCCTTCACACTCCACTTCCTAATCGAAAAAGGCCCCCATCAGGGGAAGAGAAACAGAGACAATCCTTTCCCAGCCCTCTCCCGGGACTCCTTAGCTCTTTACGGCACCACTGGGCTGGCTCAGCAAAAGCAATTTGATGTGCAGGATTCCTGGCAGCCTTCCACGAGTCTGTCTGCCTCATCAGAAAACTCCAATCAGTAGGGTCTGGGCTAAAGGGAGTCTGAGCTCACTGGTGGCGTTGCCACACTTTGTTCTTTCTCTGATATGTTCTTTTTTCACAGCGGTTTTGTTCTTTTGCAGCCCTGAAAGCTGACATGATTTTGGAAAGTGAAACGCTCTCCCCTAAATCCTGGCCCTCACTCCCTCAGGTGAAACTCTCCAGCCATTAACCTTAAAAGGTAAGTCTCCAAAGGAGGGCTTTTTGTATTAGACTCCAAGAGCTACCATTCCCAAAGCCTTGATTTGGAAATTGTTGTTACTGCAGCTTTTCTAAATGAAACCAAATGGGGAAGGCCAATCCATAAAACCAATAAAAGCAGAGTTGAAGGCGGGGTGATTACAGTGAAGGCGGGGTGAGGGGAGGGAAGAGGTGTATGAGCGGTAGGCAGCCAAGAGTCCTCCAGATTAACCATAGCCTTTCCCTAGGGGACTCCCATGGGGCATCCTCCAAGGAACCCTGGGGTTTCAAGGAACACAATTTGAAAACCCCTTTGCCAGTAAGCCAAAATGGCAGGAAGATGTTTAATCATTGTCTTTCAGAAGAGCACATGAAAGGCAACTTAAATTCAGGACACTGGGGACTTGTGATGAGTCTATTTAAAATCTTCCCTGCATTTCCAGATCATATTGCTCATCCTCAAACCCCTTACATTTTGTTTGGATTTGTTTTCAATGAGCTTGTACACCTTGTTGATTTGCCAAACCTAAACAGATTTGCATCATTACTCTAGCTCCCAGCATTTTCTAAGCTGCTGATTCTGTTATACAGGCAATGGCCATGTTACCTGTGTCCCACAAGCAGCAACTCAGAACTCGGTCTGGATTAAGGACACATTCTTTGGAGTGAGATGCTTACATGTAAATAGTAAGTATTCCCTCGCCCACAACATCAGTTATTCCCTTCATGGACTCTAAGGTCTTGCTTTGCCTTTCTCTAATGTCTGCATGCGGTCTCAAAACAGACAGTTTCCCTGACCTTCTCTTCTTGTTGTTGTTAATCCTCACCTGAGGATACTTTTCCATTGGTTTTTACAGAGAGTGGAAGAGAGGGGGAGAGACAGAGAGACATCGATGTGAGAGACACATTGCTTGGCTGCCTCCTGCACGTACCCTGACCAGAACTGGGGATCAAGCCTGCAAACAAAGTATGTACTCTTGACAGGAATAAGACCCAGAACCCTCCAATCTGAGGGCTGATGCTCTATCCACTGAGCCAAACCAGCTAGAACTGACCTCTCTGATTTACAACTGCCAACATACTATAAGCATTTACCAGTGGACACACCTAGGAAGACACAAAGCCCATACATATCAGGAACTTATCTTCCTTCCCAGAAAACTGGGAAGAGGGAGGCTGGCACTTCTAGAACAGCCCGGGAGCCAAATGGAATGAGGTCACCCTAGTACTTAGCACAGCGCCCAGCATGCGCTAGAAGTTCCGTTCCAGACATGACTTTCCCCTTGTTCTTCCTTCTCCTCACTGCTCAGGCCACTTGAGAGGCTATTGGTAAAAGTGCTCCAAACGATATAGAAAACTTGGAGTGGGTGCGTGATCGGTGCTCATGGATTCACAGTTCCTGGTCCAGCGCTGATCGGACCTCTGAGCCCAGAACGGTGGCTCGTGCTCACATCACAAACACGCACCCAGCTTTCTTCCTTCCTCTGGCCTGTTTGGCTTCCATGCCCTTCCTTGCCAGGCTGGTGAGAGGGGCCTTCCATGTTTGCAATGATGCATCTATTCGGCTCTGACAGTGGAAGCTCCCACTTCCTTCTGAAGGAGCTGGCTCCTTTAAAGGGTTTCTTTGGACCAACTCCAGAGTTCAATGTTAGAGTAAAGAAAATGTTTCCCCTTTCTGGCTCTGATTTGGACCCATTTTCAGTAGAGACCATCCCCGCCCCACGGCGCGTCCCATTCAAATGGGCCCCAGAAGCCATTTCCACCCAGGCCTCATCCTGCCACCATGGAATTCCACCTGTCTTTGAATGACTCCAGTGGTCAGAAGCTCTCTTGCACTCTGAGGTTAGTTTTTAAAGGTCTGTGGTATTCATGTGTGTGTGTGTGTGTGTGTGTGTTCACACTTATGTGAGCACCCCAAGATTTTGATCACACCTGGTGAATGAACAACCCCAATTGCTGTCTGCCCTCCAACTCCACCTTGCTCGTTAACATTTCAAAGAACATTTGTCATCTGCTTCTTGCCAAAAGCTGGAGGTAGTGGGACAATGAGAATTAATATATTGAGTTCCTCTTTCAAGCCAGGCTCAACGCTAGACAACAGATGCCCTTTTAATCTATGCCCACCCTTGAGGTCAAGCAGCACTATTGCCATGTTAAGTTGAAGACACCGAGGTCAAATATTCCAGATGTCACCATTCCCCAGGAAGTGGGACTGTGTTTTGTTCACTTTTGTACAGGATCACAGTTCCTGGCGTATTCTGAGGACTCACAGGAGGCTCAGCTGTGGGTGACTAAGATTAGAACCTCGGGCCCAAAGGAAGGTGTTGGTGAGCGATCCCAGGCTGACGCCGGGGAATGTCCGTCTGGAGAAGGCTTCCTCCATGCGGTGGGTAGAGGGAGTTGTCTGGATTTCCTCAAAGGTAGCTTGCAAAGCAAAGTGGGCTATAGAGTCAGAGAGGCACACCTGGGCTTGACTTCCCACACTGCCAGCTACAAGCTGTCACTTTGTCGTCGTCTATGAATGACCTTTGGAGCTTACTTCTTCATCTGAAACAAATGGAGCTAATGAGCTTGATCTCAGGCAGTCATCGTCCCGAGCAGTAAATGAGAGGACATCTGGGAAACGTCCTAGCCCTGATCTTGGCATAGCACGGATGCTCCATAAATATCTGTTCCTTCCTTTTCTCCCCGCTCCAACCCGCTCACAGAACCCCTCTGCACGGGGACAGGTTTGTAGGAAGTGCCACCACCCCCTCCAGTGTCCTTAGGAAATGGAGAAGTACCTACAAAGGATGATTTTTGAAAAGATTTTTCAAAGCAATGAAACAAGAGTATATAGTACAGTGGAACTACTGTCTTCATTTTACGTTTTTCCCCCCCGTAATTGAAACCATTTTCAAGTTTTATTTAGTACAAAATTAATTTCACATTTCCATCAAGGAACGCATGTGCATCCCGGGTGACTCAAACTTTCCGATGCAGAATTCACAGCGCTCCTTGCTGGTGATTTTCAAGACAAAGACTCTCTGCGGAGAAGAGAGGTTCAGTCCTGCTGCAGGATCGAAACTAAGCTACAGTCAGGCCTCGCGGTGTTCCAGAGGGAAGCTAACTTAAAAGCTAGCTGCAGGGAGGTCCTCAGTCCCGATGTCCTAGTTTTCCAAATACAAACTTACAGCTTGGAGTATCTTAGACACAAGGTCCTCTGGAGTTGAACTCAGAAATGACACTGGGCCCCCTTGTCAGGGAGAAGTACACACCTGTCAACATGTGTGGGCAGTTCCAGCCATGGAGACCAGAAGTTGGCCCTAATGACCCAGGTAACCCCAAGGCGCTCTCACTGATGGCTTCAGAACTGGGGACCCACCCCCCCTTGCTGGGTTCCTTCCTGGGCAAATAAACACAGAAGCTGCACTTTGGGACCCGGGGCCTATGCATTTTAGGGAGCACTCCCTGCCTTTAGTCTCCAGAACATAATCCAGGACCAAGAAAACCAGCCGAACTGGGGCAGGTGAGCAGGGGCAGTGGCCAGGGGAAGGGGGAAAGGCATGTTCTCGGCCTTGGGTGTGCTCTGGGCACCTGTGCGCATGCAGCATCAGTGAACCCCTAGTCCTGAGCCCCCCGATTCTTCACCTGCCTCTCTCCCGGGCTGGAGTCAGATCACCCTCAGCCCTGGTCCTGCCCCGGGCCGGAGCTCCTGGCAGCCAGGCCCGGGATGCCATCGGCACTCGTCCAAGCACAGGGAGAGCTAACGCTGTCCCATGGTTGGGCGCTCTTCTTTCCTGGGTTCTCTTCCTTCCGCCCCCATGGAGGTAAAAGTCACTTAACATAACATTCATCATTTTAAAGTTTACAAGTCAGGGTCTTTTAGTCAGCTCATGGTGCTTTACCGCCATCACCGCTATCTAATTCCAGAACGTTCTCATTACCACAAAGGAAACCTGTACCCGTGAAGCAGTCACACATTCCCTGCTGCCCCTGGCCCCTGGCAACCAACCACTTGCCTGCCCTGTCCCTGTGGATCTGCCTGCTCTGGGCAAGGGGCACCCCTGCAGCAGCACTTTGCCCTTGGCCAAAACCATGAGAACTGAAGGTCAGGGTGGCCTCAGCCTTTGTGGGGTACCAACATATCTTCAGATCTACCCTCAGAGTAGATCCAGTGTATTTGGTCCTGTTATCTCCCTAAAACCTGCCTGTGACCTTGCAGGAAGCCCTGATTCATGATCAGTCAGGCATGCATATGAGGTCAACTACATGCATCTAAGTATATCCATGCATGTTACTATACACACATGTTGTTTACACAGCAAGGCAATGTTCCATGGTCTCTGTACTCAAAGGTTTTCTATTGTCAAGTACATAAGTACCCGATGCTGGTTTCCAGGAAGGAGGAAGGGCTCAGGCCGGCCTGGGAGAACCAGCACCAGCTGCCTTTGGCCAGGTTACCTTGGCCGTGGCCTCATGAACATTGGGCCCTGCAGCTCTCCTCTGGCCTGTGGAAGCTCAGGAAGGCGGTGGCAGGCATTGACCTGTCCGAGGCCTCCTGCACAGAACAGCTTTGTAGCAATATGTTCAAAGGTCAGCTCTACTTGTTAAGATTCTTAAGGTGTCTGTTTCATTTAAATCAAGTTCCGTGTTTGTACATGTGTGTTTTCTAAGGGAGAACGGACTCTCCTGAGAGAAAAGTCCCCCATAAATTGGAAACATGTGGGGGCATTCGGGAGGTCAGCTCTGGAAAGATGTGCTGTTATATCATGTGCACACTGGAACTTCACTCACGCTCAAGGCTGCCTATGAACTGTCTGATTCTCTACCCAGGTTAGCCGCTCTTCCACATCCAGGTACAGTTGTCCAGACACACACACACACACACACACACACACACACACACACACACACACACACACCAACTCTTTTCATTCCTTCAGAGAGAGATAAGGATGAAGATATCATATTACAACTTCAAGAGCTAGAGCTTAGCTAAGTGATGGGTATCTTATGAAAGACGTCAATGTGGTATCATGCTTGATACCAAAAAAGGGGGGGACATAAGGTCTGTGTGGGCCACACTGCTTCCAAGTAGCCTTGGCCGGTTTTGCTTTCATTGTGATAGGATTGCCCATCTAGGGGCCAAAATCCTCTCTAAATGAGACAGATTTAGGGACAAGATTAATGCTGTTCACAGGACTTTCTGCATTTAAAATTAAATACATAGCCTTGGCCATATGCTCAGTGGTTAGAGCATCAGGTTCAATTTCCAGTCAAGGCAGGTTGTGGGTTTGCTCCCTTCCCCTCGATCTGGGCCCATGCAGGAGGCAGCCAGTCAATATGTCTTTCTCACATGGATATTCCCCCCCACCCTTCCTCTACCTTCCTCTCTTCCTTCCACTGACTCTGAAAAGGAATGGGAAAATATCCTCAGGTGAGGATTAACAAACAACAACAGAAATTAAATACTTACAATTATATTTTACATGCTGTTTACTGTTCCAGCTTTCTCCCTGCCTTCCAAAGACCACTAAATCAGCACATCAATAGAATGAAAGAGGGAGGCAGGAAGAAGAAGGAAAAGAAAACTAATATTCACTGACCATCTTGTCCTCCCTATTTAGTCTTAATCAATTAGATCTTATTTTATTTCTTGCAACCACCATGCAAGGAGATATAATTATCTCCATTTTACAGATGAGAAAACTGAGGTCCAGAGCATAGCACATAGCACATAGCACATAGCAACAGCACTGGAGCTGGAATTTGAAGCCAGGCTGGTCTAACTTTAAGAATCATGTAACACTAGACACATTGCGGCATCCTTCGTAAATTATATAAAAGTCTAACCACGATGCTGTACACCTGAAACTAATATAATATAGAATGTCAACTGTAATTGGGAAAAAAAACAAAACATGTAATTAACTGAAAAATAAAAACATGGTGTAATAAACATTAAAAGAATCACATAACACAGCGGGTGTCAGACTAGAAGCTCCCAAATGTGGTCCTCGTCAGGGGCCGGGCCGTTCAGCTCCTGATCCAGACTTGGTTGCTCTCTTGGTGATGTTGTGAGAGAGCCAAGAATTTCTCGGGCCTTCACTTCCCCACTGGAGCCATGGAAGTAACACTGCCTGCTCTGCCTGCTTCTCAGAGATATTGTGAAGAAAACATATGGGAAAAACAGGAGAGTCTTTGATATACAAAGGTCAAGTATTTGTATCATCCAGTTTAGTGATCTACAGACCTCCCCAAAGTGGGATGCACAGGATAATCCATGGGAGTGTGGAAAGAAATTAACTACTCAAACTTCTAATTATGTTTTATGTTAAAACAAGGAAAAATGCATAGACATATTAATAGCTTATCAATAAATTCACAGATAGTAGGATTGGATGGCCCTCAATATGTTACTAATTAAGTGCATGATCAGAAAAGTTTGAACCACACATCTATATAATAGACAATATAAATCCGAAATATTGTGGTACCGCTGTGTGTTTACAGGGAGTGGTGGCTGTAGATACTTCACGGAACCACCAAGTGAGGAAGGAGCTCAAAATTCTGCTAATGGTCAAATGTTTGTCTTCAATCCCCAAGCACCTCCACATATTAGAAAGACCAGAAAGTAACTTTTTTTTCTTTTAATGGACTTCAACTGTGGAGTTCCATTAGTCTTTATCTTAGTTCAAACACACTGTCACCATTGATCTAAGTAGGAAGAGCTTTTATTTCATTCATTTGTTCAGCTACAATGCCATGAATAATCATGAACCCACAGCCTTACGTAAGAACTTGAAGTATATTTACCTATGTCTTTTTTCCTATCTCCTGCCTCCCAACGCAGATGTAACCAGTATCCAGAATTTTATGATTATCATTGCTTTGCTTTCAAATTTTTGAGCACATATGTTTAGTTTTGCTTGTTCCTGAACTTTATAAAAAGAGTATGATATTTTAAGAAGTCATTTGGGACTTTTTTATTATGTTAAATGAAACCCACATTGTTGTGGGTGGCTGCAGGCTACTCCACTTTACTGCTGTGTAATATTCCGTTGTGTAATGAGATCATGAATTATTCATCCATTTCCTTGAGGATGGGAATTTGGATTATTTCCAGTTCTTTGCCACTAAGAACAATACTTCTCTGAACATGCTTATATGTGTCTCTTGGTGTTCGTGTGTAGGAATTTTCTTGGGGAATGGACTAAGAAATGGAAATTTGGGGTTGTCCTCCTATTCAATTTAACAGAATAAAACCAAATTACTTTCCAAAGTATTTGCACCAATGGGCCACTTTCTTAGCCAATTTACTGTTTTCTCATGTGGGAACCTGGCTAAAATTACTCACTGGTACCTGGGAAGATTAAAGAATTTAAACAGGAAAGTATCCAGCAGGCTTTCTAGAAAACAGAACTATCAGTAAATTAGCCCATAAATTTCTTTCTCCTGATTATCTTAAAACCACGCCCTTTGTAGACCTCCTTTCTGTCTCTAAAATGAGCAAGTGGAACCAAAGGGGCTCTAAGCCCAGCACAGCTCTGACCTGTGTCAGAAGAAATTCCAGACCAGTAGCCCCTTACTGTGGGTTCCAGAAGCTTAGCTTCACAAAGGAATATGCTTTCTCACAGCCCTGGTACTGACTCCCTAATTCTTGGAGCTCATAGTCCTAGGAACTCCTGCAAAGTTGGGTGGCAGCCAGTTGGTTCTTGGTGCTAAGTAATGGTTGAAATTATAATGGGGAGGGACTAAAACTAATGACGAGATTGTACTTGGAATGCAATTCCCTACCAAGGTCCTCCGTGACCCATCCTTATTGCCTTCTCCTGCCCTACTCCTCCCTATGGGTCACCTCTTTGCTGGTCAGGCAGTAGCCATGGGCCTCATTCAGTTCCTGGAACACTCGAGGCCATGCCCTGCCTCAGGGCTACTTCACATGCTATTTCTTTGGCTCTGAACGCTTTCTTCCCCCCCTCCCTCACCCCCACCTCCAGTCTGTTCACAGCTGGCTTCTCCTCATGCTTGAGCTCTCTGCTTAAAGACCACCTGCTCAAAATGGCATGCCTTCTCCTCCCCTACATTAAACAGTTTTACATGTACTTCAAGCATTCTCTGTCTCAGCTTCTAGAGCCTTTATAACATTTGGCTCACTTTGTAATGATTATATGTAGTGATCTGTTTACTTTCATTTGAGGTCCATCTTCACTACTGAATCAGTTTTATGAGGCCAGAAACTATCTGTCTTCATTATTCTGATTATACTTCCAGTTATTAGCCCAGTGTCAAATATTTGTTGAATAAGTGGATATATTGTGTCCACTGGGCATCAAGGTAAGCCACTCTACATATGAAACTATTCTCATTCATTCAACAACCCTGTGACATAGCTATGACTAACACCATTCAGAAGGTGAGTTTTATGAAGGTTAAATAATATCTCCAAAGGCCCACATCTAGAGAGTGGGAGAGCTGGGTTTGCACACAGATCTAACTTTAAAGTCTGTTCAGTTCCCTCTGAATTGTGAAGACCCTGGGAAAAGGAATTTCAGGGAACTGACTGGTGTTGCCTGGCCTTTTCAGATGGCCAGCCTACTTTCCCTGGGAATTCCTCATTTTCTGTGCTAAATCTTGGAGCTGTTAGTTTCGCAATATTGTACAAGTATTGCACTGATGGAAACTGTCGCCTGACTTCTTTATCTGTTAAACAAACATTAAAAATAACTAGTTGGCCAAACTCAGGCTATTGTTCCCTCATCTAACACACTACAGGGTTACTTATCAATGGAAAAGCATGTTCCCGAAATGTCACAGCAGGACTTTAAAAGCTAAGGAGACCTGTAAATCATTCTAAAAGCAACAACGCTGACCTCTTCCTTAACACTCAGATATTTAATCTGTAAATTATTTAGCTTGCTCCGTTTCTTTCTCCCAAAGCTTAAATAGCAAAGCAGCCATTTTCATTTCCTTTCACATTTCCCCCAAGTGATTAGGAAGCAGCCCTCTTCAGAAATACAGGCCACATTTATATTTTCTATAAATGAATTAAAAAATAGGTCTCCTTGGCCCTCTAAATGTATTATACTCTCACTCAAGGGATCCCAATGCAATGGAAAACTGTTAGAATACACAGGATGGGGCAAAAGTGGGTTTACCATTGTTCACATGGAAAACAATACAATAGTTAATGAATATTAATCTTACTTAATAATAGACAAACATGTAAATTGACCATACCTCCCCTATGCCCATCAGAGTGAGTATGCAAATTAGAAAGCCAAAATTGGCAGCTACCCAACTGCCAGGCGGAGCAGGAAGCCTGCTATGAGAAGGAGGGTGTGAGGGGTGAAGGGATCTACTGGAGCTGAGTGCCTCAGTGAAGACAAGATTGCAGACTCCGGAATCTGCAGCAAAGACGAAGAAGGCAGACTCTGACTGGAACAAAGTCCTAGGTCCTGGGTGCCAGAGGAAAACCAGTGCTGGAAACCAAGGAAATGAAGGCCTATTGCATGAATCTCTTCATGAAACGGGCCTCTAGTACAACAATAAACTGTGCTTCACTCCCAACTGTAAACCCACTTTTGTCCCTCTATGTAACTTCCAATTCTCACAATTATTCCTCTTAGTGCAATCTTTTTGGAAAAGACTAGAAAGCCATGTACTTCTCTACAAACCATAAGCACCATTTCTCTGGAGGGTTAATTAAAGGTTGTTTCCCCAGGGACTGTGCCCTGGACTAGTCCCGGTGTGTGCTGTTCAATCTCATTCTCAGCACTAATAGGACACACACACCACTTGATTAATTTCATGTTTAGTTGCTTCCTTATGTTTTTGTTCGTTCCAGCAAATTTGCAACCTGAGTAAATGTTTGGTCTTGTCATATTTTGATGGCAAGCATTTCAAGGGAGGGGACAATATTTATTCTAATTCTTTTGTGTTCCACATATACCTATGATCACAGGCATTTGGTCTATCCCACCCCCCACCCCCCCACTCCGTAGACCTCTTTAGAGCAACGTTGAGGCTCCAGAAATGGTGCTCGGAGCTCCTGGAAAGAAAGAAACTGAAAAAATATTTGTATGCAATTTAAGCTCAATCAGAAGGAGGAGGTGCTGATTCATTGGCTTAGAAAAAAATACAGGTGCATCTTTGACAGTGGTTGATCTCATTAAGGTGGTCGAGTTCCTTCATTGTATTGTTTCTATATTTTCAATCAGAATATAGGCTTAGCTTATATCAGGGAAAAGCAATTTTAAAATCTAATCGCTAAGTGAAAGGACAAAGTCAAATTCATACCACAAAGAGGCAGATGGAAATATAGAGAGCAAGCCCACAGATAGGACTGAGAAGTTTGAATCTGAGTTGGGATTTTGCCCCTCACTAACTGGGTGATCTTTTCAAGGCTTGGTGTCCTTGCCTATAAATTAAAGATAAAAATAGCTCTTTCATAGAGTTGCTCTGAGGATTATATGAGATAATGTCATGAAAAATGCTTTACAGGACTGTAAAAGGCACTAAATAATGTAAGGTGTTATTACTTATGTTGTGAATTGGGTCTAATTTCAAATGGCCAGTGCTGGAAGGCAGGCCTATGGCAGACACCGCTAAGCATATTATGAGATTAAGAGGCTCAAGGCCAATTATCTACAACAGTGGTTTCAGTGTTAGGTTCTTCCCACCCCGTGGATGCCACAATTTGCTCCAGATGAGTAAATGCTAAAAAAAAAAAGTCATGCCAATTCCTACTAGCAATTAAGACCCAGGCACTGGGGACCACAGAGAGAGCAGGTTGGCAAATACCTTGAGCCCTTGCTTCTTTCATCTTCTTCTGGGTTAGGATAAAATTACAAAGATATATTTTGATTTTATTCTCCCAAGTCAGGAAAACTGTGGGGAGCAAGTTGATTTATTTTTCCTGTTCATAAAAGAAGAAAAAAAGCAGTGGAGTTCTGTCTACTGGTATATCTAAGATGAGATGGTAAGCTCTGGTTTAGAGGAAAACAAATTGCATGTCTACCCTGACCAAGTCTCAACCTCCTAATAGCTTGTATTACACCTCTTATAAAGCTCCCTTCGTGGTTTTGGAATTTACTGTGCCTCCTACAAAGCTCTGAGGGGAACATTCAATCCTCCAGTCACTAACCCAATGATGGAAACACACCTCTCCCGGCATATTCTAATGCATGGTTTCACCTCATTCTCTATTTCTCTGCACCAAGCCAAAGAACTAAATCACTACACATAAGGCATCCCACCTCTTCTGAACCTAAAGCACTTGAGTTCTCTAGTGTTCTCTCTCTCTCTCTCTCTCTCTCTCTCTCTCTCTCTCTCTCTCTCTCTCTCTCTCTCTCTCTCTCTCTCTCTCTCTCTCTCTCTTTCTCACTGCCCTCAATCTCTCATTAAGTGCACGATAAAGCTGTTGGAGTGGATTACTCTGGATTCAAATCCTTTCTCCCTCATTTGCAAGGTTTATGGTTATGGGTATATCAGTTGTCTTCTTAAAGCCCCAGTTTCTTCTTTCTAAAAAAAAAAAAATACCTAATTTGAAAACCTGTTATGAGGATTAAATTGTAAAGCATCAATACATTGCCTGGCACATAATCAGGCTCAATAAATACTAAATCCTATGTCCCCGCTCCTTGGCCTACTTAGTGCTAGCTTGAACACAGCACATGTCTTGACTGTACATTCATCACACATTCCTGGACCTCTGCCACATTAGATGCTCCAAGCATTCAGAGGCAATAAATTGGAAGCCTCCCAGGGCTTCCCAGCCCCTGAAGCAGCCCACCTACTGCTCCTGGAGGCAGACACTCAACGAAAAGAGCAGCTGCCAGACAGGACAGGCCACCATCTGCACCTCCACCCTCCTGCCTCCTCCCATAGAGGGCAGCCGTGGTCCCCCAGGCAACCCCAGGAGAGGCCACAGATCAGGCCTCTCAGATGAGACCCAACCGAGAACCAGCTCACCCACCTGTGTCTCCAGCAAATGCTTTTAATTTGCTCCCGGGAGACTGTCAGGACCACTGGACAGGTCCTGATGGAATCGGGCTGAGCTCTGCCATGAGCATCCACGAGGCTGTGGGTCTCACATGTTCCACTAATATTTCATTGGCCCATCAGCCTTGGCTTGTCTGTGGGAGCGGCTGTCCATCCTGCCCTCCCATGTTCTGGACAGTTGAGGAGGGAGAGGCGAGGAGGAGGCAGGAGAAGTCTCCAAAGGATAAAAGAAGGAAAGCACCCTTAGGACCTAACCCAGCAGTTCTCAGAGCGTGGCCCCAGCCAGCTGCAGCCCTGTCACATGGGGGCCCGCTAGAAATGCAGGCTCCCAGGTGCCGCCAGGCCCTGCTGAGTCAGCAGCTGGCAGTGGGTCCAGCAGGCCATGTTTGCACACCCTCCTGTGCATCTGATGCCTGTTACCATTTGAGAACTGCTGACCCAGCTCCACAATGCTCAGGGAGACTCAGACTCAAGGAGAAAAGCAAGAATGCAGGGAAGTTCTATCAGGATAAAGGAGCAAACCTCTAGGTTTGATCAGGAGGCCTTGGTCTGAAATCCAGCTATACTGGTTGCTAATGATGTGAACCTGGGCAGTTTCTCAGCTCTTGAGCCCCTATTTCCCTGGGTGTCACGGAGGTAAGACCATTCCTGCAGAGATGGGGGATGAAATGCCCGCTCTGTGGATGGCCTGGCATCTCTACATCCATTTTTTTATTGTTGTTGTTCACGGCACCACACAGCTTCCCCTGTATTCCTTCATGGCAGGATTTCTCAGCCTTGGCACCGTTAACATTGGAGTCAGATAATTCTCTGTTGCAAGGGGCTGTCCTGTGCATTGTAGGATGTCTAGCACTAGTTCCCTAGAGCTGCCCCCAGGTGTGACCACCAAAAATGTCCTCAGACATTGCCAAATGTCCCCCCCCTGCCAGGGCCAAATGCCACTGGCCGAGGACCACTGCATGAGAGGTTGGCATGCAGCACAAGTAAAAAGCAAGATCATCATATTCAGTTAGACCTAAAACATAAGCTCATCTACCAGCCAGAGAGCTGACCTCAGACATGTCTGGTAACTGTCTGAGCTTTGATTTTCTCCTCTGCGGAATGGTGATCAGAACACCTACTTCACAGGGATGGCATAAGATCGAAAAGTCATCATCTACAAAATGCTCAACAGATTTGCAATTCTGTTGAAAATCTGAACTTTCTGTGCTTTTGACTTGACTATGAAGAAGCAGAGGGATAACTAGCATGAACTTTTGATGACCTCTTTGAACCACAAGGTCAGAGACAGCCAGGCTCATGAAATACTAGTACACAGAAGGCAAGGAACGATCAAAGAGAAGGGCTGGGTCTTTGCCCTGCTGAGTTTGGTAAGACGGAACACCTCTCTCTCAGAAAAGGACAGTAATAGGCAGCTCCTTTGACAGGCCTATGACAGCTCATTTCCCCAAGTCCCCATTCTGAAGCTCTAAACCACTTCAGTATCACAGTATCGTTAAGCCATGCACATCAGCACAGCAGAATGAGACAGTGAAGAAGCAGGGTGGTTAAGAGCTTGGGATCTGATTTGAATAGATTTGAGTTCCAATCCTAAGTCTGCACATATGGGTCTGTGAGCCTGGCTGAACCACGTATGCTCTCTGAAACTCAGTTTTCATTATCATTGAAATGACGACACAGATATTGATAGTAGACCCTGGTTAGGGTTGTAGCACAAAGTTATATGAGCTCATGTGTGTGGAACACTTAGCATAGTGACTGAAAGTTATCATCACATGACTGTATCAGAACCACAAGAGCCATGATCTTTGTAATGTCATCACACTTGCCGAGGTTGAGGACAAGCATAAAACTGAGAACATCAGCTCTTAACAAAGATTACAAAAATGATCCAGCGCAGGGAGACAATGGCTCCGCATTTCACTCTCCACCTGTCAGTCTTTGAAGATAATCTGGACCGAGGGGCTGCCCAAGCAGAGAGGCTATGTGTGCAGCCAAAGAGAGAGTCTTCAAATAAACACCCACCATCTAGAATTTCTCACCTAAAGACCGGAGGGAAAAACCTCTCTCCGTAATATCATGGAGGGACCACTTACCACCATGTGCCTTGGTGCATTCCTACTCACTCCATCCTCACAACCACCAATTGGGATATAAATTCTACTGTAGTCCTATTTTATAGATGAAAAATACTGTTATATCTATACCCTATTAGGCAGAGAACTGGGCCAAATCAGTCTTCCTAATTCTTAGATTTTACAACCAATCTTTGTCATCGATTTTTGCTGTCTAATATTTTCCACAGTCAGAAGAATTATCTTCCTCTGAGCTCAAGTTACTCTGAGACCTGATTTAGGGAGGTGAGAGGAACTGGATTGAAGCCAGGGTCATGGGCTGGATTTATGGTCTCCTCAAAACATCTTTATATCCAGGCCAGACGCAGCCCCAGAGAGAGAAAGTCACAAAGCTGCAGTTTTGTGCTCCTAATTTGTGCACCAGGATGGGGCTCCTGGCCTGGATTCTGCCTGAATGGCAGCTGGCAGGTACCACTGTATATCTCGGCCATGTCTAGCACCATCCAGGGAGTGGTGGTCCTCCTTTCCTTTTTTAAGGATTCCAAATTTCACTGATTTACTCTTTCTTTTCTGCACCCCAATGGATCATAAATTCCGTGCCTTCGAAGCCTGTTCATATGTGCTGGGTCTGCACTGGCTGGGCCATCAGCAACCTCTAGTTTTCTGGGTGTGTTTTTTCAGACATAGTCACACTTTGCTCTCCTCCTAGATTCTCTCAGTTCTACTCACTGAGAATACAATGAATCAGCCTCTGAAAAATCTCACCCTGAGCTCTCCTCCGTGGCTTCCTGCATCCATCCCACTGAAGTCTTGTCCAAAGATTCTTTAAAAAAAAAAAAAAAAAAATATATATATATATATATATATTGATTTCAGAGGAAGGAAGTGGGAGGGAGGGAGAAACATCAATGATGAGCAAGAATCATTGATTGGCTGCCTCCTGTACACCCCACATTGGGGATCAAGCCCGAAACCCAGGCATGTGCCCTGACCAGGGATCAAACTCATGACCTCCTGGTTCATAGGTCAACACTCAACCACTGAGTCACACCAGCCATGCTTGTTGAAAGATTAAATAGCAAATGATACATTTTAAAAACCTCCTTTAATTTTCTTGATGAAAATTAATTATACTTAAGTCCCTTCCAGCTCCTTTCTTTTCAGGGGAAAAATTAAAATCACTTCTTCTATCTATGAGGGTGTGAATCCACCTACAACTGTTTGGGGTATATCTTTAGGAAATGTTGACTCTAGGAAGGAGTGGGGAGGTGGTAATTACTAGTAGGTGCCTTTTAGGGTTGGTTTCTCTCACAAAGACTGGCTAGGAATCACTTTTGTCATTAAACTTTCACTTCTTTTAAACTCAGTTCAATAGAAAATTCTTCCCCGTCAATGGAAGAAAGGAAATAATGAGCACGTTTTGTAATTGGATTCATACATTTTTCGCTCTAATGAGTCTGTGCCAATGGCCCCTAGCCATTGCTCACTAGGCAGTGGGAAATAATATAGAGAGTGGAAGGGTGTGACCTGTATTAATCCCTAATCGAGCAAAACTTCAGTTCCTGCTGGATCTGAACTTGTCTCCAAGGCTTGGAGCAGCATTTGGTCTCACCAGCTTGCCCTGTCTCAGACACTTCTGGGTGGCTGGGTTCCAGGTTCATGGGAATGAAACAAAAGCTGAAATCTTGCAGCTGGAAAACCTGTTTATTTTCATTCGAACGTCTTAAAAATTGTATCTGTTACAATTGTAAGTGATCCCTAAGGTCTGAGTTCTAGTGTCCTTGACTCTTAGCAACGAAGCACACAAGACCTTTGGTGATTCAATTTAAAAGGAACGTGGCCTAGTTTTCCTGGTGAATCCTGAGGCCCTACAGTTAAAGATGTTATTCATTTTTTGGCTTGAGAACCTCAGATGTAATCCAGAATTATGGACCCAACTCAGAATCTTAGAAATGGAATCTCTCTCTCTCTCTCTCTCTCTCTCTCTCTCTCTCTCTCTCTCTCTCTCTCTCTCTCTGTCTTTTTCACACACACACACACACACACACACACACACACATACACACACACGAGATGTTATTCATGTGCAAGTAAGCATTTGAAATGGAGAATTTAAACCTGGGCAAGGAACTTAAATTTATGATCAAATTGGGCCAAGAAAGAGAACCAGTAAGTGTTGCTGTTAAGGAGGCAGCATTACCCTCCTGTATTTACAAAATTTCTACCAGCACCCAGGAAGTAATGATTTTATTCTCAAACTGGGTTCCAAGGCACCTCCTCCCAGAGGTCTTCAAAGGTAATAATGAGTATTGGTGAACAATTGCCATCACCTCACAAACCCAGTAAGATCTGTGTGTTTGACCTTGATAAGACTTTATAGGCATACTACCTAAAACACCAAATTTAATGCACCCTCCTTGACCGTATTAGTGTACAACCAATAAGTGTTAATGACCCTGCCACGCCCAGGGTGGGCACTGACCAGACAGTTAAACCTGTGAAATGACGCACTTACACCATTAAGCAAAGGGACGACAAACAATTAGGAGGAAGAAGGGAGCAGATATGCCATCTGAGGGCCATTTCTGGCCCAGACCTTTGCTCCAGGTCCTGTGACAGAGAACCATTGGCCTCAGCAATTCCCCTTTCCCAATCTCTCCCTGCTTCCTTCCTCCGGAGCAAACAGAGCCTGGCCTGGGTCTCTGTGACCTGAGACTCAGCACAGGCATGAGCTCTGCTGAGCTGCCCGTCAGACGGGGAGACCGAAGACAGAACAAAGAGAGGCGGCTACTCCTGCTTCCAAGGAGCAACCCCGCTGTTCGCGGTGGGCAGGCCGGAGCTGTGAATGTAATTATGCCCGATGCGGGGATGAAACCCAGGAATGATGTGGCCTCGGCTTTCGGGAGAGATCAAAACCATGTAGCGTAGCAGTGTTTACAGGTTTATAGATCTGCCCGGGGGCATCCGACGCCCTTGACTGTGATTTATGATTACAGGACAGAGATTATCTCAGACTGCACTGGAAATGGATCTCGGCTGAGTTATTTACTTACCGGATGCAATGTGTGCGAGTTGATGGCCTTGTTTCTCAATTTGTCAGTTGTAAAGGGAGTCCCCGAGGCTCAATTTCAGACCCGGTATTGTTTACACAGTCCAGCAATAATACATCACATGTGGCAAAATAGTACAAATTCATTTTTATGCTGATGATATGGCTCATGCATAATAGCAGCTAATGTGCTTCTCTTTGGAGTGGAAATTGCAGCTAAGTTCCGAACGGCACAAAGGGCTTTTGTGTGTTGGGCCATAAAGAAGGGAAAGTATATGACAGTTTTTGGAAGGACTAATGAAGGGTTTGATCTGCCTCGGCTGCCATCTGCAAAGAGCCCCATTATAGCAGTTACGGTCATTATAATACCAGACTCTGAAGGTATCCGTCAGGGTTTTTAATGCCATTATTATTATTATTGTTATTATTATTATTATTTGGGAAGCCATGGCAAATGGCTTTCCATTTGCTGCTTGCATTCAGATGATAGGAAAGTAGTCATTTGACCGATGACTTCCATCTGGTACTTTATTCAGATGGCCTGCGCCAACCAGATGGAGAGGACAGACACTCTTGCCCATAGATTACATACCAAGGGATACACGAGGCTTAGAACAATCTCCCTACCCACCAACCCACCACGGGTCCCAACAAATGGCCTGCATGCAGATGCTGAAGAGTCCCCAGCAGGAGAGACACCAGCACATTCTCAGGAACACAGAAATGCCCGCAAAGAGGCACAAAGCTGTGTGAGTTTCTGCCTTCAGACTCTGGGAATGCTAATACCGAGGAAGTTTCTCAAGAAAGAGCAGCGCCTGTTAAATAAGATTTCATGCTCCATGACACTAACAACTCAGAAAATAAACAAGTAAAACAGCCACGTCCTCAGGGATTTGGTGTGTTTTAAATGCACATTTACAAAAAGGAAAAGGACAAAATCATTTCATTACTCCCCCCTCCCCTTTTGTTTTTAATGTGCTCTAGCCCTGAAAGACAGCAAGTAGCTGCCTAGCCACGGGTAATTTGGATTTAATTGTGTTTGCTTAAACCATACATTTCACTCCCAAACCATAAAAGTGAATCCTAGAAAGCTCAGACTTGCAAACTGCAGTCTGTGTCCTATTGGCCGTCTCGGGGGATGATTCCCAGGGCAGCTCTGGCACCTCCTGAGTGTTTGCCATTGGCATCTTGCTACCAGACTCCATGCACAAAGCAGCGCCTTGCTTTGAAGGCTGTAGGGAAGATGGACAGACAGAAATACAAGCACCTCCAAGCAGTGATGGCATTGCCAATGGCAGAGGAGGCCCGTCAGAGGAAGGTTTACATGTCAAGGCCTTTATTCTCATTTGCATGTCACACGTGGTGCTTACAGCCATTCATTTGTTGTTTTATAACAGTTGTTGGTCACCTACTATGTTCTGAGGAGAAGAAAAAAAAAATACAGTAGTGAGGACACAAGCTTGCAATTTGATGTGCCTGAGTTAAAAAAACACTTTTACCATTTTCTAAATGGCTGACCTTGGGCAACTTACTTAACCTTCTAAGCTTGGCACGTGGTAGGAGGTCAAAGAAGCAAAGGAGCAAAAGCCTACGTTTTTGTTTCCTAATCTAGAGAATGTGACTCTCAGGGCCTACCCTGGGGGATGCTTGAGGGTCTGATGAGAAACTGGGTGTTTAGTACTTTATTATTTTTAGTCCATTCACAAGTAGTCAGTGGCCCCCACTTTTGTCTGATGAGCAAATCAATGGTTCTTCCACAGCGTGGGAGCTGGGTGTTAAGGGAGGGAAAACCTAGCCAGGCAACAGCAGGGAGGACCAGCATGCCAGGCAAAGGGATTGCAGTACAGAGGCGCAGAGGCAGGGGGCGCAGTGTGCCCCATCGGGCAGTTAGCCAGGGGTGTGCAGTACTCCTGCTGGGCCTCCCAGGTATGCCTGCGAGCCCTGAGCTGTGCAGGGCATGCGAGTTCACCTTGGGTTCCTATGAGACTAGTAATTATTTTTTTGAAAAGTGTTAGGGACACACTAGCACCAAACTGAGACTTTCAATTGGACCAAATAATACTGAAATTGAACTGGAAAGCAGATCACTTTCTCACTGCTATTCAATATTTTCTAAAGTCACGTGCCAACAACTCCAAAGCCACCAGTCCAAGTTTTGAGAAAACACTGATATTTTATATACGCATCACACAGAGGAAAACACCAGACCTGGACGTAATGAATATAAGTGAACTTCCCAAGGTCACACAGAGTTAATGGCTCTACATGGGTTATTGTGATTCCCCGCTTAGTGTCAGTCCCGCTAACCCAGAGGATTCCTTCCCACCTTCTCCCTTTTTCTACTTTGGTGTCCAAGACACTAAACTGTTTTTGCTTATCTCTTACTCATTTTTCTTTATCTACATTTTTTGTGACATATATTTTTTAATTAATAGATTAATTTTTAAGAGAAGTTATAGGTTTATAGAAAAATTGAACAGAAAGGACAGAGAATTCCCATATACCTCTCCCATGCCCCAGTTTCCCCTATTATTAACATTGTCATTAATGTGGTATATTTCTTATCATTGATGAGTTAATACTGATACAATCTTAATTAAAGCCCATAGTTTACATTAGATTTCACTTTTCATCTCACGATAGTTTACATTAGATTTCACTTTTTATCTCACAGGTTTTGGAAACAGGTATTGTATTCATCATTACAGAATTATGCAGAATAGTCTCAGTGTCCTAAAAATACCACTTTTTTCTTGTTTCACTCAAGTTGAGAGATTCCCCAAAGTTTCGATCCTGACCTGTTCCTCTTCTCATTCTATTCTCCCACTTAGGGGATCATTTCCATCCTCATATTTTCAGAGACCACTTCCATCCAGACATCTCTCCCGGTTACATCCCTGCACACATCCACTTGGATGCCAGAAGCATGCCCGCTGTGTACTCCACCCCCAGACCCTGACCACCTATTTCTCTTAATGACAAGCCATCCTCCTAGTCACCTCATCACCCTGGAATCAACTTTGACTCTTCCCTCCTTACCCTTTGAGGCAGAGGCTTTAAGAGGCAGGGGGAGGGCACCCAGTGACAGGTTGGAATCATGTTCACGATGAGCTTAGACTCTCTGGCTGCAGGAATCTGTCTTCAAGTCCTCTGACCCATGCAAGGTGAATGGCAAAAATAATGACCTGGTGAGCCAGCAGCCATTTTCACAGAAGTGCTTCTTTGTAGTCAACCTAGCACAGACCTCTCCCTCTTCTATCACATCAAACAGGTTTTTCCCTCCCCACCCCCTCCCCCACCCTTCTTTGCCTTTGATGTCTCTCTTCTCTGACCCAGGTCTTGGCACTGGTGGGAAAGAAAGTCAGGATGAGACCACATTCACTAATCACTTATAGAGTGGTTGAGCTTATTCTCTGAGGTCAGAGCTCAAAGAATTCATTAAAGGTTTTAAATATTAGCTCATCCGTTGAATTAAACTCTGCTGTACAAGGCTAAGTAGGACCCGATGTTTGCCCTCAAGTAGTTCACTGAAGAGTGGAGGAGAAGCACGTGTAAACAAGTAATGAAAATCCTGTGTGATATGCTCAGCAATAGAAATTTCACACGTTCAGAAGCAGACAAAGGAGTGGATTGGTTAGGACTGCGTCCAGGTGCATGTAACACGAAACTGACAATAGCGTTGTAACCAGATAGGAGTCATTTTTCTCAAGTAACAAGAAGAGCAGAGTTAGGCAGCCCAGGGCAGGTACAGAAGCTCCATGAAGCTGTCATTCCGAATTTGTAGCTTTCATCTCCAGGCTTGCAAGATGGCCTCTTACACATCCAGACAGCAAGTGTAAGTTTGGGGCAGAAGAAACAGGCAAGGGTAAGGATGAAAAGGCACATGCCAAGCAAGGCTGCCCCCTGCCTCTTAACGCCTCTGCCTCAAAGGGTAAGGAGGGAAGAGTCAAAGTTGATTCCAGGGTGATGAGGTGACTAGGAGGATGGCTTGTCATTAAGAGAAGTAGGTGGTCATGGTCTGGGGGTGGAGTACACAGCAGGCATGCTTTTGACATCCAAGTAAATGTGTGCAGGGATTTAACTGGAGAGATGTCTGGATGGAAGTGGTCCCTTAACCAGAAAAATAAGAGCTTCCTGGGAGCTCAACCCAGTAGACCTCCACTTTCTCCTCTTTGGCTAGAAGCAGTGTCATGAAGCCACCTTGGGTATGTCCTAGTCTGGGGATTTAAGTTTGTAGAGTGGGTGCATTGCTAGTCTGAACAAAATTTGAGATCAGTAAGAGAGGAAGGTTTGGGACAAGCTGGCCACCGTGCTGTGGGGACACTCCATCAGCTCTATGAGGCATCCAAACACCAACCAGCACTGATCGCCAGCCATGTGAGTGAGCCATTTCAGCAGCAGCTTCCCCTGCCCCACTCGAGCCTTCAGGGAAGAGCCTTCAGTATAACCAGACTGCCACCTCGCAAGAGAGCCTCAGCCAGGACCACCAGCTCAGCCACTCCTGAATCCCTAACGCTCAGAAATGGTGTGGGAGCAAAAATGATGACTGTTGCTTTAAATGAACTTGGTGCAATTTGTTATGAGCAATAGAAAATAAGAAAGAATAGATGCCACAATATGAATTGGGCACCAAGCTTTCCTACCACAAAGAGAGAAGAATTAACTTTCAGGTTTGGAGTGCAGATAAATCTTTACAGAGGAAGGAATACCTCAGTTGGGAGTATAGGAATACATAGTTTACCAGGCTGAAAAGGAAATAAAGTGAGGAACCTCTTTCCAATAAAGAGAATGCATGCACAGCTCACCGAGCCCTCACTGTGTGGGTATGGGAAGTGCTATCACCCTCATCTTGCTTCTGCCTGTTGGTGGTATGTGGGAGGGGCGCTGGGGAGAGGCATATGAAGCAACAGGAGAGACATGCAAGATCTGGATCATAAAGTTCTTGAAATTCTTCTTAGGAATCATGGTTTTATCTGATGGGTAACAGAAAGCCTCCAAAAGTGTGTAGGAAGGATGGTCCTGATCAGATCCTATTTGAAAAAGATCACCCAAGCAGCACTGAGGAGCACACACTAGACACAAGCTCCCTAGAACCTTGAAAAGAAAATTCTGTTTGTACGATTAGATGCAGAATACTTGGCAGCCATAGGGCTGAAGTCCCTCAAGTTTTGCAGACATGGTAGACTATTTCTGTGAGGCATAAAAACAACAGAGCATCCTATAAATAAAATGTAAGTAGCGAGCAATGGGCAGTATGTACCTGTGTGGGCTCTGGACGTAGACCTGAGCCCGCTACTTGGGTGACATGTCCCTGTTGGTGACCCTCAGAGCCTCGGAGCCCAGGCCTGCAAAATGAAGGTAATAATGGAGCCTACTGCACAGTGGAGAGTGGGCCTCAGAAGTAACTGTGGAAGGGGCCCGGCAAAACAGCTGGCCCACGGTGGGTGTACCGAATGCTCTTCCTCCAGTAAACTCCTTCTACCGGCACAGCTATCAGCGGAGGGCAGTGAACCAGGCTGAGGGACCCATGTCCCAGGTGGGCAAGCTGAAACAAAGACGATTTGTGATTTCTGGCCAAGTTAGGATGCGACTCTGGGTGTGTTGATTGCAAATTTGATGCCACTCTCCTCACTGACAACACACAGCCGAGCAAGTATACTGTCACTTCCTTTTGGTGACGAAAAAGGAGCCGAGAAACATCAGTGAGAGATAAAATGAATAATCAAAATCAGAGCAAAGCATGCTTCCCACAAAATGACCTTCCGTCTTCCCTCCCCTGCTTCTAATGCATAGATCTCCAGCCTACCCTACTTTTACTCCTTGCTTTTTATTCACAACATGCCATAAGGTCTCCAATAGAAGATGATCGTATGCTTCTGTGAACGATCTCATTTGTCCCTCATAATGGTTCGGTGAGTAAGAAGAGATCGGCACTTGGTTTGGTCACTTGTGTTGCAGGAACATTGTTTTAATTCACAAGAAATGGAGGGTCTCACATGTGCTGGCCATTGGGCATGTAGACCTGAATAAGCTGGGTCTCAGCCGAGAGGAGTCAAGTGTTTAGAGGGGAAGTCAAACCTTGAATAGCACTTACCAGGCCAGATGACAAGCCTTACCCAAAAGGACAGACACCCTGCCCTGAGAGCAGACAAAGACACATGTCAGTCTGCGTCAGAGTGCTGGGGAGGCGGGACATGACCCCAAAGTTATAATGAGGGCCCATGTGAGAGAGGTTTTGAGGGATGAGTAGAAGCTCACCAGAAAGGCAAGCGGGTGAGCATGAGCACATCCAGGGGCGCAGATGGATGAAGGACTGGGGACAGGTGAAGTGCTGGGCACTGCCGGAGGGAAGGGCGCACAGCGCAGAGTGGCAGGAGGTGAGCTTGGGAAGAAAGGCTGCGGCCTGGCCGCCCCCTCCCCGGAGAGGCTCAGCTTCCTGTTAAAGGCAGCAGGGAGCACCGGGGTGTCTGCGAACATTCCACCCCACCCCTCCCTTCAACCCCCCACTCCAGGCTCTGGAAGAGGCGCCTTTCTGGACCCCTCATCCTGACACCGTCTTGCCTTACAGTGTGGGGTGACTCACACCGCAGGGAATGCGGGGTATCCATTTTACGGGGGACCCAGCCTGCCCTTCCGTAAGCCTCTACCACAGTCCCAAATGGGAACCGGTGTGAGTCAATGGCATGACCCAGAGACACTCAGTCTGGGCCGAAGCCATTTGGTCCCGAGGGCGGTTCATCAAGACAGCAAAGCCACTGTGCAGAGGAGGGATGTGGGCTCAGGTGACTTAGGCCACCAGCCGCAGGCTCATGCATGTCACCACGCTTCTCCTTGGAGCAGCCACTGGTCCCTGGCCATGTCACTGCCTCTCGGCCGATGGGCACCGCAAAAACTGCACCCACCCACCAGGAAGGCTTTGGGGTCCACAAAGTTGTCACGTCACCCCCCTCCCCTACCCCGCTTCCCTAGGCTCCAGAGATCCTCACTGGAGGCTCCATAGAGACAGCGGCGCTCACAGGGCTGCCAGGGGAGGGAGACATAGAAGACGCCGAGGGTCCCACGGGTCACAGAGCACCCTGCCCAAATATTACTCCACGCCAGGCAGGTACGCCTGGGTTCCGGCCCTGGGCATGGCCGTGCCTTGTGGGAGGAAGCCCTGCCACCCCCACCACCCACCTCAGCCAGGCTTCTCCGGTGACATCGGACCCAGCCAAGGCGCATACCAATGTCACGGGCATCGCGCCCCCCTCCCGGAGACAGGGCGGCATCTGGGGCCAGGACCTCACGCCGTTCTGTAACCCAAGCACTTTGCGCCAGGCGCCGCGTCCAGGCAGCGCAGACTGTGGCCCCGGCATCGCCCGATCGCGTGTTATTGTAGCCTCCCGCCTTCCTCCAGTTACTCCGCTCGCTCAGCCCACAAGGTCAGCGATAAACCTGCTTCGCTCGATTTATAGGCAATCCCCAGCTCTTTCAGCCTCTTATCTTCTGCAGCAGTCAAGGAGAAACTATATATGTGTCTCTCTGGCATCTAATCCTCTTTCTCCTTCTTTCTTTCTCCTCCCTTCCTCTCCCCCCCAATGAGGGAGATGTCAGGTTTTATGTTGGAGAAAAGAGCAGAGTCTTGCTTCTCCCTGGAAATGTGACAAATGGCTGGGTACCGGGGCGGGCCAGGCCAGGACGCATGGCCGGGTGCTGAGGGAGGGCTGGGAAAGGAAGAAGAGGACAGAGCAAGGCTGGGGACATGGCCCCCATGTGGCCTGTCTCTGATAAGCCCACGGCACAAAAACCCCGATGGATCAAGCAGAATCAGCGTCAGTCCACACAATCGCAACAGTGTCCAGTAGCAACAGAAGCTACACCAACACCAGTGCTTCTTCCCGGGTTTAGTGGGGACGCCCGGGGATGTCTGGGCAGTGTGTTATGTGCCAGGCACGTTCAGGGCATCCCATTGCCTTTACATCACCATCCTGGGAGGCAGGGAGAGATGAGCGTGTCTCTCATTTTCAGACCAGAAACAGACAGTAAATGTTTAGGCTGGACGTCACAGTGCTGGTAAGACACAAGGGGGGGTACAATGCCCGGGTTTCTGAGGTGTCATCACTGCTTTTCTCATTCAGCTCTGCTGGCTGTATCCACTTGGGCTAGCTCACGGGCACCCCGCTCACTCACGCACCCCATCCGCACCTAACCGCCAGGGTCAACCAGGAGGAATCCTCCAGAAGGGGCCACAGCCTCTCTCTACGTGCAGTTTTATGACATGCTTTACCTCTCCACAGGAGGGATTGATCACTGCTGAGAAAACGGCCTTAGTGCTTTGGAAGGAAGCTAAAATTCTTCAGAAGTCAGCCAAAGATGCCTTCAAGACTGTTTTCTGCCCTCTACACTTGGAGAAAACCATAAAATCCCCAGAAAACAAGTAAACGTGACTGACCAAGAGTATGGCCTAGGCTGTTTAGCTCAACCCCCAAGCCTACGTCCTTAGCCCTCTAGCCCAGTGGTCGGCAAACTGCGGCTCTGTAGACTAATGAGTTGGCCGACACTGCTCTAGCCTAGGAGCCGAGCTCTAGCTTCCACATGCTGCCCTCCCCCACTAAACCAGGAAAATAACCTGTAGTTCAGGCAAAATAGCAGCAAGACTTAAACACGGAGGGGAACTTTGCTGGTGACAAATTAAAAGAACCGCTTCTCACGTCTTCCAGATAACCAAGATCTTTCTCTCTAGGACTTGATGAGGCTTTAAAAGTACTTCCCAGAACAAAACAGTAATTGCTCAGGACAGGCAGAAAAGCACCCGCCTAGCAGCCTCAAATGCAGATCCAAGTGTTTCAGATTCCAGATCAATTCCCCTGCAGGAGCACTCTGCTGACAGCTGGTTCCCCGCTCCAGGCCTGGCCCTGATTGGTCCCCACAAGACTTCTTCAAAGGCAGCGACTCTTACACAAGAATTGTGCTAGGGGGGGTAAGGGGCGAGGGAGGGCCTATGCCATTGGGATCCAGGAAAGAAGGGGTTTAGGCAAACTGTGGGGACAAATTCCAGACATATGAGGTGCTCCACAAGCGTGCGTCAGCTGGGGGCAGAGGCACACGTGATGAGGAAAGCTGTTTTGACCCAAAACAGGAAGAGAGGACCGGGGTCCAAGCAGAAAGACCTTGGTCCTCACAAAAGAGAGAAGCTGAGAAGCAACCTTGGCCCTTGGAGCCGAGGGCCGGGCCTGCTGTGTCCCTGAGCCGCCCCTGGTCCAGGGAGCAGGCCCTTAGGGGATAAGCACAGGCTGGTGAACAAAGTACTCCAGGGCCCCCGAGGGACCGAGTGTGAGTCTGTCTGAGAGCATGGTTCAGGCAAGGTCTCATCCCAAAGGTGACGCCAGGGTGGAGACGGGAGGGAGTTTTCTAGATAAAGAAGGGCTGGGGGACAGCTCAACACAGTTGAAGCGATGGTAGTAGGTTGAATGGTAACCCCTGCCTCCCAAATGTGCTCACATCCTAGCCCCTGGGACCCATGAATGTGGCTGTTTGGAAAAAATGCAATTGGATTAAGATGTCTTTGAGCTCATCCTGGAGCATCTGGATCGGTCCTAACTCCAGGGTTGAGCATCCCATCCCACAGAGGAGCGACATCCCGAGAGATAGCGCCATGGAGGGTGCTGCCACCGCCAAGGAGCACCTGAGTGCACCGGCAGCCGGAGAGGCAAGCAGGCTTCTCCTTAGAGCCGCTGCAGAGCTGTGGCCTTGCCGGCACTGTGAGTGTGAATTTCTGCGACTGGAAGAGCACATTTCTGCAGTTTTAAGCCACCAAGTATGTTGCAGCAGCCACCGGAAACTAACACTGTCTGAGAGGAGCACCGGGCCTGGGACCATTTGCCCCGAGGTCCTGTCCTCACCCTTTTTCTGCTCTGCTCTCTGAGGCAGGGGCTGGGTCCTACAGACTGTTTCCCAAACCCCTGGGGTTTCTGGGCTCAGCCAATGGCAGGCATTTGAGGGAGGGAGGAAGCAGCCAGGGTATGTCTCCTCTGCTCTCTGAGCTTCAGGGACAACCCCAGCAGCAGCTGGGTCTTGCCACAGCTCCCACTCCCAACCAAATGGGGTAACTGTGATTCCAGTTCCCCTGGGCGGCCCAGCCCCCTGCTCTAATTGCAAGTCACAGTGCTTTCTAGAAACAATGAGTCCAGTATGACTGGAGCACAAGGCATAGAGGGGGAGGGGGAGGAGAAGGAGAAGAGCCCCGGGCAGTAGGCTGATGCCAGATTGTGTTGGGCGATTCCACAGAGACTGAAAGCCATCACCATCGGGGCCCAGCCATGGGGCTGTGGGCTCCACTAACGAAGCCAAACCTCCACAGAAGCCAGAGCTCTCATCCCTGACTTACATCCACCGGTACCCAGCTTAGTCACCACGCCAGCTCCAGACACTTCCTGGCAGGGGGCTGTGTTAGCTGCAAGGGTTGCCATAGCAAAGCACTACACACTGGTTGGCTCACACAACAGACATTTCGTTTCTCACGCCCTGGAGGCCAAGGTCCAAGATGAGGCTCCTTCTGCGGCCTCCGTCCTTGGCATGAGGATGGTGCTCATCTCTCTGGGTCTTCCCTCCATACCTGTCTGTATCCAAATCACCCTTCGCATAAGGACACCCGTCAGATTGAATCAGGGCGCCACCAGGTGACCTTATTTTACCTTCATTATTTCTGTAAAGGCTCTGCCCCAAAATACAGCCACCTTCTGAGACACTGGGGCCCAAGACTACAACATAGGGATTTGGGGGGAAGACAACTGGCCCGTGACAGGGACTAAAGTGTCCATGGCAGAGAAGAGAGAGTGGGAATCATGACATGCCCTTGGGAATTAGAAGTCACCAGCAGGTAGTCAGCAAGAAGCCAAGGTGCCTGGTGGCCTCGGGTGCCTGGTAGACATTGTCAGGTGCCAGAAGGAGCCAGCAGAAGGGGCCAGAGCAGGGGAAGAGGAAGGAAGTGGGAGGTGCCTTGTGGGAGCTGACCATTGGACCATGCCCACTGGACTAGCTTCTGCAAGCCTGTGAGAAACCCACCAGGGACTTTCTAGAATTCTAGCTCCAGTTGAGGTTCCTATAACTGGCAAGGAGAGACTGGGCAAAAGGAAATTTTGCACTATTAACGCGATTTTGTCTGTTAATGCAACCCACAGGTTGATGAAATCTAAAAGGTAAAACCGATGCATTTTGGAAGGAATTAAGTTCTTCCTTTGGCCCCGTCTCCCCAACCCGGACACACACAGAGATGGTATCTGTTCTCCTTTGCATAGACCGCATCCCTGTGGAGTTACAGACAAGCCACCAGGGCCTGCAAACAGTCATCGCAGGAAAAGAGAGACTCACACGGAGGCGGAGGGACCTGGACGGGGGTGGAGGGTTCAGTCTGAGGGAGCAGCCACGTTAGTTTCCTGGCTGCATGCAGGCGGGCCACAGCTCCAGAACGGTGAGCCTGGGTCCAAGGGAGCCGTACACACACGCTTTCGCAGATGAGACGCAATTTATTAATATAAGACTCCGCGGGGTGCCGGGCAATAAATTGCTCTTCGTGCGATTTATAAACTGAGACAGTACCAGTGAGGGCCTGGTGAACTATAATTCTCCCGTCCTGACAAAAGGGCCGCGGCGAGCAGCGACGGCTTCGGCAGGCGAGAGGAATAAATCAGCCGGGGAACCGCGGCGAGAAAGCCGTTTTATTGGTCTGCGGATCTTGAGAAATGTTGATGAAGTCCGATCTGGAATCCCCTGCAGTGGTTTTACAAGCTGCTTTATCCCACAGACCCCCCCCAGGCCTCCCTCTAAGACCGCAATCTCCCAGGAAAAACGGGAAGTGACTGATGTTGTGTTTGGCATAGGAAACAAAACATACATGTTTTTATGGTCCTGGGAAAAGGTAAGACTGACCATTCAAGGCGGCTTCTGTGTTCCCAAGGTCTGGATTAGAGGAAAACTTCATGGGAGGTTTTCCGCAACAGTGATAACTCGGGGTCTCCAGGGGCCCAGGACAGAAAACACCGTGAGCGCCGAAGCCGGTTTCTGACACCATATGTAGAGTTAGAAGGGTTCATCAGGGGTTAGCAATTGAACTCACGCAGTTGGGGTTCACTTGGGCAGAAGGAGAAAAAGGAACACGGTGGGCAACATTTACCAGTTGTACCAGTTAATAATGGGGATTTTTTTCCATGGCTGGAGTTACACATATGTTTTTATACATGCGATTTGATGTGTATGCTAATTTGTTGTATTGACAGCAAGCTTCAAAACTTCATATATCAAATATGCTGAAGGTGTTAACATCGTAGATATTTTTACACTTAAAAATGTCGAATTTTGTCCCCCGAAAAAGACCATTTGCGGAAAGTTTTAATTCATTATTTTGAAGCATAGTACAGCTGAAAGTTATCGTATATTTCAGGAAGCTTATGGTGAACATGCTCCATCTCAAGATACTTGTGAACGCTGGATTATTTGCTTTAAAAGTGATGATTTCTATGTGGAAGACAAAGAATGTCCGGGTCAACTGAAAAAGTTTGAAGACCAATAATTACAAGCATTACTGAATGAAAATGCATGTTAAACTCAAAAGCAACTTGCAGAAAGATTAAACGTTGCCGAGCAAACAATTTCCAATTGTTTACAAGCCATTGGAAAGATTTTAAAGGAAGGAAAATGGGTGCCACATCAACTGAAAGAAAGACAAATGGAAAACCAAAAAGTCATCAGTAAAATGTTGCTTCAATGGCACAAAAGAAAGTATTTTTTGCATTGAATTGTGACTGGCGATGAAAAGTGGATTTATTTTGAGAATCCCAAACGCACAAAATCATGGGTTGATCCAGATTACCCATCAACATCGACTACAAGGCCAAATTGCTTAGGAAAGAAGACAATGCTCTGCATTTGGTGGAATCAGGAAGGTGTGTTATATTATGAGCTTCTAAAACCAGGTGAAACCATTAATACCAATTGCCACTGACAACAAATAATCAATTTGAACCACACTTTGATCATGAAACGACCAGAATGGGCCAGAAGACACGGCAAAGTAATTTTGCTTCATGATGACACACCATCACACAATTCAAAACCAGTTAAAGACATGTTAAAAGATCTTGCTTGGGAAGTATTAACCCACCTGCCATATTCACCAGACCTTGCTCCTTCTGATTACCACTTATTCTGATCTATGGTACACACACTTTCTGAGCAGCACTTCAAAACCTATGAAGAAGTGGAAAATTGAGTCTCTGAATGGTCTGCCTCAAAACAAGAAAAGTTCTATTGGGACAGTATCCTCAAATGACCTGAAAGATGGGGGAAATGTGTAGCTAGTGATGGACATTACTTTGTGATGGAAATTATCATGTTTTCTTTGATTACAAAATCCGCAGTATTAACCATACAATTGGTAAGCTGCAGGCGCTGGGACAGACTGCTTTCAAGTATATTTGTGTCCTGAGAGACGCTCCTGGCTTCAAATCACTAAAGATTTGTTAAGAACCGGCTGGTGTGTTCAATGACCACATTCTAGGAAACAGTTGGGTTTCAGCAAAGGTCACATTTATCCTAAACTGTAGCCTTAAGATTAAAAAAGCCACGTGTCTTCCCTCTGGTTCCTCTGAATTGCCAGACAGGAACCATTTCATTCAGAATCTTACTTGCAAGAAAGAAACATGAGGGACAGCACCCTGGGAAGGAACGGGTAGGAAGACTCACACGGGTGAGCTAGCCACGTGCCAGGGAAGACGTCCGGGTCTCACGGCCTTTTAGAAAGAACACCGAGACTCAGAGAGGTCCATTCACCGGCCCAAATCACACAGCAGCAATTGGAAAAGGCAGGAGTTAGCTGACACCTAAGTTCTCACCTTTCCTTCAAAATTAGGAGCCAGCATCTTCCAATTGAAAGAGTTCGCTCATGTCGTCCGGCCTCTCTTTCTTCCTGCAGATGCAGACCTAACCCGTCCAGACCCAGATCGCTGCCTCCCTGTTCTTACCACCCCCTTCCAGGGCACCCCCTCCCAGGGCATCCCCTCCCTCAGCAAGAGGCCCAGCAACCTCCGTCTGGCCTTCCTTTTTGCAGGACTGAGCAGAGAGGAAAGGGGGTGTGGGGAGGGGAGGCCAGCCTCATACCTCACCTGAAGCCAGGACCTTGGCCCTGGAGTCTGCGGTTTCAGGAGCTGGCTGCCCTACAACAGAGCGACAGTGGAGCTTGGGGCAGACCCCGCAATTGCTGCAGCCGCAGGAAACTTCCGAAATGCCTTTTCCAGAACCTGGGCTCCACCAGAAGCAGCGGCAGCCCCTGCCCTGCCCCGCACTATCCCGCCTCCCCCAGCCAGGCATGCAATCAGCAATGGAACCTGACTTCAAAATCACCGCTCCTGGGCATGGCCACCTCCCAAACACACTTCCCTCCATGGGCCGATTGCCAGCAAGATTCCCGGCCCCTGAGGGGAGGCAGACCTGTCTGGCCTGACTCTCCAGCTCCACCCGGACGGCGGCCATGGGCTCCTCTCACCACTGCAGGCGGCTCCTTCCAAACACCTGTGCCATCTCCTGAGTCCTCCTTGCTTCCTCTCAGCTAGAGCACACACAGCTTGAAGATACACATTTCCTGGGGCTCCTGGGAAAATGCAGATTGCGTTTCAATGGGTCTGCCTGGGCCCTGGGGTTCTGCATTCCTAGCAAGTTCTTGGTGCCAAGGATGCTGCTGCTGTGGCTCAGATTCCTAAGCCAGCCGGAAACACCGGAAACACCGAGCTGCCTCCCAGACTGCTTTTCTAACTCCCTCATCCCCTCCTTCCCGCCCCCTCCTCCCCACCTCTGCAGCACCCCAGGCAGACACCATCGACCCCAGGGCGCCTTGCCCACCCAGAGGGGTTCTGTGCCTGCCCTGTCCCTTGCATTCTTGGAAGCCCTTGTTTTCCCATGAAGCCCCTCGTCTTCCCAGCCGGAAAGGCTGCATTCCAGACTGGGCACCCAGGGAACAAGCCCCGCTTTCCCAGGACATGCAAGCCCAGGGCCTGTGTGGGAGAGAATGGCCTGGACCGCTCCCTAGAAGGGAGCACGTGCAGAAAGCTGGCCAGGTGGGCCCTCACTCCAGCTCCCTGACGCTCACTCCGAGGCAGCAAAGCTCAGCTGTGCTCCACTGTTCCTGTTAGGGAAGCAGACTGCCTCATGCAGTGAATACCTGTGTCCCGCAGAACCCGGCTGACGGCTGAGATGAAATTTCCTGCTTCATATTGGCTAGACCAAATAGCTGCTAATGAAAACGGGATTAGGTACTTTCTGCAAAAATACACTGTATAGTCTGATAGCTCATTGGGAAGTGAAGTGACTAGAGAGGAGTAACTCTTAGCCATCCTTTGCTGTGATTTAATATCCAAAAGCCCCTATCCTGAATGGCCTGCATGACTCAGTGGCTGAGCATCGACCCATGAATCAGCAGGTCACGGTTCAATTCCCAGTCAAGGCACATGCCCAGGTTGTGGGCTCCATCCCCAGCGTGGGGTGTGCAGGAGGCAGTGGATCAATGATTCTTTCTTATCATTAATGTTTCTAGGTTTCTCTCCCTCACACTTCCTCTCTGAAATCAACCTTTAAAAAATATTTTTAAAATAAACAATTTTCTGCCGAAACCGATTTGGCTCAGTGGATAGAGCTTCGGCCTTCGGACTGAAGGGTCCCGCGTTCGATTCCGGTCAGGGGCATGTACCTTGGCTGCGGGCACATCCCTAGAAGGGAGCGTGCAAGAGGTGGCTGGTCAATGTTTCTAGCTTTCTATCCCTCTCCCTTCCTTTCTGTAAAAATCAATAAAATATATTTAAAAAATAAAAAATAAAAAAATAAACATTTTTTTTTCCTCCAGATGGTTTGGCTAGGTATTATAGATAGAGTGTCAGCCTGTGGACTGAAAGGTACCAGGTTCAATTCCAGTCAAGGGCACAGGCCCGGGTTGTGTGCTCAATTCCCAATAGGGGCGTGCAGGAGTCAGCTGCTCAGTGATTCTTTCTCCTCATTAATGTTTCTATCTCTCTCTTCCTCTCCCTTCTTCTCTGACATCAATAAAAAATATATTAAAAATAAATAATAAACATTTTTTTAAAAAGCCCCTATTTTGACAAAGCCCCCTAAGAAAGGCTGTATCTGAGGAATTCCTTAATTTTCCTCTTTTGCTTCCAAAGGGTGAGACACCAGCCAAGATTTCCTGGTTACGGAACCTCTTCTGAGGCAAATATCCCCTGGGCTGTGGAAATGAATGGGAACTGGAATGCAGAGTTCTTCTTATCTGCCCTCGGTTGTTTCTCCGGGCGAGTGTGGTGTTATCAGCGCAGTGAGCAGGGGGTGTAGAGAGGGGGCTGCAGGGCCTGTGCTGGCCCTGTCCCCGCAGTGGCCCTGTGGGTTGTTTTCAGGGAAATGGGTAATCGGATCTTAGGATCCCTGGATGTGACGAGATAACATTGACTATATTCTACTTACTGATAAAAATAATATATATTTTCCAAATAGCCCCAGAATGAGTCACTTCTAAAATAGTCAGAAATACATTTCCTGCCATTCTTCTTTGAGACTTGAATTTATCGTTTTTATAAAACTACTCCCATCCCCAAGTGAATGCACATAGAATTGGCAACAGGGTCTTATGCTGGCCACAGCCTAGCCTGTGGGGACCCAGCAGATCTGAATGGAAGTCCAGGGCATATTCTCTTATAGGAAATGTGTCTACTTCTAGCTTCTCTTTTTGAAAAGAGAAAAGAATAGCATACGCGCAAGAGTTAGACGAAATCTGCCCTAACTGTTTGGCTCAGTGGATAGAGCATCAGCCTGCAGACTGAAGGGTTCTGGTCAAGGGCATGTACCTTGGTTGTGGGCACATCCCCAGTGTGGGGTGTGCAGGAGGCAGCTGATTGGTGTTTCTCTCTCATCGATGTTTCTAACTCTCTATTTCTTTCCCTTCCTCTCTGTAAAAAATCAATAAAATATATTTAAATAAAAAAGAGTTAGACAAAATCCACTAGCAAGCTTCCGGAGTGCCCGACACTATAGAAGGCAAGTCACTGCTGGGTGCAGCCAAAGCCTAAACACCATAGCCAAAAGGGGAGTCTGGAGAAAAGCCAAGAGATGCAGATGCATCTTCCTACCCTGCCATCAGCTTTGGGCAAATCTTTTAAACCACCTGAACCTCAGTTTCCTGATCTGGAAAATGGGATTGACGATCGCCCCACCTGTTGCAGAGTGACCCCAACAGTCCTATTGGATCCCTGGAGCAACTTGCAGAGCGCAGAGCCATGCCGGTGCGGGCAGTGTCTGCTGCTGCCTCTGGGCTCCATGCAACAGTGCTCCCCCTCACCCCCTCACCCTGTCTGAGCAGAGACGGGAGGAGGAAAGAGACAGGCATTGTAGAGGGACCAGAGTAGAGACAGGCATTGTAGAGGGACCTGCGGTTCTTCAAATCTCTCTCCTGTATTTCCCTCAAGAAGTCTCTGAACAAATCCTCCAGTCCTGTCACATTCATGTCAGCAACAGAACTGGTGAATTCTAGGTTACCTAAGTCCCAGATAACCTATCCCCGCCCCTGCCCACCCCCACGCCCAGAAAGCGGAGTCCACCCCAGGAAGCAGCGCCCATCCTGTCTTTCTGAAGGCTGTCCGAAGGGAGATGGCCGGCTCTCTTCTCCAAGCCATGGGGAGACGGTCTTATCAGAGTGGGAAGCCCGAAGGCTCCTCCAGGACTAGAAGGGACAGAGCCTGCCTTCCCAGACACAGAGGTTTGCCTCCCTGAAACCTTTGTGTGGAAGGGGCAAGGCTTCAGGGAGAAATGGCCGTCATGGTAAAGCTTTGCCAAGAGATGGCAGATGGACACAGGACCAGGCACCCGGAGGGCCCTACCTGAGTGCTCACAGGAACGGGGGAAGGGGCATCGCCGGGAGGAAGGGCTGAGACGGAATTGCCCACCCCCGGCAGGCCGGCTCTGATAGCACCCCCAATGGACTCTGAAGTAATGAAGGAAGCGTGGCATTCCTTATGCCTGGTCCTGTGGGAACCACTCACATGCCTGCTGCTCTTTCTGGGACATTCTGGCAGATGACTCTGCTTTCTTTGGCTGCTCCGGCGTTTGGGGAAAACAGTTCTACAGATCGGGGAAGAGTCTTTCTGCAGTCATCCTCCACTCCCCCCTCCCCCCAGTGAGAACTTACCCCAGAAATACCAACCCAGAAAGCATTTCCTTTAGAACCTGACACTCCAGCCACACGTGGCCCACCTCACCCTCACTCACAAGTACCTCTCGGCAAATCTTCAGTGGGAAAGAGTGTTTCTTCTTTCTCTCAAAAGTCACAGGATAAACATGTCAAGAAACAAACACGTGCCCTAACCGGTTTGGCTCAGTGGATAAAGCATCAGCCTTCGAACTCGAGGGTCCCAGGTTTGATTCCGGTCAAGAACATGCACCTTGGTTGCAGGCACATTCCCAATAGAGCGTGTGCAGGAGGCAGCTGATCGATGTTTCTCTCTCATCAATGTTTCTAACTCTCTATCCCTCTCTCTTCCTCTCTGTAAAAAATCAATAAAATATATTTTTAAAAACACACGCACCATGACAATGAGCACACACTGGCTGTGGTTCCCAGGTGGCCGGAAGCAGAGCTGCTCTGTCAACTGAACTCACTGCGTTGGAGGTAGAAGTGTCCCTGCCATCGTTTGACCTGGAGGAAATCGAGGCCCAGAGGTACGAACTAATCACTAATGACCTCAAGCTATTAAGTGGTGGAGCCCAAATTAGAACCCAACTCCGCTTTCTATTCTAATCCCAACCATCTGCCAATCTTTAGCAAGAAAGTGCATGTGTACATGTGTGCGTGTGCTTGTGCATGTGTGCAGTGCATGTGTGCTTGTACATCTATGTTTGCATGTTTGTGTGTGTGCATTTGTGTGTATGTACTGTGTGTGTGTGTGTGTGTGTGTGTGTGTGTGTGTGTGTGAAGGCTCAGCTGCTGAACGTAGACCAGAGCACAGATTTCTGAATGTAACCATTGCCGCGTTGGTTTAACTCTGGGGGGAGAAACTGAAGGAGTTGGGACTTGCAGTAGGCGTCTGTTGAGCTTCAGCTGAAATGTGCCCATTGCTGCTTTAATGTGATAATCAGGGGTGGGGGCCCTGGTGACAGACTGTGATGTATTGGCTGTTGTTCTGCACTTTGATGTTCCTTGGAATCTGTCAAAACTCCAGCACACCCAAAAGTGCCGTGGCGTCATCTGTCCCGCGCTGGCTACAGAGGCAGATGGCAGGGCCGTGGCTGCCGTGTGCGCTGAGGTCAGCGCCAGGGCAGAGAGGGCAGATCTTTCCTAAGGACAGCCGCAGCGGCCCGGCTCAGGTGCCCCCAGACCCGGGGGACACCTGTCCCGGGGATAAACATCCTTGCTGTCTCTGACTGAAGGAGGCCCACAGATCCCCTCCCCCACCCCAATCCCCCACGTTGGCTTCTGGGGAAGGAATCACCTTCCACACCTCAGTTCTGGGGATGGAGCTGCAGGAGAAGGCCATGGGTGCACACAGGCTGAGATCGCTGCCTCCACGGCACCCCCTCTCGACCTGGGGACCAGCCTGTGCATGCTCTATGGCCACCATGTTCACGGCAAAGGTGCAGCAGGCAGGAGAGCAGGCTGATGCTCTGGCTCCCGAGGCCAGATGAGTCACCCCAGGGTCTCGCCAGCTGGACAGGGCTGCCTGTCTCCCCAGACTCGTCTGGGCAGCGTGCAGAGCTGGGGCTGCTGGCACCCAGCCCTGGGCATCTGGAGAGCCTTCTAGAGAGAGCTGGTCTCTGAATGGTCGCCCTGTCCAGGAGGCGAGGAACGCCAAGGCTTGGTTGTCCACATGCCTCCTGATGGGGAAGAAAAGAGTGGTTTTCCTTGGATTCCCATAGTGCTGTTCGGCTCCTTTGTGTTGGCCTTTTGAGGGAACATGGTCTATGACACAGGGTCTCGGTGGTCCTGCTGCTCCGATATGAGGATCGCTGTTCTAATTTTTCCAGCACCAGGTGATACCACCTCTGTGGAGGAGCCAACTCCCAGGAGAATCAAGAAAAGGCAGTGTCATGTTTTATTTTATGGTTAGCTCTCCAAACCTTGCTTTCCAGGTCTGTAACGTGAGATCTGTGCTGTCCTCCACTAGGCGCTGTTTTGAAAGCCAAATGTGATTATGTACATAAAACAGTTCGGGACAGTGCCTGCCTCACAGTAGGTGGTCAGTACACGTCCACTTGTTCCCCTCTCCTTTGCCCTCTCCCTCCCCTGTATCCTCCAACGCACACATGAAAATGAACACCGCTTTGTAACCACGGAAGCTTAGGAAAGATGATGTGACATTACCAACTGTGACAAAACCAGGGACTCGGCTTGCAGCAGGGAGCTGCCCAGCCTCCGGTCCTTTAAGCTGGGGCAGAAGACCGAACGGAGGCCCTGTGGGTGGTGTCTAGCCGGGGAGGATGCCAGTCGTGACCACTGGTACCCTTCCCAGTTTCAGAGGCAAAGATATAAAATAGGAGGCTTGGACAGCCCAGACATGTGTCTGCAGGGGAGAGGCCCCGGACCCGAAGAAGCCATCAATCTTCTTTCCATTTCAGATGGGAGAGCTTCCTTGCCAATGGCAGAGGCCCAGACGGGGCCACTTCTCGCTGCAAACCAACAGTTTCTGACGGGGAAGTGGCCCACGGGGTCACCTGGGATTAACTACAGGGAAACACTTCCAGAAAGGGGCCAGGGACACGGAGACAGTTTGGCTCCCTGTGCTGAGAAAGTGACGTCAGCCATGCAGATAAATTCCAAAGAATCTATCACCCGTCTCACAATGTTTTACTAGCTCATAAAATGTTCCTGCGCTCTTTCCATACTGACAACTCCTGGGGGCAGTCCAGGGCATCCTGGAAAAGTACACCAGGAGGGTACCTTTCCAATCCCTTTGCACCCAGGGCCTCCTTTCTTGGAGACTTGGCCTCGTTTCTTTTTGTTCTATCAATTGCTGTTCATGGAAAGCTTATTCCGGTGCGAAGGTAGAAGGCTGCCCAGGAGAGCCTGAGAAAAAGTACCAAGTCTGGGTCCTGATGGGAGAGTAGGCCAGACTCCTATGGGGAGCACAGCATGGAAACCGGGACATTCTCCCCTTCTGAGCGGTTCCTAGGACCCCTTAGGCTCCCCGTGTCCTTTTGGGGGCTCTTGGAGAGAAAAGAGCTTTCCCTGGGGTGCAGGAAGAGAGATGTAGGAGAACCAACTAAATCCACACAAACATTTGCTACCAGCCTAGATCACCTCCCGGGAAGGCAGTCTACTTTAACCAAGAGCTTTTGAAAACACTACATAACATTTTCTCTCTCGTTGCTGACCACAGAGCTGTGAGTTCAGTCTCATTATTGCCATTTTCCAGGCGAGGAAACAGGAGTTTGGAGAAGGTAGCTCGCCCGGTGTCACACAGCTAATGAGCAGTAAAACCAGACCACCCAGCAGCCCAGCTTTTCTGGATCCCAGTCCACCGCTTGCTGCCCCATAGTTCAGGCTTCCTACTGTAGATGAGTGAACCAGAGCTTGTGTCATTAGACGCCAGAGGAAATGTTTATCACGAGGGACATGACCATGAACGAGGAGATGACTTTTCAAGGGATGTTCACTTGTCAGCTTCCCAAACAATTCCCACAAGATGCAAATGGCCGAGGGGTTCTAGGGTGGAGTTTGCCTAAGGAGCCCACTCTGGGCTAGGAGAAATCCTAAAAGCCTTTCTCTGCCCAGAGAACCCCTTAGGGCTGCTGTCTTTCCAATCGGGGAGTCGTGTGTTCACTCCTAAGACCTGGACCGCACAGCCTCAAAGGGAAGCCCCGGATGTTTTGTGCCTCTTACAATCCTGGGACCTGGTCCCAGAGGGTATAAACCTGGACCTCACTTTCCCCCAGGATCACATAAGACACCCAGCCTCCTGCTCTCTGCCCTGTCTGCATGCACAGGGTGAGGCCTCTCGGGTGAAGTGGGGACAAGGGAAGGTCCCCAGGTGTCACCTCCAGCCCAGATGCGGACCTTAGGAGCCCAGTCTCGAGTGAAATGGCTCACCCTGGCCAACATAGTCATTAGCAGGGACGTCACACTCCAGCTGAAAAGGTGGAAAACCAGTAGGCAAGGAACCCATTTTGTCATCCAAGGACAATAAAGTTTATATGCTCCCAGATGTGGGTCCTCCCACTTCATCAAAGCCGAGGCCCAGTCCGGTGAAAGGAGCTTTTCTCCAGCAGAATGGGGAGGGAGCTTCCTCGGGGCTAAATTTAGACTCACCCACGGGGGAGGGGCTCCCTGTGCGTCGGGGCTGCCTGACAGAATAAGCCCATGGTTCAGGGTCCCCGCTGGCCACCGCCAGCGCCAGAGCCCAGCCAGCGGGAGTCTGAAGGGCTCCCCGCCCAGGCATTGGGCTGTGGTGTGCCCGGGGCTGGGCTCTGCCGCTGGCTCCATCACGGCCGGGAGGGTATGCGGCTCTGGGCACTCTGCCGTGTGTGAGGTCTGCTCACTCACTCTGCCAAGGGCAGCCACTCCACAACACCCAGTACTCCGCACACCGGCTCGGAGCCTCTGAGCATCCATGATGCTAGAAGGCCCTGAAGCAGACCCGGAAAGCATTGGAAATCTGACATGGAGAGCGCAATGGTTGGCAAGATGGCCAAGCTCACAGATAGGGTGGGATGGTTCCAAAGAAGGAGAAAGCTACCCGCCATCACTAAGACTTCCTGGGAAAGTCTGTCATGTTGGGCTGGGCCTTCTCCTCCACCTACAGCTTGGGGAGTCCTGTCCCTCAGGCAGTGCTTCTGTTCAGGGTCCCAAAAGCACTGGAGACAGAATATTGACAGATATGCCTTGTCCTAGGGAAGTTAGTGTGGTCCGAACCAGAGAAATTCACATGAGTTCCATTCATGCCTCTCCTTGGCCAAGGGACAGGGAAGATGGAAGAAGCTGCATTTCCCCAGGGGCGGCCTTTGTTCAGAATCACTCAGGAAGTGTGTGCTAGCACACCCCACACAGTCACCGATTCACTGCCATCGAATCTAATCACTGCTTCGACCAGGCAGGGCCAGAGACTTGGGCGGGAGTGCTAACAATACAAGCTGACTGCATCTCTCGCCCAGCCTTCCTGTAGATATGGCCCACGGTTTGCTGAGGGCGTGAAATGAGTTGCAGAACTCGCCTCCTGAAATGCGGCCCACACTCATAGACACAGCTCCGACACCAGCTCCTTAAGAGCCTCTACAGACATAGCTAACCACCGTCTCCAGCGTTCCCACGGCCCCGCACCCCGAGTTCACACAGCACTAACCCCTCTGCGGAGTCATTCATGGTTCACATTGGTCTGCCCCAGAGGCTGAGGACTTTTTTCATTTTGACTTTCCAATTCCTAGCATATAGCAGGCCTTCCACTGACCCTAGATGAATGAATGAATGAACGAATGAGTGAGTGAATGAATGAATGAATGATACTAGGATGCACAAACCATTTTGTTTAAACATCTTGGTGGCTTTTTTAATAAAAGGATCTGGTATGGTGCAAAGGTTAACAGAGCTTCATAAAAAAGGAGACATATCCCAGGATTACCCAGCCACCTCTCTGCACCCGGTAAAGGGACAAGCACAGTCCTTAGACTGAGCAAGCATTGTTAATGCTCAATTCTCCCCAATGCTCTCATTTATTTGAAAGAACTGGGCTGGGCTACCTTGTCTCTCTTCTCTCTCTCTCTCTCTCTCTCTCTCTCTCTCTCTCTCTCTCTCTCTCTCTCTCTTTCTCTTTCTTTCCCTCTCCTTATCAGGAGGTGGTAGCACTGATTGCCCTAGTGAGCTTTCCTGGCAGTAGTTGAAGCAAGGTATCAAAGGCCCAGCTGCACTTACTATCTCCAGGGACTTCCCAGCCTGTCTGTCCTAGTACTGATTGGCACCATGGGAGGGAGTTCCCAGACCCCACAAGATAGACTCTGGATATCAGTCTATTGGAGAACCCTCCCTGCCAATCCCAGCAGGAAATCCAGACAGAGATAGTGCAGGCTACGGAGCAGATAGGTGGGAGTATTCCCTTTTAAGGGAATTCAGAAGTGGGAGAATTCTCAGATAACCTGCTCAAGCAAAACAATTACCCTATCTCACAATACCAAGGATATAAATAGTCAAAAGAGAAGTATGTCTGTGTCATCATTCCTGAGCTACAGTTTGCTCTGCATTTTCCCCAGCCAACCAGGAAGGAAGGAAGAGTGCAATTTTTTTTTTTTTTAAAGAACATTTTTATGGCAGCTGGACATTTCTAATAGAGGCCTGGGCTACAAGGCAATGTAGCAAACAAGAGTATTTGGAGATTGCGGAATGAAAGGATTAGGAGGGGGAACATGGTGGACACGTGTGTTTCCTTTGACAATAAGTACATATTAACGATTGTAAGTTACCATGATTGTACTTGAACTTGCTATTTAGACAGTGGACTTAGCTGGTAGGAACTGTTGCCCTCTACTGGATGGAATGTCACAAGAACACATGACAGTTGCCTGAATGCTTTCATCCTTCCCAGGGTGCAGATGGGCAGGAGGGTGGTGATGATAAGCATGTTGATGGAGGAGGGGGAAGGAAAGGAGAAAAGGAGAAAAAAGGAGGAGAAGATGGCTGTGAGAATAGAGAGGCTTCCCTAGATTTAAATGGCGCTTTCGTGTTTTACCATGGGCATTCACACAAATTATTTCCCTTGAGCTTCATATTATAACAACCCTGTGAAGATCATGGACAGTGTTGCAAGTGAGAAGACGTGGGTAGAGAAGTTAAAACAATTGTCTTCAGAGTCCAGGCCAGCAAGAGGCAGAACTGAGATTCTGAACCAGGCTTTCTTTTTCTTTTTTAAAAATATTTATTAATTAAATTGATTCGGTCGACATTGGTCAACATGAACATGTGGGTTTCTAAGTTACAAAGTCAAGTCTTCTTCTGTAACCATAGGACCCCTTCTCCCTCCACCCCGCCCCTCCCACCAGCCCCAGAACAGTTTCCCTTTACTCTCCTTTCTGGTGGGCTTTATGTATATTTACTTAAATCTGGTCTTGGATTTTTTTAAGTCTCTTTTATGCATTAAAGACCTAATTTATTTATGCTTTCACTAAAAAACATGACACATCTGTTCTATGCATGGCCCTCAGCCTATAAACTGGAGGACAGCAAACAAAGCAAAGGCCAGCTTCCACAGAAGGGGTAGCCAATGAACAAGGGAACAGAACAGTAAGGGTCATGATGTCAGAGCCATAGTGGCAGGGGGCAGGCAATGAAACAAGGCCCCAAAGTGAGAATGTGCATAGCAGACACGTTTTGGCAGCTAGAGTCTTCAGAAAGGCAATCTCTATAGGCAGAGGACTGGCCTTGGTCTTGCCAAATGGAACTCTGAAAATCAGTGTCCGGTATCAGAAGGGTGGCCTGAGAATGTCATTCATGTAACATCCCATTAAGAAGCTCCTGAAGTATCAAGTAGAAAAGAACTTCCCTAGAAATGTGCATACTTTTCTATTAGCAAAGATTGTGAGCTCTTTTCTAAAGCAGTGGTTTGCATTCATTCAACCACTGCATGACTTGAGCAGCGTTATAATATCCCAGACTCAGGAGCAACCCAGGTGCTCCAACAGGTGAATCGTATTACAAGCTATGGTGCAATGAAGAGGAACACCTGATCAACACATGATCTACTTACATAGCTCTCCCTTGCATCATGCTGACCTCTCCAACACTGCTCCTCTGTGGCTCACAGGGCCCAGAGCTGGGGAGGCAGTCAGAGATCCGAGGGCCTCCACTCCCGGCAGTTGGGCCTCTGGTGTGGGCATTGGTGGGGGTCTATGGGGGCTGTGCAGACTCATGTGGCAGCTGCTCTCAGAGTTAGGGCCACAGCAGAAAGAGCCTAGAGAAGGTCTCATCTGTGGCACTTTGTTGGCAGGTCATTTTTTGAAACTATATATGTTTTTATTGCTTTTGAGAGAAAATGAGGAAGGGAGAGGAAGAGAAAGAGAAACATCTCTATGAGAGAGAAACCTCAATTGGCCGCCTCCTGCATGCACCCTGACTGGGGATAAGACAACAACTTGGCATGTGCCTTGACCGGAAGTCAAACCAGTAACCTTTCAGTGCACAGGACAAGACTCAACCAGCCAAGACTGTTGGCAGAACATCTTGGTGAGAATTTGGTTAACTCAGAGAGATATTCCTTTAAAAGGAGGGATTGGGTTACGTGGCTCTTAGGACTATTCCAACCCTAATATTCTGCATTTCCATGAGTCACCTAAGCTAATCTGGTCACTGTGACTCAGCATTCGCTTGTGTTCTTGGCTCTCAATTTTTTGGCAGCCAAAGTGAAATCACCTCGTTTTTGTGCCAGGTATTTGACACTCATCATCAACAGTTTGTGTTATTGTGTTATCTATAGTTTTATTTGAGTATTTTGTCCCACAACTAAATAATAAGCTCCCCCTGAGATCATAACTAACTATTATTTGTAAGACTTTCACATAGCAGGTATAATGGTAGAATTTATTTGAACATTAACTAAAAAAATTAAAAGGATTCAGTTGAAAATGTTGATAGATTTGACTACTTGGCTATATCCAAAGTTTAAAATTGTATAGAGTAAAAATCACCACAAAACCTAATGATTAATGGCAACCTGGGCAACATATTTACAGAATATTTAGAAGATAAAGAGAATAGGCCAGATGAGAATGAGCAATTCGAAAAGCCAAAACAACAAACGGTCAATAAATATATGGAAAGTGGTTTGGTCTCACTACTCACCAGAGACATGAAAAGTTAAACTCTGAGAGGATGACTTTTGTTTTTGCATTGTTTTTGCCCAGTTGAAAAAATGTAAATGAACCAAAATACACATTATTAGTGATGATTGGCAGAAATGGACATTTTCATAATATGCTGGTGAAACCATAAATGATGGTGGTAGACACAAAGTGGCATTTGACAGTAGGTAACAGAAGACTTTCAAATGTGCCAAATAGTTCATCTGTTAGAGATTTGTCTTTTAAAAAAGTAATAATTTGGGAACAAGGAGACATGACAAAAATAGTCATTGCAGAATTGCTTGTAAAATTGAAAACAAACTAATTGTTCATTCAGTGAGCTATTATGCTAAGTAAAATTAGTGGACTAGAACCCCCTGGATAAATCTCTAAAATATTGTACATTATTGATTCCAAAGTTAAGGTTGGAGAAGGAAAGGGACAGTATGATACCATTTGTATACAGTTTAAAAACAGAAAACAGCCGATAACGGTTTGGCTCACTGGATAGAGCATCGGCCTGAAGACTGAGGGGTCCCAGGTTCGATTCCGATCAAGGGCATGTACCTTGGTTGCGGGCACATCCCCAATAGGAGGTGTGCAGGAGGCAGCTGGTCCATGTCTCTCTTCATCGATGTTTCTGTCTATCCCTCTTTCTTTCTCTCTGTAAAAAATCAATAAAATATATATTATTTAAAAACAGAAAACAACAACACTATTTTGTTTACTACACATGTCCATAGAAATGTAGCAAAGGCATAAAAAAAGACCAGAAAAGATCATCAACCTCACACTAGTGTTCAAGGAAGGAGGTTGAGATTGGGGAGGAAACCAAATGGAACTACAACTTTTTCTATATTTTTCTTCAGATTGGATTAAATAAGAAAATGCATGTAAGGCACTAAGCTTAAAAAATAGTATCTTAAAAAATAGAAACCTCAATTATCTTAACTATTAACACACATGTTGGCTGTCTAAGTACAATATAATCTAAAAGGGGAGCTTGAACTTCACGAGGGAAAATACAGGGTAAAACCTAGGGCTCAAGTTTGAGCAGGGGTGCAAAGGGGAGTTTATATTGAGATAGAGTTGTGTGCTAGGAATTGTGTTGGGGGTATGATGCCCATTGTCTCATTAAGTCATCAGAGCATAGGACATCATTGGGCCCATTTCACTGACTGGGAAACAGGCTGAGCCAGATTATGCAATTTGGATTAAGTAATCTATCTGCCAATGGAAGACCCAGGATACGACTTCCTACAAGTCCGATCTTCTTTACGACAGAGACACTGAATCCAGAAGGGAGAAAGTTTTTACTCAGATGCTGCATGAGTTTGCAAACGAAGGCAGGGAGATCAGGGCCTGCACTGCACTTTCCCCACATCTGCAAATGGCTTTGCCGTCGAATTTCCTGCTTGCTTATTCTCAGAAGCTGTCCCCGGGCTGGGGACTGGGTCACTGACCCATTAAACAAACTTTCCTGCTGACAAACCCAAAGGCTGCCAAGATGCGATGAGGAGTGAGAAGGAAGTTGACCGGAGGATCCCAGCACCCATGGCTTGATCAGCAGGATTGCCAGCCAAGCACTCGGTCCTGGAGGGCCAGCCCTTGGCTGAGGCCAAAAGAGAGCTCAAATGATGAGTAGATAAGGGCCTTCTGCCCTGGAAAACAAAGCCAGCAGCTTGGACTTCTGGGACAGGGTTGGGGGCAGGCGGGAGGAGATACATGATTTGCAAAATGTTTTGTTTCCTTTTTATGAAAATGGCCAAGAACAGTATTGGGAAAGACCTAGTGTTATTGTCATCACAGATAATACAATTGTTCAGCTAGAAACCAAATGAGAATGGAGCATTTAGCAAGATGGTGATTATAAATGAATAAGTCTTCCAGCACCCAAAAGAATCCTCTGAGGGAAGAGGAAAGCAAGACATTATGAAGAGCCCTTGGAAAATCACCCTCAGGCATGAGCAAGTGGCCTAAGAGAAAAACCAAGGGAGTCTTTAGCAGCCCTGTGCCATAGGTGAGAAGGACCTGAGGAGGGTTGGGGCCAAGATGCCGGGAGGAGGGAAGATAAAGGCACAAGAAGGAACCCAGTACTTTCCCAAGAGCTTAGCGTCCTCAGAAAAATTAACACTGCTAAGAATTTCTCCAGGGAAAGATTATCCTAGGTGGTCCCTAAATATAACTGCATGTGTCCTGTATAAAAGAGGGTGGAAAGAGATTTAGCCACAGAAGATAAGATAATGTGGCTACAGAGGTACAGATTAGAATGGTGCAGCCACAAGCCAAGGAATGCAGAAGCCTCTAGAAGCAGAAACAGAAAGGAGAAAGTGAGAGCCTCCAGAGGGAGTACAGCTCTGCTAACACCTGGATTTCTGTCTGGTTTTAGATTTCTGGTCTCCGGAAATATTTTGTATAAAAATTTTCTTTATTAATATGATAAATTGATTTATAGACTTCTTACTATTGAACCAACCTTGCATTCCTAGATATGATACATTATTCTAATGTGCTGTTGAATCATGTTTCCTAATATTTCATTTAAGATTCAGAATAAATATTTATAAGAAAGAATATTCTTTAACTTTGCTTTCAATCCATTTAGGCTTTTGGTATCAATATAATGCATTTTGTAAAACAAAATTGGACGTTTTCCTGCTTTTTCTATGCTCTGTGCTTTCCTATGCTAAAGAATTATTTTTAAGTTAAAGATGTGGTAGAATTGCCACATAAACCTATAAAACCACCTGAACCTGGTCCATTTGGGGGGAAGTCGTCTTTTACAACTTTCTTATGTGTTTGCTACATATCAATTGGTTTGAATTTTCTTTCTCTTATGGGGTCAATTTTAGAAAATTATATCTTCCTGGAAAATTGTTCATTTCATCTAAGTGTCAAAATTATTTGCATGAAGTTGAACTAAACAATCACCCTTGTGATTTCTTCTTATCATATTTCCTACATTTCTATTATCTTTCTTTATCATTTCACATTTTTATTAAAAAAAAAGTAGAAAACCTCTTTTAATCAACTTCAGAGTCGAAAGTAAAAGCTTTTCTAACTGACTTTATGTCCAGATCCATAAAAAAGGAATGATAAATTCTGCCACATAAAACTTTTAAAAACCTGCATAGCAAAAAGTATTATAAGCAAAGTCAAAAGTTTGACAACAAATTGAGAAAATATTTTCAACTTATATAGTGAGTCAAGGGTTAATATTCTTATATACATATGATATATTTTTTTTAAAAAACGTTTGTAAATACACAGGGAAAAAAGAAAATTTACCAAAGGATAGAATCACACCATCCAGGAAAAACATTCCATGTGGCTCATGAACATACGAACGAATGCTCCCTCGATGAAAAGAACTATCATTGTTTAAACATGTATTGGCACCACATAAAAGTTTGATTACATGCTCTCCAGGGGTGGCCTGGGGGGGACAGGTAGTCTCATATACTGCAGGTGGAAGTAAAATTTCACACAGTATCTAAGGAGGGAAATCTGAGACTCTCCATCAGACAGGAAAAGCTTTGACCCAGACATTCCACCTGCAGAAACCTAAGCTACGTTTCCAGACTGACAGCCAAATGCAGCTTCCGACACCATCTCTGCTTCTAGCAAGTCCCGCACACGCTCACGTGATCAGGACAGTTTTCACATCCGAGGGCAGGAGCCACAGCATGCCGACAAAAAATCACACTAGTGGCCAGAATATTCCTCACAGCCAGTGCTTTCTTCGGAACCTCGCACCTCTCAGCAGACCCAGCTGTCTGCTCTTACAGCACAGAACTCTAAGTCTCTGAACAGTGAAAAGAGCTGGTGAGCCAGGCCCTTCCCACAGGGTGCTCCAGACGGACATGAATTCAAGTCACCTGCCCTCTTTGTACCTCAGACCCCCTATTCATCTCATTACCCAGGAGTGATTACCCCAATTTTTTAAAAAATTCTACTTGACAACCTGCCCTTTATTTAAATTCATGCCGTGTTTCTAGAAAAGCCCTTTAGTCAAAAGTGCCCTAAGATCAGATGGAAAAGAGACACCAACTTTCTTTACCTAACATGGCCATGATCCTACTCGAGCACGTTCTACTTCACCTCACTTCCCCCCAGATCAGGGTGGCCTTCCCTCTCTCCACTAGGAGAGGAGCTAACCAGCTGCTGGGCCCTGCAGGCCTCAAAGGGTTAATCCCGTTCTCTCAGAGCAGAGAGTTCTGCTGACCTAGTGTGAGATGGGTTGCACTGAATTCAATTTTGCTGCAGTCAACAGGAAAGTAGGAAGGAAAATAGGATTTAACAAACAAAGCATTAAAAAAAAAAAAAGGCATCCACAGCAGGAAATAATTATTTGGGCAATTGTTCACTCTGTGAAGGGTCTGGCGCGTCTAATAAATAGCTATCGGGACGCAATGCTGCGGCCGGGTTTCTCCCAGCGCCTTGTCTGGTCTCATTAGTTACAGAAGTGGCTCTAAGGGCCGAAGGAGTTTGCAACTGCGTTGTATTTCAGGGGAAGCAAAGCACACATGTCATTGGGAGCGGGGTCTGGCACCAGCGTATTTGGGTGAAACCTCGTGTGGCCGGCCAGAACGGAATCAATACGAAAGGAAGCCCCGCATGCCAACAGAAGTGGTTTGCAGAAATAATTCACTGACCGTTCCATCTGCCTTGGATTAAGCAAGTTAAACGGTTCAGTGCACGTTAGCATTTCTAATATATAGATGCACATAAATAAATGTTTGCGTTTGCAAAGCTCCGCTCACACGCACAGAGCCCCACCGAGCTCTCAGCTACCCAGGGCTGTCCCCCTCGGGACGCTGTCACTGAAACGCCTGGTCTGAAAGGGAACTCGACCCTCCCATTAGAGCAGAGGCAACCCCCTTGGGAAAGGAGCGTGAAAATAGTATTTTCAGAATAAAAATCCTTCGATCTGTAAGAGGGGTTTTATAGCCGAGCCTCAGAGGTTCCACTGACACGGGGGCGAACGGGGCCCTGTGGACCCCAGGCCTCGCAAGGGGTGCCAGGACCCAATCAATAATCTGTTGATATCATAAAAGCATCCATTTGCACATAAAATTCATTGCATGCGTTTAAAAATCACACACATGAAAAACACAAGAAGGTGACATGACATTATAGATACATAGCAGATAAAAGATATTATGTGTTGAACACAGACTAGGCTAGGTCCTTCTCATGTAATCAGATGTGGGAACTGAAGCACAGAATGGCCGAGGGATTTGCCCAAAGTCACTCAGCCTGTAAGTACAGGAAGCCTGCACTGAGATCCTTGCAGTCAGACTCCTCCATGTACATGAAACAGGCAGGAGGGGGCCAAGCAGAAGCCCAGCGCACATCGTGGGAGCAGACACGGCCAGATTATACCCTGGTCCGCAGGCTTTCGCCCCCTCATCCCACTCCTATCCTACCCACCATGGGGCTGTCACCCTTGTTCTGAAATAAAGGCCTTCCATCCCGTAGGGTTTCCGCTGCCACCCTCGGCTCCCGCTTGGACTGGGTGCCCCTGCCCCCCGTGTGGTGTGGAGGGTGCCTGGGATACCTTAGGGCATTCCCCTGGGCAAGGAAGCTGGCTGCTTCCCAGAGAGCGAATTCCTGGGCCCTGCTCACGGATGGCTTTGCAGGCCGCCAGACTCAAGCCACCAGGTCACGTTGAGGCTTCAGAGCGTCAGGATCCCTGTAGGTCACATGATCCACGGCTCCAGGTTCCCAGGTGAGGAAGGCAGCGGACAGGAGGGCTCGGCCCTGGTGATGGTGAGCACCACCACGGGCTTACCATGCTGTTCTCATCGGGACAGGCATTTTCCCAGCTCACCTCCTCTGAGCTCACACAAAGCCTGCGATTAGAGATGAGGAAACTAAGGCCCAGAGTGTGTAGGGGCCTTGCCCAAAGTCGCACGGGCAGGAAACGGCGGAGCGAGGACTGGAGCTGGGCCCGGACTTCAAAGCCCTTGCTCTGTCCACGAGGTGATGCTTGGCAGCCCGGCCCCCTGCCTCAAAGGCCACTTTGTGTGAATTTGTCAAAGGGGCCCCTGCTCCAGATACTCTGCTACCAAGTGCCAGAAATTTGTCAGGATCCTCATAAGAGCCCCGTGAGGGGTGGTCCTGATGCTGGAGGCCGGGGACTCGTGCCTCCCCCCCCCCCCCCCACACACACACACACGTTCTCCCTGAGGCCCGCCTGCCCCACGGAGTGGCCGTCCTGCGCGCTGACCCTCCTGCATGAGCGGGCGCACGTCCCGGCCTCGGCAGCGCGGGCTGTGAGCTCATGCAGCTCCTGCTCCCTTTCAAGCTGAGCAAGACCGTGGCCGCTTTCCAGCATGCAAGGTAACGGGAAATGTTGAGCAAAGTAGGTGAAAAGCCTTGTCTAATATTTCCATTTACCTCCTTCGCCTGTCTGAATAAGTGTCATTAATTCAAACCATTTCGAAAGGGCTTGATGATGTGTGAGAGCGGAAGCCCCGAGCACCAGGCCGCCCCGCACCACATCCCCGCTGACTCCGTCTCCTGCTCGCAGCGATCGATCGGACCCCGGCAAATGTTTCGTGCGGACGGCAGCTACGCTGACCGCTAATGGGCATGCGTCTGTGTTTGTGTGGCCGGGGGGGCCGGGGGTGGGGAGCCACAGCCCAGCTGCTCTTCCCAGACACATTTCCCTGGCCCACTTCCCTCCCTGCCCCGCCACCCCACCTTCCCAAAGCCCCCACTTGGGGACCCCCCTCCCCCCGCCCCAGGGATGCTTCAGAGGAAGAAGAGACGGGAAGCATGATTTTCTCTCTAGGAAACTCCCTGCAAATCAACCTCCTTGCTTACTTCTTGTTGCTAATGCATTCTGTATGGAAAGCAAAGTTCTCGCCGCGATACCGGCCAGCCCCGATAATGCTGTGAACGCTCTGCAGCCAGGAGGAAAATCCATCCCTTTCCAACAGCAGAAGTCTGAGAGCTTAGCAACACACCGCTTTAATATTTTGGTTGATAACATGCCATGGACTCGGAGTATTTTCCATTTCCTCTTTGTCCCTTTTCCAGTCCTTTCAAAGGCCTTTATTAAATCTATCAAAACCTAAATATGGTCAAAGTAGGTGACTTTTGTTTTTCTAAAACATACACTGGAAAAGTATATAGATCCAAACAAGTCTCATCCTCTTGGAAATGGGTTCCTGTCCGGGAACTGGATTGATTTCAATGAAGCCTCTGCCCCTCTCCCCTCCCCCTCCACACACACAGAGGCCACGACTGTGTGAGAAATTCTTTGCCGTTATGTTCAGCGCTTAGCACATCATTTTAAACCTCCTTCATGGCTGCCTGGTAGGAAAAGTCCACCATGCTGAGGGCCATGGCTGATGTCTAATATTTGAGGGTCACAGTGGGATTTCCCTAGAGCAGTGGTCGACAAACTCATTAGTCCACAGAGCCAAATATCAACAGTACAACGATTGAAATTTCTTTTGAGAGCCAAGTTTTTTAAACTTAAACTTCTTCTAACGCCACTCCTTAAAAACAGACTCAACCAGGCTGTGGTATTTTGTGGAAGAGCCACACTCAAGGGACCAAAGAGCCGCATGTGGCTCGCAAGCCTCAGTTTGCCAACCACAGCCCTAGAGCAAAAAGAAAAAGGAAAAGGTTGATTTTCATCGCACGGCTGTGGGTGGGCCCTACCACCCACGGGTGCTGAGCAGAAGGAAGCACCCTGGGCTCAATGGATTCCGGGGACACTGTGGAAGCACAGGGAGCCTGCTTCCTCCCCGACAGCAGGGACATCAGCAGCTGAACGGCCCCCTCACAAGGTTCCCTGAAGATGGTTTCATGAAGATGTTTCCATGGAAGTCACTGCAGTCCAGCCCCAAACCCAAATGTGTCAAAGCGGAACCGCTCCCCTTGGAGGGCCGAGGAGGAGGGCAGAGCCCTACCTGTCTCACTTCTGGTCCTCCGCTCCTCCCCGTCCTCAGCTCCTCTCCGTCCTCAGCAGGCCTGGGGTGCCTCTGAGGTCTCTGCCCACCCTCTGCACAGAGCCCACGATTCAGGCACCTAGGCCAGTTCTGGAAAGGTCTTTGTGAGCTGTAAAGTCAGGGATAAACCTGAGCCCTATTTCCCCAGTTTGCTCCATCAGCCACAGGGACCATCATCTGTAGACATCTATGGTCACCACTAAAATAAGAATCAGTTCAAAACTTTCATCAATGACATATGGTAGCAACCACACTTAGGTAAAAACTGCTGTTTGAATTTTAACCCTGCTAGTCTAGCTTCTGCACTCACTTACTTGTTTGAACAATAGGGTAGTTGCCTCAGCTTCCAGATTGAGACCCGGAGGCTAAGGCAATTTTCCTGTGCCTGTGGACCAGGACCACAGGAGATCGATTCCCATGGACTCAGTAGCTCCAGGAGTAGAAACTGTAGCTAACCTTTAGAGATTACTAACTGCGCTTGATTCTGCTCCTGTAAAAATTGCTTTCGCAAGATAGGGCCACATTCCAACGTCCAGCAGGATGTGGCTGGGGATGACCCTGCGGGCTGTTCCCAGCCTTTAGGATTTAGAATTAAGAATTTAGAACAAAGGAAAATGTTTGTGGTTTAGACCTTTAAAAGGACTGCCTACACCTGGAACGGCGTGGACCTGAGTGTGGACTCCACCTGCGTGTGGTGCTCTCATGGCCGTCCTGGCCATCCAGTAAATCCCTGCCTGCTTTTTTAAAAATCAGTTAGCAGCCTCCAATGGTCTTATTTTTGACTCCAGGGTTCGACCCCACAACAATCTACTGGTTTACCCTGGCCTTGACCTCTAGCTAGTTACTGTCCACAAAAGGGTTCCCCAATCTCTACAGTAATCACCACTGTGGCAGGCAGAATTCAACGATGTCCTCCAAGATTCTCATTCAGCCTCGGGCTGAGTTTAAGCCAACACCAACCTAGGTACAGAGGGACGTAGGTCCCTCATCAGCTGACCTTGCTGAAAACAGGGAGATTGTCCTGGATTGTCCAGGTGAACCTGATGTAGAGCAGAAGGGGAAGGAGGAAGAGTGAGTTGGAGAGATGTGCTGGGAGGAGGAGGCAGAGGTCAGACAAGCCAGATGGGAGGCCAGAGGGATGGGAACCATGGGAACTACGCAACCCACCTTTGCTGGCTTTAAAGCCCGAGGAAGGGTGCGGGAGCCAAGGCCTGCGGGTGGCCCCTGGAAGCTGGGAATGGCTGTGGCTGGCAGCCAGGAGGGAAATGAGAAGCACAGTCCTACAGCCACAGGGAAGTGACACCTGCCAGCAATCTGGGGGAGTCTGGACGCAGGTTCTCTCCCAGGGTCTCCGGGAAGGAGCCCTGCCTCGCCTTGATGTCGATGTCAGCCTGCTGAGACCTGCATCCGTCCTACTTGGATAGACCTACTGCTGAGAACGGTGAGGTCATCACAGGGTTGGTATAAACACATTTGAATTGGAAATAAATAAAACTCAAGCTGCTAAACGGGAGGTAATGTGCTATGGCAGCTCTAGAAACCTACCACAACCGCCCCCAGGGTTTTCCTGAAAATGGCAGCTTTGTGAAGACACTAAACCGTTCTAGAACCCTCAGAATGTCCATCAATAACCCCACTTCTTCCGTGACACCCAGTCCCACTGAGAGGAGCGGGAACCGTGTCCTAACAGGAGAGTCCAGTGCATTCACAAAGGAGAGGGGCCCTCTGCTCGCCTGGGTGGGGAGCAGCCTTCAGGAGGACAAGGAAAGGTTTTCTCAGAAATGGGGAGGGGGAGGACTCTGTCACAGACTTTTCCTTTAGCCTCAAGTATGGATCAGAGGTGTTATCCTTTTTGCAGGCTTCTTTCCCATGATTAACAAGGTTTGAGCCACAATGAAGTCAACAGTTCTACACCTCGGGCTAATGGCTATCCTTGAGTTATCTTGTGCCGCTCAAAGCCTGCACAGCAAGGCAAGGCAGAAGGCAGGGCGATTTCTCTTCCCAGAGGGCGTTCTCTCCCGCGGGGCCTTGGGCTGCATTTGAGGGCTCAGGTGTGAGGCCTTAGGCCAGCGGGGCTCAGTGTGATCGCCTTCCCAACTCTTTCCCGCATGACTGGATCCTGGGGCCTTCACTCTGAACTCGGATGGCACATGGAGCTGGCCTTCTCCACCACCTAGAAAGCTTTTCCCATAGCCCAGGCCCTCAAGGCTGCCCCTGAGTGGATTCTCAGTGACTCCAGTTGAAAATCCTAACGGGGGATTCTCCCACACTGCCAATGTGCAAGGTCCTCTCCTTGGTGGATTCCCTGAGGTCACTCTATGGCCGAAGCCTGTCCCCCGAGTGGCCCTGTGGATGTCATGGTCTCACCAGCACACAGGTTAATTGCATTCTGAGGCTCCCTGGAAAGGTAAGCTCCACTTCGATGCCCTTCCACTTCAGAGTCTGCTCTTTGGCCAATGGCCTAGACCAGTGGTCGGCAAACTGCGGCTCGAGAGCCACATGCGGCTCTTTGGCCTCCTGAGTGTGGCTCTTCCACAAAACACCACGGCCTGGGTGAGTCTAGTTTGAAGAAGTGGCATTAGAAGAAGTTTAAGTTTAAAAACTTTGGCTCAAAGGAAATTTCAATCATTGTACTGTTGATATTTGGCTCTGTTGACTAATGAGTTTGCTGACCACAGGCCTAGGCCATTACCGTTAGCATTCTGAGCCCAGGTTGGCACAACCAGCTTTTCCACGAAGCCCTTTTTGGGCACAGGTATTACTTCGTCAGAGGCCATCCATGCTGCCGGCCCCTGACCCAGGGACCCAGACCAGTTTCTCAGCTGTAGCTGCTGGTGCTGCTGTGAGCATCTCCTCTGCAAGCAGCCCTCTGCCCTCCACCATCAGCCACCCATCCTCCACCCTCAGCCCTCCCTCTAAGACCAGGGAGCTCCAAGGGAAATGCGGGCCTGGGCGAGTAATGTCTGGGGAAGGGAAGGTCTGAATACAAAAACTGTGCAACTAAAAGGTTTTACAGTTAATGCAGCTCTTTCTCACTGCAAGAGGCTACCTTTAAAAGCTACCATTTCCTTTGCATTAACTAAAAATGGACACATCTGTTGAAAGGAGGGGGGAAGGGAAGAGACAATAGCTATTATGTTAGCCCGTGTGGGTGCAGGGGTGTGTGTGTGTGTGTGTGTGTGTGTGTGTGTGTGTGTGTGTTTAAGCCACTAAAGAAACTGCAAAGAGATGCGAAGCTGGGGAAGGCAGTGTGGCGTTGCTGTCAGCTGTTATTTATGCAGCATCGTAAATGCATGGCTGTCAAAGCCAACGGCCCGCCGGCCTCACGGCTCCCTAAGTGCTGGCGGCGCGAGGCCTCAGAAGAATGGCTCTCCTATTTAATATTTAACCAGATGCTTCCATTTTTTAAAATACATTTTGCTCCTTATGGAGGGAGAAGGGAGGCTGCCTTGCAGCTCCTGGGATGTCTGAGCTACGGTTGGGAGCGAGAGAAAAGTGTTTGCTCTGACCATGATGGTGAACAGAGCATTCTCCCACAATGTGGGTCCTCCTGCCTTGCTGGGTCTATGACTACCCCGATGACATGAGCGAGGGCTTCGGTCCTATAATCCCGCAACGGGGAGGTGAGAGCGAAGGAGGGAGAGGTGAATGCAGCTGCCCGCAGTCTGTGCATGCCAGGGAAGGCAGGAGCCTGGACCTGACTTCTGAGGGGTAGAATGCTGTGCTGTAATGGGAAGGCCACGGGACCAGGTAGCATGTGTTACCCAAGGAATGGCCCAGGCCACCAGGTAGAAGCAGGACTGCAGGCCGCAGGGTCCTGGGCCAGCTGTGGAGTGCACGTTCCCCTCTGACCTTCCACCTCTCCTCTCTCGGGGTTCCCTCTCCTGCACCAGGTACCTTGCCACCTCATCATCATCTCCTCTCTGTCCTTCATCCCTGGGCCCCCCCTTCTTGCCCCTGGAAGTGCTCTTAGCTGTCACAGCCACTACCGGCCACACGTGGGACCGGGCGTGCATGCATTCCATGGCCTCCTCTGGAGAAGCCTGACCGAGGTGGCAGTCGTCCAGCCAAACGGGACACACGGAGCCTTTGGAGGTCACCTGCCCAGGCCCTTCTCCCTCTCCCGCATGAAGAACGTGTCTCCTCGGGTTGCTGTTCTTGCTGTCTCTGTGTGTGGCCTGTCCCAGTGGCCCTGAGCCTCTCCCAGGACAGGGGCTCGGAGTGGCCGGCCCTGAAAGTGCCCCGGGCTCCCGGTGCTGTTCAGCCCAGCTGGCTCTCTCCCATGTCACTCACTCGCTGTTTCCTCCTGTGCCCATATGTTTTCAACGACAAACATAAGGACAATGTGACAGGCTAAGACCACGAGAGCAGCATGTCCAAGGAGAAAGGCCACCTGGTCTCCTGCTCTTGTTTACTTTCATCTCACCTCGGGCTCTTTAACACATCCCACCCTCCTGAAGGGAGAAGAGAGGCCAGGGGTGGGGGTGGGGGTAAACAATGAAACAACTCTTTGCTCCATCCCTGCTTCCCCTACCCCTGGCCCAGACCCCCCAGGGCCAAGAATGGCTCCCTGCCTGATGACAGGCAGGAAATATTGAGGGGATGTCAGAGGGACTCCACTGGTCTGTGCGGACAGCATCTGTCCCAGCTCCCGAGGGAGGTGACATCAGACACAGAGCAGCCCCTTGTGGTGGGGACAGTGTCAGAGGGGATGTGGCATGAGAACAGCTCCAGCTTCGAAGGCAGCAAGCCATGTCCTGTGTGTGACAGACACGGTGCTGGGCCTGCCACCAGGCCTTGGGTCAGATCTTCGTAGGCTCTGGAATCCTGTGCGACTAAAGAATCCTTCACAAAGAATGATTCCTTCTTTCCGAGGCCATGAAAAGCCAGCCCGCACCATTTATAAGCACAGGGGACCGCGCACTGGAGGCAGGAGAAGAAGTCATACATGCAAACCCTGGAGTCTTGAATGCGCCAGTCCTCACATCCACATTGCTCTCGAGCCCTGCGTTTTGCTGTCAGGTTTACTGGGTTTCCTTGGAATTCACTCTTCTCAGCACTGAGCTGGTCTTAAGGAGAAGAATGAGTCCGAGAACAGAGGAGACAGACGGATAAGCAGGAATCACAGCAGGCAGCCTCTGATTGCTGGGCTGCGATCAGCCCTATGTGGGCCACATTACAAACCCGGCGTCCCATAGGCATGGCCTTAGTCCCAGGAGGGGGTCCCCAGAGCCTGCGATGCCCAGGAGCAATAGGGGTAACAAATGCAGCAAAACTCTACAGAATCAACCTGCGAGGCTTCCTGCGTGAGAGGATTCCTCCCCTCAGCTGCTTCACAGGAGGCAGAGTGTGTCAGGGGGCAGGAATCTGGGGGTGGGGAAATGGCCACTGAGACCAGCAGGCATGTCTCCTCCCAAGTGCGTGGGGTCTGTGTGTATCGGCTGGGAATGGGCTGCGGAGCCATCACCAAAGAGTACATCACAGGACACGTACACACAGAGAAATCAGAGCAAGGAGGTTAAGGCGTGAGTCATCTCAGATGTGGGAAACCACCTCTCCCCCAAGGCTGGACCCCGCTCACTTCCACTTCTCCTTTCCCAAGATTTCTCTTTCAAGAAGAGGTTAAGGAGAGCTGTGGTCTCCGAGAAGCCTTCATTCCTCAGGCCATGGTAATAATAAATCAGATTCCTGCCGCTAGTTCTCTCTCTGGATAAGAAACCTTTCATCCATACGCTGCCCTCTGGCTAGTGAGTGGGCCTCGCTGGGGGCCGTTTCCTAGACAAGGAGACACCCCTGCCCAAAGCTGAGAGCTTGGTCTCACCCCAAGCCACTTGGTTTGATTCCTCTTTCCAGCTAGTTGTTCCTCTGCCAGCTGGGGAGGGGACTTTGCACTTGAAGGTATTCTCTAAACCTGCTTCCTCCTGGGAGTCATGGTACCCAGCAGTGCTACTAACCCTCTCCTCAGGTTTTCTGAGGACTAAATGAGGTAACAGATAGGAAACACGTTTTGGAACACAAGAAAGCCTTAAAAAATAGTGACATCCTCAAACTAGGTACCTTAAACATAGGTTATAGGTTAGGTCCTTCTGCAGCATTTTAAAAAGCTTTGACATTTCAGAAGACACATGCTCTTTTAAAAATGGAAAACTGAGATGTCCATTTATTAATATCCATTTGTAATCGAAATAATATCTATTCATTACGCTAGCAGAGCTTTCAATGGAATGAATTCCCTATAGCTATTTCTTAGGCTGTACCTATGTGTGGGCATCATGCCAGCTAACTTGAAGTACATGATCTAATGGCAATTCTCAGAGTAAATACAGGGGACATCGCTAGCTTAGACCTTGGATGGTGTTCAGTGAGGTCGTGCAATCAGTTCCCAGGTGTGGAGGGAGGAAGCATCAGAGCTTGTGTCCATGAATCCAATGCCACTTCTCTTTCTAGACACCATATTTCTCTTCAACTTGCTTTCTGCTCAGTCACATTCAGACTGTCAAATGATTCTATGCATGGACTTCATTAATTCTAATAGCTTATCACATTATAAAATAAAATATAAAATCCTATTCTAACCTGTCCCATGACAAATACACATGCCTTTGCAAATCGGGGGAAGGAAGTTATGGACCTCTTCGGCAACTAGGAGCAATTAAGTGTAAAATTAAAGAATACTGATCAGTAAGGATTAAAATTCAGAGAAAAATGAAATCAAAGCCAGGGATTTGAGATAGATGCTACTAACCTTTGAGAAAATAAAGTGAAAGGTTTATTGGGCTTGGGTTCTGCTTTTTTGTGGAATCTTTTTTTGTTGTTGTCCTTGTTTTCTTATTTCAAGAGAAAATCCACAAAAATTAACTTATCTTCTCCAAAATATCCCATGAAATAACTTGTAAATTCTTTCACTACCAGTTAAAAGTAAGCATTATTAAATTGCCTGAGGCTCTTTCTCTTTTTGTTCCCTTCAAACATTCCACAAAGTAAAAGAAAGGGGTATGAGTGAAAGACAAGGGAAACACAAGTCTATAATCCACTTCAAGCACTGCACCAGCGTTCACTTGTTAGCTTTGACAGCCCCGGGTTATGGAAGCTGTGAACAACAGGAGAGACTAGCTATGCAGACCTGTGGGCAGGAACCCTGTACTCACTATGCAATTGTGGGGTAAACTTAGAATTATTCTCAAATAAAAAGTTTTATATTAAAAATAAATGAACAGCTGTGGCCAATAATGTTCAGTAAGAAGAGCATGAGTCCAAAGACGTGTTTGTTGGGTTCCACTCCTCAACTACCATTGGTTTAGGTTGGGAGTTAGTCCTGCTCTTCAACAACCATTGGCTGAGTTTGGAATTTTGTCCCACCTACCAAGCCCATTGGTAGAGTTTGGAAGTGAGTCCCTCCCCTCATCAACCATTGGTTCATGTTGTAAAGGGTCCAATGCCTCATCTACCAACTCAGTCCCGCCCCTCAACAACCATTGGCTGAGGTTGGAAGTTGGTTTCACCCCCCCAAGCCCATTGGTTGAGTTTGGAAGTGGATCCCGCCTCTCATCAACCATTGGTTGATGTTGGAAATGGGTTCCACCCCTCGTCTACCATTGGCTGAGTTTGGAAGTCAGTCTCGCCCCTCAACAACCATTGGCTGAGGTTGGAGCTTAGTCCCATCTTCTAACCCCCTTGGTTATTTTTGGAAGTGGGTCCCACCCCTCATCAACTATTGGTTGAGGTTGTAAATGGGTCCCATCCCTCAACTACCATTGGGTGAAGTTCGAAGTGGGTCCCACCCCTCATTTACCATTGGCTGAGGTTGGAAGTCAGTCTCGCTCCTCAACAACCATTGGCTGAGGTTGGAAGTTGGTCCCACCCACCAAGCCCATTGGTTGAGTTTGGAAGTAGGTCCCGCCCCTCATCAACCATTCGTTGAGGTTGGAAGTGGGTCCCACTCCTTGTCTATCATTGGGTTAGTTTGGAAGTGGGTCCTGCCCCTCAACAATCATTGGGTGATGTTGGAATTGGGTCATGTCCCTAGACAGGGTGAAGTAGGAATTGGGTCCCGCCCCTCAACAAACATTGGATGAGGGTGGAAGTCAATCCCGCCCCTCAACAATCATTGCCTGAGGTTGGACGTTGGTCCCACCCTCCAACCCCATTGGTTGAGTTTGGAAGTGACTCCCACCCTTTGTCTATCATTGCGGTTGGAAGTAGGTCCCAGTCCTCACCTATTATTGGGTGAGTTTAGAAGTGGGTCCCGCCCCTCTTGCACCTTTGGCTGAGGTTAGGAGTGGATCCCGCCCCTCAACAACCATTGGGTGATGTTAGATGTGGGTCCCACCCCTCATCTGCCACTGGGTGATTTTGTATGTGGTTCATATCCCTCAACTACCATTGGGTGAGATTAGAAGTGAAACCGGCCCTTCAACAACCATTGGGCGAGTTTGAAAGTGAGTCCCACCCCTATATTACCATTGATTGAGTTTGAAAATGGGTCCCGCCCTTCAACAACTATTGGGTGAGGTTGAAAGTGGGTACCACTCCTAAACAACCATTGGGTGAGGTTGTAATAAGGTCCCACCTGGCCTGCATCTTCAATTGACCACCCCACCCAAGCAGGCACTACCCTTACTGCAAAAGCACATCCACATTCCCACTCCACGGAAATAGGAGTTCACAGTGTTGCTGCAGTGAGCTGCTACATTTGGGGTAGCTTGCTATGCAGCATTAGATAACCAACTCAAAGGTGGAGTACTAAAAGCAGTGCCTGTTAGGTATTAGGTTCCAGAATCATTGCTAAATACATCAATGAAAAGAAAGAAAAGTAAATCGGAAGCGAGGCCGCCACTCACCCAGGGCCTGGTGCTTACTATTTATGCCAATCCCCAGCTGGGATGTGCACAAGGGACACACCAGAGAGCCCAAACTACCGTGACTCCCTGTGAACATGGAAAGATTCTTTTAAATCAGTTTTTGCCTCTTGGAATCATAGTAATATGGTTTAATCTTTGTCCTCAGTTAAGCTATCTTTCCTAAATCTGGCCAAAGCTGATAGTAAATATATATATAAAGGCAGTACTTATTAAAATACATTTCATTTTCAAAATCGAGATGTCAGTTGTTAAAGTGCGCGTACATTTTTCAGGGGACACCCTGTATACATCTTTTTGTAATAGTATATCTTCCACCAGAATTTCCCTGTGGCATTTACTTCTATTTTATTTGGGCACATTTGGTTTCTCCCCACAGGATGATACTGGCTGGTATCAGGAAACCCTGGAAATGTGTTTACTCTCAGAAGCTCTTGAAATGGAATCCCGGAGATGCCCCAGTCCGTAGGGACTGTTCTTGCACTGTTTCCTCTAACTCTGCTTTTGTGAAACTGAATCCTCTCACAGGTTGGGCTTCAGTGGGGAGGCAACAAGCCAACTTAACTCTGTATCAACTGCACACGACGGCAAGAGGAGAAAAGTTGACTCTCTGTGGATTCCCATCTCCGGGCGAGCTCAGCATGGGGCCCACTTTCTTGGGCCAGACAGCTGCCTTCCTGCACCGCCTCTGCTTTCACATCCCCGCCTTCCAGGGAGAGAAGTTTGAGAGGGTTCCATGGAGTCATAGTGAGTGTCACATAAGAGAAAGGAGAGCCCTTGTTGAGTTCCTGGCACCATAGAAGACCAGTAAGTGATAGTCAGCCCTAAAAGTATTATTTATCATAATGATTGTTATAAAGTTATTCAAATCGAGGACTATTTGCCAAGAAACGACTATTTGCCAAGCACTACTCTAGCCACTTAGGGTACATCAGTGAACAAAACAAAGATGTCCAGCCTCACAGAGTTCATATTCTTGGGGAGATACACAAACAGGGGTGATAGAAGAGCAAGGTGAAGGAGATGGGGAGCTGGAGTGGGCGGTTCTGTAGCAAAAAAGGAGGGGTGGGTCAGTGAGAACCTCAAGGAGGAGGTGGCCCGTGAGCAAGGCCCTGAAAGACCTGAGTGGGTCACATTCGAAGCAGAGGGAAGAGGAGGTGCAGTGGGGGAGCAGCAGGAAGGCCTGTGGCTCAGCGGGAGTGCAGGGGAGCAGGCCAGTCTGGGCAGAGAAGGCCACTCAGTCACCGCTTTGGAAGGTTTTAAGGACCCCAAAGGCCTCAGGAGACACCAGGGACTGGGCTTTCCCTCTGAATGGAACGGGGGCCACTGTCGGGTTTGAGCAGAGGACTGTTATGCTCTGACTTAGGGTTTTGTTTTGGGGGGAGTCCTTTTCAAGGGGTGGTTGTTTAAAATTTGTCCTATTATCTAACATTTCTAAGTGTCCTATGTTTGCCATTTTGGAAGTTTTATGCTACTTAATAAACACACTTGTCACTAATCTCTCACTGGAGCCACATCGAACTGGTTCATATTTAATGTGTTTTTCCATTTTGAAAGACAGATTTTGTTAAACATATACTTAATGCAGTGCAGCCTTCCCCTGTCGTAGGTGTATTTCTCCTAGAAAACAGCAGGATATTTAGAAAAGCAGACAAAATGAACACAACAGACATCGCAGGTTCCAAAGCATAAGAAACCTCACCAGCAATTCATTCCTGGAGCTTAACGTATAGCCCCTGCTTTCCTGCCCATACGCAGCCTAGAAAACAGCAACCACCACATGGAAGATTCTGGAACAGAGGGACATCGCTCCCAAAACATCTCTTTCATTGGCGTCTTTAGTAATTATTCATCTCTCTGAAAATGTCTTCCTCAGTAACAAAGAATTTATAGATGAGAAACTGCATCCATGAAGTGATAGGCTCTTCTTTTAAACTTGAAGTTGGAGCTTGATTCTTTTCCTGACATCATGTTTCATTTGTGACACAGATGCGTGCTATTTGCATTAATGTTTCAAAGGGGGAAAATAACTACAGATTCAATGAAACATTTGCTTTTTCCTTGAATGCTTGCACAGAATGAGGCTGTTTGTAATTACAGTTGAATATCAGATGTATATTATTATTGAATCATTTTGTTCGTTTGTTGCTATGACTAAGACCTTAGCATAGGGCCTAGCTGATCAAGAATGTGATCTTGGCTGTGGGTTTTGTGCATCCCTCTGACTGCTGGGTGGGGAATCTCAGGAGGGAGGTGGAGATAAGGGTGGGCAGTAATGCAGATGAGACCTCCTGTCTCCCATGGGCAGAGTTGGAAGGATTGAATGCTCAGATTTCAGATATATTCTTAAGAGAGAGCCAACAGAATTTCTGGATGGAGTGAACATGACGTATGAAGAAAGAGAGAAATAAGAAGTACTCCTAATCTCCAACGTACCTTGCAGCATTCTGCTGATGTGAAAGAAGCCAGACACAAGGGGCCACATAGATAACTTCGTTTCTAGGAAATGTCTGAAAGAGCCAGGTCTATAGCTGCAGCCAGAGGACTGGTGTTTGCAGGAGCGATGGCTCATGGGGAAGGAACAACTATTAAGGGAGCTGAAATATCATGGAATTAGAATGTGGTGATGCTTTCACACTGTTGAATGTACTAAATCTTTGGAATAGTAGTACCCTTTAAAGTGGGTAAAATGATAAATTTTATTTTCTACGAGTTTTGCTTCTATTAAAAGAGAAATAATTTGCATAATATTAAATATTTTGGCTTGAGTAACTGCAAGATTCAAGTGGCCATCAGTGGCCGTTGAGAGAGGGTTCGTTGTGGGTGGGACAGGCTAACGTGGAAGATCAGCAGTTTTGTTTTGGACATTTTGAGTCTGAAAGGTCTATCAGGCACCCAAACAGCAATGCCAGAAAGATAGTTTGGTTCACTAGTTTTTAGTTTGGAAAAGCACTCCAGCAAGAATGTGTGCTTTTGAGAGCTGTTGGCAGAGAGATGGCAAGGAAAGGCATGTGATGGAATGAACTCCCTGAAGGAGTGACTGTAGAGAGAGGGGACCAAGGGTTGAGCTCTCAGAATCCGAAGGTGAGAGTTAAAGGCATCATCCCAATCACTGAAAGGTTACAGATTCAGCTCCAGGTCAGGGCACACACCTAGGTTGTGGGTTTGATCCCCAGTTGGGGCATGTACAGGAGGCAAGCAATCAATGTTTCTCTCTCACATTGATATTTCTCAATCTTTTTTCCCCTCTCTCTGTCTCCATTCTTCTCTCTCTAAAATCAATAACACATCCTTAGGTGGTGATTTAAAAAAAAAAAAAAAAAAGCAAAGAGGGGAGATATAGTTATTAATATTGTAATGACTGACATGATGTCAGAGGGCATGGGACTTACTCAGGCGATCATTTTGTAAGATATATAAATGTCTAATCACTGTGCTAAACACCTGAAACTAAAGTAATATCTTAAGTGAACTATAATTGAAAAATAAAAAATGCTGAAAGAAAGAAAGAAAGAAAGAAAGAAAGAAAGAAGGAAAGAAAGAAAAACAAACCAAGGGAAAAGAATAGGAACCAGCCAAGAAGATGGAACAGGAGTAACCTTTGAAGAGGAATAAAACCAACAAAGTCCTCTCTCCCATCATTCTCCTGGGCTCATGGTCTTGACCACACAGCGAGTCCTGGCCAGCACAGGACCTGTATTGAGAAGACTTCCAACATGCTGTCCTCTGTAACTAAAATGCTCTCTCCTTCCTCATCCTTCAACACTAAGGTCAACACTTTGAGAAGCCCACCCCTTTCCTCTAGATTGAGGCACACCGCTCTGTGCTCCCGGAACCCTCTCTGCATCACTAGCCACAGCCCTGGTCGTGTGGCGTGGTAAATGCAGCTTATTCACCCACCCACCCCTGACTCACACAGGGTCTACCACCGCAGTCTCCTTAGCATCTAGCCCCACATTCAGCCCACACAAAGCACCTAAAGATGATCTGTCAAGTGAAAGACAAGTACGCGGGTGCCTTACTTCACTCCTCAGCAATGTTCTTAAGAAGTTCAATGTACCTCAAAGTGCTTAGGAATTTTTCATATTCATAATCCTCTGTTAAACAAACGGGTAGGAATGCTACTTAAGTCAACTCTGTGGAAAGTTCTTTTATACAACAAAGAATTCCATCCTACTGCAAAAAAAAAAAAAAAAATCAGCTGCGATTGCAAATTTCCATTTCTATAATTTCTATACATGTATTTGTGATTTGCAGGCTGTTCTAATAAAATGAATTTGAGGAGTTACTTTCATATTGCATTTTTACGTGTTTTTAAATGTACACTTCTATTTGGATGGTTGGGGTGAAATAAAAGCTAAAAACAACTGCCAGAATAAGGACAAGTTACGTTCCCCACCTTTAAAACCGGGGTGTGGGGACCAGCACAGCCTGTAATGTGGCCTGTGGAGGTGAACTATGAAATGAAGAGCGGTTAAATCTATGCGCAGGTATTTGATGAGAATTAGAACACTGTGTGCAAGTCTTTGTATCCAAAAACATAATAAATCAAGAATCTGTCAGGAATTTTCTACCATATGAGGAAAATTCTCTCTCAACCTTAGGAAGTTCTGTAATCTTAATAAAGGCAACAGAAACTCTGACCCTCCGCCATGTTTAGAAAAAGCAATTCCATATGTTCATTACATTAGAAAAGGTAACCATGTCAGAGGCCGAGCAGAAAATGCAGGCAGACTTCAAGGTAACCTTCCCCAGGGTCCCTCTCCCCCCGGAGACTCATTATTGACCACAAGAGAAGGTTCTGGATAAGGCAGAGTGGGTGACTTAAGAAGAGATTCAAGTTTTGGATCTGCCACTTAAAGGAAAATAAAACAAGAGCTGGGGTTGCAACAGTTCAGTTCAGTCACTGCCCTGGCGTGGCTCTGGCACCTGCCAGAGGACCTTCAGCTCCCCTGGGCTCTCTCGCCCACACGCCTGCTTCCATCTCCTGCCTGCAGCTCCTGAGGAGTGTCTGGCATGAGAAAAACAGTCTCACAACTCGGGTCTTTGGTCTGGGTTAGCCACAATCAGAGCTCAGTGTCAGGATGCCTCTGGGGTTTTCTGGACTTCTTTGGTCTCCTGATATTTACCAAACCTCTCCCTCAGCAAGGATTTAAGCCCAAGGCATGTGGCAAGAGTTACATTACCACCTTGTCGGCGTAATCTCTCTCAATGGGGAATTTGTCTCCCTGACAGATGCTTAAGGACTGGAATTAGCGGGAACAAAAGAAGGAGCGATGCAGACCAGCCTAGGCAATGCCCCGCCTCCCCAAGACCTCATGGCCACGGGTGCCACTCTGAGACCTGTCCTGCTGCTGCCCGGGAACCAGCTAGTTGTCCACGTCAATCACAGCCCTGACCTGGCAGAGGCCGCTGCAGGCGCCCCGTGCCCATCTGGCCTCCTGGCCCAGCACACGAGGGGGTGTCATCTGAGTGCTCGATGGTTCCAGACCTGCAAAGGATGCGGGGCTTGGGTGTGCCCTGGGCTTGTGGAAGGACAAGCCTCAGGCCTTCGAACACATCTGAGCAGATTTATTTCCTTCATGATAATTCCTGGCTTGGTGAGCCCTTCACTACCCACACCTCTCATGCGATTCCAGGTCCCAAGTCTGTCGTGTTTAACATCAAAATCTTAGTGAACTCTCTTGCCAAGTGTACTCCCCCTCCCCCCGCCCACTATGTGCTGCATGTATGAACAATGGCCAAAATATAGAGCAGCCAGGAAAACACACGTGGAAACTTGTCACCACAAACATCTCTCAGGCCCTGAAACTCAGTAACATGTCAGGGGACGCCTTCCTGACACGGGAACTGAGCTGTCACACGCAGGGAGGCTTCCAGGTTCAAACCAGAGTGAACTGCATCTTGCCTTATACTTTCAGGTCTTTGGCACCGAATGCTTTTCTAAACCCGAAAAAAAAAAAAAAAATTGAAGCTGAATTTTAATGCACGTTGTCTCATCAACAAGTGTCATAGGTCATGTCTAATATAATTATTCCTTCGACCTCCAAGCACATGTACTCCAGGATGGCAAAAACCATCCCTGTGTGACAGTACATTCCACACTAACTCCATGTCTGGCCAATGTCAGCTGTACACTCAGCAGTTAATAAATGAGCACATCATACTAACCTAAGTCCCCCCTGAAAGGTTTCTCAGGGTTTCAGTATTCTAAGAGTTTATAAATGAGAGAGCCACAGGTTTACCACAAGTCTTTAACAGGAATTGTTAAAAGTATCATTAAATTATTGAGACTCCAGTTAAGCTCCCATTCTTTAAGGAAGGACCTGGATCTTATGTGTGTGTGTTTTCATGCCTCCAGAACCTAGCCCTGGCTGCAACCACATCTGGCGTTGGCTAGCAGGCAGTATTTCACCTCCAAGATGTTATGATCAATGAATAAATTATACATTTTGTTACATGTACCTCGAGGTTGAGATAATATTTATTTCTGCACAAGAAAGTTGTCTGGAAAGAAATCAAGTGATGGAAACAGATCAATAAAAGTAAATAAAGAATTTAGAATTGTTCTTTACTCTTTTCACTAGCAAATGGGTTGTTGCCTCTTCATTTTACCCCAAAGTAATAAAATAGCATTTTCCTAAAAGTATTAAATAAAATAAGCTTTTTGGTCACTTTTATTGCTGCTTCTTTCCATTCATCTCAACTGATAAATTATTTTCTACAAGAAAAATAAAACAAAAAAGGCTGCAAGGATCACAACCAGTCATTTCGATAACTGGGTGCTTGACATCTGATTTAGAGCATGAATGGATCCAGGTAGGAACAACAGTAACAATTACAACTCTTATCTGAACAAGATGAAAAATGTTCATTGTTGTCTTAGAAAAATAACCATCGAGTTTACTACTTCTCAAAGAGATAGGGCTGATCACAAATTTAAAAAATTCTTTTTTAATTTACCCAGAAATCTTTCCCTCTATAGGTACATGGAAAGTCATAGGTATATGACACAAATAGGAAATTCATAGTTATATTCAAATATGTAATACAATCATGTCACTGTAAAGACACCTACAAAGTAATGATCGATCTTTTAACAGAAAGGCAGAACTTAAATAATCCAACACAGCCCCGTTTTCTAGGGAAGTCACTTGGTAGGGCATCCTTATTTTCTCTGTGCAGTCATCCTGAACAACCCATCTCCAAAACTCAGCATAAAAAATCAAAACAAGTGCCGAGACCGGTTTGGCTCAGTGGATAGAGCATTGACCTGAAAACTGAAGGGCCCCAGGTTCGATTCTGGTCAAGGACATGTACCTTGAGGTGTGTAGGAGGCAGCTGATTGATGTTTCTCTCTCATCGATGTTTCTAACTCTCTATCCCTCTCCCTTCCTCTCTGTAAAAACTCAATAAATATATATTTTTTAAAAAAATTTACAGGTGGATCTTTGTCAGGATGGTGGATGACATGTTCACCTCCTCCCACAACCACAGCAAAATTACACTAAATTACAGGGCAAGCATCAAGAACTCCTATAACTCGGGATATAAATAAAGAAAAAGCTATATCAGGACTGGTTGTTGCCTCTAGTAAACTGGGTAGCCATCAAGTGATTGAATTAAATTTGTTTATTACATTACTGAATCTAACTTTATACACAAATAAATGCCAAACTACAAAAAACAAACAAACAAACAAACAAACAAAAAAAAAAACCCTGTAGGTAATTAATCCATCTCTTTTTGTGAAAAAATCCATGTTAATCTCAGCAGAGTTTTAATATTGAGCCATAATCCCCCATATTCCTCAGTGAGAGATTATGTCTCAATTCCATTGCAGCCCCTGGCAGGAATGCCTTTCCAGGGAATTCAGGAGTAGGAAAATCTAGCTCAGTGCAAAGCAAAAGTCCCCTTTCTGGTACCAATCTGTACACAAGGATTTTCATAGAACATGACATCTGTTTTCATAGAGAATTACACAGAGAGTTCATAGAGAAGAACAGCAGAGAGTAAGCTAATAGGCCATATTAGTGTATATTTTGTGTGTACAATACATACACGTATATTAGATTATGTTCTAATCTAATATACTAATGACAGAGGTCAAATTGAACTGCTAAGAGGAAAAAATGGGCTTCCTAACAAAAGCTATGTGAAATCAGCCATCGTTGACAAAGTATAAGCTCACCTACATACATATAACATATGCCCATGTACATGTGTGTACACACACACACACACACACACACACACACATCCTGACTGATGACAGACATCTCTACATCATGACTCCAAAAACTGAGGGCCCTGGAATTTTGAATGAGACCACGTTTAGGGGCTGAAGGGAGGGAAGTCACGAACATTTCTTTGGTGTCAGAGTCTCTAGTAGACAATTCATTAACGCTAAATCATTTTCACTTTCTTGTACAAATAATGTTGATTCAAACAGTTTTGCTCACGCTGTCTCCTTGACATGGACTATTCTTTTAGTTGCTCTTCGCCTGGGTAGCTTGTACCCTTCTTCTAAGATCTGCTTCTCAAGTTTCAGGTGTCACCGTCTCTAGAGCAATCCCTGACATGCTCCCACACCCCAGGGCTGGGCTAGTTTCCTCATCTGTACTTACGTAATGTGCCCTCTATCCCAGCACTCACCACTTCATTCCTAATAACCACTCCCGTGCTTCCCTGCCTGCTAAAGGATTTGCTCTCAAGGATTTGGGGCTTGCTCATCTCTGCATCACAAGCATAATGCCTGACACTTGGGAGGAGTTTAAGGCACGCTTGTTAAATAAACAAAATGAATTAGCTTCTTAATTCACTCAATTATCACCAATAACTGGCATTAGTTGCCCAAGCTTATGAAAGAAGAGATTGAGTTTGCAAAATCGCTTACCTTATCAAGTTCCCATAGTTCATAAGGAACCATAGGAGTCACACTCTGAAATAATTAAGAAGCCAATTATTCCTCATTTGCACTGGATTAAAAGATTAAAAACAAAGATGAAGATTACCAACTCCCATGCATTAACACAAGCAGCATGGGCGCTGCCTTAGACAGAGACCCACACAGTGAAGGGCCCACCACCCAGCAGGCTCTGTCTGCCTCATCACCAACTGTCCTTCCCGAAACACTTGGTGCTATTGGCTGACTTGATGTTGATGGTCTAAGTCCGTAGTCAGCAAACTGCAGCTTGTGAGTCACATGCGGCTCTTTGGCCCCTTGAGTGTGGCTCTTCCACAAAATACCACAGCCTGGGCGAGTCTATTTTGAAGAAGTGGGTTAGAAGAAGTTTAAGTTTTAAAAATTTGGCTCTTAGAAGAAATTTGAATAGATGTACTGTTGATAGCTGGCTCTGTTGACTAATGAGTTTGCCGACCACTGGTCTAAGGCAATTAACCACAGGGTCAGCAGGCAGCATAACCTCAAAATTCCATGAAAACCAAATCCAATTGTTGTAAAGAAGAAAGAGGTGGGGTCAGTTTCTTTAGTGTCCGGGTAGTCACTGTACAGCCACAGAGAGCAAATTCCATTCCCAACATATTCTGATGTCTTGGTTAATACCAGAGATTCATGTTGCAAAATGATACAGAAGAGACACTTATATCTCCTAACCCTTTCAAAAGCCATCCCCACACAGTAAGTAGAATGAAAAACAGAAACACAAAGGAGACATCTAGAACCTTGTGCTGCAATAGACACAGGATGAAGATACCCAGCAGGGTGCAGGAGGGTTAGAACAAAGGCCTCTAGATGGCGCCACCGAGGGAAAGCGAGCTGAGTTATTGAAACTCCGGAGATGCTCAGGCATTGGAAAAACCCAGAGGCAGGTGGGGGGAGGATGCCTAAAACAGGGGGGCTACTTGAGGTATATGCTAGCATCCCAGATTTCATTCTTACCTAATGCAACCCTTCTCCATAGAGAGAGGTGATATGGTCTCTGGCGAAATGAACTAGACAGTTTCCTGCAACAAGGTCCCAGATATTCAGGAAAATATCACACTGAAAACTTAATCATTAAATTTAAGTCTGAATACTGAACAGTGATACCCCAGCCTCCCTTCCCCACCCACCTCTGCACACCAGCAGCCAAGCTTCAAACCCACAGTCAGGAAATTGGAGGATGCTGCTAGGAGGTAACATCTCATTGGAAAGATCTATCGGATGCTGACATTTGAGTAGCAACTAGACCACAGCACAGTGTGTTCTCACCCACATCAACTCCAATCAGCTTTTTAGCAGCCCATTTCTTACATGTGAAGAGACAGCCAAGGGTTGCTAGACATTTGAGGAAAGCTTCCAAGATAAATAATACGAAGACAAACAACCAACCAAAAAAGAACTTGGAGATAGCAGAAATACTGCAGGGAGCAGCAGAGAATTGCAAAGAATGCATGAAGCAGAACAGGTTGCTATGAAAGGAAAATTATCAGTGAAGAAAGAGTTCTTGGATATTTAAAAAGTAGAGTAGGTGGAGGGGGAAAATGGCAGCCGAACAGATGGACCTGTTCTGAGCCTAGTCCCAGAACAGATAGAAGGAATGCCTGAGAGTCGCTCGGGGAGTGTTAGTTGGCAAGCTAAGGAGTAGCAGAACTTTGAAAAGTAGAGTAGCTAAATATTTTTTGTCAGCAAAAAGATAAAATGTCAAGTCAAACAAATCTCCCCAAAAGTATATTTAAAAAAAAAGAAAAAAGAAAGGATATGTAATAGAAAAGACAAGATAGGATAATTTACTCAGGAAGTCCAATTTAAAAAAAAAAAAGTGGCAAAAAGAAAATTTTCAAAGAAAAAAAAAAATAAGAAAAAGTCCCCAGACTACATTGAAAGAGTCTACCAAGTGCCCAGAACAAAAACAAATTTTTTTTAATATGTTCTTTGATTTGAGAGAGAGGAAGGGAGTGGGAAAAAGAGAGAAACATCAATGATGAGAGAGAATCATCGATTGACTGATCCTGCACTCCCTACCCTGGGGACGGAGCCTGCAACCCTGGCCTGTGCCCTGACCTGGATTGAACTGGAGACCTTTTGGGACAAGGTCTCCCAAGGCATGGGACAAGGCTAACCCAACTGAGACACACTGGCCAGGGCAATAAAAAGAAAAATGTTAGAAAGCCCCACCAAAGCATATTTACTAGAGCACTAACAATAAAGAGAACACCTTAAAAGCTTCCAAAAGAGAAAAAAAAAAAAAGTTATACACAAAAGACTGGGAATCAGAATGACATCAGACTTCTCACAACAATATTAGAGGCAACATGAGGCCTGAAAATGCTGAGTGAGAAAAAAAAGATGTAGAGAATCACATCTTAGCAAACTATAAATCAAGGGCAAGGCTAAAATAAAAACAGCATAAGACACGCACAGTCTCAAACTCACCATAGACTTTTTTCTCAAGCTTCTATTCAAGGATGCATTTCACCAGAAGGCAGAAGTAAGCCCAAAAGAGAGGGAGAATTGGGATCCAGAAAACAGATGCTACAATGGTGAGAGGAAGGCAGAGGGAATTCCCAGGATGACTGTGGGGCAATTGCTCAAAGGCAGTTCTCTTCGGAGTGGGAAATGAGATAGTTATTAACTACAGAAACGGTAAAAAGTTATAATAAAATAAAAAAAAAACAGGAAGGAGAATCATGAGCTAGAACTTGGCTCAGCTGATGTATGCATGTGTACATAGCACTAAAGAAGAATATAACCCCAAATTCTGATATTATTGCACATGATACCAGGTGTCGCCCGGAGTTCATGTACAAGTGCTGGTCACCATAAGCTAACAGCAGGGAGGACCAGGAAGAGAATTTAGGGAACAGCCTGAAGCTGGTGAGCCTCTGGTTATACCTCCTTTAACCAGGTTACAAATATTCAAATTGACAAATAAATCAATGAGTTGTAAAATTGAATCAACTACATTTGTATTTCTCTTTTTGCCAAAGACAAGAGTTCCATGAACTATGCAAACATCAGACATGCTGAATAATACAATAATTTGTAGAAACCATTCTCCAACAATCCTCAACTCTTAAAGTTATTTCAATTTGTTATACTTTTTGGTTCTGTGTTGTTGGCCTGCTATCAAGTTTCTGGAGCCTCAAAAAAAATAAATAAATAAAAATGAAGAGCTATGCTTTATTAATTGTCTGTCTTGAATCAGTCTCTTCAGTCTCTTTACAAACATCTATTTTTGTCCTCATTCACCACATTACGAGTAGAAAATTTTGACTACATATTAATTGTTTTAAAACAAATTGGTTGAAATAACAAATTGGCCAAATTATTAACTAAGTAAAAATGAATTTTTTATTGATACATATTAGTCATTTGAGTGTGTTATTAAGCAGTTTCAGTATTCTTTATGAGTTTTTATGCATTTCACAGACTTTTTTAATTTGGAGAGCAACCCCAAATTGCACATGCGTTTTTTGCATTTCTGTCCCATTTTCCACATTGTTGGTTTTCAAATTTTATATATTCTGTTACTGATTCTGCCTACTCTGGCAATATTCTCTGTGAGTTTTCAATGTTGATGTCTAGTTCTAAGTGAACTGATTGAAAGTAAAATGGTTCAGAAATTCTGGTTTCTCATCAGTAGTTCACATATTGATGATGTCAATGTATTTTAAAATGGTCTTCTGATTTTCAATGAGAAGTTTTATTTTAATTAATTTACCTTAGATATTTTCATATTTTCTATGTACTTTGCTTTTGAAAAGATTTAAACACATTTTTGGCAGTTCTTCCCCTTTTCCCATTTTAGTAACTGAACTCACCTTCTAGATGTACAGTGATGACCTTGAAAAAATGGTGCAACAATGTCCATTGCAATAGTCTAGACAAATATCTCTCAGCTTTGTATCTCACATTCCATTGTTAAAACAACATATTAGTAAGTAAATAAATAAAATAGCATATTAGTACTCTTCTCAATAATACGTAGCAAAAACTGTACAAAATAAAATAAAATATCTCTCTATCTCAAAGGCAAATATGCTAAGTGTCCAACCAGCTGACTAGTTGCTATGACGAGCTCTGACCACCATGGGGCAGATGCTCAATGCAGGAGCTGCTGTGACATGCACTGGCCATTGTACAGAGGAACAGCACCACGGAACTGGCACCCACAAAGCAACTCTCAGCTTCCCCCACGTGGGATACAGGCCCTGCCACCACCCTGGAGCAACACCCCACCAAATCACAACCTACCTGCTGAGACCCCCATGGCACAAAATGTGGTCACAGTCCAGCCCATCCCGGAAACAGTAGCTGTGGGCACTGGGTAATAATGTCATGTAGCAATGCCCAGCTTCCTCTCCCTAATGACTAGCCTCCTTGGAGTTTCTTCAGGCCAGGAACCCAACTTGCTTTTAGCCAGGTGCAAACATTTTACACTTTAACCAAATGTTTGTGAAGCGGTTTCCCATACCTCATCTCATTTGATCCTCACAGAAGTCCTATAGTAGGTAGATAGGAGGCTTGGTAGAATCCTATTTTCTTTTCATTGGCAGGAAAATAGAGATTTAGAAAGTTTAGAAACTTGACCCAACTGAAAAGAAGCAAGAAATGGTGGACCTTGAAAATGACTTCAGGTGTTCTCACTGTGAAGGATATAGTCAAACACTGCTGCAGTTAAATATTTTACACTTTGTTCTCCCTGCATGATTTACAATAATAATCTGCTTCATGTTGATATTTACTGCTATGTTGCTAACAATTACCTGAAAGAGAAGTTGGGATGCTTCACTGGGATGGAAAAAGTTTAGCTAAATCAGAAATTATAATAAACTCATTTAATTAGACCTGTTTATAGACCTGTTTATATATATATATATATATATATATATATATATATATATATGGCTAAGTTGACTCATGCATGTGTGATACATATAAAGCTCTCAATGGCGCAAATCACATGTGTGTGTTTTCATCTATCATTGTCAATTGTGAATTTGGTTGACACTTCTAATATAGAGAAAGGGCAAATATCAATATTAAAGTATTTCTTCTGTTAATTTCCTTTCAATGTGCATGAATTTATGCACCAGGCCACTAGTTTATTATATTATACATTGATTTATTACATATTAAATTATGATAGTAATATATTAACATATATTACTGTTATATAACATAATATTGTGTAATATATAACATATAGTATGTAATTAATGTTAGCTAATATTAAATATTAGTTTAAGATATGAAATATTCCCCTTTAAAAAAATAAAATTGTTTATAATGCTAGTAAAGAAACCTCACTTGAAAATTCACTATTATTTGGTTAGTCAAATCATATTTCCTTTTTTTTTTAACCCTTATAGCAATCTTGTGAAAAGGATATTGTTCTACCCATTTTACAGATGAGATGGGAAAAGTGAGGCTCACAGAAATTAAGTAATTTGCTCACATTCACACAGATAGTATCTGAGTAAAGTTGGAGGCTGGGTCTGCTATTCCAAAGCCCCCATTCTGTCCTACAGGCCACAGTGCCTGACAAGGAGGGAGAGCTTCCTAAACACCTTGTTAAGGTCTCTAAAAAAAATTAACTCAAGGGAACTCATGTTCAAAGCAATGGATGAAGACTGAAAAGCACGTAGACACAGCAGTCTTCGCCCATGAAGCAGGAGGAAGATAAAGAACCAGGCCTACCTCCCCCACCCGGAAATGCATCTGGAGAACATTGATTGGACACTGCATTACCTTCGGTCAGCCTGTGAAATGTTAAACAAACGTGGCTGCTTCCTACAAATCACCCCTCCTGTCCATTCTGCAGAGGGTAGTACTTGGAGTATAAAGCATATTCTGGCAGCTCCTCTTCTAGCAGCCTCTGTACCCAGCCCTGATTCCCAGTAAGCATGGTGCCTCGGGCTGGGGGTCCTGGCTGGAGTTGAGGAATTGACTGCTAACTCTTCTTCCCTGGTTGCCTTGCATTTGAAGGCGGGCAGGCCTGGGGCGCACATCAGCTCACAGTCTGGGCCAAAGAACGGACTTAAGGACAATGAGTGTCTTGTGTCCCCTGTGGGTAATCTGCAGGAGCCAGTCTGAAGTGAGCACAAAACACTCTGAAGGGACCTTTACTCCCACAGCGGAGAAACGGGGAGACAGAGAAGCCAGGACGAAAGTGGCTGCGGCCTCTCACAGGAGCTCAGGTGTTGCTTTTCAAGTCGCAGAAGTACGACGAGGAATAGCAGAGTCTGTCAGGGATGCTGTGAACATAGCTGAGCGTTCACTCCTTGTTGTCTTTTTGACTTTTTTAAAAATGATGGACACATTTGCACTGCTGTTTCTAGCTGGCCAGAGAGTACAGGAGACACTGTCCCCTCTCCCTGGTCTGTTACCTGTGGGGACTCCCAGTTAGAACTCCAGGGCATTAACTGGGTCAGCCTAGCAATCCTCCTACCTTGGGGTAGATGTAATGTTTGACTGTAATGCTGTTACATTTTAGAGAACAATGAGTCCCCTCTAGGTATTAAACATACACATTTATGTGCTGGTCCCTTTTGTAAAATCAATCAGATTCAGCTCTGAAACATTATTCAAAAACAGTTAGCTTTGACAAGAAGGACGTACTGAATCTGATATTCCAGGATCGAAGAATTCTTCGTTTGTTTTTCCCCCCAAAATGAATTATGATTATGCAAATGTTTGCCTGCAGAATCTATTTTGCTTTCTCATGCTTGGTCTTCCAGAAAACCATCTATCATTGCTACTCATAAAATCAATGTCAGGGCCAACAAGTCCGCTCCCTCCTGGCTCCACAGACACCAGCATGGTTTTAACCTCCATTGGAAAAAAGCAACAAACTGAGAGCAACACGTGGACAGCACTCAGGGCAGCCTGAACAGCCTACAGGGCAGTCCAGTGGGTGCTGTCATGTCAGCTACAGTTAGCTAACGCCTCCTTGAGCAAACCCAAGGCACTAACCCTGGCTGAAGGCCTATCACATTCCACTGAATCTCCGTGAGCCTACAGAGCCATATTACTGAGAGTAAACTTGAATGAATGAATGAATGAATGAATGAATGAATAAATAAATAAATGAGTGGATGAATGACTGAAAAATTAGATAGCCCAGGCTCCGTAGACAAATGGCCCTGAGCAAAGGATCCCTACCTTGTGTGACCTTCTGGGTTCTGTCTCCTCATCTGTACAGTGGAGATGAGAACAAGAACTGTTTCACAGGGTTTATGACAAAATGTTCCTAAAAGTGCTTCGAACGCTGTAAGGATGCAATTTAACAAAAGGTTGTATTGGTTCAAGTGACACTGAGAAACACGCTGAATGCTCTGCAGGATATTTTTGGAGAAGGAGAAACTCTTTGGAGCCAAAATAAAAACAGTGAGGGGAAGGTCATGAATGAGTAAGGGAGGAGAGTGTCTGCTACTGTCTATGGAAAACAGAAATCAAAACACAAGTCCCTAAAAACAGAAAAAATGAAGCTTTCAAGTACTGAAAAAAGAATCATGGCAACAGACTGTGGCCATCATTCCTGCATAATGTGAATGTGTTTCGGATTATAGACCTCCTTCACTCGGGGCAGAGTCAGAATCCCCCAAAGCCGTCATTTTCTATTTTGAATGCTTTTCCAAATATGTAATATTCAAAATAAATGGTTAGGTGCCACACACACCAAAAAAGAGAGCGCTCGTGTTTTTAATAGCTTGTGAAACGCAGCCCTGGGCCTGCTGGTTGGGCTTGAGAGGAAGTAGCCCATAAACAACTCCGTCAAGCGTGACAGAGCATGTTTGAGCAAGTTTCACACAAAGGAAATTCTTCCTTCGCTCCAAGTGCCTGGGTCCCTCACACAAGAGCACATCCTCCTGGTAAGGACTTGAGGCCCTTCAAGAAAGCCGCAGCCCCCGTCCCAGGGCGGGGAGGTGTGGGGTTCCAGGCTTATAAGAAATGTGGGATCTATTTATTGCTCACCTCTAAGATGGTTTGATAAAAAACTTTTTCAACAGTCTTATAATGAAAGCTTACTATGGAAGGGGACAATTTCAATTTCATTTTACTTTGAACCAACTGAATGTGCATTGGGAAAGATATGTACTTGGTTGAGGAGAAAGGAGGTATGTGTTTCGGATTCCGCCTTCTAGTACTTAGAATTACCCCTCAAAGCAGTTACAGAGTCTACTCAAGTAAGCTAGTAGTTTCCCTAAAGAGATCTAATGAAATACCCTCAAGTGGCCAGAAAGAAGTAAAACCTAAAATCTGTGTTCTGTTCTTAATCCACTTAGTCGTTTGCTATGTATGTCTAAGTCTTTCAATATCTCATCTTAGTCAACCTTGGACAAATGATATCAGTCAGGTCAAATCTAGAACGAATCTAGAATGATTCGATCTGGCTGATACCAACCTATTGCTCGGGCAGTGGGAGCTGCTGGTCCCTACTTCGCGACTTCACCCTCTGGCTGCCATGGGTGGGTCCAATGGGACTCAAACTGGGGGTGAGTCCCTGCAACATCTGGATGAGATGCAAGAGAGCCATTTTCTGCTGCTAGGACAGCTAAACAGGGAAGACTATTCTGCAAAGAGAAGAGACAAGTACCCAGGAGAGGCAGTGAGGAGAGGCCAAGGGGGGCAGGGACTTAGGGGTTCTCAGCATCCCCGATGCAGAACCCCTTCTTCAAAGTTCATGATGTGCCCCAATCATGAGATCAATAAAATATCCCAGTTGAAACATAAGCAACTTCATTCAGGCTGGATTTCTACAACTAGCCTAAAGAGTCCCAAATAACACACTAGTATTCCTATAACATAGACCCAAACCTAAATCAGGCACTGCTTGTGAAGCCAACCCCCACCCTACCTTCCACCCCTCACCCCCACCCGTGTGCTCAGTAACTGACTGACGGATATCAGCATGGATGAGCCATAGACCATGTAACCTCCTTCCTTCAGCTTGCAGGTGTAGAACCAGAGAGGTTAAATGACATGCTCAAAATCACTTTGTTATGATGGAAGATTTGTGGATGCTTTCTGTTACAGCCTCCGCATCACAGGCATAATCGTGGGTGCTTTTCCTCTCTCTCTACCTCTGTGTGTGAGAACACAGCTCCTGTGTCCGTGGGAATGGGTGCACTCTGAGAAACCTGATGTAGGAAGCTGAGAGGACACAACACACTACAGGGCGGTTGCGTGCTCTGCATGCTGTGGTTTGGGCATCAGAACACCTGCCATCTTACTAGCCAGGTGACTCTGACAAGTTAGTGACATCCTTCTGACTTACAGTTTCCTCCTGTGAAAACGGGATGACCCCGTCCATCTCAGTGCTGGCGTGGAGTGAAAGGAAGTCATTATCTGCAAAGCACTGGCCCACCACCAGGTCATGTCAGCTGTTACTAAAGAGCACCGTCCCGCCAGGCAGTCGGAGGGAAAGGGCCACCATGCGACCTTTCAGCCTCCTTGTTTTCCCTCATCAAGGTCACCCACTGCACCAAAGGCCCGCAGCCGCCCGTTGTGAGAGGAGAAAGCAGATGCTGGCTCTTAGGCAGCTTAGGGAAGCCACCTGGGGCATTCACAGCACCCAACCCGCCAAGCAGATGCTTTTCAAATTGGTTTCCTGCTTTTTACCTGCTCTCCGCCTGATTTCTACCTCCGGGAAACCAGGACAATCGCTCACACCCTGGAGCCAAATACTTTGGCTCAGAAATACCCCACTGGCTTCAGAGCATCGCTATGTCAGCTATTCGAGAAATTTATTTTTCAATTCGCCCACCCAGGCTCCCGGGTCTTCATTTCTCACGTCAAACGAAAGCTCCCAGGCACTCCCTTTCTTGCTGACACTGACAGAGGAAGCAGGTTAGCCAAGTGGATATTTATGTAGGTGACTGGGCGCAGACTTAGACGGGTGATAAAAGTGTGGCTTTGGCTCTGAAGACGGTGATGCTCAGTAATGTGATTGTCATGGATCATCAGCGCGAGACAGAGCCTGCTTCAGCCACCCACTGGCTGGAGAGGACGGATGGCAAGTGATGCTTTGCCTTGGGGGCATTTCCTGGAGAGCTGAGAACAATGGCCCCTTCTCCAGGAGGGATGGACACATAAGTAAATGCATTTGCATCTTGAAGTTTGTGGCAGCGGAGTCTGTGAAGACAGGACCCATTGGGACCGAAAAGAACTGTTGGCCGAGAATGAAACTCACTACAGATTCATTTGCCTCCCAGCATAACCATCATGGCTTGTCTCATTTTTGGTTCGTATAAGGGTATTTCTTGTATCACATGATCTCATGCATCTAGGGGAAATAGTGAGCAATATAGACTGATGAACAAAAACAGACCCGGAGACAGGGAAGCATCAATCAGACCATCAAACCTCAGAGGAAAGGTAGAGAAGGGTGGAGGAAAGGGAGAGAAATCAACCAAAGGACTTACGTGCATGCATATGGACCTAACCAGTGGTCACAGACAACCGGGGGGTGGGAACATGCGTGGGGAGGGATTTGGAATGGGAATGGGGGGATGAGAACAAATATGTGATACCATAATCAATAAAGAAATTAATTTTTTTAAAAAAGACAGGACCCTGCTTCTTTCCTGTCTGTCAGAGCACTGAAGGGCCACTAACGAAGGTGAGAGGCAAGAGTCCGGCAAAGGGAGAGGGTGCCAGCCCGGCCATGCAGAGCCCCTGGAGCCGCACCGGGGGATCTCGTCCCAACTCGGGCTCTGCGCCCCTGGGCCCTCGGGCTCTGCCACGCTCCCCTGGGAAGCACCCCAGCGAAGGCTGCTGGGCCTCGGACCACGCTTTGGGTAGCCGGGTTGGGTGCTAATGAAAGCACAAAACCACTACTTCTCCGCTCCAGCAAAGCGTCCTGTAAAACGCAGTGTCGGTCCAGATGGAGAGATGCCTGCGACCAGCCTTTCAATCAGCAGGAAACACAGGTCCTGCATGTGTGGAACAACTCACCTCTGCAGAGACTCTCTCTGCTCCCGGCCTCCTCCCTCTCCGGGCCCGACTCTGCTCCTTCTAAACCATTTCAAGGAAGAAGATGCAGGCGGCACAGATACTGGAAATGCATGATGTCAGCTTTGAGTTCAGAGAAAGGGCTGCCCCTAATCCAAGCCAGATTTCACCCAATGGAGCAGACATATTTGAAACTGGCAAACATCCAAAGCAAATATGGAATTCAATCTATTTCTGCAGGTCCTGGCCTTCGCCTTCTTGTGGCCCAATTACCTGCCTGCGCCGGGCTCTTACCTCCTGCTGGAGGCCTCCCGATGCTAATTCCGAAGTGAGCTCTCCCGTGAGGCCTCTCTGGGTGAGAAATCTATAAAGCACTTCAGGGTTGCTGAGAGCCTCCTGGAGGCCCTCATGTGCTAAAAGCTGGCGTAGATGATCTCAGCTGACCCACTGCAAGGATCTCCATTGTGAGGAGATCCACTTCCATTTGCAAGATGGAAGGCACACGTCTATTAGGCATCGGAGCAGGGATTCCATTGAGGTCTGTGTATCTCCGGGTTCCTCAGCCTCAACACCACTGACATTTGGGGCCAGAGAAGGCTTTATGTGGGAGGGCTGCTCTGTGCAGTGTATTGACAGCAGCCCTGGTCCATACCCAGCGGATACCATTAGCAACCTCTGCTCCTGAGGACAGCCAAATGCCTCCAGACATTGCCCAATCGTCCCCGGGGTGCAGACTCTACCATCCCAAAGCCCCTCAAATCCACATGTGGAGTCCTAATTCCCAGGACCTCAGAACGGGACTGCCTTGCAGACAGAGCCTTTAGAAGTATCTTAACTGTTCTCGTCCCCCCTCCAACCCAGTTCTTCCAATTCTGGGAACCTCGTTTCAAAGACTCAAGCACTAGTCTAAGTTGATGTGCATGGACTTTGGTTAGAGCATTATTTATGGAAGTGGGGGCACTGGGGCAGGTGTAGATACAATGTCCAACAAGAAAAAGTACTGCTGTAACTGATGGTAGGCATAGGCTAGGACAGCACAGAGCTGGGAAGAAACAGAGACAGAGAAAGTATCATGATAAATAAAAATAAAATTTTAAAAACACAGTGAATAAGGGCTGAAAACTATACAAAATAGCAATTACATGCATATACACACACACATATATATACACACACACACACACACACACACACACACACACACACACAAGGAAAGGATTAGAAAGAAGCACACCAAAACCGATCAGGCATGGGGGATCTCCAAATCTTTTAATTTCTTTATATTTTCTGTACTTTTCTAAATTTCCTTCCATGCACATGGGTTGCTTTTACCATCAGAAGGTGGAAGAGCCACGGTGGGATGGGACATTTTAACCACAGACCTTTGAGGAAACACCTGGCGAAGGAACATGTAACAAGCACCATGTCCCCCCAGCAAGGAAGCATGCCCCACCCAGAAGCAGGCCCAAGAGAATCCCAGGGGTGCATGAGGATGGGTGCGAGTGAGCAGGGTGACACTGTGGCAACCTTGTCCCTCCTGCCCCAGCAGACAGTGATTCCCCTGGGAAAATGGCAGCATCTCTCCGCTCCCATGGCATCTGCAAAGCTGACTCCCACCTGTGGGAAGGGCCACGGGGGAGGCAGGAAAGAATCCAACACAAAGTCCCGTAGAGAAGAGTTTGCCACAAAACCCATGCAGCACTTGGTGCCTCACTCACCTCACCCCCACGGAGGGATGTGTTTGCATGGTTGTCATTTCCCAGAAGCTACAGAAGTGAAAGGGTTTAAACCACAATCAGTGATGACCGAGTCCCCACTGCTCCCGCCGGTGGCACTGGCATGGCTGTGGCTCTGGAGGAATACAACTGGGCAGGGTTTTCTGGCTTCACACCAATAGCATTGGGGCTGGGTACCTCCTCCTGGAGGAAGTTATTCTGTGCATCCAAGATGCTTAGCAGCATCCCGGCTTCTTTGTCTAGATTCCAAAGTGTCTCCGGACACTGCCAAACATCACCTCAGGTAGGAGCGGGGAGCCTGGCCTACAGGAAGCTGAGCTGGGGACATGCATTTGTATCTAGTGAGGGTGTGACCCTACGGTTCACAGTGTAGGTTCCCAGCCATCCTGGGGGGACTGGCCACAGCACCCCGTGCCGACTCATTCCATGTGACATGAGGGTCATGTGAGTGCCGACTCATTCCATGTGACATGAGGGTCATGTGAGTGCCAACTCATTCCATGTGACATGAGGGTCATGTGAGTGCCGACTCATTCCATGTGACATCAGGGTCATGTGAGTGCCAACTCATTCCACTTGAGGCTAGTGAGAGACTGTGTGATGTGAACAAGCCCATGGCTCCAGAAACTGAAGTACATGTGCTGGAAGAGAAACAAGATTTTAAATGTATGGGGCCAGAAGCTACTCTCCAGAGCCCTTCCCATCAGAATCATTCAGGGGTTTCCTTTCTCATCCAAATAGAAGTTCTCATGCCCATGAACTAATTACTGATTAATGCACCAAATAAGGGCATATTTATTTTCATATGCAGCCAGTAGAAACCATTCTGGCATAAAGAAGCAAACTGCAACCAAAACGCTTTTCAAGCATTCAGAAATCACTAATTCCCTTGGAAGAAAAGACATATTTTAAGTGGAATGAGCAGGCTCTTGGATTACTTGATAATTCATCTAATGAAGAAAAAGAAATCACATGAACATGTTGCTTTGTATTGTCTGCTTATATGACATTGCCACTGTGAACGAATGTTATGTAGCACGTGTAATCTTGGACTGAAACAAAGTCGTCAGTGACAAATGAGTGCCGTCCATTCAGAGAGCACAGGGTGGGCACAAACAGGCTCACAGTGTGAGTACTCGGAACAGTCACTTTTTGTGCTATTATTACTGATGATTGAGCTATTCTCCATGTGGACATTGTGCACCTACTCTGTCCACCCTGTGTATAGATGCATTACTTCACAAGACCACCGGAGAGCTCTGAAAGGAACGTAATGGAGAGTTTCCTAAATTTGACAACAATTCTAAAGTTGTATGCAGCAATACCAGTGGCAAGTTGTGATGCTTAAAAATGCTCCTAAAAACAATCAATAGCAAAGATACAAACCCCCCACAGGCTAATTCCATCAACCATGGGATAGGATAGACAAACAAAATTATCCTCCGATTCTCTCCAGAGAAAAGGATAACACAAAACGGCATATGAAGAAACAGTGAAGGGTCTGCAGATCAAAGCTACAAGAGAAAAAATATATTAGGGGCCAGGGATCCAGCAATTAATGACTTAAAAATTATATGGCTATTCTGCATGTTGTGATGTTTGTGATAATTTGTTGGCTGTTAAACTTTTTAATTTTAGATTTTTCTCATTCTAATATATCTTTAATTCATACTTTTGTATTTTTTATTATGGGATCCCCCCAAACTGCCTACACTTCAGACATCACCACCCCTGGGGCTGCCCCTGAGCACAGGGCTGGGCCAGGCCCTGGGTATGTTTTCTCTAGGTCATCTTCACACCCATTAATAAAGCAGCTCCTGTAATTGTCCCTTTTACAACTAATCCAATTGATTGGATCCTATACCTCTCCCCAAACACACTTAGGGCTGGGAGATTTAATTCAGAAGTGCCCAAAAGCCTACATCATGCAAGAATTCTCTGCTGGCCTTTCCTATTGGACTGTAGAATTCATGTCCATGAGTGTTAGAGACTCTGGCACCAGAGATCAGAGCCCACACCCCCACACACTGCCTGCAAGGGGCGCAGTTAAAGCTCCCCAGTCAGCAGCGGCCATGACTGAGCACCTATCCAACCAGGAACCAAACAGCTCCATTAAATTGTCTCCTGTTTTAAAGTATAAATGATAGATATGTGAGGTAAATTACTCAGTGAACAGGGCAAAATTAATACATTTAGGGTACCAGCACACTGCACAGAACAGAGACCAACAAGAAACATGTCACTATCTATAATAATAAAAGTGTAATATGCTAATTAAACCAGACATCTTTCTTGATGACCTTCCAGATGAAGCTGGGGCTGTGAGGACCAAGGCAAGCCACCATGGCTTCTTGCATGAATTTCGTTCCTTGGACCTCCAGTTTGTAATATTAGGCCACTGACACTGGTTGTCTGAGGAGGAAGGTTTTTAGCCCTGTAGGCCACCTAGGAGAGGTCCGTTACATTTTCCAGAAATTTCCATGAGTTCCAGGACTAAGTGATAATACCTAGCATGTTGCTGGCACCTATATGCGCTCAACAATAACAGCAGAAGGAACACAATACTACCCCTCTCCCCATTCTGGAGGTGACAGAGGGAGGGATATGAGTAAAGATGAGAAACAATTTTCTTTGTGCAGAGTCCCTGCTTAAAAGGAGAGATCCATTCGTCAGATCCATTTGTCAGAAGTAAGTGGATTCTTCTAAAGGAAGCAAGGATGGGTTGTAATGACTAAGGCAGACACATCTTAATAGCTCAACAGAGTACACGATGAATCCTATGAGAATCCAAAGGCAGCTGAAAGCTAAGCATCTACACACAGGCCTATTTACTTATCTTAAAGACTGAAATTTGCAAACTTCTTTCTCAAATCAAAGATCAGGCAATCTGAAGATTTAGCCTCCAGAAGTTGTAATTGATTATAAAACAGTTTCCATTTCCAAGCCTGCATTTCTGCCTCTCTGGCTGCTAGTACTACTAGCCAGGAAGGCCTGTTCTATAGCTCCTAACATGGGTGATTTATAAAAGTTGCTTCCATCTCAACACTGACTTTTATTACTTGGTGGGACCATTTCCTTCCTTCTCATTTGAAAATGTACACCTCCAACACCATATTCCACAGGAAAGGGTTTCTACAGCCAACTTCATAAAGACATATATTAAAAAGATTTCTACAACATTATCCAAACTCCTCTCCTCACCAATCACTGGTTTTGCATCTGTCATGTCTGAACTGATACACAGCATTCCTATTGTCTCTTGCTTTTGCCTTTTGTAGATTCTCATTTCCATGGTCACCCTCGCCTATTTTTATTTTTTTTTAAATATATTTTATTGATTTTTTACAGAGAGGAAGAGAGAGGGATAGAGAGTTAGAAACATCGATGAGAGAGAATCATCGATCAGCTGCCTCTTGCACACCGCGACTGGGGATGTGCCCGCAACCAAGGTACATGCCCTTGACCAGAATCGAACTCGGGACCTTTCAGTCCGCAGGCCGACGTTCTATCCACTGAGCCAAACCGGTTTCGGCCCTCGCCTATTTTTAAAAGGAGAACATCTGAGGTGATCGGGACTGGAAGTCTGCTGCTCAGTCTCCGTCCTTGGCATTCGCTGAGGCTCAATGTATAACCTCCCCCTCTGGTCCTTTTTGTTCCTTCCTGTCTCCTTACGAACGGCCAAGCAGAGTAAATGAACTGTCACTTAAAATGGAATGATTTTCCTATTAAATTATCAAATTACTAACCCCATTTTGCGGTCTATTTGGATAGGATATGGAGGATATTACTTCTTTCAAATGTATTTTTCAAGATCACATAGGTGATGGCAATCTAGTTTTCCAAGTTAATTAAATTTGAAACCAGACCACTGGGGAGAAAATGCAAAAAAAAAATAATAAAAAATTCCAAGTGACTCAAACTAGCAATAGACTTCAATTATATTTTAACGACTTTCACAACAAACCCCAGTGTCAGTTTTGGCAAAGAACAGCTCATAAGTGTATTGAGAAAAACAAGCTCAAGACTCCAAGCGCTTTTAGCAAGACTTCAGACTTATGGTTTATTGCTTTGTGATTTAAAATAATAGGAAAAATAATTTTAAAAAGTCTGGAACAAATCTGCCAAAACTCAAATTTAAATTCTTCCAGCTACTTGCACGTGGATGTTTATAGCAGCTTTATTTATAATTGCCTGAAGTTGGAAGATCCAAGATGTCCTTGAGTAGATGAACGGGTAAATACATGTGGTACATCCAGGTCATTGGCTGATGAGGATATTGAACTTCTGCCCACACCAAGCCCGTGAATCAGTGTCACTTACCAGGAACATTTAGATAAACTGAAATAATAAAGATGAAATGGATACAAAAGATCTTCTATTTCATGAATAGCAACTCTTTATAACAGAGAGATGAATTAGACCACCTACATTCTTGATCTGTAACAGAAATCCCAGCATTTTGCCTGTATCTTTCCACCATCCTATTTCCATTTTCTTCTGCAAAAAGTGCTAATATTAGCATATATCTATATCTATACCTATACTATATCTATATCTACATCTGCATCTCTATAATTTATATCTATATATCTGTATCTATATCTATTCTATATCTATATCTATATCTATTACCATATATATATATATATATATATATATACATGTATATGTTTATATCTATAGATATCTAGATATATTTGAGCTTCTAATCAAAATGATAATTCTAAATGGAGATGAGGCGGGAACTTATATTAATGGTAATATGCAGGAAGAAAGTTGGACACAAATATTTATATTTTCTTTTTTCGCCATGGTTATAAAACGCTTAAGCATACAAAAATTGAAAGTTTAAAAACGTAGCTTACTCTAAACTTTGAAATACTATGCTGAAAAACAATAAAGTGGTCATATTTAAAACCACTTAACCCACTATAAAGTCAAGAAAGACTATCATTCTTAAAAATTAAATATCTCTAATATAAACAGTCAGGAAGATATTGTTATGAGAGAACTTCATTAATTTTGAATATGACTTTGAACGTCCAAGCCTGATCTCAAATCCCAGTGATGATGATAAATCACGCTTCACCTCCCTTACTAGAAACTAACACAAATTTCAAAGTGACAAAGAAAGCACAGACAACCCAAAGGCTCCTTCTAGATCCGTTTCCAATTTCAATATTGGTTTTTCTATCTAGGACTGAACTGCAAAATGCTAAAACAAACAATACACCGCCTCAAGTCTGAAAGAAAGAACTGGATAAAATGAGCACATACTCTTGACAAAAAGGAAAGAAGGAAGGAAGGAAGGAAGGAAGGAAGGAAGGAAGGAAGGGAGGGAGGGAGGGAGGGAGGGAGGGAGGGAGGGAGGGAGGGAGGGAGGGAGGGAGGAAGGAAGGAAGGAAGGAAGGAAGGCCAGAGAAGGAGACTTCTAAAGGCAATCTCTGTAAAAGTAAACATTTAGCTGATCCACCTCGCTGCTTCGTCTCTTGTCGTCTGTCCCAAGATGATACCTTGGCAGAGGTCTGGTTCAGAGTGTGGACCTCTTAACAGGCATGGAGCTGACTCCCTCCTTCCCAACAAGGCAGCCTCCCTGTCAAATGCCCTGCCTCCGGAGACCTTGCTCCCTGAGGGTAATTCTTCCGAGAGCCTAAAGCAGCAGCCAGCATCGGGAGGATGCTCGATAAATACCTGCGAGTGAGCTCCTTAGCCAGCACTGTGGTATCTCCAGGGTGTCTCTTCCGCTTTACCTAATCACCCAGAGGAGAAAGTCACTTTCTCCCTTAAAAAGCCTCTGGAACTTTCTGCTCAAACCGTCTAGAGGCCACAGCCAAAGCCGAGCGCCTGAGTCAGGGAGGGGGCCAGCACCAAAGGGCTCCTAGTCAGCAGAGAGGGATCAGCCAGCATTGACCAAGGCCAGCAAAACACACAGGGGTAAGGCACCTCGTGCTACAAGCAGCCCCCGCACAGGTGGGACCCAGGGAACACCTTGATGTAGCCAGCCCGTGAGAACAGGGGCAGCCTCCACAGGGGACTCAGGATGGGAATTATTAAAGAGGAAGTTACGGCCACTGTCTCCCAAGACAGGTTTATCTACAGATGCTCCTTAAGTTACTGATTAGGTCTAAGGTTTAGAGTGGATTTAGTTAATGTCTCCTGACCGAGAAGGGTGGAGACAGTTTCAGAAAAAGAAACGGTTGTATTTTCTCTTGTGCATCCGAGTTGGGAATCTGAACACTACCTGGAGGGATTTAAAAGATTTTCAACTTGATTATGGAAGTACAGTTGAAGGAGTCCAATTCCATGGATATGGACTTTAAAACTGATTTTGCTCACTTGAACCTTAAGTCTGATTTCCCTAAGCAGCAGCTTTATTCCTGATTTTTTAAAATCAAAATTTCAAATTAATATCTGCATTTCCTTTCAATGCTTTAGTCTGAAGATTTTTTTTCCTTTACCAAGAAATGCGCTTACAATTCAACTATCTACCAGTGGAAGGAAGAGAGGTCCTCAGGGCAACATAAACCTCACAGACAGGAGGAGCTAAACTCACTATGTGCCTGTTCATGTAAAAAAAAAAAAAAAAAAGATCAAAATGAGCAAAATAATAAAAGGAGACACACAGTAAAACTGTACCACACCAGGAGATTGCGCGGTTTTCCTTTCCACCGGACTGTAAACTGTCTGAAAGAAACAGAAAAAGGCCTGTCTGGGTTGAGTTTCAGCACATGGCATAAGGAATTAATTACCTCCAATTTCAAAGCTAGCCTCTCTGGAGTTCGCTTTCGGGTTGGGGTATTTATGACTCTGAACTATTTTTACACCGAATTAGCAGGGTTTCTCCCTTTTTATTATCTACGATAGAAGAGCGGCCATATCCCTCACCATCGCAGAGCTCTGAGAGCCTGTGGCCTCCCTGGGAACAGTGGCTGTCACCACAAGCCTCCTGTGTCCATCTGCTTCCCACGAAGGTCAGTAGGGTGCTTCCCTCCGCACCAACAAGAGTCAGTAAGGGTGCTCCCCTTCAGCAACGGAGGGTGAGTGGGTAGCAGCCCACTTCAGCATTGGGTGGTGTCATCAGACAGGCCAGGGAAACCTGCAGCAAGCCCGGAGCAATTGAGCAGTACACTCATGGTCAAGGTCTCCCCTTCCCTCTTGGTCTACATGTCTCTCCTTTGAGGGGAAATGCATTTTGATCCCCAGGAACACAGGCATCTGTGGTTCACATGCCGCCTTACCCAAACTTTCACTGACTTAAATTGGAATTTTGTCTGGCAGTTTGCACTTTGGTTTGAAGGTCAGTGGTACAGTGCTCCTGCCTTCCAACTTCCAGGACCTTCCATGCACACATGGGGTTATATGCAGTTCCTCAATGGTGCCACGTTGTTTCATGTCTTTTTCCTCTGCTGAAATACCTCTGTTCACTTATCTCCCAGCAAAGTCCTATATACCTTTCAAGACCCAGCTCAAACACTATTGCCCAAGGCTTCTCTGACCTCCCACAGGGAGGGGTGACCTTACACATTCCCTAACTGGCATATGTCACTCTTCATTGCAATTCTCTGTCCAGAGTTGGTTAATGTGTCCAGCCTCAAGAGGGACTGTGGGAACCTTGAGGATAAAGAGTGGATTCTAAGACAAGGCGAGGCAATGAGTAGTTGTTCAGTAAAAGCTAATTGAGTGTGATGGATCCTAACAACTGGGTCAAGCTATATTAGGAGGTGAGCAAGCTGCCTCAAAGATTTGCTTTGCAGTGAGCTCTGTTGAGTACCAGAATGGGTGTCAAGGGAAATAAAGGAATGCCCATGTGAAATCCAAATCGATGACCATTAACTGATATATACTGATGAATAATGAAAAGAAAGAATATTAATCAAACAAAACAGAGTTGGTAAGATTTAAAAAAAAAAAAATCCCCCAAAATGACTTAGCTGGTCTTCCCGACCACAGAAATCTGTAAAAGGGACAATGGATCAATGAGGCAGAGAGGCGCAGTCTGAATAGCTCAGGATTGGTTTGGCTACACCAACCCTCAGTCCTTAGAGCAGCGGCCAGATTCCCAGGCTGGAAAATCACCCCAGCGAATCAGAATCTCAGAATCAGAGCTTATGGACACTTCCTGTTGCGCATATGACTTATGGGAGTAAAAATGGGTACAACCACTTGGGAGAACTGCTTGGTGCTATCTACCAAAGCCAAGGTTTATGACCTAGGAACTCCACTCCTAAGAAAGCACCCTATCTGTACATACAGATGACCATCCGAAAGGCATCAGAAAGCATGCTTAGTAGCACTGCACATGGACAGCCAAGACCTGGATGCAGTACACATTCCTTCACCGGCCACACCGTAACAGCTGGACCACACAGAGTCCATTCTCTGGGAAGTTCAAAATCATGGGAAACTGGCCCACGGTCATAAAGAGCATAGGGTGGCTGCGTAGGGGTGCAGAGAATGAGGAGGGGCATGGGGGGCCCTGTCATGTTCTACTTCTTGATCTGGGTGCTGGTTCCATGGGTGCATTCGCCGAGTTGGGAGTCATCAAGCAGAACCCTCCTGCTGTGTGCACATCGATGGGTGTATGTTGATGTCACGGAAGAGCATACTTCGAAAACAAACGTCAGAAACCAGCCCACGTGTCGGGGTAATTGTCCGGCGCTAGCATTCCGCAGCCCAGCGCAGTCTCCCGCCCACAGCATGGCCGGCCGGCGCACCCATAAAGCCGCTCTCCTCATGATTAGAATGGGCTTCTGCGTTTATGTGGCGCCTTTCCCGGGCGGAGATCAAAGGGCCGCCGCATAATAAAAGATAGCATATCAAGTGCAGCATATCAAACGCAGCTAGGTCTGGGGGAATAAAGGGAAAACGCTGAACTCGGGGACATATAACCGAGCAACCTTGTCGCCATAAAGGAGCCATAAAGCTGTATGTAAAAGGAATCATAAACATCCACTATTAAGAATGCATTTGTGTGAAATAAAAGGCCCGCTGCTCCCGGGGCTGCTTTCTGCCTCTTGATATGGCGAGGAGGACTGAGAGCAGCGCAGGCCTGCACTGAGTCCTCAGACCCCCAGGCACCAGGCCTCACCGGCTCTCTGGGGTCGACTTGGCACCTCGCCGCAGTAAAACATGCCACGCAGCCAGCTCCCCGGGCCCGGCAGCGCTTTCATGTGCACTGTGAGATAGAAGCTGGCAGCCCCGATAACTAATTAAATGGGGCTCTCTCCTTTGTCTGCAGCACACATCCTATTGCCGGGCCTCTCCGAAGCATACGATTACGTGCATTGCTTTTATGTCCCACATCCACACGCTCCAAGTGTGTTTCCCTCCAGCTTCCCTCTTACACTCCACGGGGACAATGCACCGCTCCGAGAAATGTCCGCTGGCCCTCGGTCACTTGGGAAAGCTGTGTGGGGTGATGGTGACATTCTGGGCCGGCCCGGAGGATATTGCTGTGAGCCTGACAAGGACACCTTTAGCTTCGTGATTGCGGAACAGCTGCTCCGACACCCCTCTGCAATCCAAGCAGGTGGATGGAGAAAAAGGAGAATAGTTGGCCTTGAATCACTTTTTAAAATATATATATATTGTTAATTGATTTTCTACAGAGAGGAAGGGAGAGGGATAGTTAGAAACATTGATGAAAGAGAACATCAATCAGCTGCCTCCTGCACGCTTCCTACTGGGGATGTGCCCGCAACCAAGGTACATGCCCTTGACCGGAATTGAACCTGGGACCCTTCAGTCCGCAGGCTGACGCTCTGTCCACTGAGCCAAACCAGTTAGAGCTTGAATCACTAAATAATTAATGTTCCAGGCTATACAGGGAATCAGATAAATAAAAGCAATGTGAATATATATATAGAGAGAGAGTGTCCCCCAAAATGTAGACACACTTTAATAGCTGCTAACTCGGTTTTTAAAATGAAACATATTTCACTAAACACTGCCTTTATAATTATTCAAAGTTTATGCATACATTTTGGGGGGACCCCCTACATCTATCTCACTTGAGACGGGTGACAATAGTCAGTGATACCAAAGAGAAGTGTGTAAGTGGCCATTAGGCAAGCACTCTCTTCTCCTCATTTTTAGGAAACGCGTTGGGGAGACACTGGTTCACACAATTATACAGGCTCCAGGTGCTCAATTCCACAACATGTCACCTGTACTCTGTTTTGTGTGTTCGCCTCCCCGACTCAGGTCTCCATCCATCACCATTGGCAAGCACTCTTAATGGCTGACCTCATCAAATTCTCACAACAGTCCTATTAAGTTGGTGGTTAATTATCTCCATTTTACAGGTACAAAAAGATTTATATTAAAAAAAAAAAGATTAATTAACTAACATGCTCAAGGTTGCACTGTGTAATAAGTGATGAAGGCGGGACTTAACCCAGGCACTGTGACCCAGAGCTTACTCTCTTTCACACGGGAGTGCATGGCATTGAGTGGGAAGATTTTGCAGTGGAAAATGCTTTGTAATTCTTTTTTTTTGGGGGGGAGGGGGGATGGGGAAGGGAGGGGCAGGGCATTCGTGTTTTCTAGGGCAGAAGTTACCCCTGTACCTGTGATACACTCCAAAGAGAGAAAGACCCGTTTCCGTAATTACAAGTCCATCACACGTTCCTGTTTCCTACAGGGACCATGCAGGTGTGTGTGTCAGGAGCCAGGTACCCCTGAGAATCATGCTTTAACACGACCTCCATGAGTCTAAGATATCACAGTCACACATCACTCGCATTTGCTCTTTTTGCAGATTTCGGACTCGTCCTTGTGTTCAGGTTTTCAGTCCCACAGCGTCTACAGGAGAGGCCCTGGAAGGCACATGCACGCTGCTCCGATGCCCCGTGGTGTGAAGCAGGTCTCCTCTGCAGGCAGCAGCAATGACTCACTCACTCCGAGAGCGCCGCGAACTTGTTCAACAGGAGGCCCGTCTGTGGGGAGCAGCCACAGCGAGGAGATTTTCCTCTGACCGGGGGTCACTTTAAAACTCAATTTGGTGACACCCTTGTGGGCTTTCCCTGGCACCTAGGATAGATGGGCTAATAATTGGGAACAGCTGCTTGTCTTGACGGGAACCACTCTGTGTAAATCGCTCCAAGATTACACCCTTGGCCTCCGCTTCCTTATATGCTTTGGAAATAAACTACCGTGGATGCCCAAATGTATTCAGACAATGGAAGAAATGATTTATGGAGACTGACCACATTCAGAGCCGCGAGCCCCATTCATTGCCCTGCTTCACTCGCCACCACCCATGCAAAGGGGAGGAGACCAGATGACGAGGTCACACGGTTACTGATCCCCAGGGGTGAGTCTGCATACAAGGTACCCTCAGATCGAAGCCCTTTTCCATGACCTTCCCTCTCAGACACAGTTGTTGCATTTGACTCAACCAAAAACCAAACTTCATTATCCAGTTGATTCAGTCTGACATTCCCGGAGCTCTGGATGGAGTCTGCTATGCCCCGAGTGAAGTCTTAACCAGTTAATGAAATTCCTGTAGAATGTGAGACTTACATATTTTAACTTCACATTTTAAAGGACGCTTGAATTTTCTTCCCATTTGGGCAGTTTTGTCCAGTTTTTGTTTTCTTTTGAATCCCTGATCCCACAAAGATTTATTACATGCTTACTGGGCCAAGTGCTCATCTCTTCAAAATGAATTTATTGATACCAAACACACTTGTAACATTCCTTTCCAATGTAAATATCCAACAACAGGAAAGCAATAAAATATAGCATGACATATCCACTTGGCAAAATATGATAGGCCTATTCACAAATAATGATAGCATCTATAACAAGATTATGAAAGAAATTGGGGAAATTAAAATAATATTGTGAAATAGAAGCAAAGTTGAATAGACCTGTGATGAAAACTATGTAAAATTATGTACAGACAAAAGATGGAAAAGGGAAAAAAATGTTCTATATTCTGAATATATCCGTAAATATTACAGAAAATCATACAGATCAACAAGTTGAGCAACTGAAACCATTTGAATCTGTGCCGGTAGCTCAACTATCAGACAAAGAATACTACAAACTTCAAACTATGTCCAAGTAGGTGTATAAATACTAACCCAATTTAGAAGAACCAGTTCAGAAAAAAGGGAAGAAAAACAGGGTCATATCTATGGGAGAGAAAAAAATAGACACAACAACTCCCAGAAAAATAATCTCTTCCCCAAATGGGAAAATCTGAACACAGTATGAAACATGGTATAATAGACTGAAATACTGGTTACTGACAAATCAAAAAGGGGGGATTTAAAAGTCTGCAAAAAACAGAGGTAGAAATATTGGGAAAGTACCAATTCTGGAGGAAAAGGGATAACTTGGAAAGAGCAACCTTCAGAGATTTATTAGTAAAGAAAAATAAGAGCTGAAAATTAACTGTACTTCAAAAACAAGAAAATCATGACATCAGAGGGCATATCACCACCATCTCGCAAAAGAAAGGAAGGTTTTTAAGAAACTGTACTTCATCAACAAACAGAACAGAGAAAGCTTTGGAATAAAGAAATCTCAGGAAGCCCAGCCGGCATGGCTCAGTGGTTGAGTGTGGACCTATGAAACAGTAGATCACAATTCCATTCCCGGTCAGAGTGCATGCCTGAGTTGCAGGCTTGATCCCCAGTGTGGGGTGTGCAGGAGTCAGCCAATCAATGATTCTCTCTCATCATTGCTCTCTAAAATCAATAAAAATATACTTGAAAAAAAGAAATCTAAGGTATCATCTAAACCACATGTGTCAAACACAAGGCCCACGGGCCAAATCCGTCCCGCCAGGCCTTGCAATGTGGCCTGCACCGCGCTGTCATCACTGCACTCCGCTGCATTTCCATCACAATGACAGTTTATGACTGTTTAGTAAACCATTCGGCCCGCGATTTAGGCTGGATTTTAGATTTTGGCCCCTTCTCTGATTGAGTTCGACACCCCTAATCTAAACCTTCACCTCCTCACCTCAGTCTACCTGTGACCGTTATTGCTAGTACAAGAAAAAAAAATTCAGTGAAAAGTAGACATTACAATACTCATTTAAATTTCCTATAAGGAGAAAATAGGACATAAATATCACAACTTTTAGCTGATGAACATTCTCCTTTCCAAAACAAGAAAATGTCAACACTCCAATCTGAATTAAATAGCCTTAAATAAGTATTTAGAGATGGGGGAGTGGGGAGGTAAGACAGGGAGACAGCCTGACTCAGAGATTTTAAATCTCAAGAACTAAAAATCAATAGAGAAAAAATTTTAAAAGACAAAGTCATCTTAGAAATTATGACTAAATCATAATATGCCCAAGAGAAAATAGAAGTAATAAAAAATATTCAGGAAAGGCATAAAAATAATCATAAGAATAAAAACACAATAGAAAAACATATAACAAGAACCAGAGAGAAAGTGATTGAGGTAGATGATAATTTAAAAGATCTAGCATATGAGTAATTGGAATCACTGAAAAATTAAAAACAAAATAATGGAATAGAACCAATATTTAAAACTATAATCCAAGAAAAACTTTCAGAGATAAAAACGACATATATTTACATCATTTATATAATGAAAGGGTCCATTGTGTATATAGAAAGACTCATTCAGAATGATCAACTTCAATACAGAGCCTACTAAGCCTAGTACCAGGTTTTTAAAGAAAAGGGAAAAAATCCTCTGGACCTCCAAACAAAATGACCAAGTCACTTACAAAGAAAACAGAAATCAGTTTGGTATTATATTTCTCCATAGTAACAGTACAAAACAAGACCATGTTTTGTATCAGTGGAGCCCCAGTGTGGGGCATGCAGGAGGCAGCCGATCAATGATTCTCTCTCATCATTGATGTTTCTATCTCTTCCTTCATCTCCCTTGTTTTTGAAATCAATAAAAATTGATTTCAGTAACTTAAAGAGGTTTGAGGAAACAAGGAATAAATCAAGGTCAAGTGGACAGAACATAAGGGTATAAAAGACACAAGCAAAACAATAATGCAGATTTAACTTATATTTAAAATGTTGATCTCTCCACTTTGATAGAATATACATAGAACATTCACAAAAATTGATCTTGTTTTAGTTCACAAAGAAGGCCTCAATATGTTCCACAAAACAACAGCAAAAAAAACACACATTCCAATGCAATAAAAATTAATAACAAATGTGTTAAAACAAATTGGCCTTTGTATCTAGAAAATTAAAGCCGTCTCTTAATCCGCTTCCTGGCTTCTAGGTGGCACCTTCTAGCTATGGACTCGCCCAATGGAAGGGGCCAGGGAGCTTTCTCAGGCACTAATTCCATTCATGAGTGCTTTGACCTTGTGACCTATTCACCTCTCAAGCTCTCTACCTCCTATTACCATTAACACACACATTGAGGGTCAAGATTCAACATATGAATTTGGCAGGGTGGGGGATGGCAGGGAAGGGAGACAAATATTCAGTCTAGAGCACCTTGGGACAAGTCAAGTTTGCATTCTACACATTGGTAATTAAACAGTGGCTTACTGAATAGTCGTTTAGAATATTTGGCTGAAGTGAATACTGCACAAGAGTCTTTGCTTTTCCACGGGCTCTGTGTCGTGTTTTCAGATGAGCAAAGAGCTGCCAAGCCCAGGTTCTACAAACAGGGCACAGTCTGGTTAGCACCAGCCAGGACCTGCTGTCCTCCCTTCCAAACTCGGGCAAAAGGACTTGCAAAATTTATTTGTCACAAACATACCCATGTCCTATGTTCACCCATGTCAGAACTGACCCTGTAATGCCATGCTGCAGATTCCAGGTGTGACCTACATTTTTCACACCTCCCAGAACAAAGTAGGTGAGAAAGCAAATAAAAGTAGTCTTTCTCTCTAGGCAGGTATATCTATCTAGAGTGTCAATGTTTTGAAGAAAACAAATGCCAACATTTTTTTTAAGATTTCAACCTACACTCTGGTTTAACTGATTTGATGGCGGGAAAATGGCCCAAGTGCTTGGAAGAAGAGCTTGTCCTTGTGTTGCAGAAATAAGAGATAAGCGAGACCTTAACAGGTCATTCTCGGCGTTCTCGAATTCCTTGGGTGTTCTCATGCCTCTGAACATATTTTTGTAAAATTATAAACTTACCTAAATAAACTTTTTCAAAACTTTATTAAAGTAAAAAAACATTTTAATCTTTGGAGGAATGAAACAAAGAGCGAATAAGAGGATAATTTGTTTCTTAATAGATGCAATTTAAAACCTTGGCAGTCCCCTTCCACGTAAACATTCCTGTGCTCTGAGCTCAGGGTCTGGGGGGAAGCAGCGGGACACCAGCAGAGAGCACAGGGCTTTGCCCCTGGCGGCCAGGCTCACACAGCCCTTGCTCAAGGCTCCGATCCACGGGAGGCAGCTCGGAACCTGGGAGCATTCCCCTGAGTGCATGAGCGCCAAACCTTGCCAAACAAGTCACTGGTTGCCCGTTGATTTCTCGTTCTCCAGATGGTGGAGGAAAAATAGTGGTGAGGACATGGGAGGAGAAGCTTCCAGAATTCATCCGATGAAGGAGACCAGCTGGAACAGTCACGGTCAGTCTTTGGCTTTGCCCTTCTGAAGCAGATGCAGCAAGCAAAGGCTTCATCCCTGGGGACACCCTTACCTCCATGAAAGGGAGGCAAATTAAACGCTGCCTCCCCTCCCACAAACCTCATTTCCCTGAAAGGAACACTGTTCTGATCCCCCCAGGGGAAACACAGCAATGCTCAGCCAAACATGGAAAGGCAAAGAAAACCCTCTTGAAAAATCACCTTGTCCATTCCTTGCCTCTGGGGAAGATCGAGAAAGCAATGGATTCCTCCTTGTCCACAAAGCTCTAAGAATGAGAGAAAGGTATTTTTCTCTTTTTATGGAGAAAGCCTCTTATGATGTTGCAGACATTCATCCTTCATGCAATGGAGCTATTAAGTACCAAGTCCGAGGCTCCTCCTGTAGGAGGATCTTGTAGGAGGCACCTCATTCTATCATCCTCATTGGAGCATCCTCATTCCATCATCATTTCCTTGTGTGATTGCATTTCATCATGTGAAATGAATTCCTAAATAGATCAGGCACACATGTGTAAGGCATCCATGCATTGCAAGGCCTTGGTTCACCCTCTGTACAAAATTAATTGAAATAAGCGTGTCCCCTCTTCAAGTGTCAGAATGGTAGTCACTCTTGGGTGTGGGTGTCTGGGAAAGAGCACCACAGTGCTGACATGGTGCGGCTTCTTGGCCTGGGAACTGGGTACATGGGTGACAATTTTGTTTGCACTTGCGTGTGTGTTACTACAGCAATCAACTGTTAACAAAATGTTTGCAAAACACCAAGGAAACAAATCATGTCGCCCACCAACAAATAGCTTAGGAACCATGGGCTCCTCATGTCTCAGACTGAAGTCTTACCCTCTCCACCTCTCAGGCTTGTTGCAGAAAGAAGGAAGGTCATGAAGGGAGGGAGCTCTGTAAAACGTGAGACACTCTATAAACATGTGTATTGTTCTTAGGGCTGTTCTCATGGACGATGAGCTGCCTGCGGGCTCTGTGCACGACTTCGCAGGACGAGCCATGTCCACGACCTGTGTTTGCAGCTCTATTTATGGCCGTGTGTGCGGACAGAGGCAGGAGAAGCACGGTTTACACATGGTTAGACCACAGTGGGAACTCCTATTGCCCAACCCTTCTCCAGCCCACAGTCCCAAGACAGATTATTTTGCAACTAATTACTTGCAGATGTGAAGTCATTTGAAGTGTTATGAAAATAGCAGGATGGATCCCGGACTGGGCAGCGCTGAGGATGGAGTGGACAACATAACACAGGCCTTGTTATTCTCGGCTGGAGGCCGTACCTCGTGGCTCTCAGTTCTGTCTCCTTTTGGGTTTCCACCAGGGATGAAGTTGAACTGAGTCTATCTCATTCAAGACAAACCCAGCTTGTGTTTGTCTTTTAATTATTCACGTTCTCAGTCCAACAAAATGGAAAATATAACTTGAGCCCTTCCATTATTCCCGAATCGTTTTTACCTTCAGCTAACTGAGAAGACGACAAGTTCTTCAAGAAAAGTGAGACAGAGGGGCAGGAAGTTGCTTCCCCCTGGAGGAGGGCAAAGAAACAGGGAGGCCCTTCTGGAGCAGGAGGGGAGGAGGGGAATTCCGATGCGGGGGTGGGGGGAAAGCTACCGGCATGGGACTTAGTCTCTCTCCATGTATCTCGGCAAAATATTTAGCCAACGTTAGCAACCGCTGGAACAGAAGGCCCAATTATTGCTTTCAGCGATCATTAAGAAAGAAAAGACATTTCTTTTAAACTTCAAGAGTAAAGGACAGAGCTTGAAAAACACATCTTTCCAAGTGGAAAGAGAACAAAGGTGGAAGGAAAGTGTTTGCTTGAGACACCATGGGGCCAACATCTCCCTGGGGAGCAGATCGGGGGACAACCTGTCCATGTACAGGCCAATCTAGGGGTGTCTGCCCGCATTCAGCCAGGGAGAAGGTGATAGATCGTGAATAACCTGAATTGTCAATTAATTCCTTCTCAGGTGGCTGATGTATGTCTTCAACATTTAAAGCCAGCTAAGTAGGTGCTAAAATTGCTGAGCTCTAGCTACCTGGAAGCATCTCTCTGTTGTTCTACTATGCTTCAAACAACTTCGCTTATGAATAAATTACTGCACACTCCAACACAAAAAATAAAATTCCTTTACTATGAAGGAAGAAAAAGTAACCCAGATGCAAAAAGACAATAAAGCAGTAACTCAAAAATTCAGAGGGGAAAAGTGTTTTCAACTGGAATTCTATTGATGGGAAAAAATATTATACACTAAAAATTTATCAATCTAGTTCTCTTTCTATATGAATTATTAGAGAATATCTTCTGAAAAATAAACAAATCTAAAACACAAATCTAAGACAAAAGGAAAATATGGGATCTGAGGAAAAGCAATAAAGAAAGAGAAAAAGTCATTGGTAAACTTAAAAGTGAGGGCTGAGTGAAAATATGAGGCAGGACAAAGGGAGAGGAAATTGACACAAGGGAGCAACCTTTCCATGAATCTTTGTAGTAGCACCTAGCTAGTAATGTATAAAGTAAAACTTGCTAGAAAAATAAGGAGCCCTAGCCAGTTTGGCTCAGTGGATAGAGAGTTGGCCCTCAGACTGAAGGGACCCGGGTTTGATTCCAATTCAAGGGCAAGTACCTCATACCCAGTCCCAGTCAGGGTGCATGTGGGAGGCAATCAGTCAATGTGTGTCTTTCTCACATTGATGTTTCTCTCTGTGTTTCTCCCCCCATTTTCCACTCTCTCTAAAAATTAACGGGAAAATGTCCTTAGGTGAGGATTAACAAAAACAAAAAGAAAAATAAGGAGATAGTAACAGTCCAAAGTCATAGTGGAACACTTTAGCCCAATCAACAGATCACACAGAGCAATCATAAGGAAAAATCTACAGAATATTTATCCGTTGGTAAGACTGGTACCTCAGGCATTTGTCAGGAAATTAGGCCTAAGTAGAGGCATAATATAAAAAACATTTTTAATATCAGCATTAATTTTGTTCCCCTTCCCTGAGTCATTCCCATCTGAAATAAATACCCCTGCTGTTAGTTCTTCCAAATTTTAAAAACCTTGTTTCAGAATCATTCAAATTGGTGGGAACTGATTGCGCTGGAAGCAGAGTGACGTGCGTTGTTCTCCTTTGTGTGTGCTTGGACTTTTCCACACTAGGAGAGTGTTACAAATTCCTCCCTCTGAAAGAAACATGACGCTTGGCAAAAAATATTGTTTTAAGCTATGATGACTTTTAGAAGAGACGCATTTTCAACAAAATTATTAAGAGGGTTAAAAATAAAGGGATGGATAGTAATATACCAGATAAATGCTTTCAAAAAAGAACTAGATATGATAATATGGTTAATGTATAAATGTGTGGGTGGCTCTTCTCCTTTGCTAGTGGGAGTGGGTTCTTGGGTACCACAGGAATAAGAATTTCCAGAGGCACCCCCTCACCCCCGGGGAGGATGAGATGTGGTAGAAGCTTTATTTGTGTGGAGTTATAGCCCTTGATTTCCAAGTCTCATCTCCCTTAACCCAGCCCTGGACAATGTGCAGCTGGGAGCCAGCAGAACTGAAAGCAAACACAGTGTCCAGAGCTTCTGCTCCCTGGTGGAGCCGGGTCCCAGGCAGCACTTGCCTAGTTACAGTCCATTAGTCCATTGTGTGGGGTCCATGTAGCTGCGAGCCACATGGGCAAATGCAGGGGAGCGTTACCCCTGCAACAGGAGAGCCAGAAGCTGAGAGAGAGAGAGAGAGAGAGAGAGAGAGAGAGAGAGAGAGAGAGAGAGAAAACCTTCGTGTTCAGGAGCGCATGTACCTAATATCTACGATTTCTTGCCCTTGCAGTGACCACACCTACTCTGGCCAATGGCGTGCTCCCTGTCATTGTGACCTGTCCTGTCATCACGACCTCACCGGGCACGCCTAGAACATTCGATCTTCCCTTTGTTCCTTCCCAGTTAATTCATAACTGCGTTAATACATCGATATCGGTATTAGTCTTCCAAAAACATACCTGGAAATGAAAATATTAGACATGACAAAGGGAGATCAACAAAAGGGAGAATCTAATGAGTCATTATTATAGCACCCAAAGAGTAATGCAGGGTAAGATAAAAAAAAGAAAATAAGGAGATATTAACCAATCCAATGACATAGTGGAAAACTCTAATCAACAGCTCATAGAGAGCAGTCAGTAATAAGTAAGAACCTACAGAATATTTCAAGGGGAAAAAACTCATAAATTCCAAAAATAGCAGCATTTATTTTCTGGCCATAATGTAATAAAACTAGAAAGTGACAGTCAAAAGACAGAAAGAAAAAAAAAAATCCCCTTCAGAAAAAATGTTTAATATCTTCTTTTAAATAATTTGGACACCCGAGAATATCAAAGCTGAAATCTCAGCCTGTTTTCAATGTGGCAGAGCAAAAGTCGCGGGATGCAGCCCAAACGGTGCTCGGAGCGATGTTATCATCTTAACGTGCCAGAAACAGACAATATTGGAAACAAGAGAACTAACCAGTCAGAGACAAAAGAACAAAATAAACTTGTAGAGAAGCCAGTGAATTTCCTCTCTCTCCATTGTCTCCTCTCCTCCGCCTGGTTTCTCCATGGAGGGTGGGTGATTTCAGAGACCCCGGGTGGTTTTTATTTTTCTTGTTGTTGAGCCTATTTCTACAGCCTTCTCATCTCTCTAAACATTTCCTCCAGAATCTGAAGGAAATCATTTTTCGAGTCTTCACGATATTGTTCCCTTCCTCGCATCCTAGTTTTTCTCGCCAGCCTACATGGGAGTTCTTTTGTCAGTTTGATTTTAATTGTCTAGCCCAGTGGTCAGCAAATTCATCAGTCAGCAGAGACAAATATCAACAGGACAACGATTGAAATTTCTTTTGAGAGCCAAAGTTTTTAAACTTGAAACTTCTTCTAACGCCACTTCTTCAAAATAGACTCGCCCAGGAGAGTGGTATTTTGTGGAAGAGCCACACTCAAGGGGCCCAAGAGCCGCATGTGGCTTTCGAGCCGTAGTTTGCCGACCACGGGTCTAGCCTCTATAGGGAGAGTTACCTAAACTCAACCTTGGAGGGCACCCTGAGTGCCCTGGCTGCCCCCCCGCCACAGCTCTGCCCACTAGTGCCTTGAGTCAGATCTGCACTTGGGCTGCTAGAAAGTTCTCGCTGCCTATCTCCATCTAACCAGCGGTCACCTGTCACCTGTGGCTCCGCTGTCATGGGGGGGGGGGGGTTCCTCCCCCCACTGCTGAGTCTGAATTGGGATCGGAATACCTGACCCACTGGGCATCACCATGACCCACCGCTGTGCCAGGCAGCTGGCACTCATCAGTCATCATGGCCAGCCAGCCCACTGCACCCCAGGCCCCCCCACTACATTCTCCAAACACCTTCAATTTCCATCCAGAACCATCCTGCAAAATGACACCTGTTTCTCTCCGGTTCCGAATGAATGGAGTGTCAGCCAGCTCCTGTCCTGGTGTAAGTGCCTGTCGCTGCCCTGACCTGAGAGGCACTGCTGCCCTCCCTCTCCCCCCTCCCCCCGGCTCCTGGGTAGGGGGTCAGAAGGGACTTCCCTCCCCAGACCCCCTCCTCTTTGTAAACCTGACCCTCCTCCAGCCCGAGGACTATGCAGCTTCGAAGCAAAGATAACACATCGAGTTGGGTTTTGTTTTTACAAATAATCTGGCGGCCCCTTTGGATGCCCTCGGTGACCCTGGTGTGGTCACAACCTAACGGCGGGCCCCAGTAATTGGCATTAATTTCAGGCAGATTTCCAGCCAGCTACACGTTCACTCCAACCAGTCTGAATGACCTCGAATTAAATTATATTGTCTCTGTGCTTTGGCGAAAAAAAGCTGTTCACCACCTACACCTTGAGCATTTTAGAGCAAAAAAAAAGTATATATAGGACAGTAATCTGACAATGCATTTAGTTTCTTACGTATTTCCCCAAGGTCATGTGTTAATATTGATGGTTTAAAGGTACCTGTATTACACACTCTCCTGCATGTGGGTCCTTGTGGTGGCTTTGCTGTTACATTTTCCAGGCGGGGCCTGGAGGGAAGGTGTCTGCTGCTCTAGGCAACCAAGGCAGACGACCTCCCGCTGGGAGGGGGACAGCCTGCAGAGGGGGAGTCTGCCCTCCCCGGGAGTGAGACCACTACTGCTTCTCAGACAGAATCCTGTCTTCAGAGGGACTTCCAGAACCCCGGGCACTGAGGCAGAGAGAAGTGGCAGAAAGGCAGTGTGCCCTGATCACAGCATCCTGTGGACGGAGGGCAACAGGGAGACACTGCCTCCCCTTTTCCTCCTGTCGCATCTCATTAGCATCCTGGCTCCCCGCCTGGCAGCACAGGATCCCTCCTCTGCAGTTTGCAGCCTAATTTGTAGGCAAATCTCTCCTTTCCCCTTGACATGAAATACAATCCCTTACTGTGATGAGGGGCAATTTGTTCCATCCAGGCCCCAATTAGCAGCTGGGATTCCCTGCATCCCCCTTCCTGCCCTCTGCTCCCCTCCCCCATGACAGAACAGCCCCCTCAGGATCCCTCTAATAACCCCGTCATCCGAGCACCAGGCCGGGCATGCCAGAGAGTGGGGATGCACTGTGGCGTGGAACACGTTGTTCTCTGCAAACCACGTGCTCCCACCTCATACCCGAATTTCCTTACCGTCTGAAATTACAAGCTGGCCTTTGGTTTGAATTAAAAGGGAAAGGGTCTTTTCGGGGGAAGAGGGCTCCTGATGGGGCCCACCTCGGGGAGGCACTGGACTCCAAGGCCCAGCCACCTGTCTACAAGCATCGCACACTGACAAAGCCACCCGCTGGTGCACAGGCTGGTTTCCCGCCCCCACAGCACCCCTCGGGCCTGCTCTGCCAGGAAAGGCGGCCAGGATGCAAGATCCACACTGCCCTTCTGAGGGCGGGGCGCCAACGGACCCCCAGGATGGACACGCAGGCTGAGCCCCAAGCGATGAAGATGGTGGGAGGAGAGGCTCTGTCTTCCTCTGGTTGGAGGGCTGGCAGGACAGCCCTGCATCCTGAGGCACTGGGGAGCGGGGCCTGTCTGTCTCCCTTTGAAGAGTCTGGCCGTATTGCTCCCCTCCCTCACTGTGGACCCACGGCACCCACCTGCTTCTCTGCGGGCCTCACCCGCAGCTCCTGGGCAATCCTGCTCCGGGCCCTGGTGCTCTGAACTCGCCCGGTACCTGCTGCTCCGCCCAGCATCCCACTCTCCAACCGGATCACGTCCCCATGTTTCAGAGGGTCTGTCACCAGGTGTCACCTCTGCATCACCCCCAGAGCCATCACTCTAGCCTCCCAGAGGTTCTTCCCCTGAAGCCTGGTTCCTCCACTTCTCCACTTGCCTGTAACTCCGAGGGCAGGGCCGGGTTTCTTTCTGGCTCCCCATGCATCCCTACCACTAGGCAGAGCGCACCTCACACTTGTGGGATGAAGACTGAATAACCGAATGAGTGAGTGTGTGAGTACAGAAGGCGTGGGGGCCTATGCCCAGGAAGTAGCTGGTGGCCAGAGGAGAGGGTGCTTGTGGTGGGTGGGGGAGCTGGGAGAGAAACTCACAAAGGCACTGGGGTCCACCAAGGACTAGAAGTGGAATCTGATGCTGAAAGCGAGGGGATCCACTGCCAAAGAGGAGAGAGCAGGCAGCTTCCGGCAAAGGGGCGTATGGGAGACCTAGTGCTGAAGCAGGGGCAGCGGAGACGCCTGAGCACAGAGCCCACAGACATGGCAGAAGCACCGGTTTAGTAAATCCCACTGAGTCTGCTCACCAGGCAGTCAACGCGATTTTTGCTGAACCGTAATTATATAAGCGTTTCCGTTTTCACTCCAAAAACTTCCCCAGGAGAATCTGTGATGCTCTGAATTTTAAAAATCAACAACCACAAAAAGCACAGCATTTGAACTCACACATTTTAAAGCTCTCTCGTCTACCTTTCTCACCTGGCGTATCCTTTGTTCTATTTCAACTTGAATTATAATAAATCCTCCACATACATACAAATTAAATGGGTTTACTTTTGTTTCAGGATTTGAAGCGGTTTTCATATAGATCTGTGTTGCTTTGCTTATGTCTCCACCGTTCCATTTCTGGGTTTTAATCATTATTTGGCAAGGGACTCTTCAGATGTAATTAAAAGCAGCTAATCCCATCAAAACTCTAAATGGAAAGTTTTATGAACCTGTGGCACATTACCAAAAAAAAAAAAAAAAAAAAAAAAAAAAAAAGGTAAATAGCATCAATGCGAGAACCACACTAGATTTCACAAAAGAGAATTGGAATTATCTAGAAGGAAATATAAACTGTGGAACAGCAAAGGCTCCAATCTGAAATTAGCCTTTTCAAGTCTTCTAAATATTTACCCAGCAATAAAATGCAGGGGAGTCTTAGAAAAACTCAGAGGTAACCCCAGGAGCAAGTGTAATTGTTGAAGTGTAATGTGCTGATAATGTAAGAGAGATTATATATATTTAAGGGAGAGTCTTCTGGCCACGTGGTTTCATAGAATTTTGTGTAATTTGAATATTCAATAAGGATATGGCACCATGACGAGTCACCTGAGAGGCCTGAGTTGATCATTTCTGATCCAGTTTGAAGACAGTGTTTTAACATCCGTGAAAGGAAAAGAAGCAAAATAGGACCCTCTGCGCTCTGAGGGTGCAGCCAGCACCCCGGGGAAGCCTCTTACCGAAGCTCAGCCCGGCAGCCCCGGCAGGGGAGGGCCATTGCCTCCGGTGCCCAGACCGAGGGTCAAGAAGAGCAGCCCCTGGCAGGTCTCCCAGCGAGTGAGTGCAGAGCAGGAAAACATAAGCAAGAAAACAAGGGTTACTACTTCTGGAATCATTTCCTACCCCAGAGCCTATCGGTGAACATGAAGTGACATTCTTCGGCTTCGGAAACAAACTCCTAGGCCACACGAGACGCTCATCCTCCTGGTTTTTGCCCCTTTAGTCCCAGAGGCCAGCGTTTGTTCCTCGGGGGGAGCACGGACGTGTGCAGTAGGATGCCCGCAGGCAGCACGTGGCTGAGAGCAATGGGTCAGGTCAACCTAAGCCACCAACGCGTCTTCCTGGACCCCAGCCCACCTTCACCCAGGAGGCGTAGAGAGCCCCTCTCCTGTATGCTCTCGCACGCTGGGCACCCCGCCACTGCACGCTCACCACTGTGGGCACCCCACTACATGCTCACACACTATGGGCACCTCACTGCTGCTCTGAGTACTTCCTTCCATTGCACTCTCTAACTGTATGTTGCTACCACATAGCAATATTGTCGACTCCTTTCATTTATCTTGTATCCCATCACTGTTAAACGCACATGTCCTGGTAGCTTTTTCTGAATATTTTATTGTCTGTGAGTGAAAAGTTTTACTTATTCCTTTCCAATTTTTATGCCTCCACCTCCCCACCCCCATCTCCCAAGTGCTTTTATTGGCCTTACTGTGCTGGACAGGACTCCCGTACAATGTCAAGTAGAAAAGGCGAGAGCAGACACCCCTCACCTGATCCCGTCTTTAAAGAAAAGACTTGTCTTTCACCATCCCGTGGCATGTTAGCTGTGGGTTTTTCATAGATGCCTTCTGTCATTGGGAAGGTTCCTTTCTAGTCCCAGGTGCGGAGATTTTTAAACCAGTAATAGGTATTGGATTTTATCAAATGCTCCTACTGCGATACTCAGGTTGTTTTTCTCCGGGGTCCTGTTACCATGGTGAATTACCTTGACTGAGTTTTAAATGTTCAGCCCATTTCACATTTCACATGGCCCACTGCTCATGCGCCTCTATCTGCTTTATAGCAGCTGGGTTCCAGTTGGCGATGTCTTAGTCAAGACTCTGCATCTCTATTCATGAGGGACATTGGTCTCCATGTCTTACTCCTTTTTCTGTTCTTGTTTGCCTGTTTGTTTTTTAATAGCATTTTTGTCCAGTTTGGTATCAGGATAATACTGGCTTCAGAAAAACAAGTTGGCAATGATTCCCTCCACCTGTTTTCTTAGAGTCTGTGTATGATGGCTATTGTTTCTTCATTAAATGTTTGATAGGGCTCACCAGTGAATTCATCATCTGAGAGGATTTTAAATTATAAGTTCAGTTTTGTTTTTTTTTACAAGATACTGGGTTATTCAAACTTTCTACTTTTCTTGTGTTGCTTGTTGTAATTTTCAAAGAACGTATCCACTCCAGTTGTACATTTATTGGCATAGGAGGTTGTTCCTCAGATGCCATCATTGTCCTTTGTAGGATCTGGAGTCAGTCCTCTCTTTCATTCCTCTTAGTGACAATCTGTGACTTCTCCCTTTTTCTTGGTCAGTCATCATCCATTTTATTGATTTTTTTTAAAAAGAAAGCCTTGGCTTTGTCTGTTGTTTTTTCTGTTATTATATTTCATTGATTTCTATTCTTACTATTTTCTTCCTCTGGTTAAATCCCTCTTACTTTTCTAAAGTAGAAATTTAGATCATGGATTTCAGACATTTCTCTTTGTCCAGTGCAAACATGTAAAGCTGTAATTCTCTCTCTAGATGCTGCATTAGGTTCATTCCACAAAGTTTGATATATTCTTTATCATTCAATTCAAAATGTTTTCTAAGTTCTCTTGTGATTTCTTCTTTGACCCAGGGGTTACTTAGAAGCATGTTGTTTAATATCTAAATATATAGAATTTTCCAATTACCTTTTTATATTGATTTCTACTTAATTCTGTTGTCATCAGAGAACATATTCTGAATGAGTTCAATGCTTTTAAATTTACTGAGACTTATTTTATGGCCAAGTACAGAGTCTACTTAGGTGAACATTCCATGCGCACTTAAAAATGTGTGATTGTGAGATGTGGTCTTAATTAGGTTGATGAGGTTGCTCATGCCTCTTATATTTTTATTAATTTTCTGTTTGTTCTGCAGTGCATTACTGGAAGAGGATTGTTGAAATCTCTAAATTTTAATGGTAGGCCTGTCTATGTTTTGCTTTTAGTCAGATTTTAGAGATCCACTAGTAGATGCATACACATTTAAGAAAGTTATTCTTCTTAATGTATTGTTCTTTTACCATTATTAAATAGCCATCTTTATCTCTGCTAATAGTCTTTGTTTTGAAGTCTATTTTGTCTGACATTAATATAGCCTTTCCAACTTATAGTATTTTATTAATACTTTCATAGTATATCTTTTTCCTCTTTTTCTCTTTATCCTAAATGTGTCTTTTTTATATTAAAATTTTGTATCTTGTAGGTAGTACTTTGTTAGATCTTGCTTTTTTTTTTAATCTGAAAAAAATATCACACTATGTATAACCATCAATAGAGTTGAGTGTAAATCTACCACCTTGCTATTTTTCTATTTTTCCAATACTTTCTTTGATTCTTTAGTGTTCCTTTTCCTGCCTTCTGGATTAGTTGAGTATGTCTTAGTATCCTATTTTATGTCCTATATTGCCTTCAATACCTTTTTGGGGTTTGGGGGGATTTTTTTGTTTGTTTTGTTTTTGGTGTTTGCTCTTGGGTTTACTATATATATCTTAAACACATCAGAGCCTCCCTTCCAATATTATATCACTTTATGTATGATGTAAGAAGTTTACAACTGTATATTTTTAATTCTTCCTCTGTCCTTGGAACTAACATATGTTTTATTTTAGCACTGACGTGATGCCCTTTGCCTAGCTGTGCCACAGTGCATTTATCCATTAACCTACAGGAAAACATCTTGGTTACGTCAATGTTTTGGCCATCATGGTCTATCCTTTTAATTTACAATTTCCTAATGACATATGCCGCAGAGCATATTTCCATATGCTCATTTGCCATCAACGTATCTTCTTTGGTCAAGTGTCTGTTCAGGTTTTTTGCCCATATTAAAAATCAGGTTCTTTTTATTATTATTTAGTTTTAAGAGTTCATAAGTTTTGGAAAACAGTTCTCCATCTGTAAAGACAAATCTGAGTCTTGTCCTCCCATTCTCTTGACAGTATTCTTCATAAAGAAGTTTTCAATCTTAATGAAGTCCAGCTTAGCCATTTTCTTTCATGGGTCACAACTTTGGCTTTGTACCCAAAAAGCCATTGCCATGCTCAAGGTTACCTTGATGGTCTCCTAGCTTACTGTATTTTTCGGACCATAAGATGCTCGGACCATAAGACGCACCAGTTTTTAGAGAAGGGAAATGAAGAAAAAAAGATTCTGAAACAAATAGTGTCCTAAAATATTTTATGTGCATTAAAACCCAACATCACAGTCATAAACACATGTAATCAACCCTGTAAAGTAAACAGCAGCATTTAGAACCATTTTAGAGTCGGGCAAGCACACAGAGACCACACAGAGCCGGGCAAGTAAAAAAACTTTTTTTTTAAAGTATATGTGTAGGCTATATTTGGACCATAAGACGCAGGGACTTTTTCCCCCCACTTCTGGGGGGGGAAAAAGTGCATCTTATGGTCCGAAAAATACGGTATCTCCTGGGAGTTTATGGTTTTGTGTTTTGCATTTAGACCTTTGGACCCCTCTCAGCTAACCTTTGTGAGGTGTGGGCCTATGTGTAGATTCATTTTCTTGCACTGGTATGTCCAGTGGTCCAGCACCACAGCCTGCACAGCCAAAGGTGCAAGAAAAATGACAAGAGCTACTGCCACGGGAGAGACCATTACACACATGCAGATGCTGGGAGGGGCTCAAATGAGGAACAGAGGCAACGGGCATCAGAGGAGCTGGCAAACTCCAGTCAGGGGAGCACATCACTGCTACTGGGATGGAGAGGGAGAACCAGATCCAGATGGCACTGGTTTCAGAAGCAGAGAATGGAAAGAGAGGAAGGGAGGAAGGGAAGAAGGAAGGGAGGGAGGGAGGGAGGGAGGGAAGGAAGGAGGGAGGGAGGGAGGGAAGGAGGGAGGGAGGGAGGGAGGGAGGGAGGGAGGGAGGGAGGGAGGGAGGGAGGGAGGATAAATGAGTGTTTTATGATTTCTTATCGACACTTTGGGATAAGTTGAAAAGAAATCCCAATTCTTGTCCTCTATCCATCCCGTGTCATTAACATCTGGGGAATGTTTAATGTTTTCTTCCAGAATGACTTGTTAATTGCTTTGATTCTTTTCATTTTTGTGAGCTGCTGAGTGTGAATAATGAAGATTATGCACCATCCTTTTCCCAAGGGATAAGTAATGACTTCATTTGATCCCATGAGGCTTAGTAAAACAGAAGCTTCCATTTCCTTACTTTTGACTAGTGGCCTACAAAGATTTCCTAATTTTTGCCCTCAAATAAATAAGACATTAGTTAACCTAAACACAGAAAGATAACATGAGAGGAGCCCATGAAGACGGCAGACTTACAGTTCACTAAATGGAAGTGATTGAAGTCTGGCCTTAATTAGGGCTCTGGCCTAAGCAAGAAAATCATTTTTCTAGATTTGGGGTTTACACAGAATGACTCAGTTCCAGCTGTTCCCCATATTCAGATGATCTTACTTTTCTTGCAAGATGCCGGACATGTAGGAATGAGAGGTTACAGGTGACGCTGTGAGCTTCTTTCCTGGAAACAGGTTGCAGATGGAAGACACACTGATTGCTGTGGCCACTTACATGGAATGCAGCTCAGTCTCTAGCATTTAAACCTCCCACTGGTCCACGGGCTGGGTGATAGTCACCTAGTGGTTGGGTTCTGGCCCAAGGTCTAGAACTTGTCCACTAGCACACTTGACAATTAAAAATATTACATATTCTGCTGCGTATCCTCAAAAAGAAGGCAGTTTCACAAGAGAAAAGAGAAACACCTCAGACCATTCCCCCTGGTGCTGCTGAGCGGCATCCAAACCGGCAGACACACTTGGTTACAGTGAGTCAGTCTTGCAACTCGCCTTTTAGCTTGAAATGGGCCAAGTCTCTTTTACTTCTTACACATCAAAACCTCACATTTTAACTGAAGTGCAGTGGGAGTCCCTTTCCCCCTGGGTTTTTAAAAGGCATCACCCATTGGGGTAATGAAGAGGATGCTCTTGAACTTGCTTCCTTGAAAACATTTTAACATATAACAGGAGAAGACTTACCTTCTTCTGCTTTTCGCCTAAGAGGGGCAATCCCATGAAAGTTCTTGGTTTATTCAGAAAACAATCCTGTTTGGGTCTTACCGTGGAGTAGCAAAGTTTTCCATTCCTTCTCCATTTCTTTCCTCTGAAGAAATTACGTAGAAAAGTCACCAGATAAGCCTCTGGTCAAAAACCAAATCCAAGATAGTGTTTGACAATGAGAGGTTTTATTAAACTTGATACATGTACTATACAAGAATTCTGAAAAATAACGGTTATCAAATTATTTCGGATCTAGGTCTCCGCATCATAAAGTCTGTCCCAGAAAGATGCCGGGTCACCGTCTCCTGTGACTGCAAACCCATGGTGACCAAGCAGCAGCGACCTCTCCAGGTGGGACACGTTTCAGGGGGCTTGCCCATCAAAATAAAAGTCCCGGCCCCCATCTCTACACGGTGCCATGTCCAGCCAGGTGAGCTAGGTGAAGCACCTGGGCCAACCCTATGTCTGCGCTTGGCACGAGGTCCACACAGCATGGGGCAAGCCATCTTCCCCTCAGCCGGACACCTCTGCGTGAACTACTCCGAGACGCCTTGCAGGGATGCAACTTCTAGAAGAAAGAGAGTGACAGAGAGGAGAAGGTCTGAATCAAGCATGTCAAGCATTGTGGCCCGCCGGCCGCGAGTTTGACACGCTTAGTCTGAATATTGAAAGGAACACACCAACGATCAAACTGGGCTGTGCCAAAGTGGAGGGAGAGGAGGAGGACGGGAGGAAATGAGCAGCTCTGCGGAACACCCTGGGGTACAACGAGACTGGCAGGTGCCGCTGGCCCCGACCTGGGGCCTGTGAGGGCCACCCCTTCTCTTACCAGGCACGGGCGGCTCTGCGGAGGGGTGCTTGTGGCCGCTGAACAGTTCGGTGGAGTCTTGTTCTGGTGACCTTTCCTCCAGGTCTGACTCTGGAATCGGAGCGCAGCCGCCTGCTTGGAAAACACAGACGATGCTTTCAGAACCGGCTCAGAAGACCTGCCCCTTCACGCGGCAAGCACAGCTGAGAAAGGCGTACCCATCAAGCATATAACAAATGATGTGACGGCGGTGTTCAAGAGCAGACCAAAAGGAATAATCTTATTATATGTCTCCTTTGGTAAAAACACTGGGAGTGAGTTATTGCCCCCAAAGACACATTATACTGACGACCGATCACTCAGCAACAGCAGCTATGGTGTTGCCTGGAAGCTTTCCTTTCCGAAGTCAGAAAGGACAAAACCTGGTGCGGAGGGGACAGCCACACGATAACACGCTTCGGCGGCATTCACTCCCACACCAGAGTCAGAAGCTATGCGATCGGAGGCCCAGTGACCACGGGGGACGAACCCTTCCTGGGACGAAGAGGAAGGCCGGTCTTTGGGATTTGATTCTATTCCTGACACCCAGCACTCTCCAGGACAGATGCAGACAGACGCCTCCTAGTTCAAGAGCAAAGCCACACACCGCATTGTGGAGCTTTCCATCCCACGTGGCTCCAAGGTGAGGGGGGATGGGCTGGCAGCATCCTGGGTGTCAGTCACCTCCCCTTCCCCACCCAAGTCCTGCACGGGAAACTCAGAGAATTTCCTGACGACGCCTGCCCCTCGGGGTGACCAATCTGCCATCGTTTCCTGGATGCAGACAACATGCCGTAGACAGCACAGGTTTCCCACGGCCAGCCTTCTTGGGAATGAAGTGTGATTTTTTTTCCCCACTGAGGTTTTTCACGTGCTGAGCCCAAAGCTTCATACTCAAGTTGAGCTTTACAGGTGAGGGGATTTATGAAGAAAGACGGGGGCAAAAGGGGAGGGGGAGTCAGCCGCATTCAAATGAGAGGAAGTGGCAGGACCCTGGTCTGAAGAAAACACACGTTACCATTCATTCCTCTGCATCGTCTCTGAAAAAGAAATGGATGTGGAGGAAAGTATTTCCACACATGTGAAAGCAGCATCAGTGCTAGAATTACTCATCAGGGCACGGAGCTGGCCCATCCGGAAGAACCAGGCGTATTTTTTACATCGAATTTGTTGGGTGACGTTGGTTCACAAAGCCATCGGTGTTTTACCAGGCTTATTTTTAATCTCTTTCCCAAGCCTGTAGATCCTGGTAACAATAATGATCGTTATTAAGTGCTTTCTCAATGCTGGAGACTCTGCCCACATTCTCTCATTTATTTCCTACAAACCACACCACGAAATAGTTGTTATTCTCAGTTTAGGGAGAAAACGAAGCCCCCACAGATTTGGTATCTCAAGACCTTTGTTGCCTGGCCTCGCCTTGGCTGTGACCGAGTCCCATGCTTCCCCAGTTTCTGATGGCCTGGCCGCTCTGAGTATGGGCAGGTGTACTGCCGAAAGCCCTTCCGCTGAAACCTGTCTGGTGTTTTTTCTCATGATTAGACTGGGGGAGATTTTTTAGAATTCTTTTAATAAATTCTTAGGTCTCTGCTATCTTAGTAGTGTCTCCAGGTGTTCCTTCTCCTCTATCAAAAGTAGAAGCCAGTGGGCAGTGGCTGGAGAGGTCACTACAGGGGAAGGAGGCCAGCAACGGGGTGAGGCTGGACTGTGAAGTTCCAGGAGTGGACAGGCTGGACCCAGCTGGAGGACCCAGGGCAGATTCTGGGCAGTGGACAGGCTGGGTCTAGCTCTAGGACCCAGGGAGGGTTACCAGTTGCCCTGGTAACTATAAAATGAGGGTCTTATTGAGCATTTCAAAGAGGCTTAACAGACCATGGGCACCTAGCACAGTGCTTGGCACGTGGTACTTTTGATTGTCTCTGCCTTTTACTTATTTTCTTGGCACAGAAGCACTTTCCATACCATTTCTATGGAATCAGAGAACTTTCCCTCTTAGTTTAACCGCCTTCATCTAGAAGAGAGCAGAACAGAGGCTCAGAGGGGTAGCTGAGGCCCCTGAAGCCACAGAGCGAGCTCCTGGATTTCCGGTGCCCCAAACCATTGAGCATCTCTCTTTCCAGAGACATCTCCGTGGGCTGGGTTGTACTAACTAGCACTTCCTTTCAGTGATACAGAAAACCCACAGGGCTGGCAAGCTGTTCTTTGGGTGTATCTTAGAACTTTGCTGACTTATTTTCTTGCCACAGTGGCCTTGGCAATCAAGGAGGTGCATGGGTAGGAATATTCCATTCCTTCAGGGAGGGGAAAGTCTTCTCTTCATTTTTACTCATATTTTAAGAGGAATGGAACAAGGAGACACTGAGGATCACAAATGACCGCAGACCTTGCTCTGACTTGCCAACCAAAGAATCTTCAGTTCATGGGGCCTGAACTGCCACTAAGAATTAGAAACAGCAGAAACCTCAAAATATACACCAGTGACATCTGTCTTTTCATCCAGATTTACTTGATGGATAACGTGTTTTTTGAGGTTAACATTCAGATTTCATTTCAAAGGTTTCTAATTCATCTGACATGTGGGGAATGGGTGCTTTGAAAAGAATATTTCACTGTCTTAAATATGAAGACCTTCCCTGAGAGATTATGAGTAGTTAAAAAATTCCCTGTGAATATATTTTTTTGAAAAAGTTTTATTCTTATTCTCTCTCTTTCTCTTTCTATACGTGTGCACACATATGCACATAGGCATACAAACATACATGAAAGTTTTCCTGATAATTCTCCTCTATTCTGCTTATTTTTCTAGTTTTTTAAAATACACTTTTGCCCTGCCAGTGGTGCTCAGTGGTTGATGCTGACCTATGATCCAGGAGGTCATGGTTTAATTCTTGGTTGGGGCGCATGCCCAGATTGCAGGCTTGATCCCATGTGGGGTGTGCAAGAGGCAGCTGATTGATGATTCTCTCTCACTGATGTTTCTATCTCTCTGTCCACTTTCCTTCCTCTCTCTGAAATCAATAAAAATATATTTTAAAAATAAATAAAATACACTTCTTTTCTAGGTCAAGGAGGTATAAACTAAAAAGCCAAGCATTTGGCAGAACAGAAGAGCGGCAGGATGGGAAGTGGGCAGAAGAGAGAAGATGGAAGGTGAAGAGGAGGAGGAAAATGATTCATCATCAACACATTCTATTTTCTGTGGATACATGTCTATGTGAAATATTTGGGGTGACTTACTGAAGCTGTAGATGATAAAATAGTAAAGTATACAAATATGTTAACTGTTTGAAAAATGCCAACATTTCTCAATATGTTAATAGCTCATATTGAAGCTGATTAGGAGGTGGAGCTAGGAGGAAAGGTGGAGAAAACACAGCAAGGACATGCACAAGGGACGCAGAAGAGATAAAAAGCAAAAAGTCTGCAAGAGATCAAACCTCCACTGACCTTTTCTTCCAACTGGACTTTAGGCCAAAGATCCAATCCACCCTGTACTTGGACCTAACATTTCCCTGAGAACACACCGGAACTGGGGAAGCTGTGTTGGCGGGAATGTTTTTAATGAGTGCGTGCGTGCGTGCGTGCGTGCGTGTGTGTGTGTGTGTGTGTGTGTGTGTGTTCTAACCTGAAGGGCCAATATGGAGAGCCAACATTTCTGTGAAATTGGGTTTACAAAGGTGCTTACTGAGCAGATGCTTTCCAGAAAAACACACAGACAATATTGCATGGACTCCACCAAAGCACATAGAGACCTGACAACATGACGCGGCGTTAGGGTGTTCTTACCCCAGCGTGGGAACGTCAAGTAGATACCACGTGACACACTGCTGCTCCCCAGGAGGAACCGGAGGACACGTGCCCACATCTTCCTCATCTCCACTTCCACCCTACCCTTTCCCCGGTTGTGATGTGGAGGCATTCCAGCCTTCCTCTGGGGCAGCTTTACAGTCCCCACACTCAGCAACGCAGAAAAAGATGTCCTTCTGCCTAGTCTCAGGTTCCCAGTGCCAATGTATGATACAGTGTTCCTACATTCTTTTTAATTCCAGTCTACGACTTTCCTTCTTCTGGTATTTGCAGATGCCATGCTGGCCACCCTGACAGCAGCTCGTCCACTAACAAGAGACACTAAATGCTTAACCACGGAAGGGCGGGTGAAGGTCACTGCGATAGTATCCAACGTGAGGCCCCGTGAGAAGTTAGGGAGTTCAATTCCATTGCCTAATAGCAAGCTTTGATCCCCCCACAAGGGCGAGAACGCGAAACTTGTTCAAGACTACGCATGTACCTATGTTTGAAAATATTTCCATTTCACACCTCACAGCAGAGACCAAGTGTGTGAATAAAAGGGAGTCTAATATATTTTAAGAGGTCTAGCATGTGTCTCAACAAGTTTTAAACTCCCCATAAAGGCTGAATACTGAGTCCCCTGGGGTGCACGGGCTCCAGCCGGAGAGTCTGGGTTTAAGAGAGAGGGTGCTCCTGGCAGGAAGATGTTTGGGGAATGATGGGTGTCCGCGTATTCTTTCACTGGGCCACCGCCTGGGACTGAGGTCCACTTGGTTCAGAGGCTTCAGAACTACAGAAACGTGGCTGCCTTCATCCATGGGGAATTGTGTAAACAGAATGTACCATGTAGGAAAAGAGTCCTATTTACCAAAAAGCAAGCACAGTCCATAAATCCAACAGGTTGGAATGGATCCAGGGCAGGAATTTCTCCAGATGTCAGTCTGTAAACAGGCTCCATAAAGCGAATTCCCCAATTAATTGTTGGCAGGGGCGATCTCCGCGCAGCGCTGGCGCACTGTGACCCCCGCCACATGCAGGTGGACTGTCGCCTGGGCCACAGAACGCGGTCACTTACTAGACAAAGCCCTCAGGGGAGACGCTGGGTCCGCACGGCTGCATTTGGTAAGGAGAGAAGGCACTGGGAAATGACCACCGCTCAGGAACTCAGAGCCCGGCTCACTGGAGGAAATGAGAACTATCCTGTTATTTGCGCTACATCTGTTTTCCTAACACTCAGTCCTTAACCTGGAGCACTGGAAGGACACACCCCCAGTAAGAACAGGAACGCAGAACTTAAAACAACACACCACCTACTCACTGTTTTGTCCAAGCCTCTCATCATAGTCCCCACATGCTAACAAGGCCATGATGTCTCCAAACAGAAACACGAAAGTAGCAGCCGCCCTGGTGGGAAGGGCGAAGCGGGGAGAGGTAATATTTGCTTTCCTTGCCGGGCACTCAGTGTCTGGAGCGACAGGCAAGATGGACTGCCTTTGAGCCAGCTCTTCCCCAGGCTGATACAGAGAGAAGCTCGTGTGGTTTCTAAGTTCCACTCTGCTTCTCGATCCTGAGCAGATCCAATGTACAGCTGGAAAGGGACAATTTGAAGACATTTCCATTCCCATACTTTCCTAACTCCCTCTTCAGAGATCAACTCTCTCCAAAGTGCATACGTACAAATAAAACATTATAGCTACAGTTCAGAAAGAAAGGAAGCCAGTGGTTCTGCAATAATAATTTCTTTAAAAGAACGAAATAGTAGGAGCAGAGAACTCTCCTCCACCAGACACCGCACAGCAAGAGAGCCATGTTCGCCGTGGCATTGCTTTTGCATGGATGGCTTAGTTCCCCAGGGATCCCAGTGGCATGTCTTCAGTTTGGGTGTCTTTCCACAACCCAACTGAAAGCCGTCATCGTAAGCAAACGGTGTTGTCTTCAGCAACGCCAGTGTCTAGGTGGTGGTGATGAGCTCAGCTGGGGGACTGGTTCTGACCAGGTTGAGGGGAGAGAACCGGCGGCCCAGAGAGCGCCTCCTTTAGCATCTTGTCTCACGTGTGATGAGGAACTCGGTTTAAAGCAACTCTTCTATTCTCGAATGATAACTTTCGACGGTCTGTTCCATGTTTCTATGTCTCTGGATCAGTTTTGTTCAGTCAGTGTATGTTGTTCTTTACATTACATTTTGTATATGAGTGAGAGCATGTGATACATTTCAAAAATAGCACATGAATTAATGTCACATTTGGCAGAAAAGGGACATGTACACAGAGGAGAGACTCGCCCACTGACCATGGGACATCCTGAAAGGGGACGGGCATGGTATCACTTGTCTTAAGCAACGTCACAGACCTTGGTTTCCTTTCCTCTGTACTGCGGGGAAATGTAGCACTGACTTTACGGGAGGCGACGGTGAAATTAGCTAACACAGAGCCGGGCCAAGAGTAAGCCCCCCATAAACATCAGCTATTTTTCAGTGCTAACCCCCAACATGCGTTAGTGATTACAGCTAGCCAATCACACATGAAGATAGCATGCATTTATACCGGACACCCTATGCAAACACTCAGGTAGAAGCTGAGGACACGGTAAGCAGACCAGTGGTGGGATGTCTCCAGGTGCCCAGTCACCAAAATCAAAACTGTCAACGGGGCATTATAAGAATTCCCTCCCCCAACCCCCACAAAACAGAGCACCCATTCGTTTTCAGATGAAATCGTTGATAACCTGATATCGCAGATCACACCCTTCTGAGGTCCCAACTGGAATCTTGAAAAGGCTCCGATGGCGACGACGATGATCAGACACAAAATCCCATTTGTTGCTTTCTGTTTACCAGCAGCACCATTACTACTGAGAGGCGCACACCCACAGGGCGACGTGACACAAGTGGACGGAACATTGGGATAAAAGGGTGAAGCAGTGGCGGGTTTGCTTTCTCATGGGAAACGGAAATGGCCAGCAGATGAACCTTCCAGAGGAAGTCTGCTGACCTGGTGTTACTAAACATAGGAGGCAGCCGTGGCGCGGGGGAACAGAGCAGTGCATTAAATGTATGCCTGAAGGAAGCAAGCGCCAATTATTTTTATATGACTTTAATTCTCCCCGCGAGGACTTTATGGGTGTTGGCAAGTCCTCCTGGAAAAGGAAGGGATTATTAGTGAGGGATTCGGTGGCAACCGTTGGCCAGTGCTCTTAAGAATTAATGCTCAACAAAGAGTCATTTAGCTCAGGCCTCATCTCTAATGATACAGAGATTTTAAGGACCCCTTAAAAACAGTGAAGTATTATGGTCACATATACAGTCCTTTCCAATTTAGTTTCCAGATGGTTCTACAGCCTGGTGATAAACAAACAAGCTTCCCACATAAATAAACACATAAAGGGAAGCAGTTAATTTTTTTTCTTATACAAAGAGTAGGCGCTTAATACATACTTGCTGATGTAAAAATGAGTTCATGAAATACAATCCTTAGAAAAGGGATCTCTGAAGAGTGTCCTACCACATCACGGCAGGACTGAAGTGCAGGCCAGAGGACCTGGGAACCGCAGCCCCTGCATTGTCTTGTTTCTCACGGAACTCAGCTTGTCCACGCTGGCAGATCCGTGTACGACGTGCAATGAAATATCTCTAGTGAGCATCTTCCTCTGAACCCTCTCCAATGGCTTCGAAAGTGGGCAGGGGAGCTGCTGTCAGAATTTAACCCAAGTCCCACCATTATTAGTCGTTTTGTTAAACTAATCACTTCATCTTTCTCTGCCTTGATTTACTTGTTTGTAGAGTGCGGATAAAACTGTACCTAGCTCACCGGGCAATTATAAAGATGAAGTGGGTTCATTTATGTAAAGCCTTCAGAATAGCGCCTGATTCACAGAGATGTAAGAACAATATGCATGACTATACGACCATCACCTCTTAGCCTGGTATTGTTAAAATCCTTTCCCCTAAGCGGGAGAAGAGGAGAATGGTGACTGCTGAGAACATGGAACAAAAGTTGTGGCTGTCTGACCTCCAGGAAAATGAATTACGTGTTCGTCAAGGAACACATTAATGGGCTGCTGGCCTGGCAAAACACTGTGCCCATAGGAAATAGCAGCTCAGAAAAGAATGAGCAAAGATTGTGGTCGATTTAAATGATAAACAGGAATCATTCACTATCTCCTGACCCCACTTCTCTGCATCTTCCTTCATTTCCTTGCTCCTGGTGGCAGCAAAACTTCTCCAAAGAGCTGTCTGTAGTATTTGCCATTTCCAATTCCTTCCTTTTCCTTTCTCTCCTCCGTCCTCCGTCTAGCCTTTGCCCTCACCATGCCAGGAAGTTGCTTTTGTCAGGGTCACCCATGGCCTCCACATCTACTGGCTCTTCTCAGTTCTCAACTCACTTGACCATTAGCAGCATTTGGCAAGGCTGATGTTCCACCTCCTTGGAGACTCAATCTTCACCTGACTTCCGGGAATCAGTGTTTTCTGATTCCTCCACCTGACTGCACACTCCTTCCCAGCATCCTTTGCTGGCTCCCCGTGTTCTCCAAAACCACCTAAAAGTTAAACTATCCGCCACTCTGTCTTGATCCTCACCTCATTTCTTTTTCTTCTTCTTCTTCTTTTTTTTTTTTTTTTTCTCACTACTTTTCTAAACTCACTTCCTTGGAGAACTGACCCAGCTTCAGGGATTAAGTATCATTTTCATGCTGATAACTCCTAATTCAACAACTCCAGTCCAGCTTTCTCTCCTGAACTAAACTTCAGACTCCTACTCCCAACTACATGCTTACTCAGTATCTCCTCTTGGATATCCATCAGCATCCCAAACTCAACCTGTCCCAACCTGCACTCCTGGCCTTCCCACCAGCTGTCCCACCACAGCCTTTCTCGTCTCAATGCCGTCCTGCCAGTGGTTTGACCCAAACCTCTTGGACTCTGGATTCTCTTCTTCTTCGTCTGACACATCAAGGCGACTGTGTTCATAAAGTCTATAATCTCTACCTTTAAAATATACCCAGTCAACACTCTTCACCTCGCTCACCACTGCTACCACTTTGGTACAAACCGCCATCTCTTACCTGAATTATGGCTGAATTCCTCACTGGAATTCCTAACCTTCAAACTGACTTCCCACTTCTCCCTTTGACCACCCATTCCCTACAGACTGTTCTCAATACAGCATCCAGGGATCCTTTCAAAATGTAAGAGCATATCTCCTCTGTCCACAGTGGTCCTCCCCATCTCACTCAGAGATAAAGCTCCTCCACTCTCCCTCGATGGCCTTCTCATGGTCCCTGGCATATGCCAGGCCCATTCTCTCCACCTGGGACATTTGTCTCTGACCTTGGCACAGATAAAAACCTCACCTTCTTCAAGTCTTTGTTCAAAAGTCGCCTTCTACACAACCAATTTAAAATTATAATCTTATAACTGCCTTTTTCCTACAGTCCTTTCCTTTTTCCATAGTATTTGTCACCTGTGAACACCCACACTTAACATTTTCTATCCTACTGTGTAGTTCAGCTATTCCTCATGCTATTGTTTACTGTCTCCCCTGCTAGCATAAGAGCTCCAAATTGGCCCGGATCTTTGTCTCTTGTGTTTGCTGCTATACCCCAACCCTAGAAAGGTGCATTTTTGAATGAATTTTGGCTAAGAGATTAGGAGGAGGCAATGGAAACCAAAATCCTTTCTATTTTTTTTTAATATATATATTTTATTGATTTTGTACAGAGAGGAAGGGAGAGAGATAGAGAGCTAGAAACGTTGATGAGAGAGAGTCATCGATCAGCTGCCTCTTGCACACCCCCCACTGGGGATATGCCTGCAACCAAGGTACATGCCCTTGACCGGAATCGAACCCGGGACCCTTCAGTCTCCAAGCCGACGCTCTATCCATTGAGCCAAACTGGTCTCGGCAAAATTCTTTCTATTTTTCACACAGTGTTATCTGCTTTCCATGGGAAGGTTGGAAAGTAATTACACAGGATGCAGTGCGGGGCCTCTTACTCCTACCCCCAGCATGCCTGGCTGTCCTGTGAACCAAGGTTCGTGGAAAGTTCCTGCTGTAGCTGATACACATCTCTGAGAAATGAATCTTAATGGCGATAATGCTTAGAGCATCTGTGAGACAAGATTGGTGCAACAACAAATTTTGAGCCCAGAAAAGAAACAGGATCCCAGTAGTCATTTCTATAGGACCTGAAGTGAAGAAGAAGTAACAGAGCCTTGTCATCCTAGTTCTTAACAAAAGTTATTTGGGGACAAGGGAACTGCAAAGGAAGGTACGAATACCTCTGTCTGCTTAGGAAATTTCTCAAAACGAATGAAAAAAGAATCCATCTCAGTTCCACTGGGGCATCAGAGTTATGGCTTGGAACAGTTCATCTTTCCCAGGGTACTTCAAGTCGAAACGTGTTTTTAAAAGCAAGCCCACTGAAGGATTAGATAAACAACCAGACAGTGCTTCTTACACTTCAGTAACGTAAACATTTCAGATTCCTCCCTAGCTCTTTGCTAGCATAAATCTCTAATTCCAGAGAAGGCAAACTGTCCGCAGAGTTTACCATTGCCCTGACTTATTCACATTTACCTCCATTTCCATCGTATACTCTTTTTTTTTTTGGCAAGAAAAAGCCGGGTTTCATCCAAACTCTGGTTCTAGGACTCTCTTCCAACTGAAAAACAACCTGGACAAGCCCACGCTCTGCTTCCTTTGAAGATGGGACAAGAACCTCCCAGGGCTTTCTCTTCTCTCCTTTCCTCCCTTGGGTGCCTCCTGAGCTGCCCTTTGCAAACCAAGCCTGTAAATGGGAAGGTGTCTGTTGCAATGAAGCTGTGAGAACTGGGCAGGATCCTGAGTGTGGAGCTTCCACCAGCAGGACACACACAGCACCTCGGCCATCACATCAGGACTATTCAACAAGGCAGCACAAGAACGGGGAACGATCCTGACTACGATTAATTTTTTAAAACATCTTGGCCCAGCCAGTGTGGCTCAGTGGTTGAGCATCAACCCAGGAACCCAAGAGGTTCCTGGTTTGATTCCCCGTCAGGGCATATGTTCTGGTTGCAGGCTCAATCCCCAGTAGGGGGTGTGCAGGATCAGCCAATCAATGTTGTTTCTCTCTCACTGATGTTTCTATCTCTTTATCCCTCTCCCTTCCTCCCTCTATACAAATCAATAAGAAACATATTTTAAAAGTCTTGATAACCAAATCCCCATATTCTCCTTACGTCCATGTGAGTATATAATGTGCCTAGTCAGCTGCCGAAGCCGTCAACGTGTCCCAGATAGATGTCTACTGGCTGAAAGACATTGACATGAGCAGCATGCCAGGTGAGGAGAAAGAGAACATCAAGGGACCAAAGTGCCATGTCAGCGTGACCTTGTAATCATCAGACTCATTAAAAATACATCAACTTTTGCAGGAACCAGAGGACAGGGGCCATATCGCTCTTCTACTTAAAGGCCTGGAACGGCCCCACTAAGCTTAACAGGGCAGGCTGACCTCCTCACACTGGCTCCCAGTCTGGCTTCCACCTCGGCTTCTTCCCAGCCTCCCCTCCTGGGCACCACCCTTACGGGTCTGCGCAGGTTCCAGGAATTCCTCCCACCACCCCGAACCTCCGTGTCTTTGGGACACGGACGCCTTTCTCCATCTTGGCTTGAACTCCTACTGTTTCTGCCAACACTGCTCAAGTGTCTGAGAGGCATCCTTTGACCTCTGACCCTGCCATGCTTGACTCAGAGACTTTGGTCAATATTTGGGGAGGGAAAAGGAGGTTGGGGGTGGGTGGGAAAAACAAGGAAACAAAGAGAAGCACAATTTTACATCTAATCTCACAAAAAAGAAAACAAAGAGAACAAATGATGGCAATGTGCCTCAAAGGCCCTCTGCGAGCTCCCATATCGGAATATGTGAAGTACTAGAAGGAAAACTGCCCAGAGATAACAAAAAAAGAGAAATAAGAGTATATTAACCACCGTGACCAGTTTGGCTCAGTGGATAGAGCATTGGCTTGCAGACTGAGGAGTCCCAGGTTTGATTCTGGTCAAGGACATGTACCTTGGTTGCAGGCACGTCCCCAGTGGGGGGTGTGCAGGAGGCAGCTGATTGATGTTTCTCTCTCATTGATGTTTCTAGCTCTCAATCCCTCTCCCTTCCTCTCTGTAAAAAAAAAAAAAAAAAAAAAAAAAAAAAAAAAATTTAAAGAGTATATTAACCTATTAAGAAACTGATGAGGAATATTTCTGGAAATCAGGCTGTGTGTGTGTTCAAATTCAAACTGAAACAGTATATATGGCTTTCATTTAAAAAAAAAAAAAAAGATGCAATAAGGGTAGAATGAGATCACCTCAATGATTTGGGAAAGGGTAGAACATCATATAAATGCTAGTGACGGTCATCATTCTAGAACCAGTAAAGGCTCCCCCCAAAAAACAACAACAACAACAAACAACAAATAAAACAATCCAAGATACACCCCTCCTGACAGGGGATCCTTTCTAACTTTCAGGAAAACACCACCAGCCATTTACCACAGGCCCTGCTTGTCACCCCCGGGGGCTGAGGGGGATGGAGATCTCGCCAAAGCCCCCGAGGAAGTTACAACAATTGGTTCTTTATTTAATGTCTATTTGTCAAGCAGAGCTATAACCAGACAGGCCATAAAACAAGCCTGTTTTTACAGACGACAAGGCTGAGTAAAGTGGCTTTTTATGAAATGGGCTTGATGTACCAGGCCGTGGTGTTTACAGAAATAAATTAAAGACCTGGGACATACAGGGACCTTCCATTGTGCCGGCAAGAGCTGACCTCACGATCATCTAAACCTACCAGAAAACTACTGATTTCTGAAACTACCATGCTCTCTGGTCTTCCCCCCGAAATGAGTACCAAATATCCTGGGCCCCCAATGTCAGTGTAGAGCTGAAGGAATGGTCCCTGTCACACGCCTTCCAGGAGATGGTAGGCACATATCCTGTGCAGGCCTCGGCCAGTGCCTGGCTGTATGGAGCGATCCGGAACGAATGGCTACTGGCCAGCGTCGAAGACAATCTTCCCTTTTCCCCCCGAGGTTCTGCTCTGAACCACATGGTCCACAGCACAGAGGGGGGGGAAACCTCTAACCTCCAAGTCACTGCACCGCGGGTTGCAGTGATTTTCGTGGAAACCCTCAGCTTGTAAAACTTACAAAGTCCCCACTTGGCTTAGCATCCTGGCTGAATCAGCCTCCCCATAAATGTCTGAACTGGAAAAACTGTGATAGCCCCTTCAGCCATTTCCAGAAGAGACCCATGAATAACCCCATCTGCCAGTTTTATCTGTAAAGATCCTCCCCGTGGTAAAATGATCCTTTAACCACCTGCCAGGACCCTCCGGCTCAGTCAGTTGCCGGATTCTCCGATGTCCCTTATGAGCAGCTTGTGGGTCTCCCTCACTTAAAGAGGAACAGTCTCATCTGGGGTCACAATGGGCAGCAATCATTTGCATACAAGCAGGCAATCTTACTTCCTGATTACTGCCCACCTCCATTTCTACCCAACTTCCAGGAGCTGACCTCTGAATGCCCACACTGATATCGAGGGGATGCTGAATACACACTAAAAGCCTGCCCGTGTCTCCCACCGTCTCCGAGAGGCAAGGCCACACAATTAGCCTTCGGTTCTCCAGGGATCGTCCAATCAGTGTGTCAGGAACTGGCCGCACTGCGGGGCTGCGCTGAGATCAGGCACAGAAAACCACGAGGGTGCTGGATCCCAGGGCTGCGGTTCCAGCTTCACAGCTGCGCCGTCTCTAGCAAGACCACGGAAGCCTCTGTTTTGCCAGCTGTAAAGTGGGGGAGTAACTACTTCGCTTCTGAACTTCTGAAGAGATCAAGGGAGACCATCTTCAGAAGACTAAGTCAGGCATGCAAAAATGACACAAAAATGGCCAATATGTGCTAGCAACTATTCTTCTTAGCCTAAGTTAGTTAAAACCAGATGCCAACTGAATACAACAGATTGCTCCATCGATGGTCCTACTCTGAGTACCAACACGCAGGAGCACATTCCTCGTTAAGAACAGACGTGCTATACAACGAACAGGACAGGCTCATTTGGGGAGGAAGGGGGGGTGCGGCTGTGGTTCTCTCCCAAATGAATGAAATCCATCCAGTGGAGCAAAAACTGCTTAGTCTCTAAACTTTCCGCAAACATTTGCCTGAGACTTAAGTGAAGAGGTCGAGGGAATTGGGTAATTCCCTCATCTGCCTTGAGGAGCTTGGCTGACATTTTATTTACTTTTTTTTTTTTTTTACCCCCGTCAAGGAGACTGGGCGGCTCACTAACACTCCATTGAAGTGGCTTCTGCAGCCTGCTTATTGTCCAGGCCATCTCATAATTTAACGTCTCCCCGTCTGATCGTTCCCGTGACAGGTAACAACCAGCCACTGTGGAAACGCTTTTATAGTTGAGGCTCCAACTGATGGGAAACAAACCTCAGGACAAGGCTGGGGCCAAACCTTCCAGAGAGAGAAAGTTTATTCAAGCTCTTAACAAGTTAGAAAACAAATGTCCTTCCCACAACACGCACACGTGGGGCGGTGAGTGCCGTGGTGACACGGAGGCCTGGCAATGTGGGAACACAACAAACAAACACGCTGTCCCGCTCGCTCCGGAGACAGCGGGGCCTCTGGTCCGGCTCCCGTCAGCTCACACCGAGTGTTGTCGGAGGGAGTGGCGAGTCTCCAGAGGCCCCTGAAGGATGAGTTCCAAACAGAACACAGACAACAACAGCCCCTCAAAAACATCCCACTTTTTATTTATTTTATTTTTTAAAATATATTTTATTGATTTTTTACAGAGAGGTAAGGAGAGAGATAGAGAGTTAGAAACATCGATGGGAGAGAGTCATCGATCAGCTGCCTCTTGCACACCCCCTACTGGGGATGTGCCCGCAACCAAGGTACATGCCCTTGACCGGAATCGAACCTGGGACCCTTCAGTCGGCAGACCGACACTCTATCCACTGAGCCAATCTGGTGAGGGCTAACAAGCCACTTTAAAATATATATATATATATGTTTTTCATTGATCTCAGAGATGAAGGGAGAGGGAGAGATAGAAACATCAATGATGAGAGAGAATCATTGATCAGCTGCCTCCTGCATGCTCCTCACTGGGGATCGATCCCATAACAGAGGTATGTGCCCCAACCTGGGATCGAACCGTGACCTCCTGGTTCATAGGTGGATGCTCAACCACACAGCCACACCGGCTGGGCCCACTTTCATTAAGGATTTTAAATAGGAACACCCAACTCTAAGATTTTCGAGCGGTCAGGTCTTGAGCCACAAAGAGCAAGTTTGACAGCTTTCTGGGCCTGGAGCGACAGACAGCCCCTCAGGCCGGGGGGAGCACGGAGCCTGCAAAGGCGGCAGCCGGCTGAGCCGGTGCTTCGCTTTGAACACGGAGGGTTCCCGTGTGCTGGTGCTTTCCATGCAGACTTCCTTCGGGCTTTCGTCCAACACCTCATACTGGTTCGTGCATGTGCTTTGGCTTTGCTAAGTATATGCTGATCCAGATGCAAGACTCTGCCATTCGCCTTTGGCCCAGATGTAGGAAACGTGAAGGCTCACGTGCTGATGCGGGATAGATTTTCACAGCTCACGGGCCTCGGTACATGGCTGTGAAGAATCCTCTCTCAGTGGGACATGAAACAGCGACTCCTCCCTGCGACCCTGTCACGCTGTGCTGCAGGTGTGGCACCAGGCAAGTGGCAACGCACTCTGCTTCCTCTGAGATTTCTTGTTCGTCCTCCAGGTCTTGCCAAAACAAGGCTTCTGTTTTTCAGCAGAAACGTGCAGAGAAGAGTGAAACAGTCTCACTGGGCCAGCACGAGCCGGTGTCGCCTGCCTGCCAAGGACAGAGGCCATCCCAGCACCATCTTGCTCTGCCCGGCCACAGCCGAAGAGCTGTTATTTGTGGGTGGAGCAGGTGTCCTGTTTAGGGGATGTCCTGCCTGGTGGGGGAGAGGGAGATCAGAGCAGGAGGCAGCTGGCTGTCCCTGCCAGCTCTCCCGGCACTGGCCCTGCCACCTGGGGCAAATCGCTTAAAGTCTCCAAGCCCGTTTCCTCTGTGCAGTGTGGCACTGCCCTCCTATTTTAGGGTGGATTGTGAAAATCAAACGTGATCACTTATGTGAAAGCCCTGGAAAAACACAAAATTATCACAAGTAAATAGAGTCACGTGCGATAAGGCAGAAGCACGGTTCCAGCCTTCTTAGACAGGCATTTCTCTAGGGCTCTGGGCGCACCTCGGGTGTGGTTCTTGCGAGGTGGGGGATCCGTGCGAGCACACTCAGCTAAAAGGCTGCAAGCAACTGAGCCAGGAGAGCACGTAGCATCAATTCTCCCCTGTCCTCCTCTCCCCGGGAGAGGTTGGAATATCTCTTTTTTAAATCATTTCATTTTTTCAAATATAAATATTTAGCATCCTGAAGGCCTTGAGTTCAGAGTGATTAGTCATCCTCCCTCCTGCCCTGCTCACATCAGATAAGGTTGCATAACAGGAGAAACCAGAGAGGTTCCCGCGCACCCTTCACCTCTACCACAGCTCACACAACCGGAGCACCTGAGCAAGACCAGGGCACGAATGCCCAGCTGGCATGTCTCAGTGGTTGAGCATCGACCTATGAACCAGGAAGTCACAGTTCTATTCCCAATCAGGACATATGCCCGGGTTGTGGGCTCGATCCCCAGTAGGGGGTGTGCAGGAAGCAGCTGATCAATGATTCTCTCTCATCATTGTTGTTTCTATCTTTTTCTTCCTCTCCCTTTCTCTCTGCAATCAATAAAAATATCATATATAATAATAGCCTAATATGCAAATCAACTGAACATCAGACAGACATTACAACCAGTCACTATGATGCACACTGACCACCAGGGGCAGACACTCAGCGCAGGAGCTGCCCCCAGCCCACAGGCCCCAGGCCAGCCAAGGTAGGTGCAAGCAGGGCCCCCTCCATCGCCCCACAGAGGGAGGGGTCTGGGGGTAGCAGCGGGGAGATGGGGCCAGCGAGCAGGCAGCACCAGGCCGGCAAAGGTAGGTGCCAGCCTCTGATTGCCTCACCAGTTGCCCCACAGATTGGCCCTGATCACTGGCCAGGCCTAAGGACCCTACCCATGCAAGAATTTCATGCACTGGGCTTCTAGTATTTAAAAAAGAAAAGACCAGGACATTAACATTGATATAACACTGTTAACCAACTAACCTGCAGACTGTTTTTACACTTCGCCAGTTTTCCCAGGAATGCCCGTTTTCTGTTCTGGGACCTAGAACTAGAGTCCACGTTGCATTTAGTCAGTATACCTTTGGGTCTCCTCCCATCTATGTGAGTTTCTCAGTCTCTCATGACCTTGACACTTTCGAGGGATCCTGATGAGTCATTGTCTGCAATGTTTTCCAAATTGGGGTTGTATGATGCTTCCTCATGATTATGTTGAGATTTGTGCTTTTGTCTAAAATAACACAGAAGTAATGTTGTGTGCTTCCTAGTGACTCTTATCAGGGGTACATGATATGGACACGTCTTCATACAAGTAACGTGAACTGTGATCATTGGGGAATATGGTATCTACAAGTCTCCTCTGCTGTAAGGTAATACTTTCTCATTGATAAGTGTATGGGGGATAGCTTGAGACTACGAAAATATCCTGTTTCTTCTCCAACTTTCTCCCACTGACGTGAGCATCCACTGGTGGATCTCACCTGCAATAATTATCACCGTGGTGTGCGCTTAATGGTGAATTTGCATGTCCCTCCTTCCCCTCTGTATTTACCAAATGGAGTTTTACTGCAAGGAGGCGTTGTCTCTTATCCCCCAGTTAGTTATTCAGTTATTGATTTATGTCGATATGGGTCTGGGGATATTTATTTTATTCTATGGTTCATAATCCAACAGCATCACTATTGTGTGGTTAGACTTGTTCCAGCTGTTGAGTGCCCCTCGAGGCTCGCCACATCCTGTGAAGATGCCTGCAGACTCCCAGGCTCTACGAGACACTCCAGGCTCGTCCTGTTCTTCTGCTTTGGCTCAGAACCCCCCACTTCTCCACGGAGCCTCGGTTCCTGTTCCTGCTGCCATCCAAGCTCTGAAGGGTTGTATGTTTGTCTTATAAAGGGGCTACTACTGTTTACCTTTAATGCAGACACCTCTTGCATGTGGGTGTGCTTGTAACCCTGAGATGGACTTTTTCACCCAGGACAATATTTATGGTACAGAAAGTGAGAAACAATGCAGAATATAAAGCTATGTACCACAGGTTGCCTACAGGTTCCTTAAGGGACCCCTTAAGGTAACGCATGTCTAATTAAATTTACTCTAACGTAACATCAAGCTTCTGTTCAGAAGGGGAGCAGACCCTGAGTACCACTCCTGCCTCCTGGTCCTGTCATAGTCCTCCCCTTCCTGCCGCACCACCACCTACAAGGACCTGACACCATGGGGCAATGTAGTTCCTCATATGGTTATTCTTCTTCTTATGTTCTTCTATTGCAGCTTTTTATTCTCTTAGCATAAAGGATTGAATATTCGTCCTTATAATTTTCTTGGGGGAAATGTGTCTCTAATTTGTCAAATAAATGTACATTTCTCTTTAATAAAATTTAAGCCAATTGAGAATATTTCATTTTTGTCTTTGTATTAATAACACGTGTATTTTATAACATTTTGGCAAAAATGTACTATATACATACAGTAATGACTCACTAACTCACCTTGTCAAAAAAGAGGGGGGGGGGGGGGGTAGTACATCGATAACAACCAGAGCTATAAAAATAGCAAACAAGTGTTTAAATCTGAAAAACCCTAAATCTTTTCTCTCTGCCCTCCAAATCACAGAACAATGGAGCAATTCCTCTTAGGTTTTAACTCAGGTGTGCTTATTAGGAATGTCTGGTTCCTAATGGGAACCTCAAGGCTGATGCTACTCTGAAGTTGTTCTCTCTTCTAGGAAATAACTTACCAGAATTAAAACATATATACATGCATATGTTATAGATTTATAAATCATATATGGAGACAAACACACACATATATATGTGTGTGTATAAATAAATACAAATACAGTGCAATGTGAGATCTTTCAAAATTCACAAAAGTGCAGATATCGTTTGCAAAAAACATTTCTGCTTACCGATAGCATTTCTGATCACCAATCTAATGTTAGGTCAACATCTTACTAATGAGAATCAAACTTTCACATTGTATATATCAATAGTGTGTGTGTGTGTGTGTGTGTGTGTGTGTGTGTGTGTGTGTGTGTGAGAGAGAGAGAGAGAGAGAAAGAGAAAGAGAGAGAGAGAGAGAGAGAGAGAGTCACCCAAAAGGCAGAAATCAGCAGAACCTATGTCTAAAAGAAACAACCTAAACAGGCATTTGGAGGTGAAACTGGTCCAGACTTTATCTGCAGGCCACACTCACTGTGCTCTGCCCCATGATCTGAGTCAGATCCTGGGACACAGCCCCTCCACCTCCCGCCTAGCATAAACAGAGACTGTACCTGCTGCCTAAGAAGTACCCCCACGTTTTCCTAGCTCTGGTTTAGAGTCATCACTACAACAGACACGTCATCTGGGGAGCTGGGAGTCTGGATGTTTTGTATTGATCTGGGTTCTGCTTTCGATCCGACTTAGATGCTGACTGCTACCTCAGTCTCCCAGCCAGCCCTGGAGATGGGCTCTCAAACTTAAGTGATGACATGTGTGTCTTCCCCCTTTACTGGCGAGAGAACACCCACAACCTGGAAGCTCTGAACTAAATACAGAATTTAAACAATCCCTCTTGTCTGCATGCAAGAGAGGGTAGAGGAGGGCAAGACAGAGGATTAAGAGAAAGAGCAGGAGAAAAGAAACTACAGAATAGCATTACTTTGCTGGCTTTGATGGACAGTGAAGAGGAAGCTTTTAGTTGGCACCAATGAGTCTTCTGCCAGCTCCCAAATGCCCCGGTTGGTAGGTAGGCAGTATCTTATTTCTCTTTAAGTTGCATTTTCCTGAAACTCTGCCAGGCGAGTTATGTGACAGGACCAAGCTTCCTCGCACCAAGCAGGCGAGCATAATAATGGGTCAGAAATGAAAGCTCAAGGTTGGGAGCCTCAGAACAAGGGGAGTCGTAAGAAAGGCAGTTCTCCATGGAAACACTGGAGAGAAAGACGGGAGGGCGAGAGCATCTACTCAGCATCTGCCATGAGCCAGATACCAGGTGGAGGGACAGTATCTTTTTTGATATTTCCATATCCTTGTGAATCATCATTTTAGAAATGACACTGGAGCAAAGGATATACAATCACTAGGTGGAATCTGGATTTAAACAGGTTCCCCCAATACCAGCCTCAGGCTATTTCCACTTCCCCAGATAGCCTCACCCATCACATCGCAAATAATTCCTTCTGATGTTAGATCTACACTGCAACTCTACAGCCCAAGATTCTTCAGCGCCAGTTCCAAAAATTTAGTACAAGCCATTCTTTATCTCAGAAAGAGAGATTATCTCTCAGCAATGCGTTCAGTTTTTGGAGAAACAGGCTAGATCTGCTTTCAATCTCAAATGCCTGGTAAGGCAACACAGAAATATTTGAGAGATTGTTATTCTGATCGTATAATTAGCACACATTACGTTTTCACCTCCTTTCCAGAAAAAATCGATCAGGGTTTCAAAGTAACAGCCAAGAATTTATTTATGTAATCTTCCGTGGCAGTTTAGAATACCTGACACAAAAGGAATAAATTGTGTTCAGTCATATTATAATAAAATAAATTTAAAAGTCATCAGGAATTGAGTGTTTTCCATGGCGAGGTCTTCCTTGCGTGTCTTCCCTCAGTTATTCCAAACAGTCCTCACAGCGCTACTGTGCATTGCTTTAAAGATAAAGATTCTGTTATTTTAAGCTGAACATAAAAAGAATAACCATATGAGGAACTATATCACCCCAGGTTGTCCTTCCCCCGCCTCACTCTGCCACCCTCCAATGCCACATATAGAACTAATCAGTGCTACTTGCCTCATGCTAAAATGCCTTCTAATATTAAAATACAGGAGGTATTAGAGGTGAAAGTTACAAATATAATAATAGAGGGGAATAGAGTGAACAGGTAAGAATAGATCCATAGTTTAAATGTTAGATCCCCAAAACAAAAAACTCCTAGAAGAAACATATGCAGTAAACTCTCTGACATTGATTTTAGGAATATTTTTTTCTGATACATCTCCTTGGGCAAAGGAAACAAAAGATAAACAAATGGGACTATATCAAACTAAAAAGTTTTTGAACAGCAAAGGAAACCATCAATAAAGTGAAAAGAAAACCTACTGATTGGAAGGAAATATTTGCCAATGATACATTCAATAATGGGTTAATATCCAAAATGTATGTCAAACAATGTAACAATAAGAAAGCAAACAAGCCAATCAAAAATGGAAAGATGATACTTCCTGAATGGTCACTTCTCCAAAGAGGACATACAGATGACCAACAGACATGTGAAAATTCAACATCACTAATCATCAGAGAAATGCAAATTAAAATCACAATGAATCATCACCTGACACCTGTCAGAATAGCTATAATCAATAAATCAACAAATAATAAATGTTGTTGAGTATGTAAAGAAAAGGAAACTCTTGTGTATTGTTGGTGGGTTGTAAATTGGTACAGCCACTATGGAAAACAGTATGGAGGGTCCTCAAAAAAATAAAAATAGAACTACTTTATGACCTGGGTAGTTCTACTTCTGGGTGTTTATCCAAAGTATCCAAAACACTGATTCAGAAAGATATGTGCATTCTTATGTTCATTGCAGCATTATTTGCAATAGCCAAGATACGGAAGCATCCTAAGTTGACAATTGGATAAAGAAGATGTGGTGTGTGTATATATATGTAATTGGGAATACTACTCAACCATAAAAAAGAGTGAAATCTTACCATTTCCAACAGTATGATGGACATTGAGGGTATTATACTAAGTGAAATAATTTGGACAGAGAAAGACAAATACCATCTGATTTCACTTATATTTTGGGTCAAAAATATATAATTGAACCAAAAAAAACAACAACAAAACAACCAGAAACAAACTCATAGATACAGAAACAAACCAATGGTTGCCAGGTGGGAAGAGGGCTAGGGGACTGGGTGAAAAGGTGAAGAAAGTTAGAAGTACCAATTGGTAGTTACAAAATAGTCACGGGATGTAAAGTACAGCCAGAGAACTTAGTCACAACCTTGTAGTAACCGTACGGCGCCAGGTGGGGATTAAACTTAAGGAGGGATCACTTCAGATGTTATATAAATGTCTAACCACTATGCTACAAACCTGAAACTAACATAGAAGAATGCAACTATAATTGGAAAAGAAAAAAAAGAATAGATTATACTATAACCAAATGAAAATCAAATAAAGATATATATATATATGTATATATATATATATATCTTATATATATCATTCTCTCCCTTTCTTTTTCTCTCTCTCTCTCTTTCTCCTCCCCCCGCCTCTCTTCTTCCTTCACTGTCTCCCTCTCCTTTGCTAATTAATCAAAGAGAGGAGGAGCAGCTTAAAATAACAGAATCTTTATCTTTAAAGCAAGACACAGTAACCTAATGAAATATTTTTTTTTAAATTGATGAATTCCAGGCACAAGTTCTTCTTTAATCTTTCAAAGCTAAAATGAATAAAGCATAAGTTCCAGTAAGCATTTGACCTTATTGGCAGCAACACGCTGAGATCTGAAGGTCTGAATGAGCTCCTTTCTCAGACCCTGCAATCCTGCAACAAGGCCCAGCGTGAACACCGCTCAACGCCCTCGGCCCACAGCCCCTGGCCCTGCCCGCACCGCGCAGATTGGCACAGGTTCCCGTGGCACTCCTCCGCAGACATTCCTTCTCTCCTCCATCACCCACAGCACACGCTGAGCGGACCGGCTTGTACGTGCACCTCAATCAGCAGAGAAGATGGAGTTATTCACGTAAGAATCAATTTCACACTGGACTAAAATAAAGAGCTGCTCTTGAAGTGCTGGCCAACAGGCCCAAAACACATAAGGTTTGTTTGGCGGCAAAAGCGGCACCCTGTCTCCAGCCTAAGACACAGGGTTGTTGGGAAGTGAGCCATAAACATTGAGTTATCAAAACTCAATCTTCTAATCAACATCTTCATTTCAGATCAGAATGACATCAGAAGTGGCTCCAAAACAGGATGATTTTCTTCCAGGTAGATGTTACCGGGGATTATAAATTCTATTAAAAACCAGGTTAAAAAGCCAAAGGGTGACCATCAGTTAAAATGGAACAATTGTTGCTAATCCTCAGAAGAAATCCATTTTTAGATCTCAGGTTCCAGTGGTCCTGAGCGTGGTCTGAAGTCAAAGAGAAACGTATTGTGGGCTTAACATCTGGGAGCCCAAGTCTAGGTGAGTTCCTACACATATTATATTCTTGCAAATCATTTATTTGATTTATCTGAGCTTGTCACTTGACACCAGAGATGACACACCTGAGTGGTGTTCTGACAGCATCTCTGGTTTACACACTCAGGCCCAATCCAACTGCTGAGCCGTCGAGACATAAAGGAAAGGTACACTGAGCACTGTAATAACACCACTCACGCTCTCCACTGCATCAACTGTCATCAAAGCGACATCTCTAGTTGTGTGAAAACTGTTAAGAAGGCCTCCTTTCTCTGTGCCTTGGCTCCTGTCACTAAGTGTACAAGGCGTTAGGCTTCTGAAGTTTTTATTACAGGTTAGATGTTCCGAGTTTCGTGTAGAATTCAGACTGTGCCACCCAATTGGGGGACAACAAACACTATCAGCAGTGACTTTTGGAGGATTCGTGAAGGAGAGATTTCTTTCTAAAATGCATGCCTGTGACCTAGGGCTATTCAAAATTAACATCGGCTTAAAGGAAATTAACTATTCATTTCTTTTATTTTTCTGAAAAGATACCACTTGAACTTGACCAAAGTTTAAATGTGCAAACAGGACCAAACGTTGTCTTCCCAAGTTAAATGCATTGGCTTCCACTAAATCAAGGGTGTGCCCTATTATAATTATTGTCTCATTGATGTAATCTTCACTTAGTAGAAGAAAACATAATACTACCTATATTCCTACCTTGAACTTGAAGTTTCTTTAAAGTCACACTAATTTTAACAACAACTCTACAGTCAAGGACTATCCCTGAAGCATCATAATACTTAGACTTGGTAAGGGGTCAAGTTGGTAATGCCTACCCTTCAACAAACTAGAGGCTTGTATTGGTAACAGGTCCATGAGGAGTCACTGAATTAATAGTGTAGGCAACACAGCCATCAACCGGAAATCGTGTTTTATTTTTACTATCAATTTGAGTCACTGTTCTTATCCTAGAATTTTATACTTATTTATTCCTGCTTGGGGATCACAAATAAAAGTGTTTTTTTCCTTCTTCACACTTGATCATGTGTGTATTTTATTACTGTTCTGCTTCTTCATCTTACTATTTAATTCATCTTCATCCTCCTTCACACCCATCATTATCTCCTTCCTAGTTTTTTAGGGAGATGTTCCTATGTTTAGATGGTGGACACAGTTGTATTTACCCCCTCCCCCCAGTTCATCTTCCTTTCACATTATTCCCAAGTTCTTATCTCAGATTCCAAAAAAAATCAGTGTTCCAGGAGCTGGGAATTTGCAGCGCCTGGTGATTGGTTGCTCTTGCCTCTAGAAAGGCAAGAGGGAAAGAGAATATGGCCCCATTCCTTCTCCCTCCGCCCCCTAAGCTATCTTGGCAGAGCCTGAGTGGACCAGGGACTCAGAAACTGAAGGTGTGGCCACAGGAAACTTATGCATGAAAAAGCAAGAAATCAGACAGAAACCCTTGTCACCCTTCAATGTGGAAATGGAGAGGGGAGGGCGCTGGACGGGACACCTGGAGAGGAAGAAGTCCACAACCACAGAGCACGTTACTGTGGTGCCCATCGATTCTTTGTCGGTGTGTCAAGTGGCTCACTGAGGTCACAGATCGGGAGATTGGGGGAAAAGATGCAAGACTACAGTGACAGAACTGAGATGTGTGGGCCCTGATATTTGCTGTAATCAGAGCAATGAAAGGCTTAAAAGGAAGAGTCTCCAAAGGAAACAGCACAAAGAGAAGACCATTCAGCACTAGAAAGAGAAGGGTGCCCGGAGCAAGACAGACTTCTTCAAGGGCAAGTAGGTGGTGGGTGCTGCTGAGTGGCTTTCTCTTCCCCTGAAGGAAATGAGTGTAAATTGCAGCAGGAGATGAAGGTTAGACGGGAAGGGAAACCACCTTCCTGATGAGCCAGCCGGGGTAATGGAGCACAGGATGAGAGAGAGGGCTGTGGACACCGTCCCTGGAGATGCTTAAGAACAAACATCTATCTTTTTTAGGGGGGGTGTTCAGACACAGAAGGGTCCCAAGTACTGGAATGGAGACTTTTAGATTTATCTTCCAGTCCTAAACTACTCCTGCTTTATTTAACGAGACAGACTGATCAATGCATCCGGGGAGCTCCAGAGAGCGGGGCGGGAGAGGAAGGCAGCACCTCTCTGCTCTTGACCTTGGCTAAGTTCTCAGAGCCCCGGAACCAACGCCCACACCCTCAAAATAGTTCATGAGCGAGTCCCGTGAGAAGCTTATGGCGTTGCAACAAGTTTGGAACATGCTCCTTCATTAAGTGCAGGGATTGCAAAAATGTCTTCATTTGGAAAAGGCAGCAGTCAGAGTGCAGTGCAAGGAGGAGCCTGCATGCGTTTGGTTACATCGTTAGTAGCAGCCACGGTCTAGGATGATACCTGGGCTGGTTCGAAGAAGATCCACCCTTCTGGTCACCTCAGAGCCAAGAATAGGCACACCCTCAGTCCATGCACCACCAGCGCCCACCACCTGCAGACTCCGTGCCAAAAGCTAGGGCACCAAACCAACCTTGGTTCTCAGGGAGCCCACAGCAGACTGCGTTAGAGAATATCGCTCTCCGTACAATGCAATCCCACAGAGCAGGGTGGGGAATGTCCGGCCCATGGGCTGTATGAGACCCTCGAAATCATTTGGTCTGGCTCTGCCTAGGCGTTAGGGGTGAGTTAATTCTTTGACCAACTACAGCAGGTTGATTTTTAAGTTGATGTTTTTTTATGGCCTGTGAAAGGCGTTATAAATATCCAAATGGCCCTTAGGAAAGAAAGGTTCCCACCCCTGCCGAATAGGGGATGATGGGCAAATGAGTGGAGGGGTGGGGGGTGACTCGTTCAGAGAGGAATATAAGGAGTGGGAGAGAGGAGGGAAAGGCCTCAGACAGTTCCTCAGCTGCAAAGGGCCACAGGAATCACTCAGCAGCAATGGGCAAACTGAGAATCCTAGGCAGAGGAGCTACGGGCTGGGGACATGGGAGCAAGAGAGATGTGGGCAGAGTACTGTGGGCAACTCCTGGCACATCCTCCTTAAAGAAAAATAACATCACCTGGCCGTTGTGGCTCAGTGGTTCACCACTGACCTCTGAACCAGGAGGTCACAGTTCAATTCCCAGCCAGGGCACATGCCCGGGTTTCAGGCTTGATTAATGATTCTCTCATCGTTGATGTTTCTACCTCTCTCTCCCTCTCCCTTTCTCTCTAAAATCAATTTAAAAGTAGAAAGAAAAGAAAAGAGAAAACCCATCTGGCTGGCTAACTCCATTCTCACAGAGCAGCTCCAATGGCAGGCACCCTCCTGGTACCAGAATTTCAAGGAACACGTCAAGAGTTCCAGAATTCTACATCATCAAATGCCCTGCGTGCCGAGCAATCACCTTTGTGCTTGCCCATCAGCTGTGCAACCTTTATTCCCGGCCTCCGACGGACACAGATGTGTCTAGGAAATCAGCTCCGAAGATAAGTGTGGCCATGGGGGACAATTCGCGCGCGGACGATCATTTTCACCGAGAGCAGGCAGCAAGGCTGTGAATCATCCGTGACCACTTATGCTTAAGCTGCTCACATTAAACTTTAATGGTCTCGACAGCAGAAGCCAGCGCGCGCCAGCACATCGAGGCACTAATGTGTTGGGCCTAATTGTGCTTCGATGAAGTGCGTCGGGAAGGCCTGCCAGCCGGCTCTGCTCTGCTATAGCATGAAAACTATGAATCTCTAATCACAAGCGAGGAGCCGGTTTTTACAATCCATAATTCATGATTTCATAGCTTTAAATTATTCATCTTCTCAAATGTTATTGCTGCGGCCTCTTAAACGTTTCTGCTCCTCGCGTTCAAGGGATGAGTGCCTGGGCCTGAGCAGCCTCGGCCTGGGACGGCTGTGAAGTGCTTTTACAACACGCCGCTGCTGGTGATGCCAGGTTAGGAATGCAGGCTGGCCGGTCAAGGTCAGGACTGCCACCTTGCACTCGAACTAAGAGATAGCAGATTCATAAAAATGTCCTATTTCAAGAACAGTCATTTCTACTAAAACCTGAACTTTGAAACGGGGCTTTCCTCTATGGCACACGTGTCAAACACAAGGCCCGCGGGCCAAATCCGTCCCGCCAGGCCTTGCAATGTGGCCCGCACCGCGCTGTGATCACTGCACTCCGCTGCGTTTCCATCACAATGACAGTTTATGACTGTTCAGTAAACCATTCGGCCCGCGATTTAGGCTGGATTTTAGATTTTGGCCCCTTCTCTGATTGAGTTCGACACCCCTACTCTATGGCCTGGCCCTCACCCGCCTGCCCATTCTCCCAGGCACCCTGGCCTTTCCCCGCCTCCCCGGAGCCTCTGCGTGTCCTGTCCCCTCCCCCTTCTCTGGGATGCCTCTGCTCCCTGCTCTCACCCCCAACCCCAGCAAGGGCATCTTCATGGAGCTGCCCCTCCTGCTTCCAGTCTCACCTCTTTGGGCAGGCTTCCCCAAGTTCCACCCCGCCCCCGCCACCACTCTGTCCCGCTCACCTGCTCCTGCCTCTCATCACTGGCCCCGGGCTGTACCCATCGTTTTAGGCGAGGGAACACTGCCTCCCTCCGCCACGAGGACCACGCTTTACTAAGGCAGAGGATTTCCTTTGTTGGTCACCACCGAAGACCAGACTCTGGCATGGTAAGAGGCCCATAGTAGGTACTTAATAAAGATTTAGAAGATAAAGGAATTTTTCATTCTGAGAGATCATGACTAAAGGCTCTTTAACTTGAAATAGCCTCTTCGGTTCAATAAGCACAGTCTGCCCCCAATTCTCCTCACACCTTTCTATGCGTTGACTTCCTGAGCCATCCCAGGGCTCCACGGGAGCAGTCAGCAGGGCCACAGCCCCTCGCCTAGAACTTGGGATGCGTGTGGGGGAAGGCTGCATCACAGACGCAGTGGGAGGAGAGTCCTGAGACCCTACCAGTTAGAGGTAAAGAGGAAGAAACATCGGCTCAGAGAGGCTGAGTGCAAGGCCACCTGCCTGTCTCCCAGCATCCTGCCCTCCATGGAGGATGTCCCGCCAGCGGCAGGATCTTTGGGAAAAGAGGCTGGAAGCAGACACGGGCACATCAGCCTGAAAGGAGCCCTTAGGTTGGACATCAACCTGGCAGGATCCTGAGCTACATGTCCGGGTGCAGCTCAGTGCCAGACTGAACCCTCCCCTTGGGTAGAGAAGAGGACACGCCTTGCCAGAGCGACCCTCCGTCGCTGCCCTCCTGGTTACAGTCCCCTCTGAACAAATCGTTAACCAGATCATCTTTTGCCAAGGACGGATGCTAAATGCAAAAGGTAAGGAACTAAAGAGGTCAAGTTAATAGAAGCAAGCCTGTGAGCCATTGAAATAAATTTTCTCAATAAAAATCAAAGGCTGATGGCTACCTTTGAGCACTTGTGCTTTCTCAAATTAAGTGGTGTTTCTGGCTAGCACTCAGCTCGTTACTACAATAAGGAAACCTTAGATTCAGATATTAAATATGAATTAATGATGATGGCCTTTTAAGTCGTTCAGAAAGCTTCTCAAATGGAAGCTGAGTGCATAATTACCAGACATTCTTGGCAAATGCAAATGAAAAAAAGTAAAAGATCTCCAGATAAGCAGTCCAATTAGGCACCTTGGATTATTGAGAAATGACTTTACAAGTATTCAAGTTGGGGTTATCGCGGGCTTTGTTTGGTTTGTTTTAGGACTAGTAAGTTTTTCACAGCACTTCTTTGGAATGCTATCACTGGTATTTACAGGAGACCAGAAGCCAGGGAGAGGAAGTGTCTAAAAAAGCTTGCAGGTAGTCTTATTATAAAATCCATGCCTAAAGTGATAAAGATTCAGAAAGAGGAGCGACTAGTATTTGCTAAATGATTGATGAGTCCAGATGAAGACAAGAGAATAGAAAAGCTTAAATGTCAACTCCCAGGCCCACATACCACCTCTCCTCAGGTGGTCCCCTTTCAGACTACTTCTGGAAGCCAGGCTTTGGAATGCCTTCTGGACTCATTCACATTGCCCTTTTATACCTGAGGTGGCTAACGTGGCAGTATAACTGACAGAGGACACATTATGTCAGACCTCACGCTGGTTCTGCGATGTTCACAGATGCCCACACAGGCCTCCCGCAAACTGACACTCCCGCAAACTGAGTCATTTTCCTGGCAACCTGCAGCCAAGCCCGTGCCAGGTCTTCAACCATGAATAGCTCATATGTCATCCCATTATGCCGCCTGGCCTTGGACCAACACACCTTTAAAATAGATTTATTCAGGCTATAAGCTTACAGGACAGTGCTTCTGTCTTTAAATACATTACATTTAAACAGCTGGGAAAACAAAATCCCACTCTCCGATGCTGACATCTCAGAGGCCAGTCTGCAGTAAGGAGGGGCCGTGGAATTCTATCACAGACGCAAACTTAGGTGACATTTTGTAACGCGCTAAAAAAAACACTCACAAAAAGCAGAACTTAAGACTAAGAACATGAGTCTATCACCCCATGTTTCACTTGAAGCTCAGCTGAACAGTATTCAACACAGTGAGTAGCATGGGCCTCAGGACTTTAATTAGAAAGTAGATCCAGCCAAAACTGGTTTGGCTCAATGAGTAGAGCATCGGACTGCGGACTGAAAGGTCCCGGGTTCGATTCCGGTCAAGGGCATGTAGAAAGTAGATCCAGATAAAGAACCTATGACACTAGCATGTCAGAGCATGTAATTCACTTTATGTCGATAAACTCCCTCATTCCCATTGCCCTGGGAGACACTTGCTATCTATTGAATTGAAGGTTATTAATGACCTCATAAGAAACAAGACTGTGTCCCAAGGAAGTCACTTAGTGACATGGGAACCCAAATGTATATTGCTCGGTCAAGTCTGATCCGTCGTCTCAACAGAAACAGTAGTCACATATGTTGTGTCCACATGGATCTTAAGTTTTAGTTTGGGACGCGTACGCCGCCATTAGAGCAGCAGATGGTATGACGTGAGGTGCCAGTGGTCAGTACTGACAGGAGTACTGGGCTGAAGCACATGAATTGCTAATATGTAATTGATATGAGTCAGAATCATTAGCACAGGGCAGACTATTCAGGGAAGGCTTCGTGCAGGGAAAGCAGACGTGAGATAAGCACTCCAGGTCCACAGGGACAGACTGACTCAGGACCCGTCTCCCTCAAGCCTTGCTCTCTGCCAAGGATGCCTTCTGGATGAACGGGGCCTCCGAATACCGCCCTCCCGCGCAGCCCTTATCTCCAATCAATCGCCAAGTCCGCTGACCTCATCGCCTCGGAGTTCTCACCTCTCTCTGCCCCCCTGCATCTCCACTGCCGCTTCCCAGGCTGGAGCCTCTATCACCTCTTGCTTTCATAGCATTTACCTCGTTTCGTAACTGAGGATCGGCATGATTGTGTGGTTCACTGAGAAAATAGGCTCCACAATGGTACAGGTCAGTGGTTGGCAAACTGTGGCTCACCAGCTACATGAGGCTCTTTGGCCCCTTGAGTGTGGCTCTTCCACAAAACACCACATGCGGGTGCACAAATACAGCACAATTGAAACTTCGTGGCCCATGCACAGAAGTTGGTTTTTGGCTCTCAAAAGAAATTTCAGTCGTCGTACTGTTGATATTGGCTCTGTTGACTGATGAGTTTGCCAACCACTGGTACAGGTCATGCCTGTTTTGCCCACCATCACTTTTCCACTCCTGCAACAGTACCGGGAACAGAAGGAGGAATAAGGAAAGCCCAGCAGGGGTGGCTCGGGGATTGAGTGTCATCTATGAACCAGGAGGTCATGGTTTGATTCCCGGTCAGGGCACATGCCCAGGTTTCAGGCTCCATCCCTTCTCCCTTCCTTTCTCTGAAATCAATAAAAACATCTTAAAAAAAAAAAAAAAAAAAAACCTTTTTTAAAAGGAAAGAAAAAGTAAAGTAAGTGGCGCTGACAGTTCAAGATGAAGAGGAGTGGGGGGAGGAGGAGCGCAAAAGACCCGGCTCTAAAACAAGAAGCGCGGTGTCCTTCTATGAAGAATGGACTGACACTGCAGAAGGAGCAAGATGGAAGACAGTGATGATTTTCTGGAATAGTGCTTAACTAGCCCTATCAACTGAAGAAAAGGGTTAAAAAAAACATATAAAGCTTTATTCCAATTAGTGACGAGGGATGGATAGAAAAGAAGAAGTGTTACAAAACGTGTAAGAACCTCAGGTAGAACACAGCTCCCCTTCTCCCCCTCCCAACACCCCAGCGCCCCCATCTGCGCCTGGGCAGCACGTGGCCCTGCTGACCTTGGAAGCCTTCCCTCTCTGGCAGCTCGAGGACTACTTTCTCACAGTTTTCCTCTTACTCATTCTTTGGCTACTTCTCCTCAGTTTCCAGTGTTGGTATTGCCCCGCTTCCTGACCTATAGATGCTGGAAGGCCTCAAGGTTTACACGAGCCCCCTTCTCTCTCCTCTCTCCACGTAAGGGAGCCCCTGGCTTCCACAATGGGCAGAGGCCGCTGTCTCCCCAGTCTCTCTGCAGCCAGGCGTCTCCCCTGAGCCCCAGACCATGTGGCATCTACAGTCGGATGCCCACTCGGCCACAGCAGTGGAATAGACCCAACTGCGGTCTTTTACTCCATCCTCCCCCGCATGCACACACAGTGCTCCTGTGTCTCCCCACTTCACGGAGAGCACTGCTGCCCACCTCGTGACTGAGGCCAGCCATCCAGGAGGCATCTTTGCTTCCTCCCTCATCTCCCTCACCCCATCACCAAGTTCTATGGCTTCCAGCCTCTAAAAATGCCTCATGTCTTCCTAATTCTATTCCCACTGCCACTCCCCAGTCCTTGTCATCTCTCTACCTGCTTCATTCCAGCTGTTTTCCAGATCATCCCCACACATAGCAGCCACAGGAATCTTTTAAAACTTACACCAGATCAGATAATCCCCCCGTTTAAAACCATTTGATGACTTCCACTACTCGTAGGACAACATCTGAATCTCTCGCCGTGGAGTGCAAGGAACACTACAGGGCCTGGCTCTCCCTGCCACCCCTCCTCAGCAACATCAAACCAGGAAGGCCTGTGCCTTCTGAAAACATCAAACCCTTTATCCCCTCTAGGCCTTTAAATTCTCCCCTCCTCCCACCCCAGCTTTATCAAGGTATAATTGACAAATAAAATTGTTAGATATCTTAAATGTATGTGACATGAATAGATTGTAAGAGGATTGCCCTTCCCCCCATTGAGTTAGTGAGCACCCATCACTTCACATATTTCCCTGATTTTTTTCCCTACCGTTTTTATTTCTTGTGAGAATATCTAAGTAATAATCTCTTAGCAAATCCCTGGCCTGTAAATTCTATCCCTTTGGCTTAAATGCTTTCCCCTATTTCTCACCTTTTTCCTCCTAGAAGCCTTCTCTCTTCCTCTCTCTCCACCTCAACTCTCTCAACTCTGATACCTATTGAATTGCTATCTATTGAACGTAAAACAACCTGGGGTTCTCCTGCTCAGCTATTCACCTGTTTATTACCTGGACCTCCTTCCAGAAGGCAAGGTCCATGCGGTAGGACTGCTGTCTCTCTTTCACAGCATATCCAAATTCCCAGCACAGTGCCTGGGATATGGGGCTATTTTCTTTTCTTTTCTTTTTTTAAATATATTTTATTGATTTTGTACAGAGAGGAAGGGAGAGAGATAGACAGTTAGAAACATCGATGAGAGAGAGTCATTGATCAGCTGCCTCTTGCACACCCCCTACTGGGGATGTGCCCGCAACCAAGGTACATGCTCTTGACCGGAATCGATCCCGGGACCTTTCAGTCCCCAAGCCGACGCTCTATCCATTGAGCCAAACTGGTCTCGGCTGGGGCTATTTTCTTAAAGAATCTATTAAATGAACAACAACAAAAAAAAAATTGTCATTTTATAAATAATACTCCTTTGCCCTTTTAAGAAGTTGACATGTGTTCATTAAGCTCTAATATTGTTCCTTGGGCCAAAAGATGAATTGTTTACAGATGTTGCTATTGAGCTTCATCACAAATTTGTATGCAGCGACCACAGTACAACTGGTATAATTTATAAGCCTGGAGGGAAGCAAAGCAAGACAGTTTAGTTCACTGAACCATCCTATCCACATTAGCACAAATCACAGCTTCTGAGAGCTAGCGAGTGACACCACTTTACTTTAGGGTAACATTTTCCACAGGACACTGGCTTGTGGCTCAGAAAGCAGTCTTAAGAGAAACACAAAATTTCTATCTCAAAACCAAAATATTTGTTTTTAAGTAAGAAATTAAACATTTTAATAACAAAAAGCTACATTTTAAAAAAAGCATACAGAGTTGAAACATACAGAGGACTACAACTGTGTTTCAATATTTATCTTTTATTTTTAATATGTTTTTATTGACTTCATAAAACAATAAAGGGAGAAGCAGAGAGGGATAGAAACATCAATGATGAGAATCATTGACCAGCTGCCTCCTATATGCCCCCTACTGGGAATCAAACCCTGACCTCCTGGTTCCTAGGTCAATGCTCCACCACTGAGCCACACCAGCCAGTCAAGGTGCTTTGCTTTTTCAGAATCAGATATTTCTATGCTCTGGGAGCTACCAGAATCCAGAGACCAGTTTTTAATTTTTAATTGTTTAAGAAAAATCAATATTATACATAGTAAATCAGAAGGGACTGACTAGTCCAACAGTTCATTTGAATAAACACACTAAAAATGGTGGGATTTTTTAAACTTTAGTATAAGAGACTTTTTAAGGTTGGCAGCATGTAATCACCATGTCGGGGGACAAAGAGGGGAAGGGGGCCAAATGGTGACGGAAAGAGACTTCACTTGGGATGGTGAACACACAATACAATGTACAGATGATGTGTTATAGAATCCAACACGTGAAACCGATGTAATTTTATCAGCCAACATCACCCCAATAAATTCAAGTAAAGCATTTAGGAAAAAGAATAAACAAGGTCGGCAGCATAGCCCTGTGCAGGGCGAGAGGTAGGTAGATGGGTGTTCCTATTTTAGGCCAAGTGCATCAGCTCCAGTGAGAAATAACAGGTGGGCCGATTGGTTGGGTCTGCCCCATCTACCCATGGATATTCTCATCATGAATGTATTTTAAATTTTTAAATGAACATAATGTGATGTAAAATAAATCTTAATGACTGTCTCAGATAAGTAGTTGGATGAACTGCTTTTAAGCACCAAAAATCTCAAGGAAAACAAAGACAAGAAACACAACTTGACTCACAGTCATGAATTTACACTGAAAGCAGAGAAGCTTCCATTGTCAGGGACTGAATTTGTTAGAAATTGAGAGCACAGGCAGAAGGGAAGGAAGCAGGAGGCATGTGTGTTACAACGGGAGGAGGACAAGGAGAGCCCGCTGCGGCACACTGGGCCCGGGCAGCAGAAGCGGAGGTGGGGGTAGACATGGAGGGGGGAAGACCAGAAAAGACAAGAATACAAGTTTAAGGTGACTGTAGAAATCCCTTCAGACCAGCAGCTGTCGGAATAAAGACCTTTTCTTTTCTTCCTCATATTTGAAGATCAACAGCCCAAATGTCAATAGCATGTGAGAAAAGTTATTTTCTTATACAATAAAAAGCCCCAGAGATAATACCTTACTGAGGGATGCTCCTCTCTGGGCTAACTTAGGAACTTTTAAAGGAACTGAAAATTACACAGAATGAAGTTCCCACTGCAGTGTTTCACATGAGAGTGATCCAGAGAAAGGACAGCTCACTTTACGGCCGGGCGAGGGTAAAAAATGAGCATCTTACAGCTTTGCCTGTGCGACAGGGCTAAAGAAACAGAAATAATGATGTCTTTAAAAGTTATTTAATTTATTCCCCTGCTTTCAGGCAGGGTTTTTCCCAAATTATCTTTAGACGGTGGAGTATCTGCATTAGTTTAAACATCTGCAGGAGAGGAAATTCCTCAAACTCCCCTGGTATTCTCTTCCTGTATTAACAGCCCTACTTCCAAGAAACGGGCTTCGGTCATCACATTGTAATTAGTCACCAGCCAGCTTGTCTATCAACAAGTATTTGCTAAGTACACACAGGGAGAATGGTGTTCTAGTAGGTCTTTGATGGCAGACCTTTCCCTAGAGTTGCTCCTAATTGCTTCTCCTGTGAAATCAAGTCTAATCCCGGATTCAAATATTCTCCCGCTAACCCTCCATTCAGCCAATTAGAACTCCCTAATACAATGGATAAGACCCGCATCCTGTTAATAACTGAATGCTTTCTTATACACGATAGTTGAATTTTTGAAGCAGTTTGTTGTTTCAAAACAAAGAGGTGTTATCACAAGCTAAGAAACTTTGGTTTCAAAACTATAAAGTAGCTGCACAATTGCTCGGTGGCCCAGCTTGTCCTTCCCAAAGTGGTTACTGCAAACCAGCCTGAATTCACCACCTCCCCATTCACCCCTTCTTGTCTCTCACAGATCATTATAAACCTACTTCTGCAAAATTCCTGTGGAGGGATTGCATTAAACTTTCCATTAAATATTCCCAATTTTATATCCAGGTTATAAATTTTTCTCTTCTCAAATACTAAATATTTTCTAGATTATTTCTCTGCCTCCTCAAAGCTTCCAATTTAACACTGCTGGATTTAGAACATTCTCATCTTGCCACCACCCCCTGACCTTCAAACATCGCTACATTATCTTTTATGGAAGGGGAGGGGAGGGGAGAGCAGGGGAGGGCAGGGCAGGGCAGGGCAGGGCAGGGCAGGGCAGGGCAGGGCAGGGAAGGGAAGGGAAGGGAAGGGAAGGGAAGGGAAGGGAAGGGAAGGGAAGGGAAGGGAAGGGAAGGGAAGAAAATCCTGACAACAGACTACTCCCTATTCTCCCTATATTGCTCCTTCCAGTTACTGAAAGATCTTTCCTTGAACTCCTACTGTCCTTGAAAGTACTGACACCACCTCTTCTGGGAATTCCTTGAAATTCACTCCTCCCATAGAATCCACTTCCCATCCCAGGTTCCTGGCTCTGCAGCTAAATCCCAAATCCCATGATCCCTTCCTAATGCCTTCTCTCCTCAGACAGCTCATCCAATGGCAAAATAATGACCTGTAAACTGAAGATACCAAATCTACTTTTCAAGCTTCAATCTTTCCCTTAAGATAAAATTCCTCAGATACAGCTGTCGACACCTGTCTCTTCTCGGATGTACCTTCATCATCTCAAACTCACTGCATTATAAATGAAGCACATTATCCATAACACACAAAACCCAGCCAACTTAATCATTTCCACCAACAGCAACCAACAAGCTTGATGGAGTATCTGTGTTCTTCCCTCTCCTTCACGCTCCCTTTCCACCTGCACACCACCATGAGCTTGGTATTTCTCAAACACCGTGTTTTATAAGTCACTCACAGTTTAAGAACCTACAACTGCTCCCATTACATGCTCACCTTTCAGTCTCTTCTATGCAGCTCCCAAGTTTCTGACTAACTAGTGCTTCCTGAGCTAGCCACCTGAACTAATCTGAAACTTTACCAGTTTACTTACAGGTCAATATCGCCTTGCTTGTATCTATAATATCTGCCACTACCCTTTCTGAAAGTCTAAAATGTATACCTGCTTCAAGACGCATTCTCTTTAATAAAAGCTCCACTAATTCATTCTAAAAATATAAGGCAGACCAATGTCCATTTCCCATTTGGATACTGTACTGCAGTTCTATAAAATGTCACCTTTGGGGAAAGCTGGAGGAAGGGTACAAGGGATTCTATATAGTATTTCTGCATCTTCCTGTGAATCTGTAATTAAAATTATTATAGATATTTTACACTATTTCAAAATAAAAAGTTTTAAAAATACTTTTTATTTTGAAATAGGCTATATGGCAGGCCTAGGTGGGGAGCTGAGGCCACAAAGAAGAATACAAACCGTATTCTTCTCCATGCACTACCAAAGGCACTCCATGCACTACCTTCCATCTGGAGTGTTATGAACTGAATTGTGCCCTCCCCAAAATTCATAGGTTGAAGCCCTAACCCCCAATGTGACCCTATTTGGAGATAGGGCCATTAAAGCAGAAAATGAGGTTAAATGCGGTCATAAGGGTGGGGCCCTAATCCAAAAGGACCAGTGCCCTTGTAAAGAGAAGGCTCACTGGAATGTGCTCATGCAGAGGACTCAGGGGAGGTGGCCATCTGAAAGCCAAGCAGAAAGGCATCAGGAGAAACCAAACCTGCCAGCCCCTTAACCCTGAAGTGCCAGCCTCCAGAACGGTGAGAGATTGATCCTGCTGTTTAAGCAGCCCGGCCTGTGGTCCTGTGTTACACAGCCCCAGAGGATCTACCGCATGTATTTGTCCATCATGAGTTGACAAGTATTGGAATTTTCCCACTTTTTAGCTATAATTCTGCTATGAACATTTATAAATTGTTGGTTTTTTATGGTGGTACTAAAAATAAAGGAGGAATCTTAATACAAGGAGACTCTTGTCGGTGCTTTTAATGGCCTGAATAGGAAATGGGTGTTTGCAAGGTGAGGGCAGTGGGGGAAGGGGAAAGGATACATGTGGGAGGTGCCTCATCAGGGGTGGGTGGCTGACTGAACAGGGTGAGCAAAGGAAACAGAGGGTCCAGTTGTCTCGAGGTCCCTGGCCCGGGCACTGGGCAATACCAGGCGCTGCGACCCGGCACACGGAGCAGCTGAGTCTCACTCAGGCAGACGGAATCGGAGAGGCCTGTGGGGTGGTGCGGGAGACGTGGGAGACCTGGAGGAGAGGCCAGACAGAAAGCTACAAAGCCAGAAGGACACGGAGTTCAGGTGGCAGTATGACGAGACTGCCCAGAGCATGATGAAGTCAGACCAAGAGTCTAGAGATGGAAAAGGGGACAGGAAGTCACAAAGCCACCTGAAAAGACAGGTCCGAGGGCACAGGAGCAGTTTCCAGCAGCCAGGGAGAAGCCCAGAGGGGAGAAGGCCTCAGGGAGGCGGTGTCATCGTCAAACTCCGCAGAGCAGCCAAGCAGGCTGCAGCCACGTGCTCACCAGGTTGCCTACGATGAGCTCGCTCGTGGAAGATGGAAGATCGCTCAGAGAGCGATGCTTGCAGGACGTGGCCCCCTTCCAGAGGCGGCACGGAAAGGAGGCAGAACCCACAAACCAGCCGCGCACATCGGTGCAGAGTCCTGGGAGGGACTTGGGCGTCCGTTCATCGGAACCGAAATGCAAACAAGCCCCACAGACGCACGGTCACTGCCCTTGAGTAACTTACTTCCTGTGGGAGGAGAAAGCCTTTCGTTGTCCTGATGTGTAATATCGGTCCTTGCTTTTCCCTTACCATCATTTCTGATACAATTGTTGTTTCCTTATTGGGACTTTCTACCATGGTCCCTTTTCATAAGTTACAGACGTTGGTAGGAAAACATGCACAATAATGGAGGAGATGGAATGGGAAGACACACAGACACCCCTGGAACTCTGCCGCCAGGACAACCCCACAGCACACACCTGTTCATGCACACCGGGCTGACGCAGAACTGCCTGTCACCTCATGTTGTGGAGCCACCTCCACCTCCTCTGGGTTTTTGTGGTTTCACTGTTTTATGTTTAAATCTCTTCCTCATCTGAAATGTCCTGGGTGCCCAAGGCCACATAGGGGAGAGCCCTCAGATGCCGAACACCCTGATCCTGGACTTTTTTTCTTGTCTCCGCCCCCTGATCCTGCTGACCACAACCCAAGCAAACAGTAGAAGGACGGACCTCATCTGGCTAACATCAGTGGCTTGCATCAGGTTATTTTCATCTAAGAAATATGGTATTGAGAAATCACGTTTGGTTTTATTCTCTGATCCACTTTTCATTGGTTAGATCCATAACAACATGGATCATACGTTTCAAAGCAGAGGGAAGAAAAGAGGCATACCATTCTAGAAACGTCTCCAGCCAAGTGGTTACCCTGGGATAGCAGGGGACACGGGAAAGCAACCTTCCATCATCACTTCCTGTGAAATGTGGACCCCGGTACCACCGCAGACACGCCCCTGTCACTGGGCGTGGACACGGCGCTCACCTGGCATGACCATGGCGGGCGGGGCGGCCGCGTCGGTGCTCAGGCAGAGGCGGCCGCCTTTGGCCAGGCGGTCGCAGAGCAGGGTGATGTGCTTCTTCAGGCGGCTGGTGTCGCGGGGCTTGCTCAGCTGGCTGCCCAGGCTCAGAGCCTGCTCCTTGGAGCTCTTGGAGAGGCAGGTCTTCAGGAGGTGGGACACCGCGGCGTCCACCGTTTCCTCCCAGCCCTGGGGGCAAAGCAGGTAGGATGTAAGCGGAGAAGATGACTGAGCAAAGCAGGCACGGGACTGGGAACTGAGTTATGAGATGACCGGTGTCTGGAGCAGTCCAGACGAGTCTGGTGTGGGACTGGAGCTCCGCATGCTGGGGCCGTGAGCAGGTCACTGAGTTCCGCTGGGCCGCAGCCTCCTGCACCGATGAGGACACTACCAGCCTGCACTCCCCTCTGAGGGCGGGGGGACTGAGATGGACAGGAGACGTGCTAGCCCTGTGCCGGGCACGTTAAATCACCTGGAGGGTGACGCTGCCCACCCTTGTGCACAAGGGCCAGGAAGTGGTCAGGGCAGCGGGACCTGGGGGCATCTTGGGGGAAACTGGACGGAGGGAAAAGCCTGGTGCCTCTCAGCTCTGGGCCCCACAGCCTCGGGGCTGTAGGCAGAAACCACAGGCACTTATTTCAAAGGGGATCTTGTGAGACACCAACCTATGCAGTCCCATGTCCCTGCCCAGGTGACAAAAGTGACACAAAGAAAGGACGAGTCCATGGATGCCACTGTCGCTGGGCACAGTGTAGCCGTGCCACAGGGCAGACCTGGGCAAGGACACACCTCCGCAGTGAAAGCTGCCGCCCCGGAACCTGGGCGCTGGGCAACAACCTCAGGGTGTCGAGGGGGGGGGGGGGGGTGTGCCAGCACCAGCAGCCTGCACAGAAGATACCGGACTCAGGCAAGAACACGGGGAGCAGGGGGTCAGCTCCCGAGCTCCCGCTGGCCATCACCAGGGCCGAGGGGCAGCTGGGAGACTGCATGGGACTTTGGAGTTCCCAAGCAGCCCAACAGGGAGGCATGAGTGCAGTCTGGGTATTGGTGCCAACATGACTCCATTTGTTCCCCAGAGACCAGTCGCAGGCCTGACAACCTAAGTGGAAGGATAAAGGAAGACAGCGATGGAAGTGCCTCACAGAATAAGGCAGAGGAGGTGAGGGCCTGAGACTCAGAAAGGAGCCCGGGAGACCTCCCTGGGGCACTGCTCCATCCTCACCCTCACCCGCTGAGCTACCTACAAACATGCAAATCGGATTATTAATAGGTGACTCCTCGACTTTAGCTCTGAAATCCCAAAGGTCAGTTTTTTTGCTATTTTAATACATTTTTATTGACTTCAGAGAGGAAGGGAGAGGGGGAGATACATAAAAACGTCAGTGATGAGAGAGAATCACTGATTGGCTGCCTCCTGCATGCCCCCTACTGGGGATCGAGCTCCCACTTACTTGAGCATGTGCCCTGACCGGAAATTGAACCATGACCTCCTGGTTCATAGGTCGACGCTCAACCACTCCTTGAAAAAATTGGGGGGCGGGGGAGCGGGAATGCAAAATGAAAGTAGAGTGCTTCTTTTTTTTTTTTTTTTAATGGCTTTTAAAAAAACGACAAGTTATTGACGGAGAATCTGTAATTGTATGAAAATATCATGATATCATGCAGTCCCCACATATATATACCTGACTCTATGCGTGATCCAAGCTTTCATTCTGTGGGGCGGTAGGCGAATCTCGCCTGCGTTTATTAGAGTGCAAGCAGCACTGACGCTGCAGGTACACACCAGGAGCACAGCTGCCATACCTGCAGGTGAAGGGCACGGCAGCAGGGAGGACGGGAAACTGACCTGCCCCTTCCAGAGGGCGGCCAGCGGGGAAACAGTGAAGAAAAACGCATTATTCGCCCTGCTGCTGGCAGAAGCGTGTGCCCTGGAAAGCCAGCTCGCCCAGAACCAAGCGGGGAAGCTGGGGAGCCCCAGACACTGAGTTTCAGGAAGAAGATGTGGTGGTGGGCAGGGGATGAAAGAGCTGATCGCCTGGCACTGGGGTCCCAGCTGGACCAGGGTCAGAGAGCCACAGGTGGCCAGGCGCAGGTGCCAGGGAAACAGTGGGCGGAGCCTTGCAGAGACTGCAGGGCAGCAAGGAGGGCAGATAGGCTAATTCCAATGAGGCCCAGAAGCCTGACGGAGGGGCACAGCCAAGGGGGTCTCGCAGATGCATTTGCACATGAAAGAACAGGGCCCAGTGACTGGCCTGGCAGAGCCACACAGGCGGCTCTGCACTGTGCAGGCAGCGAGCACTGGGCTCAGAGCAGCACATCACCAGTCCCCAGGGGCGCATTCCTGAAGAACACAAGGCCTTCCCCCTTGCCCCCCCCCCCCATGTCAAAATCAGCTCTTCATCATTAGTAGACTCAAACTGGGTTATTAGAGACATTTTAAGAAAATTAAACCAATAGCAGTACACCAGCCAGGAATCCAACTGGGAAGTAATCTGAGCAGGGGCAGGGGAGAACTAGGTGGGGAAGGGGGGAAGATGTTTTTACTAGCTTAGTTATTAATATGTAAAACACACCTTATTTCAAAAAGGCACTGAGCTGGCCTAGGCAAGAGGGAAGCTCCCATTAATCAACTCCCTTTTCACTGATTCAGGCTCTTTACTCTTTTTTGTTTGTTTGTTTGTTTGTTTGTTTAAACGTATTTTATTGATTTTATACAGAGAAGAAGGGAGAGAGATAGAGAGCTAGAAACATCGATGAGAGAGAGTCATCGATCAGCTGCCTCTTGCACACCCCCTACTGGGGATATGCCTGCTACCAAGGTACATGCCCTTGACCAGAATCGAACCCGGGACCCTTCAGTTCCCAAGCTGAAGCTCTATCCATTGAGCCAAACCGGTCTCGGTCAGGCTCTTTACTCTTAAATGCATAAAGAATAGTAAATGTTTCCCGACTTGATACACACGAGCAAAGCTGACAGGCATTTCCCATCAGCACTTGCACATTGTCTTCCACTTGGCTCCCAAGTCTGAAGCATTTCAACTATTTCCACTTTAAAGCAACAAGCAGCCGCAGGAAGGCCCGCGATGTGCTATGTAAACTGTGGGGAGGCAGAAAGAGGAGCAGCTAAGGAGCGACGACGCAGGGAGCGTGGCCGTTCTGAACATGAAGCCGGTTCCTTTATGTTTATCTTGCTGGCGATGAGCATGGGAATCACCAAAACATTTACTTTCCGCGCTGCGTCCGCAGACAGCTGTCACCGCGCTGCTCGCCGGCACTTGGGAGAGGCGGGCGTCCGGCCCACACCAGACTTCCTCCTTCTGTTTGCCGGTAAGAAGAGGCCATGAGTGACAGTTATGATGGGGCAGCTCTGTCCTCACTCAGCCCAGACGGCAGGCACGATGGCCTGCACATCAGACCTGACCACTGCCCTGCCCGTCTTGAGAGGGCCTTGATAAGCCCCTCCGCACAATAGGACTTCCTGGTGCAAACATCTGTTTCTTCACAGGGACCAGGCTGAACAGGTTAAACATTAAGTTTTTCTTTCCCTATCAGCTCGCAAAAAAAAATAATAATAATAATAATCAAACAGGTAGGCTGAGGGTTCAAATCTCCATCTAAACGTTCTCTGGGATTTTCAAGTTCAATAACAGAGAGGGTAACGATTAAACCTTTGAAAACACCTAATAGCGTTTCTTCTCCAAGGAGTAGAGGGTATCTGCTGAAGGAGTTCCATGAACTCCGGGAAAAATGCAAAGTCGGGAAAATGCTTTGTAAATGTGTCACTGTCCCTTCCAGTCCTTGGCCTGTGCGCGATCGGCGCCCTAACCAGTGCACTGCTGCTCTTGTCATTGGAGTCCTCTGGCGACCCAGGGAGCACAGATGGCATTCGGCCCAACAGTCTGAGACAGCCCGTTAGGAAACACCACACTCTGTGCTCTCTTGCCATCCGCTGGGCTTCCTGCCGAGGAGTCTTAGTCATCGAGCTACTGACAAGGAAACTGGGAAGCAGGTCTGTGCAAAGAGCAGGAAGGGCCGGGAGGAGTCACACTGAGGACGGGATGTTTTGTGTCCCGAGGCGTGCTAGGTGCCTGGAACATAGCAGTACTGGATAACTACTCACTGAGTGAATAAATGACTGAGGTAGGTACCTTTTTCAGCATGGGCTTCTGCACTGCATCATGGGAGGGGCTGTGGATAATGTCACAATTACAGACTGTCTCAGACTCACACCAGTAACACACCCTCACTGGGGTAAGTAGACACAGTGTCTTTGTAGAACCTCTGAGGACAGAGAGTCGGAAGACACAGGTTTCCATCCTGCACGGAGAACTCACTCAGAAATACGCTCTGACCCCAACCAGGGAAGTGAGACAACTCTTTTCAGAGTTGCCCAGTCAGGTGCTCTGAAAGGATATTATTTTGGGGAAATCTTCTCCTTCACCACGGAAGACGGTAGAAAGGATACCATACTATCAAGTCCACAGTGAAAATGAGATTAAGAGTTCTTTTTAGAGACGCCGAATAGAACACTCAATGTTTTTCTTAAAGTGAGAGAGAGGATCCCTACCAAACATACCTGGCACAGAGAACTTGTAGCACCTTTATAAAAACCACCTACAACAGTCTGCAGTACCGACAGTTATTTGCCCCCAAAATAGTACTAAGTGGCATGGTATTTTAAAAAATGAGATGGTATTAAAAAAAAAAAAAATACTGATACTGCCGAAACCGGTTTGGCTCAGTGGATTGAGCATCAGCCTGCAGACTGAAAGGTCCCAGGTTCATTCTGGTCAAGGGTGCGAGTACATCCCCAGTGTGGGGCATGCAGGAGGCAGCTGATCAATGTTTCTCCTTCATTGATGTTCCTAACTCTCTTATCTCTCTCCCTTCCTCTCTGTAAAATATCAATAAAATAGCCAAAACCGGTTTGGCTCAGTGGATAGAGCATCAGTCTGAGGGCTAAAGGGTCCCAGGTTCAATTCCAGTCAAGGGCATGTACATTGGTTGCGGGCACATCCCTGATAGGGGGTGTGCAGGAGGCACCTGGTCGATGTTTCTCTCTCATTGATGTTTCTAGCTCTCTATCCCTCTCCCTTTCTCTCTGTGGAAAATCAATATATATTTTTTAAATCAATAAAATATATATATTTTAAAAATACTGATACTATAGTGCAAAGAACATTACTGTCATTAGCAACAATAAGTTCTAAATATTTTTGCTTTGTGAACCTAATGTCATTAAGAAGATATTCCAGAACTCACTACGGCATTTAGCCTGCCTTGTGACACATGCCGCCTAAATAAAATACAAGCCAGGATGTGGCGCTTTCTGAGCACTTTTCCGCCTCTCCGTACTTCTGGGGACATCTGACCTTGAGCGGAGACTCCGCTGAAAACGATGTCCACATGTCTACCGCTCCCCCTCCCACATGCACTCTGCCATCCACCCTCAACCAAACTGTCTAAATTACATTCACATTTCTGTGGTGCCATAATAACTTCAATATGGACTGCATTTCCAACATTCTGGTCAGAGGCTCCTTTCTTCCCGCCGCACCCTCCTCCCAAGTTATTTCAGGCTTGCATATTTCATTTTCACATCTCAGCGGGATACCCATCACAGAACATTTATTTGTGAGGTCTGGAGGCATAATGTGGGGGATTGTGAACTAGCATGTCGAAACCGCATACTGCAGGCGTACGTCTCCGAGAATGAAAAAGGATTCCTTTTTACTCAAGATGTATAAGCTGTCTCCACAGGGCAAGTCCAACGTGAATACCACAACCTAATTAGAGATGAAGAGCATAACGAGCAGCATTAAAATGTCTGTTCCGATTCATTCTTCTCCAAGTTATGTTTTTATCGAATGTCCTGTCTCATTAATGGCTTCAATAGGTATAATGAGTGTACACACCTTCTAATCTCCCCCGCTTCGGGAGAGAGCTGGGAGAATTTGCCCATGCGTTGCGGGAGGTAGGACGGCAGAGGATGCAGGGCAGGCAGGTGGAAGGGGCTGTGAAAGGATGCTAAGTCCCCGCGCCTGCTTCCAGGGATGAAGGTACTTCGACTACCAGCAAAACGATACTGTTTTAGAGATCTCAATCCCACACTCTCATGGGATGTAATTCCTACGTTTGTGAACATTTGTTTCTAGGAAGTTCTTCCTTTGGGTCTAACCCTGCTTCAGGAGCCTGTGAGCTCAGCATTCTCGTGGTCCCACGATGAACAGAGACTCTAGTTCGTGGAGGACATGCTGCCTCTGGAACTGATGGAGCAGGGGTCCTGACAGCCCTGGAAGGCTTTTGCGTTTGAACCACAGCTTGTGGGGTTCTTTTTAATGTTTTTTATTGATTTTTTTAGACAGAGAGGGAGTTGAGCATCGACCTATGAGCTAAGAGTCACAGGTTCGATTCTCAATCAGGGCACATGCCATGGTTGCAGGCTCAGTCCCTAGTGGGAGGTGTGCAGGAGGCAGTGGATCAATGTTTCCCTCTCACCAATGATGTTTCTATTTCTCTCTCCCTCTCCCTTCCTCTTTGAAATTATTTTTGTAATATATTTCTTTGGGGGAAAAAAGCATGCAAAAAAGTTCCTCCAAAATGACAGCTGGTGGTCATAGATACCTCTACAATTCAAGGGCTCTGAGAAGTTTTTATTTAAATGATCCTCTACCTCCCAGCGGGATAGTTCACTGGTTGAACCTCAACCTATGAACCAAGAGGTCACGGTTCATTCCTGGTCAGGGCACACGCCTGGGTTGCAGGCTCATTCTCTAGTAGGGTGCATTTCTATCTTTCTCCCTCCCTTTCTCTTCCTCTCTGAAATTGTTTTTCAAATATATTTAAAAGTAAAAATAAATTATCCTCTACCCAAAACTCCCAATATAAATCCCCATTTTCCCCCTTTTCATCCTAAACTGTCCATTCAAAGGATTAAGGGTAAAAGAGTTTGCAAATGGTACTAAAGAACTATATAAATGCAATGAAGTGTTCCTGTCATTTTGCACAGCCATCTCAGCTGCCTCGAACTCTTGAAGTGACGCTAAATGTAAGAACATGGAGCCCATTAAAATGGCTGAGCCGTCTAGATGAGCCAGTCTGAAGGTTCGCTGCATCACCCAGGCAGTCAAACGACTGTTTCCGGGGCTTCTCGGTGCTTGCAGAGCACAAAGAAAACCGACTGCCCTGGCCGGTGTGGCTCCCTTGGCTGGGGGTTGGCCCATGCACTGAGAGGTTACTGGTTTGATTCCCGGTCAGAGCACATGCCTGGGCTCACTCCCCAGGAGGAGCATGCAGGAGGCAGCAGATCAATGATTCACTCTCTCCCTCTCCCTCCCCCTCTCCCTCTCTGTAAGTCAATAAAAATAATTTTTTAAAAATAGACTGGATACCACATAAAAATGGACTATATGCCTATTTTTAAAATAGCTCTGGGGGAGGGGAAGGCTTTTATTTGGCATTTTTATAATGATTTAAAGAAAAGGAAAACAGGATTTGGGTTACATACACACATACACACACACGCACACGCACACACCAAAGCCATCATCTGATACCTTAAAAAACATGCTAGCCCTGTGACAGCTCCCTGCAGCCACCAGCTTTTCCATCACAGTGGCTGGCATGGAGGCTGGCACAGAGGCTGGCACGGCGGCAGACGCACGGGCCTTACCAGTTCCTGAGTGTCGTGCTGCAGAGGCAGGAACGCCGCCTCCAGGATGGCCACCTGGTCAGCGCTGAGCTTCTGCCACAGCCCGACCAGCAGCAGCAGCAGGTGCGTGGCGCTGCGCAGCCTGCTGAACGCCTGCAGCAGGCTGGCCTGGTTTTCCTCCACGGCGTCTGCGAGCGCCATCACCTGCGGGAAGGACGGACGGACTTCGTCAGGGCCGTCTCCCACTCCCCGGGCCTCCACAAAGGGCACGTGGCGCACCCTGCTTCTCCTCAAACAAGCTGACGGCTCTGTCTCCCAAACACGAGCGCCGTTGAGGAATAAGGGAGCTACCATTCGTCTGTTCCTCTCCTTCTTTAAAGCAAATGCCCCAAGGAATCCCAGATCCATATCGCGGAGGTACAAATACCGTGAAATCGGCTTAATGGGGCCTTGTTCGGGACCTTCCACAACATGCTAATAAACTAACCTCTAGCACAGTTATTACTGTCTCTCACACTAGTTAGCCACAGAGGTGGGATGACTTTAAAAAATTTCTAATCAAAATGACTGCATTTGCCTTATAATTTAAAATAATAACTTCATCATACCCCTTTTCAGAAAATAGCTATCTTCCTCTGATTCTTCTTCTTCATCTGTGTCACAGTTGGAATATCAATGCTTGTTATGGCCAAAAGATAGATAGCATTCAAACGTTTAGCCATTTGAGCAATATGTCATTTTAAACACAAATGTCAGGCACCAGCCCACAGGGACCCGAAAGAAAAGAAAATGTTTGGGATATGTTAGCTTTACAAGGCCAAACCTACGGAGGACAGAATTGGCAGTAGTGAGTAGAACTGGCTTTTTTTTTCTTTTTTTTTTTTTCTTTTTTTTTCTTTTTTCATCCTGTTGAATAATCTGTGGGAAAGAGGAACTAAAGCAACAATTGGATGGATCATCCATGACTGTCCACTGGTGTCTTATGTTATTTCAGTGTCTTGGTGAATTCTGTGCTCGTTAAAAGTAATGAACGGATGGCGCAAAGGCGCAAGGCATAGGACAGCCCCCAGGATGGGAGCAGCAGAGTCAGAGCAGCGAGCACCTTCCTGCGAGCTGCAGCAGCGTGCGGCCCAGCTGAGTTTCAAGGTCTCGTGCAGACGATCCATTTGGTGAGATTTCATGGGCTATTGACGCTGGCCCAAGGCGCGAGTTAAAAAATCATCATTCAAACAAGTAGACTCTACAGCTGTGTGGTCTCCCAAATTCCACGGAGGGAGAAGCGCTGTGGGGGAACAGGCCGCGGGGTGTCTGGGGGACACTGGGACAGAGACGTAGGTCAGGGAAAGACAAAGCAGCTGAAGGTCCTGGCCTGACCATGCCAGGCGGACGGAGACACTTCGCCCCCTGGCTCAGGGCATTCAGCTCCCGGGGGATCCTGGGAGCTCGGACCAAGGTCAGCTGCACAATCAAGTGCATCACTCACTGTACTGCCTTCCATTGTGCTCAAAAGCAGTGCAAGAGTTCTTACAGCCCATGAGGATCTTATAATTTGTTGGACAGAAAACACACATACACACATACACAACCAATTAGTGGAAAGCAGCATTACTGTAATAATGTCCTAATTGTGCAGGACACAAAGTAAGTGTGAAAGCACTTGCCAAAGGGACAAATTATTCCGGCCAGAGTTAATGTCCCCGGGATGAGGCCTGGAATGCGTCCCTTCCCCCTGTCTTCAAGTGGTCCCTCCCAGAGACAGGAGGAGGCCATTGTCCTTAAACCAAAATGCCTGGACTCATCTGCCCCCAGCCTCTGCCCCCTGATTACAATGGACTCCTCCTGTTAAAGCCCAGCTTTGTGTTTTCTCCTTCCTAGGACTGTTCCCAATAAGCCTCACCGTGGGGACCATGGTACTGAGGCACAGATGCTTCTTGTGGGAGAGGCCAAATCATGCAAAGATCAAGGTCATACACACCTCCCAGGAGCCAGGCAGGTGCAAAAATCTGCAGGAAGCACTACAGGGAATTCAGTGGCAACAGATCTCACCTCTACCTTCAAAGAGTTTATAAAGAAAGGAAAATAGATCAAGGAGGCCAAAGCTGACCATGTTGGAAAGACTCTTCAGACCAGTGGTAGGCAAACTGTGGCTCTTTGAGAGGAGAGGTGGGGGAGAAAGCAGCCAGTTCCACCTAGCTCAAGAGAGAAAACTAGTTCTATTTTTTGGAAATTTTTGTGTACCAGCTGTTAAACTGGGGCCATTAAGAAAAATTAAATTACATGAACTTAAAATTGAATATATTATATTAAAACAAAGGTAATAAATACTCAAAATTACTTCCTAATTATTCTACTAATGTCTAGGTCCTTGGGGTTATTTATGCTTATTGTCCCTGCAGGTTGCAAACAGAAATGGTTATTGCCAGTTCTTCCCAAGTCCACATTCTGTGACCTCTAGCGAGTCCCTGGAAATCAGTCACAGTGGAAGTAGTGACAACATGGAAGTCAATAAATGCTACAAAAGACCCCAGCCTTCCCTCCGCCTCTCCTTCCCAGGGAACCGGTTGTTCAATATTTACCAGCACACCACTTGGAAGAGGTACCGGAAATGTCTCCTCAAGAATAGATACTGGCCTGGTTGGGGTGGGTCAGTGGTTGAGTATCTACCTATGAACCAAGAGGTCATGGTTCCTTCCATTCCTGGTCAGGGCACATGCCTAGGTTGGGGGGTGATCCCAATAGGGGGTGTGCAGGAGGCAATACATCTCTCATCAATGTTTTTATCACTCTATCTCTCTCCCTTCCTCTCTTTTTAAAATCAATAAAAACATATTTTTTTAAAGAACAGATATTGGATATGGGGGCTTTCACCGTGAAGTAAACACCTTGACCAAATCCAGTAAAGTAGAAAAGTGGAAGCTTCTTGTTCAGAAAACAAATATTCCATTGTGGAAAGAACATTTGATGAGATTTTAAAAAAATTTAAAAAGGCAACGTGGGCCACTGTTGAAGAACCACAACGTCAAGAAGAAGAGCGTGCGCCTAGCGCCGTAGGTACGGGGGAGCACGGAGTGTTCTGAGGGCAGTACCAGGTGGAGGGGACACTCTCGGAGGCTATGAGATCCCAGAAGACATTTGGAGCGTTAGCTGGGACTCGAGAGAGGCTTTCCGCACGTTCCTCACCATCCAGGGAAAATCCTCACTCAGTGTAACAGCCTGTCAGAGCAGGGCCCGCCCAAACGGCTAAGCACAGCTGTGGGGGAAGAATGACTTCTCGGCAAGACACAGCCCGGGCCACAGATCTTTCCTGAGCGGGGCCCAACACACATCTCTCCCTGGATGCATGTCTGTGCCATTGCAGAGAGAGTCTGCTCTCCCCGAATGGTCCCAGCTGGAGAGGAAGGGGATAAACAACTCCTCATGCAAGTTACCCCCCAGGAAAACCTCCCTGACCTACTACTGGCCAGCACCAAATACTAAGCAGATCTCTGTGTTCTCCGCTGGTTTCACCCGGAGCAGCCAAGTTTACTTCGTCCTCTGCCAGAGCCAAATGGCTGGAGCAGAATCAACACAATGAGCAGGGCTGGAAGGCTGGGCACGGCAAGACCCAGGCCGGACCAAGGCCGAGAAGACCTCGCAGCTCACCTGGCGCTGAGCGGGGCGGCCAGGCAGCTGCGGGACTCACTCCGGAGGGCTCACCCCGGGCCGTGCAGGATGTCGCTCCCCGGTGCTCGGCACAAGGGAGGCCTCGGGAAACAATAAATGCTAACCGTTTCAAGCGCGATGTGTCCATGGCCTTTGTTTTGCTTTTTCGAACGGAGGGTTTCCAAATAAAACGGGGACCCCAGAGGACAGCTCTGTCCCACTGCCATATCAGCTGATGCCAAAGTCATGAGGCAGAGGCCCGGGGAGCTGCCTGCAGGAAAAGGCTCAGCTCATAAAGCGAGTGTGAAATTAATCCCAAACACTCCCGCTGCCAAGAGAGGCTCTGCAATTGGTTACAGGAAAGCAGCGGCAGCAGCAGCACAGCAGACATGAATCATGCGATGTGAACACGGACATGTCCAAGTTCTTCACCTGAACTCACCCCCGGATCTCCTGTGTGGCACACAGCACCCCACTACACGGTTCTCTGTACGGAGCCCGGATGGTGGGCCAGGCCCTGTGCCCATTTGGTCCTTGAGACGACCCTCTGGAATAGAAACCGTTGGCCCCCTGACCCCCCTCTGAGGAGGAGATAGAAGCCTACAGCTCTGCTCAGCTTGCAGCTCGGGGGGGGGGGGGGGACACTCTGTCCATCGCCATGAGCTCGGGAGAAGGGTGGGACTCCCCTCCCGTCTTCTGGGTCCTCAGGGGGCCCTTTCTCCTGCAATCTATACAGTTGGCCCTAAAATGACCCAGTAGGTTTTTATCTTGATAATCAGACAAAGATAGTAAGGGAAAATACTGCTAATATAGTCCACCCATCCTGGGCATATGTGCTTTCATAAACCTTTCCCATCGCTGGGGCTTTTCATCTGAGGTCAACTCGAGCTGAAAATCCCAGACTGGTTTCTGTCCAAAGTTACAATATAAAGGAAATTGGTTCAGAATCTATGAAGGGTGGGAAGTTAACCCAGTAAGTGTTTTCCCTCCTATTTTTTTCAAGTCTATTTCTGAAAGGGCTTTACATATGTGGGGGTTTTTGCTGATTTCAGTCAGAGGAAGGGACAGGGAGAGGGGGATGGAAACATCAATGAGGAGAGATGCACACCCTACACGAGCCGCCAACCCAGGCTATGTGCCCTGACTGTGAATCAAACCATAACCTCCTGGTTCATAGGTTGGCTCTCAACCACTGAGCCATACTGGCCGGGCACATTATTTTCCCTCTTAACAAAGGGGACTGTATTGTGCTCCAGACAGCTCAGAATCATGATGACTAGGAAGCAGCTATTTTTCTAAAGACCTGCTCCTCTAGTGAGGTGACTTTTATGAAAGGGATGACTTAATTTATTTTCTATAAATTGCAGGTCACAATGTTTTCAGTGGTCTGAGCAAGTGGATGTTGTCTATTAACAATTTGTCAACATTTACTGAGGGCTACCTAAGACCCAGGTGTTGTGCTAACCTCGTCAGAGAGATTATCTCACTTCATCCTCAGAACAATCTCACCAGATAGATACCGTTCGTGTTCTCGTTTTAAAAACAAGGGAACAAGTGTCCAGCAGGTAGTAAGCAGCGGAGCCAGGACTGAGACCCAAGTAACGCTGCGGACATTCGCTTTCTGCCCACACACGTTTCAGCCCAGGCCATGCGTGGAACAAATCCCACCCGCAGCTTCCCCATGGGGGGGTTCCGGCTCTGCTGACCTTCCAACAGCCCAGGTTTATTTATAAAAGGTCGGCATGGATGGGCGAGTTAAGAAAACGGAGCTGCTATGGTATGGATAAGCTTATAAACCCCTTGGGCGGAAGGCATTAGGCTCTGTGGGAACAGGGGCCTGGGAGGCGAGGAGACAGAGCTTCTGGTTCTGGCTTCTCTCCCAAGGAGCTTAAGCCGATGTCCGATGTCCTCCCCTGCTCAGGGCTCTGGCTGCATCACCGTTAGAATGGAGGGGTGAGCAATATGGTCCCTAATGTCCAACGTGGCTGTGTCAGATTCAAAGCCATTTCAATCGCTTTGGGCAACTTGCTCTTTTGAACTCTTCATGGCACTTCCCCTCTGTTCACACACACACACTGAGCTTTTTATGTAATGTTTGCTCATTTGGAGTTTTTATCCATAAAATGACAGGAAGGATATTTTTCTTTAGCTAATTCATAGACATGTTGAAGTAGATGAGAGAGGTAAAAAGATGGAGAATACCAAGTGTTGGTGACGATGGGGAGAAATAGGAGCCCTCCAACACGGCTGGTAGGAATGCAAAGGCTGCAACTGCTTTGGAAGATAGCCTGGCAGTTCCTCAAAAAGTTACACATTGAGTGGCCACAGGACCCAGCAGTTCCGCTTGTGCTAATCTCGTCACAGAGATTATCTCACTTTATGGGTTTACGCCCAAAAGAAATTAAAATATATGTCCACTCAATAACTTGTTCATGAGTGTTTGGAGTAAATAGCATTATATCTATAGCCCCAAAGTAAAAATAACTCAAATGTCCATCAAGTGATGAAGAGATCAATTGCATGGGGCATATAATGGAATATTATTCAACCATAAAAACACATGAAGTGCTTACACTTGTTACATGCTACTACGTAGACGAACCTTAAAAAGTTATGCTAAGATACAGAAGCCATTCATAGGTCAACCAAAGGACTTGAGTATATGCATATTAGCATACCCAATGGACACAAGCAATAGTGGGGTGAGGGCCTATGCTGGGGTGCGGGATTGGGATAGAAGAGGGGGAAAAGGAGTCATACATAATACTTTTAACAACAATTTTTTAAAAGAAGCCATTCACAAATGTCTGCATATTGTGTTATCCCATTTATATGAAATGTCCAAAATAAGCAAATCTATAAACATGGTAAGTAGACGGGTAGTTGCCCAGGCTGGAGGTGAGTGGTGGTAAGTGGGAATAGGAAGTGACTGCTAATAAGTGTGCAATTTTTGTTAAGAGGTAACATTGTTTTAAAATGAGGTTGTGATGAAGGTTGTATAACCCTGTGAATATGCTAAAAATCATTCTAAGTTGTACCCTTCACATTGGTAAACTGTATCTATATGAAGTACATCTCAAGAAATCTATTAAAATAATAAGACAATTAGATAAATAAACACAAATTAAGGCACCTCTAGTTAAGCGGCAATTTTTTGTTTTGTTTTTGTTTTGTTTTGTGTTTCCCCCCCCCCCCCAAGGAAACACAGACATGAAATTTTATTGCAGTCACTTAACACATTGGTGTTAACATTATTTCCCAACAGAAAAGAAAAAGATTATCTGGCTTATCTCCAGTTTGCCCCCCACAGAAAAACCACAGTCTACAGTTATGAGAAACTAGCTGGTAAATTAAAATATTGTAGCCACTTTTCAGAATCTTCTTTTTCATGATACTCATTAGAGCATCATCTCCATGTCAAAGGATTCATTCTGGGGTTCATGAAAACTGGTTGAATGACCTCATCGTCTTCTGAAGAACCTGCAGGGCCGCATGGTCGCACGCTAGCCCGGGTGTGAGCGGGGTTTGGGGTGCGAGGACGTGCGTGGCGTTCAGTCCGGGGTCGGGGAGGGGAATGGGACGGAGGAAGGGGCCTGCGGGTGGGTCCCTTCCAGAGGGAGCGCGGCCGCCAGACCCTGGAGAAAGCGGCAGTTTTGATAGATTAATGGCTATACCATATTGCAAAGGTGCTACCAGCCTTTTGGATGACAGAACACTCGTGAGACTTTGGTGTCAGTTAGCTCTAAGTGAGAATACTGTGATGCTACTTGTTGCTGTACAAGCTTGGGTAGTTAGTTGCTTTGCCATCCTCCGATTCCGTTTTCTCATCTCTATAAGATCGTACTCCATAAAAGCTTGTTAACATCCCTTCTATTCATTTCCATTTTGTTTGGCCCCTAGTTATTAATTCTTAATACTGCCTATAATTGAGAGTTCCTTTCCATTTAGTAACACCTGACATGGAAAAGGAGGACCTTTCTCCTGGGACTTGAGGCCCACTACCAACTACCACCTGCTAAGCTGATGCTGGTGACTCCGCCTCTCTGTCCAGTCACCCAATGGGACAGCTCGTTTTGTAGCTGAGGACAATCAAGCTTCAAAGTGGAATGCCATGAGACTCTGTATTGAATAGATTCCTAAGAGCGGTGTGAATTATGCATTGTGTTCCCTCTTTTTCTCCTTTAGGAATTCTATTGAAAAACACAGACCTGCACCATTGCCTGGTGTGTGCCTTGTTCTCTAGATTCAGGGAGCTAGGCATTGTTCCATTTTCTTTTGTAGCTTATTGAAAATGCTAGAAAACTTGGTGATTTGAGTAAAAAGTCCTGCATATATGACGACTTTTGAAACGAAAAAAAGTCAACCGAAAATCGAGGGCAAAAGAACAAAATTGCACAAAAATTACCTGCAGATCTTGACGGCAAAGTAAGTCTTTTCTTTGAAGTGGGGGGGGGGGGGGGGGGAGTCTTATACAGCGAATATAGGCCTAAACCTATGTTTTAACTGTAAAAATTAGGGGGTCGTCTTATACATCGGAAAATATGGTATAAAGTACACAATGAGAATGAAGAAAGAAAATTAAACTCATACTCAGCCCAGATAATTCCAGTGTAAAAACAGCAATTGGTAAGTTCCCACCCATGCCCTCAACGGTCCAGCACTCGGCACACAGAGGGCATCCCACAACTCAGGGGTGGGGCACACTGGCCCGCATGCCGTATGAGGCCCACAGAATCATTTGGCCTGGCCCTGCCAAGGCATTGGGGATGAGTTAATTAAATGTTTAGCCAAACAGAGCAGGTTAATTTTTAAGTTGATAACTTTCTATGGCCCGTAAATGATGTTATAAATATCCAAATGGCCCCTGGCAGGAAAAAAGGTTCCCCACCCTGCTCTGAATGCTGGCTGAACGGATGAACCTCAAAGACAGTCCACCCAAAACTCCGGCACAACCAAAGACACACTGAGCTGTCCTTTTAAATCCCAGACACTCCATCAGCCACTGTCAGGCTCCCAATTTGAATGGAGCCCAAGTGATGTCACACGGAAACAACAGGCCTGCCTCGATATATCTGTCATCTATCTACTTAAAAAAAAAAAAAAAATACTCCACTTCACCTTCAGTCACAGCTGCCTAATGCCCGGCTTCAGACAGCTCGAATGGCTGCTGAAACGAATGTGTTCTTCACAGGGAGAGGTCTGGAAGCAGGTAGGAGTCAGGGCACGCTTCCCATTCAACGGTGTTATCTGTGAAGGCCTCGCAGTAAGAAAGAAGGAAAAGTTGACCAGGTTCTAAGCTTTTACTTTGGCTGAAAAGATCCAACTTTTACCCAAAACAATTATGCTTTTACCAATAATAACGAAATAAGGTTTGCCTGGCCAGTGTGCTTCAGAACCAAGAGATCACTGGTTCAATTCCCAGTCAAGGCCCGCTCCGTCCCCAGCAGGGGGCGTGCAAGAGGCAACTGATCAATGTCTCTCATCAATGTTTCTCTCTCCCTCTCCCTTCTTCTGTCTCCAAAATCAATAAAAATGTATTTTAAACACAAACACATACAAACAACAAAATAAGGTTTGAAATGAAAAGAGAAAGGGCATGGAGATCATTTCGATGCCAGATACCCAGGCAAGTAGTGTCTCATTATCTTATGTGCTGAATCCAGATAAAAGAGAGCCCGGAGTTTTTACTTCAAAGGTAGAACGAGAAGCTAATTCTTCACTGCTTTTGCTACTCTGTTATTTTGTATAAATAGGATAGAGAACGGGATTGTGCACTACTGCACCTCACATGGAGGAAAAACCCACGATCCCCCTGTAACCTGCATTTAGCTGAAATTCCTCAACCAAACCCAGGATTAGACTACATTTTTAACCATGCTGCCATTTGGGGTAGCTAGAAAAACAACAGGAGAAGGGTGCCCATTCAGGAGAAAACGTGGGTCACACAAGCTATTTGTCTTCATAAAGAGAGACCTGCCAGTTGCCTGGGCACCGGGTGCTATGGAACCCGGTCTGATTGCTGTGACGCTCGGACCTATATGGTTTTTCTGGTCTGGGATTATAATTTTCTCTGACACCACTCTCCACTTGCTGAATGCCCTGAGAATTCATATAAAACCGGATTTAGAAAAACAAATTATTCCTGAGCAATTCCTTTATACTCCATACTGTGGGACCTTTCTCTTTTTATTCTTTTTTCATGTTCTGCCCAGAAGAATATAAAAGGTAGGCAGTGCTGGAATATAGACTTTGGCTGGGACTTTTAAAATATATACCATTGATACATAAAAATGTGAAATGAGAAAGACAATAAATCATTTACGAGTGACACGGAGACAAATTTTGCTATTTCTGCAAAGTTTATTCACCAAATAGTCGTGTAACTTAATCGGCTGAAAGGAAACTAACCCCACTGCTTGGCGAATATAATATTAAAAATACAACTGATCTCAAACCTAATTACTCTTTTTACACCCCCCTCACCCCGCTGACCAAACTTTTACCCATTCCCATAAAATTATCTACCCTATAGCCAAGTGAAACCCCAATTTAAAAAATAATAATTAATGCAATCGGGTTGTAAAAAGAAGAATGAGTGTTCTCCGGGCCGGTTACCCTCTGAACAGATCGCTGTGAGGGCTGAAATCTATGGCTCGCTTTACAAACCCTGGAGAATGCCACAGTGATCCCTGTCCAAAAGCAACATTCGCGGGTCTGATCTGAATGGTTTCTAAGTTTAGAAGGCTTCAGGCCGCATTCCTACATGAAGACATGTCCATAATTATGCAGCCACCCACGCAGTCTCCAGTGCCATCTCCGAAGAGGGGAAGTGATGGCTGGATGGGCAGTTGGTGGGTGTTCCGAGAGCATTCCTTTAGCCAAGGCAGCAAAGGCTAAGAGCCATTATTACTTGTGATCAGGGAAGACAGCTGCTGCCCTGTGAGCGAGTTCCAGAGTCACTGGAGACCCCACCGTGCTGATGAGGCTACTGAATCATTTCCTTGGTTCCAGAGTTAATTTGTTGTTGGTTTTATTTTTTTGTTTTTGTTTTTGTTTTTTGTGGGTTTTGGGGTTTTTTTTTGGGGGGTGGGGGTCCTAATCCTCACCCAAGGATATTTTTCTCTTGATTTTTAGAGAGAGAGTGGAAGAGAGGGGAAGAGACAGAAAGAGAGAAACATCGATGTGCGAGACACACATCAATTGGTTGCCTCCCACATGCATCCCAACCTGGGCTTGGGATCAAACCTACAACCAAGGTACATGCACTTGGCCAGAATTGAACCTGGGACCCTTCGATCTGTGGGCCAGTGCTCTATCCACTGAGCCAAACTGGTTAGGGCCTTGGTTCCAGAGTTTAAGGACTGAATGTGGCATTTTCACAATAAAGTCAAACTGTAGTGTTTCTTCTTTCTATGAATCTTCTTCAGAGAGTCTGTGTCTCTTGAACACCTGTGGTTTCTATTCATTTTGCTTTTTTTAGATGAACTGTGTAATAATACCATTGCTATATGGTGGTACTTTGGCCAGACATCTACAAGCCTGGGGCTCAGACCACATGGAAATAATGCAAAAAGCACTGAATGGAGCTGCCGGGCTTCGATGGAGTGAAACTAGGGTAACATGGCTATTTCTCCAATCAGAGGCCATTGGGACGTGATCATCATTGGTGTGGCCTTGCTGAAGGTATGCCAGCCTGATTTCTACTGTGTTGTAAACTCCCCCAGGCCAGCGGCTGTTGCACTGTTTGATGTCCCGCCCCCAGGCTCAGGCTTTCAGTGTCTGTCTGTTGCACTGAAGTGAATGGAAAAGCCTGGTCGCTCAGGAGCACAAAAGTGTAGAGCAATTCGGTGGCTCGGTGGTTGAGCATCAACCTATGAACCAGGAGGCCATGGTTTGATTCCCCGTCGGGGCTCATGCCCAGGTTATGGGCTCCTCACAGAAGTAGAATGTTGATTCCAGGATTAAAACTATTGTGGACTTAATTAATTCCCTAATGCATTTTGCTTGGTGGGTCCCTCTCTATACCCTAAGACACACACAGTTTAATGCTTTTCAAATCGGATGTGTGTTGTCATCTGTGTTCATTTAATGTGCTAGTTTTACTTTTTATCTTTTAAAGTGATCTTGTGCCTTCAGATTGATGTCTTAGAATCCACTAAACTTATTTTGTCTGGAATTACACCGTCCAACACCGGGTGTGCACCCAGTGGCCAAAGGCACTCCCACCTGCCCCCCCCCCCCCGGTGGGGCTCTCTCCTTGTCACCAAGGAGCCCTCATCCTCCCCAGCTCCTCCCAGTGGGACAGGATCTCCAGAACAAACTGCAGAAGACCTGCTACCTTTCCTTCGGCTGTGATGAAGCTGACACCTGAGAGGTGTAAAGAACACTACGGTGATTACAGAGAGAAACAGAGTGGGGGAGGAGGGAGAGGGATGGGGGATAAGCGGTGATGGAAGGAGACTGGATTTGGAGTGCTGAACACACAATGCAATATATAGGTGATGTGTTATAGAATTGTACACCTGAAACCTATGGAATTTTATTAACCAACATCACCCCAATAAATCCAATACAAATAACAACGAACAGAAACATATTGTAACAGGAAAATAAAACAGACTGGCAGTCTACAAACATGCGGCCGGATTCACAGCCAGGCCTGTTCAATCACCAGCCCAGCCCCTTCATTGAATACACTGTTTCTATAACACAATAGCTCTCTGGAGCTAGAAAAGTCATTCTGCAAGTTTTTCACTTATTTTTTAAATTTAATTATGTTGTATTATGATTTCAATTAAAAATGTGCATTCTGGGAAGGAAATAAAATATATTTCTTATGAATAGAGGCTAAGATTGCATTACCCTAATAAAAATATATATTTTGTCTGTTTTATTTTTTGTTAATCCTCACCCAGGGATATTTTCTCCATTGACCTTTTAAAGAGAGTGGAAGGGAGGAGGAGAGACAGAGAGAGAAACATTGATATGAAAGAGACACATCAATTCATTGCCTCCCTCCTGGGCCCCTGACCCGGATACAGTCTGCAATCAAAGTACATGCCCTTGACCAGAATCAAACCTGGACTCTTCAGTCCACAGACCAAACTGGCTAGAGCAAGAAAAAAAATATCTTTATTCAATTTTTCAACGGTGGTAGGTGCTGTATTGACCTTAGTGTGTGTGTGTGTGGGGGGGGGGGGGGGACGGAGGGGGGTGTCTCTGTGGGAGCTTGAAGTGAGAGAATATCAAGTTCACAAACATTCGTGACATAGTAATATTTTTTATAATTATAAAAGTAATATTAATGACTATTTTCAAAGTGATCTTAAGCTATAAAACTAGCCAAAAGACAGTAAATATCTTTGTACAGTTCTAATATAGACTAAAATTAAATAAAGGGGGGGGGGAGTCCACAATAGTTTTAATCCTGGAATCAATATTCTGACTTAAAGTTTCTCTGTTAAAACAAAACATGCAAATAAAAACAAAACAGGCAGAAAAAAAGTAAAAATTTTGCCTGAGCAAAAAAAAAAAGAATAACAAAATCTACAAACAGAAACAAGCAATATGGTGCCCATTAAAATGAGATCTTTCTTTGAAATGTCCAAGTTTGGATTTCACTGCTTGAGAGGCGAGGTCCCTCTAAACTCAACACATATTTTTTTCTTCCTTCTAAGTAGCTAAAATAGACTGTATGAGGAAGGTAGTATCTGGTGAGAGAGGTAAAACTTACAAGCTAGTTTTTAAAATAACTTCCTATCTTGTTTACCTAACTAAATGGAACAGGTACCACAGCTTCAGTCAGATCCTCCAATAGGGTCCATTGCCCAGCAGTCTGAGTCCATTGCCAGAGAATAACAAAAGGAAAGGATCATCATCACACCAGGAACTGACTCACAGCCACTTTCTCCTAAATTCTTGGTATTAATATCAAACAATGTGACAACGGGCTGAATTTGGATGTCATTCCCCCACCCAGAGCAGAAGTTTTACATGTGGGGCCTGAGGGCTACCGTGGCCCCTGCAGGCCTGGGAGAGTGATGGGAAAGATGGCAGTTCGGCTTGCGAACCCTCAGGAAATGGCTCTTTGTTTCAGCTCTCTAGGTTTTATACACAGCCATCATTTTAATTCTCCTAACAACACAAGATTCTGAAAGTTAATATACGTTATGGGGGAACTACTCAGCAATCCATTCTGGCAGGAATCTGGCCCATCACATCTTAACTATCACCGATACTCAGATAGTTAGACTGTTTCTCTGGTTTAATAACAGCTACCATATGAATAGAGATGGGAGCAATAGGAAGGTCTTAGTCTTCAACACTACTTTGACAGGGTATCAAATATCCAAATTTTTCTCCCACTTACTGAAGAAAAAAGAGTCAGTTTCAGCAGCAAAGAGTTAGCACCCGATTTGTTTTAAAAGGGGAGAGAGGGATGCAAATCTCTAAATCAATCTTCTATCAGTTGATGCTTTGCCCAATCAAATTTAATTTTTTTCAAGAAGACAAATCTTAACAAGGAATATCTACCAACAAAGTTTACCAAAATGTTCTAGACAAGTGTTTTTCAATAGTTTGTTATTAGGGAATTTCAGGTGGTTATTTTGACCTGAAGAAGTCTAGCCTTCTGGAATGACAGATGCGTTCACCACTCATACATACTCTCAATCGGTAGTGCTGTTCCACTAAAAAACTAGCAAACTCCATGCCCTCATATGAAAACTACTCCTCTGGAGGTCTGATAATTCCTTCCCTCTGGAGAGAAATAAACTCTAAAATTAAAGAGACTGAGAGGCAATCACAGAATCGGAATGGTAGGACAAGATCATAAGATACCACATCACACAATAGTGATTTATTTATATCTGTCTCCATTCCCTAGATTATATGTTCTTTGAAAACAAGGACCAAGTCCTTATTTATAGCTCATAATACTAAATATCCAACACATTCATCTGAATTCAACTAGTCACCTTTGAGAAGACATTCAAAATCATCTTGTCTAAGCCCCTTCTTTTATGCTTGCATATAAATGCCAAGGCCCAGAGAGGTTCAGTGACTTGCCTAAAATCACATTAGAGTTTGTAATGGAACCAGGGCACATACACACCCTGCTTTAAGAATTTACCTCCACTGTCTCTATTCACAACAACCTTGCAGATCATGTGGGGCAAGCACTTATGTCCCCATTTTATGAGGGGGAAAATGCAAAATTCCAAAGTCACATAGCATGTTTCCAAGGGTATCAAACTCAGAAAGCCTTGAGCACTGAGGCTAAATTACATCCCTGCATTTTAGAAAGGACAGAGACTACTTTGGTTGTCTGCCCCCAACACACTTATCACCAACCCCTGAAAGAGCATAAAAAAGATTAATTTTCAAGGTTGAGAAATCAGGCTTCAGCACACCATTGTGTGGTCATGAGAATTACACCCAGCTCCTCATGAGTCAGCAGGCGCTGGATTCAATCAGTGGGTGAATTCATCCTTTTCCAGCAGCTATGGCCCCAGCAGCTAAGACCTTGCAAAATGAGCAATTTGGACAAAGTGAACCAACCAATCACCTTCTTAAGGCTCACACCTAATCAACTATGTAATTCTGGATCTGAATGGATCAGCTCATTTAACCGTATCTCTCCCCTCCTGTCAAAATTGTTATTCACTACATCATACCATGTTCCAGCTCATAAAGACCCAGGAGGAAAATTCCTCACAGACCTCAGTATTAGGAAAGCCAATCTGCTATTGAATAAACCAAACAGTGACAAAAATAAACCAGCAAACGAAAAACAAAACAAACTGAAACAAGAAGAAAAAAAAGTGCCTCTGTTTCTCTAAAACATGAAGAATCTTTCAAATGGCTGTGATTTCAACTTCACATTGATGAGAGAGAAGTCCAATCTGGGGCCATGTTGGGCAGCATAAGAATATTTTTTATATATTTCTACCCATACTACTTGAGACTCGTTGAAAAATCTGCTTTGATTCAGCCTACTTTTCTCTAGATTTTCCTGGGTACGACTAAGCTGACTCTACTGATTAATAAGTATAATTTCTCACTGAATTTGATTTAAGTAGCTCATGCCAGGTTGAGTGTAATAAAGAGTCTCAGTTCAGCTCAATTAATATTAGCAAGTATTTAGGTCTCAGTCCAGAAAGTCTCATTTCAGAACGTTGTCTCCATATAACCTAACGCTAATGCCAATTCCTTATTGACCATTTGCTGTGTGCCCAATGCTACGCCTCAGAAAGAAGGTTCTTGTCTTTGGAAGCTTAAAGGTGACAGTAAAAGTTTGTTGAGATCAAACAAACATCTTTTAAACCAAGAAAAATATCACATGGCACTGGATTCAGGGATACGCTCCGAAGTGTTTACTAGAAATGATCTTGATGAGCTTAATAAAGGAAGGCTGACGATGTTAGAAGACTCCTTGGAGACTGGAGAGCCTATTTAGTTCTGCCCGAGGCTGAAGTTGATTCCAGGCACGTCATCCGTGCCAGGGAAGGCACAGGGGCAAGACTCTGTGTTTTCATAGAGAGCCGTATGAAAAGAGCAAAAGCAAAAGCTATGAAAAGTTTCGAAAAATCCAACATGGAAGGAAATAATGAATCACATCAAAGATTTGAGCCTGGTGATTCCAAAGTGCAGGAAAGGCCCTCTGTCTTTCCATCTTGGGCCAAGTCAACAGAGAGGGTACCTACTATAGACAGAGTGCAGGATTTTCTGCTCAAGGTCAAGAGTCATATTATTTTAGGGCTAGCTATCTACAGTCAAACGTCTTGGTCTATGTTTAAGCTCCTTCCCAGAATAAAATAAAGATGTTTGTTCTTCATTTAGAATTTGATTCACTCAAGCGATGACACTAAAATGTAAAGCTGCTCCTTTTCTTGATTTCTGTCTGGAACCTGATGAGACTTCTGGTCAAGATGGAAGAGTAGAGAAATGCTGCTCACCTCCTCCCACGGCCACATAAAAATTACACTAAAATACAGAACCACCATCATGGAGAACCACCGGAGACCAACTGACCAGGATTCCTGTATCTAAAGGGCAGAAAGAAGCCACATGCACACTGGTAGGAGAGGCAGAGACACAGATTGGGCTGGTCCCACACCACTTGGGGTGGTTAAGGATAGAAAAGGGAAACCTCTGTGGCAGAGGTATCCCCTGAGCATCACACTGGGCTCTCTTGGAGCCGGGACAAGGAGCCCCCACAACATCTGGCTGTGAAAATCTGCTGGGACGGTGGCTGAGTGAGAGGAAGGCTGCTGGGCTCCCAGGTATTCTCTCAATGGGCCAGGCACAGACTCACTCGCTCACAAACTTGCTCACTCTGAGCTCCAGCACTGCTCAAAGGTTCCAGGGACCCAAGGGAGAAACTGAATGGACTGGCTTCAGGGTGAGGGCTGGAGGGACAGGTATGAAGTGCTGGCAGGGTCATTTGTTCCTTCATTGAGCCCCACCCTGGCGATTCCCTGGAGACCCCGCTCCACCCACCTAGAGGGCCAGACCGGAACCTCTCCCAGGGGCTTTTCCACACAAGCAGCCTTCATGGGCTCACACTGTGGATTTTCCTAAAATCTCTCAAAGGTCTGCACACCCCAAACAAGCAGTGGCCAGCCTCGGCGTGCCCTGAACCTCTTGCTAAGTGGTCCCAACCCTCACTAGTGGCCCCCAACCCTCCTTAGTGGCAGCCAACCTTGGTTGGCAACCTCGCCTCTCCTAGGCACCTCCAAGCCCAGAAGAGGCAGCTCCCAACCACAGATCACTTTGTAGCTCCCACCAGGTGGCCCCCACCGGCACAGGCAGTGGCTGACCTTGGCCTGCACTGGAGCCCCTCCCAAATGGCCCCAGAATCAACACACTCAGTGTCCGGCTGCAGACCACACCCACGCACCACCCAGCCAGCTTCACACCAGAAGGGCAGGCTGGCCAGGCAGCAGAGCCCAACCGCAATGAATGCCGCTCTGTAGGGCCAGCCCCCTGCACAACAGTTTGTCCGCTGTAGCCATGGCCAGTCCCCGCCGACAGCCAGCCTGAGGGTCACTCCTACCCACAGACTCAACTACAACAGGAGGATACACAGGTGACCAGGGAGATGGCGCTGCTGGGCCCCCAGGACACCTACCACATAAAGCCATTCCGCCAGGAGACATGGCAGCGCGACCTCATACACAGAAACCAGTACAGGGAGGCAGCCGAAATGGGGAGACAAAGAAAGAACAGGAGAGATCTCCAGAAAAAAGAACTAAACGAAATGGAGATGGAATTTGGTTTGCTAATTCACCCTTAAAATGGGGATATACATAACATACTTTTATCCCAAGGAAATCCATAAATCCCATTTCCATTCCAGAACCAGCCAGAGACAGAAGTGGGAGCGTGTGCTGGGCCCGCGCGACAGGGGGTCCTGACCTCTGGAGGCTCCCACGCACTAATGCCTTCAATCCCTGCAGTTCTCCCAAGTCTAAGAACCTGGAGGGACGCAGGTCGAACACCATGTAATTTCAACCGAACTGGAAATAATGTGGTTTCCAACATAGTTTGGGCTGACAAATTTAAGGCTGACTAACTCCTAAGTTGAAAGAAACATTTTCTAAAATTAGTAATTAGGGAAGGGAAAAGACCAGTATAATTAGAAGCTCTAAAACTCACTCCTAAACATAATATTATTTGCAGGATATCCCTTTTTGTCTCAATTATACAACTGGATCTTCTATTCCGAGCCATCCTGCATGGCCTCGCATCTGTGTTATTAGTTAAACTTTAAAAATAGGCCACCGCGGCTCTGGCAACAGAGCCCTTTTCTATCCGGATTAAAGCAAAAGAGAGGGTTACAAGCTAAGGACCCATCACCGTGGGATGCGTGCGCATCGGTGATGAACTTTTTCTCTGGTTCAAGGCAATTTGGTGGTGAACCACCAGGGAGACCCTCCTTCCGCGCTCAGCAAGCACCTGAACATACCTGGACGTTTCCGTTTCCCTAACTCTTACTTTCTCTTCAAGTCAGAGCAAGGCAACTATCCCATGATCACACTCACATGCGGAATCTAATGAACAAAATAAACTGATGAACCAAGTAGATCCAGAGACACAGAAGCATGGCACAGCTGAGGAATCTTAGAGGAAAGGGTGGGTAAGGCGTATGGAAGGGGTGAGGGGGAGAGATTAATCAAAGAATTTCTATGCATATATGTATAACCCATGGACACAGATAATAAAAGTGTGATGAGAAGAGTGGAAGGGGTCAATGGGGAAATAAAAGGGGACATCTGTAATACTTTCAACAATAAGGATAAATTTTTTTTTAAAGGAATATATGAGAACTTCCCTGGCCGATGCAGTTCAGATAGTTGGGTGTTAACCCATGCACCAGAAAGTTGCTGGTTGGATTTCTGGTCAAGAGAACATGCCTGGGTTATGGGCCTGATCTCTGTATGGGCGTACAGGAGTCAGCTGATAGATGTTATGCTCTCCCATCGCTGTTTTACTCTCCCCTTCTCCCTTCATCTATTAATATCTCTAAAAATCAACAAAATATCATATATATCTTCCTCTCTTATCCAAATGTCACTATTCTTCTCCAACCCCCTCCACGTTACTGAATCAGACTCCAGCTAAACTGAGAAAGGGGTGAAATGATCAGTCGGTTACATACACCAACTAGAGGGAGCATTATTAATATTTTAGGCAACATCTTTTCAGATAATTCTTTCTATGTATAGCTAGATATGTATACAAGTTTACATGAATGGGAACACATTTTAGATGCTTGTGTATTTTATGCAACATTATAGAATAAATATCGCACCACATAATTTAGTTCTAAAATATCATATTAGCCATTTCCTGTTCCTCTTGCACAAAATAAACTGATGAACCAAATAGATTAAGAGACATAGAAGCATGGCACAGCTGACGAATCTCAAAGGGAAGAGGGGGTAAGGCGGACAGAAAAGGGGTGGGAGAGAAATTAACCAAAGAATTTCTATGTATATATGGATAACCCAGGGACACAGAAAATAATGTAGTGAAGGCCTGGGTGCATGGAGATTATTTGGAGAATAATCTATATTGACTGTTTGGAGACATGTCATGATGGTCTGAATGAAGATTTACAAGCCATCATAAAAGCAAAGTATGGGGAGGGATCATATTATGATTTCTGCAGAATGAAAAGAAAACAACCCAAAATCGTCACTCACATGAAAGAAACAATTACAAAAAAGTCATTGACAATCTTCCAGATCGTGGTAACTAAGTCAGAGCTTCCAATAAGAGCTTTCTTTACTTTCGCTGAGAAGTAAAATTATATGTAATGCATGTGTTTGCTTTTCCCTCGAGGAATATTTGAAAGTCTTACTTTTTCAGTTATATAGTTTTACCTCTACTGTACCTTGCAACAGCTACAATATTCTATGTCACAGACTTCTATGGGCATTCTATACAGAATGTAAGAATTACTATGACCATGCCAATCCCCAAACCAAAAAACTGCAATGACTCCCAACTGCTTCCCAAAAGAATACTAAATTATAAAAACGGGTCTGTTCCTAAAAACCCGAGTTTTCCTTCAGGCTAGAGGTTTGTAGCCTGGACCCATGAATGGGTTTCAAGGGTCAGCGAATCCCCCGAAACTGAAAGGAACATTGTGGGTGTTTTATGCATTTGTCTGGAAGAGCCCAAAGCTTCCCCAGTCCCCCCTGAGGGAGTCTCTGACCTCAGAAAATATTAACAAGCGCAATGTTAATATTCCCTCTCATCACCTCCATCATCTGTAATGGCCCGCGTCCGTTATTATTTCACAGATCTGGAATTCCTAGCACACTCAAGGAAACCTACCTGCTGCCTTGAAGCAAGAGACATATGATTTCCTTCTCTTAAAACGCTCCAGCTCACAAAGATCTCTTTGAGCGTCCCTCCCACCACTCCAGCCTACCAGGTATCACCAACCCAGTCCCCCTGATGTATCAAAGCCACCAATCTTTAACTTGACAGATGGCACAGCTAACTATCGATAACTGGTTAAGGATGGGGGTAGTCCGCTTGATAATATGGGCAAATGAATTCACAGAGGTTTGCTGAGTTCCATTTCCCAGGTAATCATGCTACAGGGACTTTCCAAGACCAGTATTAAAATAAAACAAGTAACTTTAATGATAAACACTATAAGCGTGCCCGCTCAGTGGTTGAACATTGACCTAGGAACCAGGAGGTCATGGTTCAATTCCCGGTTATGGCACATGTTCGAGTTGCAGGCTCGATCCCCAGTGTGCTGCATGCAACAGGCAGCTGATTGATGATTCTCTCTCATCAATGATGTTTCTATCTCTCTTCCTCTCCCTTCCTCTCTGAAATCAATAAAAATATATATCTTTTTAAAAACTGTTAAGCATTCGAGCTGGGTACTGCCAGGCAGGCTGGGTCCTATGTCACCTTTATTTCCCACCTATCATCATCCAGCTCCCACGCTTTGGGACGATCTCCATCCCAGATTAATCCCAATAATAACCTGCCTTTCTGTGTGCACAGCAGTAATTAATGTTAAAATTCATAAACAGCAAGTGCAGTCTTTAATGCAGGAAGGACGTGCTGCTTTTCTTCCTTTGTCATTACTTCTATTTTACACTGTGGCACATTTCTTGGGAAATCTAACAGGCAACCCAGACTATTTTTAGGAACTTTATTGCAGGATATAAGTGATAAAATGAATTTCCACACCTCACACCAAAGGTTTCCAACTTCTTGGATCTCTTATAAGAAACCTAGGACTAACGAATGACGGAACAGCAGTGCGACCCACAGAACAGTCTAAATGTTAAGTAGAAGACCTTTTGTTTATTAACAACTACTTTGATAATGAATAACTCGTGTTTAATATTTCCTGGCCTTTTTCATCTCTCCAGAAGACTTCTCTCCTCTTCCTAAAAACAGACAAACATACAAAAACACAACACAACGCATCTTTTGCAAGTTTCGATGGCCACTCGCTCTCCATCCCTGACATCTGCTCCATCTGATAGCTCCTGGGTGTGCTCCTGGCCAGCACACGGCTTTGATGAATGACTGTCTTGTGCTTCTCCAGAAGCCCGCTGCTCACACGCCATGATGAAAATTATCAGAATGCCCACAGCCAGTGGCACATCGATGGTGAGCCAGTTGGTGCCATACTTGCTGAGCCATGAGCTTAGGGATGCTGCGGGATTGGCAAACACAGGGAATCAGGAGACACTGTCTCACGCTTCCTAAAGTGGAAGACCTGGCGCTCACGAAAGCTTTTAAAAAGTAATGACCTCTTTTATGGGAGTGAGGTGTGGCCAGGTGCGTTAATGTGTGCCTGTTTTAAAGCAGTCAGATCACAGTAAACAAGTTAGTAAGAATGAGGAGGTATTTCAGGATGCACACATTCAAAGGGACTTTTCCCTTCGACACACATTGTCATCCTTATCCCACTTGGACGTTTATGCTTGGGGCCTACGGTTCTCCATGGTGACAGGCTGGTTTGGTGAGTGAAGGCCGGGAGGACTGACTAACAGTGATAATGAAGGCCAGCACTTACTGGGGGCTCCCTCCATGCCGAGCACATCTAACAGTGTATTACTCACTCCATCCTCCCAATGTGTGCTGTTGTTATCACCAGGGTGTCAGACATCTGTGGCATCAGGCTAGAGAGGGACTCAGAGGTTGCTCATCCAGTGAGTGAAGGCCAGGGATGCTACTAAACAGCACTCTTCCCCCTTCCCACCCCCCTCCACACACACACACACACACACACACACACACACACACACACACATACATGTATCCAGTAACCAAGGGCTAAGCCATTGTGTCTCAAAGTGATGTTCTTGAACCAGCACCAACTTGATCTTGAACCCAGCATCAAGTAGGAACTTGTGAGAAATGCAGAGCCTCTGGCTGCACCCCAAATCTGCTGACTCAGAAACTCTGGGTGTGGAGTCTTACATTTTAACAAGCTCCTTGCTGACTCTGACACATGCAATGCCTCAGAGGCACTGCTCCGAGGCCCTGGAGTTGGCCCACTCTGGCCCATGGACCTGCCATGCCACCTGTGTCTGTCCATTGTTTCATGGAAACACAGCCACCACTTACACTCCGTCTATCGTTGCTACAACAGCAGAGTTGAGTAGCTGTGACAGAGACCAGATGGTCTGTAAAGCCCAAAACATTAACTAGCCAGCTCTTTACAAAAGTTTTGCCAAGCCCTGAAGCAAGTCGTGTTCATTTTATTACTCTTGCCAGTTACTGGTTTAGGAGGGGGCTGTGCAGGAAGGCGCAAGATCATTGGTGTCAGTAGGTCTCCAGGGGAATATTGCTGGACATGAGGCTGGAACACTGGGAAAGCATTCTTTATTTCTAAGGGGGAGACCCAGAAGGGAACATCTCCATTTACTCTGGATATTGGACTGACTGGATGTGATGGCTGGAACTGAAGCAGCCATCTTGCAACCAAGAGGAAAGCCAGGCTAAGGGCTAGAGCAATCCCTCAAAGTAGAGGAAGTGGGAGATGGAAAGTTGCTGATTTTATATGTTACTTTTTTCCACACTGGGGCTGTATTACATAAATAAGAAAACAATTAAAATTAAGAGGAAAAAGAACTGAATAAAAAGCCCCCCCCCCACCCCTCCCAAAAAAAAGGCTGGCCCTGGCTGGAATATCCTCCCATACACTGAAGGGCTGCAGGTTCGATTCCTGGTCAGGGCACACACACAGTTGCAGGTTCGATCCCCATCCAGGAACATATAGGAAGCAACTGATCAATGTCTCTCTCTCACATTGATGTTTCTCTCCCTCTCTCTTCCTCTCCATTTCTCTCTCTTTAGAGTCAATGAAAAACACATCCTAGGATGAGGATGAAAAAAAAAAAAAAAAAAAAGGCTGAACTCAAATAACCACAGGACTTTTTAATTACCTTAAGTCTATGTTTTAGTGTATGTGTGTTTGGTTCCATAATCCATACAAAATTCAAAAGTAAAAACAATTCTGGTTTGAAACAAATTAAAAATTTCCCCCAACAATAGTGAAGAGAAACTATTTCCTTTTCTACTGTAACCAGAGCCATTTAAACTAATAGGCACATTTGCAGAAATATAATCAAAGGTTTACCACAGGGAGCACACAGCTCACTGACTTGAAATAATTTTCTCCAAGAAACAAACAGCAACCCGCGAGACCACACTTGGGTTTTAATCAGTTCAAATTGGTGATTTACCAAATCCAAATGAATATTTAAAATCTTCAAAGTGTAAAGAACCTAAGCTTGCACACAACATAGACTAGCCTGCACATACTTACACAATATATTGTATAATGCGCCTGGCATTGTGCTAGTTTCCAGAGACACAAAAACAAATAATCAGGGCCCCTTGCCTGAGCAGCTTTCCACCGGGGGGCTGGGGGGAGGGGGACAATAAACGTACACAGAGAAGGATAAGACAAGGACTCATCGTACAGAAGTTTGCAGGATGTCATAGGAACACAGAGGAGGGCAGATATTCTATCAGTCAAAGCCATGAGGGATAAAAAAATGTGGAAATGAATTTAGCACACCAATATAAAGATTTTATAAGCTACTGTTTAGAAAACTAGTACTTTTAAAGCCGGCATATAGAGAGACAGTAAAGCCTGCATCACAAATTAATTTAATGTCATTATTTAAAACACATGAGTCTGCAGACAACGTTTTTTATTTGTAAAACACTATTCCTCCTAAAAGGCCCTCGCGCGGGGAGCGTACCCTCACTCATCCCTTTGCCCACACCTCATGGGCAGTGGTTCTCAACCTTCCTAATGCCTCGGCCCTTTAACACAGCTCCTCATGTTGTGGTGGCCCCCACACCATAAAATTATTTTTGTTGCTACTTCATAACTGTAATTTTGCTACTGTTAATGAATCGTAATGTAAATATCTGTGTTTTCCGATGGTCTTAGGCTCTACAGCAGCGACCCACAGGTTGAGAACCACTAGCAGGGTCGATCATCATAAAACACAAAGATTTACATTACAATTCATAACAGTAGCAAAATTACAGTTATGAAGTAGCAATGAAATAATTTTATGGTTTGGGGTCACCACAACATGAGGAACTGTATTACAGGGTTGCGGCATTAGGAAGGTTGAGAACTGCTGTTCTAGGGGAAGCCTGCCAAGGATGGGCCCCAGCTTATGAGTGACAGAGTCTTCCCAAGTCTAAAGAAGAGCCTACCCCAACGCTGGAGCTCAGTGAGGCCACGCAGAACCCACATGGCCAAATCAGAGCCTGGTGTCAGACAGAGTCCAAACCCTGGGGAACTAGGAAATGGATGAACACCAGGCATGGCACATGAGGGGGAGGGCTGGGCTGAGTCATTCCTTACGAGTCTGACCACGTGGGAAAGAAACTCACTGTGTGGTGATGGCCACTGACCCTGTTGCCAATGCTTATCCTGTGGTGTGAGACCCACCAGCACTGAAGTTTATCTGTTCACAGGAGAGAGAAGTAAGGCTGGCTAGGAGGATGGGACTCATGCTACTGTGTGTTAAGACCTATGATAAGAAGAAGCCAATTGACCCAAATACGTAGCTCACGCAATTGGCTGTGCCATTAGCTTGAGCTATAAACTCTGCATGTCCATGTATCCTGCAATGAACCTCTCTAGCTAAAGAACTTCTCACAGGGAACCACTACCTGCTGGCTAGGGAAAGTGTGTCCACAAGCACTGGCCAACCCCATGTTATTGGACATCATGCCTTCATCTTATTAGATTGTGAGGTCACCCAACTTCACGCTTACTTATGACAATTGGCCTGTTGGATGGAATTAGTTCTGGAATCTTCTCTGAGAGATATTTTCCAAAGTATTGCATAAGAAACTAGTGCTATATATTTTTTTTCTGGAAAATGATCCTCCTTATGAGTTTTACTTTGCTATTATCCACTCTAAATATCAAAAAGCAAATAAAACCCTCCATGATCAAGGTCTAGGCCTTCATCCAAGATCCTCATCTGCTTCTCATCTATTCCTCTTGTCTCAGAACTCAACGAACTCACCTGGACGTCTTTACAGTGTTTCAGATGTGCCTATTGCCTCCGAAGACATGAAAACGTCATTCTTCATCACTGAGCAATCACTCCCACCCCTCCTGCTTACTTTCCCATTCTCAGCGGAGCCCTCAGAAGGGTGAGAGGGGAAAGTGTCTCTCTGGAAGTTGCTCTCTGAGTCGAAAGGCCTCAGCAGTGAACAGAACATCCTGGGGAGTGGGTGATGTGGGTTTTGTCCTCAGCAGTGAACAGAACATCCTGGGGAGTGGGTGATGTTAGGCACTGTGGTCAGAGGCGACCCAGCGACGGAAGCCCTCAGGCTGAATCACCACAACCAGTCTGCAGGACCCTGGCTGCCCAGGAAATCAACTGCACTGATCTGGTGGCAATTCATGGTTTTTGAAAATTCCACTTTAACTGGAAATTTTCTAAAACGGTTCAGTGGCTCTGGTTTGCTGACTAAACATTTGCAAATTTGGCAAGAAACCCCTCTCACCCCGGCCGCCTCCAATTTCCTGTCCCTGGGCTTGGTCTCCGGCTTGGCTGTGGGGCCGCTGGCTGTGGTGTGGTGGGAGCACCAGGGACGGAAGGTAAGGAGACCTGGGACCAGTCCTGCTTCTGTCACTAATGAGAGTGCCCGTAAACTTCCTAGACGCTGGTTTCCGCAAATCTAAGCTCCCTTCTAGCTCTAGTCAGACAGCTGTGCCACAGCAATTCATGAGCACCTATTATGAGCCAGAAGTACAACAAGGGGTGTAAGTCACAGGCCCCTTCCTCCAGGAGGTCACAGGCTAATAATTCTCTGATTCTATACACAGCCAATCCATCTTTTTATACTGAAATGATACATACTCTGATCAATCTAGAATCAATTCCAACATCCCACTTAGGCCAACTCTGAAAACTTCTTCTCCACCAACTTCTGCACAAGTAAATAGGTAACGACTTCAGAATAAATGGAAGACCATCACTTCCATCTTTCTTCCTTGTCCTACAAGAACTGTCCATTTGCAAACAGGGGGGAAAGAGGCTGAAACAGGAGCAACAAGTTGGGTAAGTCAATTAAATAATGAGCCACTGGAACAACATAAAGTGGCCTGAATTAATGCTAAAGAAAAACATGCTTTTAGAGATACCAGCTAAAACATGCTTTTAGAGATACCAGCTAAAAGTCACAGACAATTCCACATTGAAACACAATCGCTGACAGGATGACAACCTATATCAGTATGTGGCAGGACATCATGATATCTTCTAAGAATCATTATCATCTATTTCTCAGCTGCCCTGATTGGTCATCACCTCTTTTCAAAAGCCTACTCAAAGCTCACCATCCCCTGACACCCCGCCCCCTCCCTGACTGGCTTCCTGCTCTATGTCTGATGAAACAACAACACAATAAAACAAGCCCATCCGGGGTGGCTCAGTGGTTGAGCATTGACATATGAACCAAGAGTCACCAGTTCGATTCCTGATCAGGGCACAGGCCCAGGTTTCAGGTGGAAGTGGCGAAGGGGGAGTATTATATACGCCACTTTTTTAATTTAAAAGTAAGTCTTTATCCCAGCCAGCATGGCTCAGTGGTTGAGCAATGACCTATGAACCAGTAGGGATTGTTTCCCTGCCATCAATATTTATATTTATATCTCTCTATCTCTCTCCCTTCCCCTCTCTCTAAAATCAACTTTAAAAAACAACATAGGCCGAAACCAGTTTGGCTCAGTGGTAGAGTGTTGGTCTGTGGACTTAAAGGTCCCAGGTTCGATTCTGGCCAAGGGCATGTACATTGGTTGCAGGCACATCCCCAGTGGGGGGTGTGCAGGAGGCAGCTGGTTGATGTTTCTCTGTCATCGACATTTCTAGCTCTCTCTATCTCTCTCTTCCTCTCTGTAAAATATCAATAAAATATATTAAAAATAAAATAAAATAAAAAACAACCTAGGTTCTAATTTTTTACAATAGAAACAATTAGCTGAAAGACCTGTATCAAATCAATTATTTCAGAAAAAGGATGCTGGTATTCACTGTTTACAAAAATCTAAAAAGCTAATGTTAAAATAAATGTGAAATTATTGGGGTGGGGGGAGGGGAGACAGAAAGTATTGGAATCCTATCTTGTTATGAAAGAGCAAAGCAATGCCACTGCCCGGGTGAGTGGAATAAAAATTTCCTGAGGACAGCATGGCCTCAGGCATAACAACAGAGAGAGACTACCCTTTCTGGGACGCCATGAACCATAGCTCATACTATTGTCTCCCCCCTCTTTCGCCCCCCCCCCCCCCGGCTGGGAAGAGAGACCCTCTCTTCTGCCTCGGCTCCCACCGGTGAATCACTGGGAGGGTGATGGCCAGTCTGACACTGCTGACCAAGGCCCAGGCAGCCTCTTCTGCTATAATAAAGCTATTACCAGTACAACCTCCACGGAGGGCTGAATTCAGATCAGAAATGAACAACTGAAGCAGTTATCGCTGAGCAATGGCCCAGCCTTCGTAGTGAAGGGACTCTGTTAGCCCAGTTTTCACAAAGCACTTGAGCTGGCTCGCAATGCCCACGCTGCCTCCACAAATGCCCCAGGAGTCTTTTCTGTGCTGCTCTCGCTAGCTGTTTTATCCACTCCCTGACCTCCCTCTTTTCATCTTACTCCTCCCACTGTTTTCTATAGTGTCAGGGAGAAAGAATCATCCTATAACTACATTTCCTCCCCTAAAAATGAACAACCACTTGAACATTTAGACCACAGAGCATACGGCTGAGGTTTGAACAATTATCGGCAAAGTCAGGGACAAAGCCTTTTTCAAGGTGACCAGGGATTTGGCCGACTCAGCGAGGTGACTATTTATGTGGATTTCAGCCTCAGAGCTGCTTTGCTTTCTCTTATCACATGCTTCCTTCACCCATTAATGGAGCTGCCACATTCTCTCTGCACTGCTATTTGACCTCCTACCCGGCTCCTCAGAGTCCTCAGAGTTTCTGCACATTAAAAGATCCACATCATTTATTACCTTTTAGCACAAGAACTATCTGTCTATTCACTGCTGATTCTGTTCAACTTAATTTCTATACCCTAAGGATAAACCATGCTGTGTGCAATGTGTGTTCTGTTGTTTGTGTGCATACAATTTAAAAAAACAAAAACAAATTGAAAGTATTATATATGTTCAATTTCTAATTTAAAAATAACTCTTTAACCCAGCTGGTATGGCTCAGTGGTTGAGCATTGACCTATGAACCAGGTGATCATAGTTAGATTCCTGGTCAGGGCACATGCCCAGGTTGCAGGCTCCATCCCCAGTGTGGAGAATGCAGGAGGCAGCCAATCAATGATTCCCTCTCATCATTGATGCTTCTATCTCTCTCTCCCTCTGAAATCAATAAAAATATTTTTAATTAAGCTTTATGAGTGAAAAAAGCCTTGAGTAAATACTGTGAAATTCATTTACATAAAGCTGTAAGACAGGCAAATCTAATCTATGATGGGGGGGAAATGAGATACAGACAGTCAGACAAAATGAGTTTGTAGTAGATCTACTCACTCAGACTTTCTTCAAAATGTTTCCTAATAAAAGTGTTTTAATTTTGTGTTAAGTAAACATGGGCTTCATGGGTGCTTCCTGAACAAACCCAGAAGAGCAGCCCTACTGTGGGAGGGAGCTGCCACCGCCATGTCTTCCTCATTTCCCAGGAACCTCATGCTGATTGTTCCAAGTAATGTCTTCATCTGTGTAGAGCGGGTTTCAAGAACCGCCTCAGAATCTTTAAATGTTTTTCCATAAGTATGTGAACAAGCACAGGTTCCTTTTCCAGTTTAGTTAAAGGCACGTAGAGCTCATCGTTTCTTTTTGGCCACTGCCGGAAACAATGTGAACAATTCCCCAAACACCCATAGTTTCAAATGGAACTACTGCAATTTTCTAGGTCAATATACAAGGATAATTTTTACTTCCGCCCATAGCATGTTCTGATAAGTACAGCCACCCACAGAAGAGTATTTCCGGATCTAATAATTGTGGCAACTTAAGAGTTAAGTTACTCTGTGCCATTGTTCAATGCCAAGACCCGAGGGGAACGAAGTGACTTCACTTCCTAAGATGACATGATATTTCTTGCCAAAAAACTTTACATATTTCCTTAACCAAGGAAATGATTGCGAGAAAAGCTTTGATTGACTTCAAATGCAAATGCAAAACACATCTGGGCTATGAAAGACAGCCAGGATCATGGATACAAACTTGGAATATTATATATATATAAGCCAATGGAAGCATTTCACAATAGGGGAAGCAAATAATCAAGTATTATCCCAATAAAATGTTCTTGTGTAATCAAACTAGTGTGAAGGTTTTAAGTTTATTAAAACTTTTATTATTTAACAATTAACCTAGTTTACCTTCCCCAAAGAAAAACTACATATCTTCATGTTTGAATAAAGAAATAAAATAAAATAACCTTTGATACAGAAAAAGTTCACTTCAGAGAGCTGCCCTTTACCAGCACTTGGGAGATATTTACGTGATGGGCTCTCTCTGGAATCCACCCTCGCCTTTCTTCTCCCCTAGGCGTGCATATTTACTTTTCTCTCCTAACCGCTCAGAGTTCCCATGACACTTGCAACCAGGAGAGCAACTGGGCAGCGGCAGCTCGTCCCAGGCTCACCCCCTGAACCTGTCTTGAAGGCCCCTTTTCTCTGACTTCTCGGCGAGCTAACAGCAGCCCAGCATGGCTCACTTCTTTCCTCTAGAGCCAAAGCAGGGCCCACCTAGGCTCTCTCCTGTCGCTTCTTCTACCCTGAGCCCTTCCTTCATTTTGAGGTCACCAGCTTTAATAAACATACTCCTAGACTCATACTGTGAAATCCTTCCTGCATGAAGTCAAGAGCCCACACACTACCGGCGGCTCAATGCAGACCCGCTCTGGGCCTGGGCCCTTTCCAGGGACCCCATCACAGAAATACCAAGGATTATAAGAGACTAGTATGAACAATTATGTAACAGAAAAATGAAAATTCTAGGAGAAATGGATAAACTACTAAAAACACACAACCTCTTAAGACTGAATCGTGAAGAAATAGAACATCTGAAGAGGCTGATTATAAGTAATGAGACTGAGTCAGTAATTAGAAAACTCTCCATAGCACAAGTCCAGGACTAGATGGCTTCATAGGTGGATTCTACTAAACCTTTAATGAGAGTTAATACCAATACTTCTCAAATTATTTATAAAAAAAAAAAAAAGAAAGAAAGAAAGAAAGAAAGAAAAAAAAAAAGAAAGAAAAAAAAAAAAAAAAAGCTGAAGAGGAGGGAATGCTTCCAAAGTCACTTTACGAGGCCATTATTCCAATGACAAAATCCAGACAAAGACACCACAAAAAAAGAAAATTTGCAGGTCCACATTCCTGATGAGCATAGATACAAAAACTCTCAACAGAATATTAGCACACTGAATTCAACAATCAATACTAATAAAAGGGTAATATGCAAATTGGTCAGGATGCCCTCACAGTAACAACTGAACAGCAGGCTGTGTAGGGCAACAAGGTTAGTAGGGGGGTTAGTGAGGAACAACTAAATGACTAAATAGCAGGCTGCATGGAGTGACCAGGCTGGCAAGGGGGTTAGTGAGGGATGACCAAATGACTAGACAGCAGGCTCCATGGGTCAACCAAGCCAACAGAGGAGGGCGGTGAGGGGCAACCAGGCTAGCAGGGAAGGGGGGGGGGGGGGGGTAGGGGCAATCAGACTATCAGGCAGAGGTAGTTAGGGTTGATCAGGCTGGTAAGGACGGCAGTTAGAGGCAATCAGGCAGGCAGGCAGGTGAGAAGTTATGAGCCAGCAGTCCCAAATTGTGAGAGGGGTATCCGACCAGCAGTCAGACATCCCCCAAGGGGTCCCGGATTGGAGAGGGTGAAGGCTGGGCTGAGGGGACCCCCCCCATGCACTATTTCATGCACTGGGCCTCTAGTACATTATAAGGATCATACATCATGATCATGTGGGATTTTCTCCAGGGATTCAAGGATGGTTCAACATTCATAAATCAATCAACATGAACACCCACACTAACAAAATGGAAGATCAAAATAACATGATTATTTCAATACATGCAAAAAAGTATTTGACTAATTCATCATCCATTTATGATACTCTCAATAAAGAAGATATAAAAGGAATGTACCTCAACATAATAAAAAAAGGAAATATTTATGTTCATTTGTTGATTCATTCAATAAATATTTATTGTATACAAGAGATAGTTTGGGTGCTGGTGATATTCCCATGAAGCAGACAGATGTGCTTCCTGCATTCATGAAGTTCTTCTGTCTGGAGAATTTACTGTTAATTCATTTGAACAAGTATTTATCAAGCATTTGTAATAAAGCAGTACTGGGTTGATTCCTTGGAAGAAACAAAAAAGCTAACATAGGATCCCAACTCCATTTCTGTGTCATTGGAAATAAAATGCTCATATCAGTGATGTTCTTAGAAAACATAAACTATTAGTTGCCAACAATAAATACTACAGAATGTATACACTATTTCTGAATCCACTTGGAAGGTATATATGCTGTATGGACAAGCATCCATACAATGAACAAGAGTCCAACGCAAAATAATGTTTTTAGACAAATCTTTAAAACTCTAACAACATGGCAAAGAAGAAAAGAAATTAGCATCCATTTCAGGGGTATATCTTAAAATGCTAATCTCTTTTCTTCCTGTTCAAAGGAAACAAAATATTGACTATCTCTTTAAACCTACCAAAGATTATTAAACACTAGTGTATCTTTTGTTAGTTTTTCTTTTGTTTGTTTTTTTACAAATCATATGGAAAGCAGATTCTGTATCTGAACATTTAAATTGGCTTATACTAATCTCAGGGGAGAAGCTGCTAATTGTCTTAAAGCAGAAGACTAGAAATTATAAGCCTTGAATGTTTTCTGAGACTCTTTCAAAGTCTCCTGAGAGGAACATGGGAATTATCCAAAGTTTTTTAAAGGTTATTTTTAATAACAAAATACACTGAAGACATATACTTTCAAAATGAGTATTTAGATTTAGATAACAGACATAAAGTTAAAAATAATTTTTAAAAAATCACTCCACTGCTGTAGAAAACTATTTGATGATTCCTCAAAAAGTTAAACATAGAATTACCATATGACTCTTAAGTCCACTCCTAGGACTATGCCCAAAAGAACTGAAAACAGGTATTCAAATAAGTACTCATATATACATGTTCATATCAGCACTAGACTCCATAGCCAAAAAGGTGGAAATAACTCAAATGTCCATTAATAAATAAATAAATGAATAAATAAATTAATATATCCACATAAGGAAATACTACTCAACCATAAAAGGGAATGGAGTATTGATACATGCTACAATGTGGATAAGTCTCCAAAACAGTATGCTAAGTGAAAGAAGCGAGACACAACATGCTACACATTGTATGATTATGTCTAACGAACTATCCAGAATAGATAAATCCATAGAGACAGGACTTAAATTGGTGCCATCGGGGGCTGTGGATGTGTCAATGAGAGAAATGGCTTAGTAGGTAAGAAGCTTTACTATGGAGTGATATACGTAAGTTTTTTGGAACTAGACAGAGGTGGTGATTAACCAACACCATGAATATACAAAATGCCAATCAACTGTTCACTTCAAATTGGTTACTTTTCTGTTATGTGAATTTTACCCCAATACATTACTTTTCCATAATGCTACACACCAAAGCTCCTGACGACACCAAAGACAGTATTATTTGAAAAAATGACACATATGGAAGCTAAAGTCTAAAAGTGAGCCCAAAACAGGCCCTGAACGCAAAAAAAAACAAAAAACAAAAAAAAAAAGTGTTTTAAGAATATCTTGAACAATTTATCTTGTTTATATCTTTTTCTACATATGTATATTTAAGTGTGTTAATTATTGATATAAAATTTCTGTCTAAATAAATCTCAAGTTCTCTCAATACATATAACCATTTAAGAAATAAGAAAAAAATCATTGCACTATTTTGTTGCATCATGGGTACAGAAGGCAGTTTTCTGAAAGAGCAAAGCAGTTAAAGGAAAAGCCAGGAGCTTTCAGAAATCTACTTAGAATATAAAGCTTCCATTTCTACAGAGGTGAACACTGACTAACCTAAGACTGAAGACTGTCACATAAATGTGACTTAGTCACAGGAGGACTCCTGCAGCAAGGTTCCCCCCTGAGCAGATTTTCACGAGTCAGAAGTACCTGCATGTGAGTGGGGCAGGACCAGGTACCTCCCGGTGGCAGGAGCTAGGACATAAAACTAACCAAAACGGCAAGTGTTCAGTAACAGATGGTGAGTTAGAGAAGGAAGTCCCAAATGCCACCAGCGTGTTAGGAAAGAAGAAATGTACTTTACAAATTACATTGCTAGAGATTTCAGTTATTTATAAAAATGGCATTTCGAATTTCAATATTACTTGGCTACTCTTGAGTGTTCCGCATAAGCTCAAATACCAGAAAAGTATTTTCACAGTCCGCTCCTGGAGAGATGGCAAAGACCTGAGGCACAAACTATGTGTAGATTGTGGAGTTTAAAAAACAGTGCCAACAGACACAGCAGCACCAGGCCTCTGGTTGGCAATACTCCTCTCAAACAGAGAACCAGGCTGATTCCAGGGCTGGGGCAGGAGATATACAAGGTGAACCTTGAGCATCTGGTAATGTCAGACACTGCAAGTGCTCAGAACCAGACAGAAACAAAGCAGCTCTGAGCCTCCACGCCCTGGAGTGGATACCCTGAGTATCCGCATACACGAGCCAGGCATGAGCTCGCAGAGGCCAGCCATCACTCTCCACAGCCTTTAAAATTTTTTAAATACATTTTTATTATTGATTTCAGAGAAGAAGGGAGAGGGGGAGAGAGAGAACCATCAACGATGAGAGAGAATCATTGATCGGCTGCTTTCTTCATACTCCACAAGGGATCGAGATGTCAACCCGGGCAGGTGCCCTGACCGGGAATTGAACTGTGACCTCCTGGTTCATAGGTCAAAGCTCAACCACTGAGCCATGCCAGCAGGGCAGCCTTTTAATTTCTTCACCTAGAACCGAGTTTCTCAGTGTCTGGACTTGGGGTGCTGGAGTGGGGCGGCCCCGCTCACGGCTGGCAGTTAGCAGCAGCCCCGGCCTCCATTCTGGGATGCCAACAGCATCCTCCTCCTCCCCAGGGTGAGGATCACAAATGTCCCCAGGCAATGTCAAATGTCTTAGGGGGTGGAGTCAAAATCCCCTCCTCCAGCAGGGACAACTTCTCTAAAGAAACTTCCAAAATGACGAGCTACTTCAAGCAAACAGACTGATGGAACTGCACAGCCAGACTCCGGCTGGTGCAAAGAACCAGCAGAGCCAGGGAAAGGGGATCTTAGGAAAGGACTTGGCTATTTTCTTGAACCTGGTCTCTCCCTCCTCCCCCGCAGCAATCACAATGCAGCCTGTTCAGACAGAAGAGCCCTCGCATTTGCCTTTCTCACCAAAGCTGTCTGTCCCAGACCCTGGGCCGAGCAGCAGTGTAATTGGGGCCAGGACAGCCTGCCGGGAAGACTCAGAAACACCTAACAAGGAGGAGCCACCACTGTCTCTGGGATCCCACCTCCTCCGCTGCCCCCAAAGGCTGGCTGAACCCTGAGCACTTAGGAGAACCAAGAACCGCAGTAACACAGGCAGCTGAGAGGCTGAGAATGGTCACCTGTGCCAGTGACTCTCTCCCCCTGACCTCTGCGGGGCGGGCGAGTATTCTCCCCTTGAGCAAACACCTGTTTGTGAACGAGAGCATGTCACTGACAGAGGCCCGGCTCTGCATGCCCCGTGCCAAATTCACTGCCACCTTTCTGGCTTCTGTCAGAACTGGTTTCTGCTCTAGACAATTAGCTCCAACCCTTGGCTTCTCGTTACTTATTCCAGCCTGGAAGTACAGAGGGTTTTCACAGGCTTATACTGAATACAGAATAGTCAATATAAACATCCCCCCAAAGTGAAAAGCAAATTCTACTAATTCTTTTTACTTATTAATGCATTCATTGGTTGCTTCCCGGATGTGCCTCAACTGGGATCAAACCTGCAACCTTGGCTTGTTGAATGAGGCTTTGACCAACTGAACTACCCCAGCCAGGGCAATTCTACTAATTGTTAAACTGGGCTAAAATTTTAAGTCCAAGTTTGATTACTAGTATGTACTGATATTAGATGCTCCCAAGAAAGAAACTTGTGGATCAAGTGAATAAGCAGGTACACAGGCACAATGTTCTGAGAGCCGTGTGTTTAAAGGTAAAAGAAGCTGGTTTTAGCTTTCACTTTTCCCCCTCATTCAGAAAATCAGCTTCACAGATGTGTCCCATTCACCTTTTCTTCGGCTGAGTTTTACATTCCTTCTTAGATAAAGAGTGACATGAACAGTTTAGCCAAAGCCAGACATTTTCTATAACAAGTACTCTTCAAAAAAAGCATGCATACTCCCCCAAGCCAGACAACTGTGCCTTTTACAAAGTGCACCTGGAATCCCCATTTGAATTGCCTTGTGCTGAGCTCAGAGGAGAATTAGCGAATTGTCTTAGAGCAAAAGACTAGAAATTAAAAGCCTCAAATCTTCTCATTCCGCCCCTTGCTGTGTTATTTTGACAAGTCACTTAACCTCTTCGGGCTTTTATTGATCTATAAATGGCAAGTGTTTGGCAAGTGACAAGGTAATTTATGGAAGGGACATTTAAGAGCACTGGCTAAAAGTTGTCAAATAAAAGTTAAATTGTATTTTTAAACTCTAAACAGAGATATTGGGCTCTTTCAATTTTCAGACACAATTTCACTAAAGCTTCTCCACACGTAAATCCTTCGCGTTTCCCGACAAATTAATCTTGAGTTCAAAATCATCAGCTGGCTTAGGGAAATGCAGAAGGCTAGCCTAAGAAGCATGCTTTCTGTATATCCCATAAAACATTTAATTACAAAAATTACATCTTATTCCATCAACAAATAAGTTTCTAAAGGCATCTGATCTCATAATGAATGGATATTAGTACAGTGACATTTCTCGTCAATTAACTATAGTGGGAGGGCTTATTGAAACAATCACGTTAGTGGAGAGTCAAGAAGGAATCCTTATCCTTTGGTCCAAAGAAAGGCTTAAAACCATGCCCTTGGGGCGAGAGGAAGACAAGGCCCTGCAACCTGTCCCGCCCCATTTCTCAAAGCAGATCGATGCGAGGCTGGGTTTGTAGAGGGAAAACTCCACTGAGCAAGCATAAGCTAATTTATTTCTTCTTGACATGCCTCTTGTACCTCAGGAAAATGCGTGGCCTCTTGCCAGTAACTCTCAGCATTACAAAGCTAATTGCTCCTGTGGCTCATTAATCAGTGTGTCCCAGGGATTTTCCAGAAAGATGACCCCTGTGTAAACAACGTCTGAAGAGGCCCTCCGAAGCCAGGGCGGGCAGAGGGATAAGTCCTAATCTCTCTCTCAAAAGACTGGCTTTCAGACGGCTCGGGAGGGCACCGCCGGCTCCCTGTCAGGGGCTGCGGACACATTCTCTGCTGAGCACCATGGAGACCGAGTCTCGGCCCCGCACTCGCCAGTCATCCCACTAATTAACTGTGTGACTCCTTTGTTCCACTGTATGTTTATTCACAAAAATCACATCACAATCAAATCCATTTCAGAGATCAGAGGTAATCCTTCTACTTATGTCCCATTAGTTCTACTTAAAAACTTGGACTTGATGGATGATGTTACTTCTTGCCACTTTTTAATCAAAATTCCATCTGACACTGTAGGAAAGCAGGGACATTATTCGCTGTGAACCAACATTCACGGTTTTGAATAATAATAATCCTAAACTTTCCATTTTATATGAAACACAAATTTTGTAACTCTAACATCCAGAATCATTAAACCCACCTAGAATGAAGTGAAAGAGTAGCCCTAAAAGGAATCTCTTGCCCAGCTGGTATGCCTCAGTGGTTGAGTATTGACCTACGAACCAGGAGGTCATGGTTCAATTCCAGTCAAGGGCATATGCCCAGGTTGTGGGCTTGATCCCCAGTGTGGGGCGTGCAGGAGGCAGCCGATCCATGACTCTCATCATTGATGTTTCTATCTCTCTCTCCCCCTCCCTTCCTCTCTGAAATCAATAAAAATACATATTTTTAAAGGCATTTGTGCTATCAATGATATAGACATATTCTAAAGTACTCTATTAGACTAATGAATCAGCACAGGCACAGGGCTCAGAGGCAAGATTCTGAAGAGAAGACACTTCCTCGTTGCTTTTGTTACGTGTCTTTCCTTCATTCCTAATTACGGCGATTCAGCTGCCACTGTGAAAATCATGTTTCCTTAATTAAATACATAATGTTTCCTTGAATATGGAATTCATTTCGGTACCTACATCCAAACTCCAAGCCTGTCGGAAATCTGGAGTTGCCTAATCGTTTCTAGTATTTGAACTTAGAACTTCAATTTAGAAAAACTTGACCACCCATAAGTCAGTTCTCAGCTCCTTGGCCACCTCTCCTCTGGGTCCTATAACTCAGAATGTTTGTCATCTCTGTGATAAACAAAAACTGTTTCCCAAGAACACGCGCAGGAACCGCACAGACACTCAGCACGCCGGGGCCGAGGGGCTGTCTAAGTGGGTGTGAGCCTGGCTTCCGCTGTGCCGCACTCAGCACACAGGCTCATTACCGCCGCCCGGTCCAAACGTCTCCAAGACTGCTGGTTAGGAGGAATATGAAAGGCAGACATAGTGACTTCCTTAGCAGCACTAATGAAAGAAGTTATTTCCTCTTTCTCAATACTGCAACAAAATATGCCGAGCCAAATAAGCGACCGCTTATCACTAACAGCTCTGTGATCACAGCACAGAAGAGGCAGCCGGGTTTTTCTTTGTAGAGACGCAAAGGAAGTGGGATATTTTGCTTATTATTCCACCGTGCATTGCATTTGGATACGGAATTCTTACGTTTCCCTGCATGAAATTCAGAGAAAAAAGTTAAAGCTCATTGTAGTGACATCCCCAGAAGTAACTTCTAAATAAACCGTAGACAGAGGTAGTGGCTCACAGGAACCACACAGGTAGCATGACAGAAACACTCGAGGACAGGACGCACTAGTAAATCCTCTCAAGAAGTTGGCACCCCTGGTGAGGACGTGTTGGCAGGGCCCTGACCTGTAAGAACATGCCATGATGACTCAGTACGCAGGCGTGAACCTCCCATCGGAGATGCAAGACGGTGGCTTTATCGGGTGGGATTCATGGTCTATCCTCCTATTCTTCCTTCACTACTCGCACCGTCTCCCGAATACCATAAACCTACAGACATAAACTAGTATTTACTGAAATACTCTATCCCCACGGAGGCCTCCCCAGGAGGTTCTAAACAACAGTGACAATACTGACTGGTTATAAGTAACTTCGCATCAGGTCATTTTAACTGCAGTGTGTTTATAAGCTGCACTCACAGATCTTTCTCATGTGCTCGCTAACTTTCCTAATAACTCTGAGGGGGAGATAATATGCCATTCCCGTTTTCTAGGGAAGGTACTTAAAGCAGTCTCAGTATTTCCCGTTCAGGGTCCCAGGATGCAGAGATGTTGAGAAGCCTCTGGCTGCAGTCTTCACAGTTTTTCTGAAAGGCTGTCACCCTAAGTTCAGCAACTTCACACGGAACTCAGTTCTGAGCCCCTCTCTGTGGACCGGCAGTCTGGCGGGGCGGGGCCCTCATCCGGGGTCACAAGGCTGCAAGCGAGGTGTCTAAGCAGACCGAGTCCCCATCCAGGCGCTCTGGATAGGAAACCCACTTCCAAGCTCGTTCCTGCTGTTGGTGGGGCCCAGTTGCCGGCAGGGGAGGGACTGAGGTCCCAGCACCTCTGCCGGCCGCCAAGGGGGTCCTCTCTCAGCTCCCACAGCCACCGCCTTTCCTTCCCGCCTCCCGACTTCACACCGGCAAGCACTCAGTTGGGCTTCACACCAGCAAGCACAAAGTCAATCCTCTTTGGGCTTCGAATCTCAGACTTCCTTCTCTCTGGCTTTTTTCTTCATTTTTATTGAATTTATTGGGGTGACACTGGTTAATAAAATTATATAGGTTTCAGGTGCACATCCATAAAACATCATCTATATATTGTGCTCAAGTCTCTTCCTATCACCATTTACCCACTTCCACCTGCCCTGCCCCCTGCCCCTCTGGTAATGGCCACACCCTGGTCTGGGTCTATGAGTTGTTCTGTCTTTTGTTTTGTTTAATCCTTTCACTGTTTTTACCAGTCCTCTCTCCTTCCCCTCCCAACAGCTGTCATCTGTTATCCGCATCTGAGTTTTCTTACAGTTCCCTGTGGCTCTGAGCTTGCTGGTCGCAGCCTCAATGCAGACATTGCCTTTTCTTAAAGTTCATGTCTAGTTCCCCAACGCAGGGTGGGGAGGGGAGAAGTGTTTCCACCCCGCTGGTCTAAGGCGTGTGAGCTGTAACTACCACTGTGAGCACAGCTGCGGCCCGCACCTTGGACCCCTCACTGCTGCCGGCCTGAGGGAAACCAGAACACAGGGAGGCAAAGCCACGCGAGCCAGAGGGCCACAGGCTGGAAGCCACTCACAGGCAGGCCGGAACCCCGGATGTTCAGTGACCCGAAACCACACTCTGCCTGTTGTTCCAGCCGGTGTGGGCTGGGTTTCTGTGACTTGCAGCCCAAAGCATCCCTAATTGGTAGGTCTCAGAGCCACAGTCTCTATCTCTGCGTGAGACTGTGTCCCAGCAGGGCAGGGAGGCCGGGATGAGGGGCGGCCCTGACCCAGGGATGGCCAAGAGGCTGTCAGCCCTGCTGAAGTCCAGAGTGGCATGTACGTTGATCCAGCCTGACGCTGTCAGCCAAGGATGGGCCACCGAGCCCTGGGCGGTTTGTTCAATAGTTAGAGCATCAGCCTGCAGACTGAAAGGGTAGCAGATTTGATTCCCAGTCAGGGCTCATGTGGGAAGCAACCACTGGATGTGTCTCTCTCATGTTGATGTTTCTCTCTCTCTCTCTCTCTCCCCTCCCCCCTTAAAAAAAATCAATGGGGAAAAAAGAGAAAGGAAGGGCCACTGAGCCCCTTCTGCCCTATAGTTCAGCTGCTTTGTGAACGGGGTCAGAGATGGGACCCTCAGACCGCAGCAGCAGCAGCAGCAGCATCGGAAAAGCCCCACCTTACGGCACCACCATCCTCACCCAGCCCGGTTTCCAGCCCTTTGAAACCTCAGTCATACAGAACATCAGGGAGCTTCAGGTAAACTGGGGCTTATAGACCCATTAGCAAAGCAAGGACTATTTTGGAGGAAAATCCGCCTAAATTGCGCTCCAATCCCACCGCCTTCTTAAAGGGGTTGATTGCACTCACGTAATTTTATCTTTCCCTGAGGACTCGAAGCAGGCGCTATCATGAACACCAACAGCGGCAGGAGGCCGTGCACTGGTCTGATGGGAAGAAGTTATGGCGAGGCGAGGAGCGCCTTAAGCCTCTGCGTAGCTATAACTGTCACACAACTGTTGTTGTGTACCTAGTTTTCTAGCTTCTTCCTTCTTCCTGTCACACAATCAGCGCTTCCCCCGCTTGCTGGAGTGTCTTCCTATAGGAGCCCCCATTCTTCACATAGTGTCACATTTCTTCTACTGTGTTTTTTTAAATCTTAAGAATACATTATTTTGATAATATTTAATAGATACCATTTACTGAGCACTTACTAGGTTCCATAGACCATATTCAGAGTTTTGTGTCCATTATCCCATTTAATACTGAAGCATAATACTCAAACATAAGGAAGACATACCCCCACGAGAGAAATGAGACCACCGAGGCCCAGAGAGCCGGGTGACTTTTCCCCAATTAGACAGCGGTTCTCCAGCAGACACATGAACCAAAGCTGCCCTCGAAGGTCACCAGCCTGGTCATTCCACAGACATCAAAAAAAATATCTACCAGAGCAGTAGCAAACAAACAAACGGTAACCATAACTCACCGCAAATTAATGAAGGTACCGGAACAGTCTTTTTGGAAACAATTAGTTGACTAACCTTCTAACAAGCATCCAAATCAGATCTAATTTCCTACATGCAAATTATTTCAAATTATTTCAGGGCAACAATCCAAGTCAATTGCAGGCGTGAGTACTGACAATGTAGACTGATTTGTTACTGTTCTTTCATTTACAAAGCACCGTGAGTGCTAACTGGCTCGAGGTCTGTCCTCTGAAACTCGGGTCCTGGCAGGCCTGCCCTCCTCGGAAGGCTGCTCCTGTGTGAGGTGCCCGCTCTCGTCGCTGCTTCAGTGATTAGCTGTGGTTCCCAGCCCCTCGTGACAGTGCCGGCTGGCGCCATCTGGCCTGGAAGGGACGGAGAGGACTGCCAACTAGGCAAGCAGCAGGGCACTCTGGTTTGTCTCTTCTTGCACATCTTTAGCAATCTCTGTTTGTCTGTCTCTCCCTCCATGATCATGTGTGAGAAACACAATCCTAAAATTCTTGCACGGTCTTTTGGATGGATCTTCTAAGGTTTGACCTGAGACTTTGATCATGTGACATGCTTCTTTGCTTATCTTATAAATTCACTACTTTCTTTACTGCCCATGTTTTGGCCTTTTTCCCCCCTCCCTAGACTAGAAGCAACCTTCTCTTGGTAGCAGGGCTCGCCATCTCTGGCCCGTCACTTAGACTAAATCTGCTCTCCACATGGCAGGGCCACGTCCAGACGCCAGCTGGAGACCTCTGTGCTCCACACTGGATCTGAGGGTTGGTGGGCTGCACCCCAAGGGGGTGGAGCGGCAAGCAAGCCAATGCTTCTTGCTAGCATTGCTCACCACTCATCCCAATGGCACGAGAGGAAGTGGCTGATCCTGAAAACATGGTCTCGTCTTTTTCATGCAATAAAAGAAATGCACACAAACAATGAGGAAGGCAGCACTTAAGCCACTCTCTCCTTTAATCACCTTCTTCCTTTTCTTGGCTGAACACTAGGCCTCCAAGAAAAGCTGGCTTTTTGTCAGATATGATCATGGCACCAAGCAGGTACCCCGCCGATCCCTAACGCTTGTCTGGTTTTAGATAAGATGACATATCGTATGACAGCTAATACTGGAAGGGAATTTTGAGCTCTTTTGAGAAAAGAGCTTTAATATTTAATTTTATTGTTAATATTAGTTATATATTAATACCTAAATATGAATTTGGTATTTGATATCAACATATTAACCAATTCTGTAGACTCAGAATTAGTACACCCAATATTATGCATAGGAACATAGGAACTTGGGTTCATGTAAGTTATTCTCTTCGCTCACAAGGACTGCATTTGAGGGCCTCCTTTATTCACTTACAAATATTGTGACTTTGGCTCTAGAATCAAAGGGCTTGTTGTTGCTTTTGTTGTTGCTGCTGTTTTAATCTCAAGCAACCAGAGCCAGCATCTGGCCTTCTTCCTCTTCTCCCTCCTCACTTCACTCCAACCCACACGCGGTCTTTTCAAGCACAGGGAAAGTTGTACACTCTGCTTCCCTGGGTAACTGAAGATTGTGGAAATGCAACAGTTGCTGAAATAAAGCAACCAGCCATCACCTGCCCCAAAGGAAGACTCTTCAGCAAGATTTTCTGCTTCTAAGGTCTTCACATACTGACCAGGCTTTGTCTTGGGTTGTAAGGAAGCTTAAAGGATGTTGTAGGGAAGAGATTGCGCTGGCATCTACCCCCCACCAGTGACAGACCCAAACCATGGATCAGAGCTCCGCTAATGCGAAGGCTCTTGCCTTGACCTCACGTCCAGCTATGTTCCGGGCCCTTACTTAAAATCACTAACACACACACACACACACACACACACACACACCCCGCATCAGCTCAAGCCAGCGCTCAGTAAGTACACGTGTTCTTGGAACCAAGCCATCTGTGTGTTAGAATGACATGCAAGTTACAAAGGAGTGTTTATATCTCACTTTGGTGTAATGTGAACATTTGACTCTTGAAAATCAGCTCTTGACAATGACTAGTCCTTCCTTTAAAGGATTTATTCTATTTCCAATGAAAGTCCTCAGCAGTGCACAATGAATTTATACGTTCCTGCAACTCCACAAATGCTATGAAGGTAAGACAGGAGCCAAACATGTTGAAAAATAGAAGCTTAAAGAATCTATCAATAGATCAACTGAAACCAGTTTGGCTCAGTGGATAGAGCATCAGCCTGCAGACTGAAAGGTTCCAGGTTTGATTCCGGTCAAGGGCATGTACTTTGGTTGTGGGCACATCCCCAAGGGGGCGGGGGGTCAGGAGGCAGCTGATCGATGTTTCTCTCTCATTGATGTTTCTCACTCTCTATCCCTCTCTGTAAAAATTCAATAAAATATATTTTTAAATAATCTAGATCATATCAAATAACTATATGATATTAGACCACTTTCAAATAACTTATTTTATTTTTACCTTCTTGAATAGAATTCTTGTTTTTCAAAACTGACAATTTAATAAACAATTTAGAATAGAATAGAATAGAATAGAATAGAATAGAATAGAATAGAACGATCATGCTGCTATTAGGAGCTATCATGGGTCTGGGAAGGCACCTTCCCTGCACCAATCGAAGACAGCAACAGCAGCAGCCATCTCTGTGCAGTGGTCCTGGTGAAATACAGATGTGCAAGGTCAGGTCCTGACCCAATCCAGCACACCGGGTATCACCCTTCAAAGGCAGAAGTTGAAACACTGGCCAGGCCGGCCCCAGGGGGGAAGAAGAGGAGAGCCATTGTCTTTGAGAGCTGAGGAGGTAATGGAAAAGGTCATTTCGGAGGTCAGAGAACCAATTCAAATGGCTCATCCATTCAAACACCTTCTCTAATTTTTTAACTACTACTTGTGGTGAGCACAGTTTGAACTCTCTATTTTGTAACTGTGAGCTTCTGCTGATGACTTCTTTCTCAGGCATTTGCTTTATTGCCCTAAATGTGTCTCATGTAAAGCCCCTTTGAAAAAGCTATAACCCATGATCACAGGGAAGAGGTCTGGTGTCATAGGTACCCCAGTTTGACTTGATTATAGGTCAATGCTTGCTAACAGGTCTATGAGAAAATGCCGCCAATCAGGATTCCTTAAAGGCCAAAATGAAGAACCAACAAGTTATTTTCAATATTTTTTTAAATGATGGAACATGCATGTTTATGGATACTATGGCCTCCAAATAAGTAAAATGTTAAATCTTTTTATAGCAATACAGATTATGTGGTACTAATAAAAATATGTAGTCCAGCTGGTAAGACTCAGTGGTTGAGCATTGATCTATGAACCAGGAGGTCCCAGGTTCAATTGCCCGGGTCGTGTGTGGGCTCAATCCTTAGTGGGGGGTGTGCAAGAAGCATCCTGATTCTCTCCCATCATTGATGTTTCTAGCTCTATCTCTCCCGCCCTTCACCTTTAAAATCAACAAAAATATATTTTTAAATATATGTAAAAATGATATATTAATAATATCCTTGTAGACAGACAATATTGCCAGTATGGAGTCCATGGGGAAGGATAATATACAAGTTCTCGAAGTTGGCGTGAGAGGAACAGACAGGAAACCTAGATTTAAGAAAATTAAGGAAGTAAAAGGTAGAATAATGGTGATGAAAGAGGCTAGACTTTGGGTGGTGAACACACAATACAGTATGCAGATATTGTAGTATAGATTTGTACATTATATAATTTTATTAACAAATGTCACCACAATAACTGCAATTAAAAGGGGGAAAAAGCATGAGAATACCAGTGGCAAAACTAGCCCTCCACTACCCGACCTCAGAAGGTGCTGGGATGAAATGTTCTGTCTATGAACCAGCAGACATCAGACACCGAACCAGCACGTCTCCTTCCCATCTCCACCTTATCATCAAATCCAAACCAAGTCATCCTGGTGACAGTTACAGACTGGAAGGTTTGGTTATCAAGGCATGTGTCTTAAGGAAAAGCCCATCTTAATCAAAAACCAATCTCCAATTCATAAATTCTTGATAATACTGCCATTTCTACTAAAGCAGTCATAACTTTTCACAAAACTGAGTAGGTGATCTACCCATTTACCCATACACAAGGTGGGGCCTAAGTAACGAAACTGATTCCATAGGCCGGTCATAAAAACCAATTCCAGTAACTATTCCTACCCGATATGTAAGACGCCAAAAATGCCTTATGTTTCCAATAGACCTCCATAGGTCTCAAAGCTATTTCTCGGGAATATTTTTATTTCAGCCTATATCTGCATAGTGTGAAAATTGAACAAGGACCAATCCAGGTGAAAGCAAGCTTATAACTCTCAGCAGACCTGGTTAACTCTAGAAATGTAATAAACACCAAGCTAATGAGAAAAATAGAAGCGTTGTGTCATCTTCAATGTATACCTTCTTTTAGGAACAATAATCCTCGAGTTTAATGCATCTACAGTGTTTTACATCATGGATGTAGATTTTTTAAGGTGCTAATTACCTTTCTCTTCCCAACCAAAAGAAAGCAATAATTTTCCAGATAAAAAGGGACTTGCTTCCATTTTAATCCATTGTAATACTGTAGCTTGTGATTTTAAAAATGTACTAAATTTTTCAGTTTTCACTGCCTCTGAGTCCACGACAAATACAATAATCTTGTGAAATGTTTCCAAAGTACTTCAAATGTATGCCTCTGAGAACATTTTAGCTTTAAAAAGTTCATACTTATATCCTATGTATAGCTTACACGCCACAAACCACACTGCTCGCTCTCTGTGCTTTATATGACAAGCCGGATGATGTAAACTGTTGTTATCTTAATCTCTTTCCTGTTCTCTGATGAACATAATACAATAATTAGTATCAAAAGCTCTTCCACCAAGAGTTCACAGATTCAACTGCCAAACTGACTGTGGAACTTTCTTAGAAGTTCGTGTCAGGGACGGCTGAAAAGATCCCCACAGCTGATGGGCAATGTGTATGCGGTGAGTTGACGTAGCCTATGAGAGCAATGCCTTTGACACATCTTACACTTGAGCAGCGCCAAAGATGGCTCAAAGTCCTTATTGGGAAACAAAACAAATCACAAAGGTAATGGGCGAAAATGAAAGTCATCAAAGCACACATTAGTTTCAATGAAAAGGGATGACAGCACTGGCCTGTGTTGCTTTCAGTGGTTAGAGCGCCAGCCTGGCCACCAAAGGGTTGAATTCCTGGTGAAGGGCACATACCTTGGTTGCAGTTTCCATCCATGGCCCCAGTGCAGCAGAAGACACTTTCTGATTTGGTATCAAAAGCTCCCCTGGCATGCTATGCACTGTTCTAGACAAGACCTCAAGCGAAACCTAATGGCTATGGTCGCCTCCCTGCCCTGCTGTCTCGCAGCCAGTCCCCGCACTCTAGTCTAGATGCCCGGTAAGACTACCAGGGGAAGGGCTTCTCCAGGAAACAATAGGAAAGAGGGAACGTGGGTGTGCGCATGCCTTCAGGAGACAGGAGTGCTACAGTCTAGGGAAAGCTGTGACATCATGAATGGCACAAAGCTGTGACATCATGAATGACTTTGAGCCATCTTTGGCACTGCTGAAGTGTAAAAATTTGTTATTACCAAACAAATAATCCTGTAAAATGGATTTCTTAGAAATTCAGATGAGATCACTTGACATAAGCAAAACATAGTAAGAGCTCACGCAAGCAGCCACACAAAAATGAAAACATTCACCTGGCTGGTATGGCTCAGTGGACTGAGCATTATTCCATGGGCCAAGAGATCTCGAGTTCGATTCCTGGTCAGGGCACACGCCAGGGTTATGAGCTCTATCCCCAGTAGGGGGCATGCAGAATGCAGCCAGTGAGTCTCATTGAGTTTCTCTCTCTCCCTCTTCTTTCCTCTCTAAAGTTCAATAAAAACATGTTTTAAAAAAATCAAAATACTCCACTGCAGAGCACTCCCAGAGAAAGCTCTTGCAAAAAAAACAAACGTAATCAAAAAGACCAGAACAAAATTAGAGCTGCAGGACCCTGTGCATGATGGTCGAAGAAGGCAGAACTGCCCCTCCCAGCTGGCCCAGGGGAGAAGGGCCCTCGGACCTGAGCGGGCCCCAGGCACAAGGACTATCTGCCCATAAAGCTTGCTCAACTGTACAGGTATCTAGGCTGTTTGGAAATCAGCTCAAAGCCTGAAAGCTATTCTCACTCCTGGTTGCCTGCCTCCCGAAGCACCAATAGACACCCAGAACACTGTGAGCAGCTACCAGTGCTATGAACTACGGTCTCAGTGCATTCTGGGGGTCGTTTTAAATGTTGACATATGTGACCCTAGCTAATTCATTTTAAGTGCTCTCTAAACGCTATACCAATTTCTAGCCTACCAGCAGTGTGTGGGAAGTTCTTCTGGCTCTACAGACTTGCCAACACTTCATCCTACCAGACCTTTCCATTCTTTTCGGTTTGATTTGTGTAAAATAGAATTTCACTGTGGTTTTAATTTGCATGCCTTTCAGGACTACCAAGGCTAAATGTCTTATATGTTTCTGGCTACTTGCATTTCCTCTTGCAGAATTTTCTTCACATACCCTTTGCCCATTTTTATTTTTCTTGTTTATATATAGTTTATTTTTCTTGTTTATATATAGTTCTTCACATATAGTTCTTGGGTTTATTTTTCTTGTTTATATATAGTTCTTCGCATATTCCTTTGTTGGTAGAACGAACCAGAAACATTTTCTCTAAATTCTGTTTATAGTTGTACAAAAGTGTTATATTCTTATGTAATCAAAATATCAACCTTTTCTTTTGAGCATTAGCTGTGCTCTTTATAGCTCCTTTAAGGACATCCTTCCCAACACTGAGCTCATGAATACATATTTCTTCTTCTCTTATAAAAGCTCTACCTTTCACATTTAGGTATTAATTTACTTAAAATTTTGTTTATAATTGTGAGGATCTAACTGCAATTTTTATATATGGATAGCCAATCGGTTTTGCTCTAAGTTACCTTAAAAAAACAAAACAGCACAGCACAGCTGGTGGGGCTCAATGGTTGAGCACAGACCTAGGAACCAGAAGGTCAAGATTCAAACAGGGCACATGCCAGAATTTCAGGCTCAATCCCCAGTAGGGGGCATGCAGAAGCAGCCAATTAGTGATTCTCGCTCAACATTGATGTTTTTTCTTTCTCTCTCCCTCTCCCTTCTTCTCTCTGGAATCAATTAAAAAATTATTTTTAAAAAAGAAAAACTTCCTTGGTGGCCCTTCTCACAGGTATTGCAATGCCTTTTTTTTTTTTTTTTTTTTTTTTTTGCCATTGGATGAGAATAACTAAAGAGAACTGATGTCTTTTCCATCTCTGTGTTTTAGAACCTAATGCCCACTCAGCCAAGGTACTGACTCTGTTATTAAAGTATGAAGACTCTTTCTAAAGATACACTGAGGGTACGGGAACGTTGTTATCTCTGAAGCACTCACTTTACCTTTTATCCTTTTTCAACGTTTTTATTTCTCAATTACAGTTGACACTGAATATTATTTTATATTTGTTTCAGTTGTTCAGCATAGTGGTTAGACATTTATATAAGAAACTCTCACTTCTTATGTGTAGAAATCCTCAATGTAAATCAATCTGTGATTCTAGCTAAAGAATTAATGTGAAATTCAAAAGGATTTTCCCAAAGAAATGGGGAGTGAGTCTTATAGACGCCTCTCTGTTATTTCTCTGAAATCCAGGAATTAACACTGATAGTTTGACAAGCATTCAGGTCTGCTCACTAAAAACACCCTGGAGGTAGCCAGGGCAGTGCTGGGCATGTGCAGTGAGCGCACTCGCCCGTTTGGAAGAGGGCAGTGTGGGCACTCAGAGGGCAGCGGCTGGGCCTTTCCCGACACCCAGGTCTTGCCCTCACACTGAAGAGGGCAATGGGGAGGCAGAGTCCAGCTAATCCCAATGCAGCAACAACACATGAAGCAGGTGGCTTCTAATCATCCTTCCAGATGAGGGTTAGATGCTTGAGATGGGGCTGAAGCAGAGGCAAGATTGGATGCTTTAGGTAGGCAGACAGGAATTCCAGCAGGCCGGCCCACAGCCACTTAAAACCTGTTTCTTTGTTCTTTATCTAATTCCTGATGTTTTGAATCATCTACTCAAATGTCCTCACTTACATTCAAATATCACCACCCCATTTGTGTTAAATAAATCATGCCACAATTGCAAGTCAAATTACACAAAATTGATGTTTAGAATGTCAGCATTTTATCTCATATCCCATGGTTGTCATCTCAAGGTCATTTGGAAAACATGTATCTGCCTCTTACCAACAATAGGGACACTCACTAACACAGGGGGATGTCACTGAATAAGATAGGCCCCATTCCTTTACACAGCTCACAGCTTTGTGAACAAATCAAATGACTGCGACACAAAAACATCATAAATATTATAGTCAAAGAGCCGAAACCGGTTTGGCTCAGTGGATGGAGCCTCAGCCTACGGACTGAAAGGTCCCAGTTTCGATTCCGGTCAACGGCACGTACCTTGGTTGCGGGCACATCCCCAGTGGGGGGTGTGCAAGAGGCAGCTGATTGGTGTTTCTAACTCTCTATCCCTCTCTCTTCCTCTCTGTAAAAAAAAAATCAATAAAATATACTTTTTAAAAAATATTATAGTCAAAGAGGATCTCAAAGGCTGCAATGACAAACAGGGAGTTAACAGAGGGTCAGAGTGATAAGTGAATATATCTTAAGGAATTTCAGCCTTTGATTTGGACTTTAAAAACCAAACTTTTTATTCATTATTTCTAGTATGAGAGTTTGTGATGGTCAAGTATGTAACTTTACATGCCAATGATATAATTCTTAAGAAACTAACTTTCTGAGCAATGACAATCAGAAATTAAATGTTAAATGGTTCAAAGTTGATACACTGAACAAAGGACTATTATATCAACCATTAATCATTACAAAGTAAAAAAAAATTATTTTAATCTGTTTTATTTATTTCAATGAGGAAGAGAGAGGGAGAGAGAGATGATGAGAGAGAATCATTGATCAGCTGCCTCCTGCATGTCTTCTAGTGGGGACCAAGCCCGCAACCCACGCATGTGCCCTAACAAGGCATTGAACTGTGACCTCTTGGTTCATAGGTCAATGCTCAACCACCCAGCCATGCCAACCAGCACAAAGTAAAATTTTTAATGGAATGGCATCTTCCTTCAAGTAGGCTATTCCATACATGCAGAAATACAATCCAGTTCACATCCACAGTGACAGCAGAGACCACGTGTCTGTCACAGGGCCCCTCCATCTCCAGGACTCAGGAAAGAGTAAGGAAGCAGAGAGATAGCCAGTGAGGGCACACAACAGTTCCTGCTGACATTGGGTGGCCCAGGTGTCAACGGCGCCAGCTTCCCAGCAGCCATCTACCTGGAGATCACGGGCTGGCTCCTCCTGAAGCCGCACTCCCAAAAGTGGCACTTCCCCAAAAGCCTGAAACTACGTCCTCTCTCCCTACCAGGGAGCTAAGGAAGGCTGCCGAGGGTCCCAGGAAAACTAACACCTCCTCTCCCAAGTGAACACCTGGGACACCTCTGGCCCCACGGAACGTCCTGAGGATTCTTCATGGGACCCAAGCTTCCATGCGATGAAGAGCCAAACCTTACTGACTATACTGAGCACGTGTGTTTACACATGTCAGGAACAGAAGGGGCCAGAACTCAGTGTAACAAAAGTACACGCTAAATCCTCTTGCAACCAATGTAATGACTTTCATGGAAAATATGACTCCATCATGAACATGCACTGCTATTTGCTGAATAACATATTTACGATCGTGATTCCTGCACACTGGCTCCAACAGTTGCAAACACAGGATGTTGTCAAACACAGGATGAAGCTGGGCATTTAATTCGGTACATTTATGCATCTGTGCCGCAGAGGAGGGACAGAGACTGCGGAAGGTATTACTCCTCTGAGTGCTGCATGATGCATGCTTAGTGGTTTGGGTCCTTTCAACAGAGTCCTTGGTCTAGCCCTAACCTTCCACATACTTTACATACAAGGGCAAGAAAGAGACAAACTTTCATTGCGGATCTTCTACAAGTGGAGCATTTCATGCATTATTCCCTAACATCTTTGTAGTGATGTCATCCCCCCCTTAACAGATGAGAAAACTCAGGCTTACAAAGTATTGAGAACTTGACAAAAGTCATATAACCAGTAAACATTAAAGACAGAATTTTTAATGACTCCGAGTGTCTTGATATTTCCAGAGCTTCCTTCCCATCCCCATGAATAAGAAATATAGCAAAGCAGGACCTAACGAGAGATATTCAAGTAAAAAAGGCACCAAAAACAACCCTTCCCAAACACAGTGTTTGTATGATACCCATGATGTAGGGTTACTTTGTAATTCACCAAAACAGCGTTCCACCCGCATGGACAGAGGACTAGAAATCAGTATTCATTTCACACAGTCTTTACAGAGGATGTTGCATTTCCTAATATTCTCTAAATGTCTTGTGATAGAAGGAAGCTAAGAGGAAATAGCAGAGCCACAACACTCTAATTAAAACATCTCCTTTGAACTTGGTAGTTTCTGCATATTTTATGAGGTCAAAGCCACAATATTACTTTAAATTCATAGAACATTATGTCATGATCACCACTATGCATTTTAGACTCATTACTTAAGATCCAATGAGTATATGCAGGGGAGATAAATGGTGATGGCAGGGGACTGGACTTGGGGTGATGAACACAATACAACATGAAAAGGATGCACTATAGAACTGTACACCTGAAACCTATATAATTTTATTAACTAATGTCACCCCAATAAATTCAAAATTAAAAGCAAATGCAAAAAAAAAAAAAAAAAAAAGATCCAATGAGTAAATCAGCAGTCATATCATTTCAAAGGAAATCTGTTTTGATTAGATTACCTGGATTTTCTATTGATTTTTGACTTGTAAATTTTTTTTAAAAAAACTAGGTCATCAGTGGTTCTCTGAACTAGATAAAAGCACAGGGAAAACACTAAAGTCTCGGTGATCATTCATGGAGCTCCTCTCGTTCCTTTTCATCAGAATACCAGAACTGCTGCTATCACCCCCATGCTGGGCCATGCCCGTCTGTCCACACACGGAGCTACAGGATCTAGCAATCTGTCATAAAGAGGACACGCTAAGATGGCCCGCCACAGGGTCAGGCCGCTTTGGCACTAGGAAGAGATCCATCGAGTTGCTCTAGTTATTTCAGCGATTAAGGATGTCCTGCATTGTCTATTTTAGTATATGTGCTGCCGAAGCGAGCACCTGCATTGTCTATTTTAATGAATATCTAAAATGACCACAGCAACATAAGTTTAAAAAGGAAGATTGCAATTTTCTGACCAAACAGGAGGCAGTGGTTCAGTGTCTTGGGGAAGTTATTTGGTAAACGTTTGCGTTCTTGGGCTCAGTAATTTCAATTCTAGAAATCCACCTTAAGGAATAATCAGGGAGGTGATCAAAGATCTATAATAATCTATAATAATAAAAACATAACATGCTAATTAGACCAGACAGCCAAATGACCTTCTGGATGAAGCCGGAGCGGTGAGGGCCAAACCCCTTGTACGAATTATGTGCATCAGGCCTCTAGTATATGAATAACAATGTAAGTTACTATTGATAAAAATAAAATCATGAAGAAATGTAAATATTTAAAAATTTTAAATGTTTGAAAATGATACAGCAGGAACAATTCTTACAATACATTTAAAAGTCACGTTTTCCAAAATATTTTATGACATACAAAGCTAAAAAAAAAAAAAAAATTCAAAGCTGTATCTACAACATGAACTCCGTTTTATTTTCTTTTAATAATTTTAAGACAAGGCATAGGATCAAACATTGAATGGGCGGGGGGGGGATTATGGATGATTTTCTTTTCCTCCCTATGTTTTCAATTTTTCCAAATCTGATACAATGATTTATAGACTAAAAAAACTATTTGAAAGGTTACATTTACTTCAGCCTCATATTAGCTTGTTATATCATTCCAACTGGCAGCAACAACATAAAAAGATCCACTAAACAAAAGAAGTCACTTCTACGAATGTGAATCCATCGTGAACCGGGGCCAGCGGATCCCGAGAGCTCTCTCAGGCTGAATACTAATGCTGGGAGCACTAATGGGATGGAACCAGGATGGCATGAATAATACATTACTTGCACCAATCAATGTTACACTGGTACAGGCTGATGGAAATAAATGCCCAGAGTAAAACAGAGGAAGAAATTTCAAATTCAAGTTCAGTATAGGAATCCTTCCAGTATCTCTAGCGGGTCAGGGTAGGGGCAAATTGCTGCACCTCCGCCAAGAGAAGGTAAAAATTGGTAACAGGGGTTTCTTTCTCTGCCACGTGGTGATGTATGGGAGCAGGACATTCCACAGATGGCTATCGTGGAAGGTTCATTATTGCTTCATATACATTTCCTCTTTATATACATAAAGATGCATAACCCTCAATGAAAGATGTGTCTGATACTAGGAAATGTAAAAGTTTAATCACCCATCTCTGCAATTGGCACAAAATTGTATGCCTTGAGCTCACACAAAGACCAGAACTACGACAGATGAGAGTTTCCTGTGGCACACGTCCTCCTGTTCCTGAGCCAGGGGTCTAGCGTGCGGCCCCGAAGGAATGAGTCACAGCTCTCTGTCTGCAGCTTCAGTGGCGAGGGGATGGGTGAAGCAGCCTCAAGGAAGACAGATCCCTCTCCTATTCACATGCATGGCGGTTCCTTCTCAACTGGCCCTCTGAATTACAGAATAGATCAGTGCTGAGAGAGATAGATAGATAGATAGATAGATAGATAGATAGATAGATAGATAGATAGATGAAGAGAAGAGAAGAGAAGAGAAGAGAAGAGAAGAGAAGAGAAGAGAAGAGAAGAGAGGATAGGAGCCAGTAAATGACTCCTTCACTCTAAAATCCTACAGGGAAACTCTTAAGGCAAAATGTTCCATACAGGATTGAAACCAAGGGGAGGGCCACCTTGGAAAAAATGAAAAGCGTTTTTATCATTTTTTAAAATGTCCATAATAACTCTCCCATAGCCCTATTAAACATGATATAATTTTTATTTCAAGTTGTCTTCCATTATGAATGCTAAAATATACAACTTTATTTTCCAAGAGCATTTTTTCTGCTCACTTTTTGGGGTCAGAACAAGAAAGAAAAGAAGCAAGGCCGTCTTCACAGTTTACCACGTTAGCAAATGGCCCAGAAGAACACCTTGAATTGGATATTAGCTACTTTCCCACGGGACCCTTTTGGTTTGTCATAAAAGACACAGGAGATACAAAATTATATCCCAAGGGAATTACACAGCAAAATAAAGACTTTTGAGAAGAATTTTAAAAATAAAAAACCTGGCACACGTACAGGACAACATGGACTAAGTTTCTTGGGGACAGTGTCAAACCTTTTCCTTTGGTGACCTTCACAAGGAGAAAGGCAATCCTCAAGGCTTTCTGGCTGACATGGGAGCTGGCAAGCAGTCCTTGGTTTGCCTTTTCCTCCCATTTCAATGTGAATCCTCTTGGAAGCGCACACAGAGAGGCCCAAGCACAAAGCAGTGCAAAGTAAGAATATTCACCAACCAACACCACGTGTCAGGAGTAATTTCTCCTAAACGTGAGACTGGCTTTGAACGGGAAAGCCACTGAGCGCTGGGCCTTCAAAAAGTCTTCCACCAAAACCCACATCTGTCCCCTGACTATGTAGGTATAGCTGTGTGAACTTTTTAAGACCACATGTTCTCAACTTATACGACAAATAAAAATTAATAAAAGTGCATGTTTGAAAATCGTGCTTTCTGGCAAGTAAAGTCACTCTCCCAAACAGCTGCTGTACCACTACTGTGTCAGAGGAAAATCAAAATTGAATTTGTAGAGAATTCATAAAATCGTGAGAATATTAAAGATAGGCACCCACTGCCCAACAATCCACCTTCTAGGTCTTTTAATTATATTTTTTAGCCTGGAAAGTACTCATAGTCCCATTTTACAAAAGCAAAAGCTGAAGCCCACGGTCACCAAATATGGAGCAGGATGCTAATAAAGGTCACACTGCCTCCTGAGCCTGTGCTATTTTCACCAAACCACACTGCATCATCCCAGCACTCCAATGCATGTGTTGGCCAAGCTGCATTCAAAGACAAATTTATAGCCTTATGTGCCTGCAGTGTTCTGGGAGAATAAAAATAAATTATGCAAGGAGTCAAGTAAAAAGTTGGAAAAAGGAACAAAACAAACCACAGTAGGCAAGAAAAGAGGTTAACAGAGTGTAGTAAATTGAAGAATATTTAATAAATAGGGAATAGCCTGGCTGATGTGGCTCAGAGGTCACTGGTTCGATTCCCAGGCAGGGCACATGCCCGGGTTATGGGCTCAATTCAATACAGATAAATCAATGTTTCTATTTCTCTATCCTTCTCCCTTCCTCTCTCTCTAAAAATCAATTAAAACCTATTTTAAAAAATAAATATATAATAATTCTGGTTGAATTTTTTAATTCCCGAGGCAAACTACTCTTTTTTTTTTTTTAAACGGGATATGTGAGGGCAACACAAAATTAAGGAAGAAAAGAAGATATAACAACAATTAAGAGTATAAGGATGGCATATTTTTAATGGAGAACTACACATATTCTGGAATATTCCACAGTGCGCTTCTAGTTCTATATAAAGTTAATGGATGCTCTGCAAAGAAAATAAAAAGGAAGGAAAAAGATAATTTTGTGCCCTGGCAGGTTTAGCTCAGTGGATAGAGTCTTGGCCTGCGGACTGAAGGGTCTCAGGTTCGATTCCAGTCAAGGGCACACGCCTGGGTTGCAGGCTCGATCCCAAGTAAGGTCATGCAGAAGGCAGCCGATCAATGATTCTCTCTCATCATTGATGTCCCTCTCTCTCCCTCTCTCCCTTCTTCTCTGAAATAAATAAAAATATATATTTTTTAAAAAGAAAAATTTAGTTTCTGAATTTGAGAAATGCAAGGCTAAACTAAGTAAACAAGTTTTGTCTGGCATGCCTCCTACTCTCTCTCATGAAAAAGTGTATTGTTAATCTCCAAAAGGATAATTATTTCTTTTTAATGTTTTTGATTTTGGAAAGAGAGGAAGAATGAGAGAGGGAAAAAGGGAAACATCAATGTGAGTGAGAAACATTGATCAGCTGCCTCCTGCATACCCCCTACTTGGGATCAAGCCCACAACCCGGGTATGTGTACCGACCAGGAATCAAACTGGCAACCTCTCGGTTCATGAAGATGCTCAACCGAGTGAGCATTATTTGATGGTGGGATCATTTCATAGGGCAAGAAGCATTATTTGATGGTGGGATCATTTCACAGAACATACCCTTTAAAAAATATTTCAGTGTAGAAAAATGCACAAAATGTACTTACAAAGCCAGCCTAACAATGGTATCAAAAAATCCATCAAGAAGTACAATAAAAAAATATCAATTGAAAACCAGTATAATACGCTGTGGAGGCTAATTAGACAACTATGTGTCAGCCAACAAGAAAACTACCATCTCTTTCACAGATCTGTACCTTAAATATTTTTCTCTTTTTAACTTCCACTGAAAATGGTATCAACGAAAGCAAAGTTTAAGTATTTTATCCTTTGTCAGTTGACACTGGAAGACAAGATAGTGTTGCAATTTTCCATCCTCAGCTGGGTTTCATTTACATGAGGAATGTGGACCCTATAAAGCCAAGTCAATCATGATCCCTGGATTGAGGGAGTGGAGGAAGAGGGAGGAAAGTAATTCTCTCCTGTTTTGCTTTAAATAAAAAAAAAAAGTCTAAACTATCCCATCTACTTGGGGCTGGATGAAATTCTGGAAACCCATAAAACGCTGAGGTGTGAGAAGAGGATGAGGTGTGAGAAGAGGGTGTGCAGTGATCCATTTTCTCTCGATTGGAATTGTCGATTAGGGTGGGCCCGCCTTGGCAATAAAACACTCCTAAAGCACAATAACTCATGTTGACTTGATGGGAGATAATACCCTGTAACCACACTGTCAGAAATCAATAATGCAAATACGGCTGAAATCTACGGTAGCATTTGTGTGGGCGGTGTATCTGTGCACGGGAGTATCTGTACAGCTGCTCCTCCACGACAGTCCGGGGTCCTACCTGTGGTTCTGGTGCAAATATTAGCACTGTCTCAGCCACTCTAAGCTCATACTAAGCACCACTAAGCTCATACTAAAACCTCAAGTTGTGTGTGGTGTCGGTGTTGATTATTTTGGAGGGGGTGGGAGAGTGCAGTATGGAAAACAGACCGGATACCGAAGTCAGACCTACATCCCCACATTTAAGTCATAGCTCTGCTGTGACCTAGGAGAGACTTCCTGCCTCATCCTCAGCCTCCTCGGACATAAAATAGAATAGCAGTCACTATTTCCGGGTCATTATGAGTATTAAATGAGAGAATATTCTATACTGAGCAGAATAGTTTGTGTTTAGTAAGCACTCTATAACATGAATATTAGAACATGTCTTATATAATATGAATATTTTAACAACTACCTCACAAACCCCCAAGTTTCTGCACATATAAGCTGAGTATAATAATAATAATACCCAAACCCTGAGTGATAGGGAAGATTATAAAGAAGATTATACCAGCACAGGGCCAGGTATACAATAGGTGCCCCATAAATGTGCATTTCCTTCCTTTCCCCAAATCTGCAGCTCTGTTTCATTATGTAAATAGAAATGCTACACTTGGGAAAATGAAGCACAGAAAAGAACAATGGCGAAATGTATTTCTGTCTGAAAAAAAAAGAAAGCCTAAAAGGAGAGCAATAGGAACTGAGGTTAGTTGGCTCAGAGCAGCAGCATTGCAGGGAGATGTTGCAATACTCCACAGCACTTGGAAGGTGCTTGACTTTGGAGATGTTTGTAACCCTCTATTTTCCCTTCTCCATCGCTTTCCCCAGCCCTCACCCCACCCTAGCCTAGTCTTCTCAGCCAGTAGATATATCTAACCTGAAGAGATGTCCATTTCTCTCCAAGGATATATGGCAGCATTTCCTAACTCTGAAGAGTTGTCATAGTCTAGGGTTTTACCCTATTACTAACTAACAAGTTCATCTGCATGGTGTCACGGATGCTTGCAGAAGATTCAAGACTCCTGGCCCAGAGGCAAAGGGTTGTATTACAGCAAGAGCAGTGGCCAGAATGTCAGCATTGTCCTGCTTCCCAGGCCCAAATTCCCACAGGTGATGTGAAATGGGCCGGGGAACGCCTACATCCACACACGCACTGGACTGGGTGACGGGAGAAGAACCCAGAGATGGGAACCTAAACGTTTTTCTAGTTGTCGGTAAGGAACGATTACCTTTATTGTACTAGACAACAACCAATCTTCCCTTTGCTCCAGAGTGAGCTACTAGCTACTAGCTCTATGCCCCACAGCTATTGGTATTCCCTGTAAAAATATCCTTGAAAAGACAGTCCAGACCAAAGGCAGGCAGTGCCTCTGCTCACAAGATGTACAGAGACATGAGACACGGTGCAGAATTGTCTCCAACACCAGCCAGGCTCTCATGGAATGTGTCCCCTTTGCACACACATGCATGCACACACACACATGTGAACACACATGCACACACACACAGCGCTCTGTGCTTAAATTAGAGAAATATTAAACCTGGTTTTGTTTCCTTTTTAAGTTTCTTTAGAGAAGGACTTGTCAGAGCCTTTAAGAACCCAGGGTGGCTCAATGGGCATCTAACGGGAGGATATTGAATGCAGCGTGTCCACACCCATGTTTCACCAAACACCTATGAGAGTCTCCCAGGAGAGTATTCCTTGGATCGCGGTTTGGGAAGTCTGGGAAGGGGGAAAGCCGTATGCCCAATACCATCATTCTCCCTTGTTCCAGGTTAGCTAACATTTTCCCATTTGTTTCCTGAAATCCTAGGTCCACAGGGGAGGGTTCATACAAAGAAATGCTTTTTTAAAGTATTAAGTTAGTGAAAGCAAGAAAATAAAGAAAGACGGCAGGGTCCCTCTGTGCAAATGAGCCCTTAAAATAACCGAGATAATGTGGGGAAAGTGTTCGGCCCGCGCTGGCACACAGCGCGTCCCGGCCCTTCCATCCGGCACCCACAGGCCCTCTTTGTGGTAACACACTGGATTCCTACAACAAGCGGCCGGTGTGGCCGTAGGAACATCAGGTCACGACGAGCGAGTTTTCCTTCTCTGATTCTACTACCGTACATTTTCCTACATGCTCTGTTTCCATTCCCCCGGTGCCAGTGTTTTACTCCACAAAATCCGGCCTGACGAACCCCTGGGTTTATTTTCATCTCCACTGGATAAATGTTACTCAAAGCCAGTCTTCCTTTTTGAAAGTTTTCTTTTTATGTAAAAATTAGTTCCCCGTTTGTTTAGAGGAACTAATTCAAAGTCCCTGTGTTTGCGCTTTCATCTCCCCCCCACACCCCTCCTCCCTTCATGGGGCTGCCACCGAAAGGTCAAGCTGGCTCTCGTGAGCAAGAGGCCAAAGACATTGGTTTAATTATCTGAAGCTCGACATCAAAATAAAACCTGAGGCCTGCTTGGTGTGTCAAAGCCAAGGCCATGCCAAGGTGGCCTGAGCAGGTCCCGAAAGAGCTTTCTTCATTTGCTGCTTCTGCCAGCTCCTCCCATGGGGCACCTCGTGTGCTCCTGAGGCCTCTGGAGGAGACACCTGGCAGGCACGTTGGCCTCTGTCGCTACGAGATACCCACCACTGGGCTGCACTGCTCTCAAGAGTGTGCCTGTTTGTGCTATCATCCTGCTTTGAATTAATTGATGATAAACCCCTGAGCAGAGCTGTCTAGGAGAAGATGCTAATCCCTGGGTCAGTAACCAGTTTCTGAGTTCAGGCATGGGGTGAGGAAGGAAGACCCACTCTCCAATTATACCAGAACTAGAGGCCTGGTGCATGACATTTGTGCAAGGCGGGGGGGGGGGGGGGGGGGGGGGGGGAGAGAACAGGAAGGGGAGAGGTATTCATGAGCCTGACCTGTGCCCTCTTGCAGTCCAGAACCCCTCGGGGGATGTCTGACTGCCCGTTTTGGCCCACTCCTAGCAGTTTAGGCTCTGAGGGAGCACACTGACCACCAGGGGACAGCTCCTGTGTAGAGTGTCTGCCCCCTGGTGGTCAATGCACATCATAGTGACCAATCATTCCACTGTTCGGTCAATTTGCATATTAGGGTTTTATTATATAGGATGGTGGATAACAAAGTGACTGAAAGCAAAATCATCTGGTCTTCTGTTCGAGTCCAGGAGGTGAGAATGCCCTTCAATAAAAGCTTTTCTCCCTCATTGCTCAGTTTCTTGTCTATAATACAATTCCACCCTGCCCTGTAGTTCACAATTTACAGAGATTAATGAACACTCATAAAATATTTATTTTATGCCAAATAAATCATAAAAGGCTTTTTTTTAACCATACATGATGGTGAGTATACACTTTCACAACTGTTACCCTTTGACCAAATCCTTAAGTCAAGCTGTAAAAAACTTTGATTTCTCTGGCTTCCTAGCTTTTTCTTGAATAGCAGTTAAGCAAGAAAGTACATCTCCATTCCAAAATTTTAAAAGCAAATTTATAGAACCATGGGTGTAAAGAAACACCCCAATAAGAAATTTCCTTAAAGTGTAATTTTCAGACTAAAATTTTTTGCAAAATTGTGTCAAAACCTTTGATTAACACCTGATTTCATGCATTATTTGTAGATATTTTTCAATAATAAAAAAATTAATATTTTTTTATAATTTTGACAGGAAAGGAGAGGGAGAGAGAGAGAAACATCAATGATGAGAGAGAATCATTGATCAGCTGTCTCCTACATACCTCCACTGGTGAGTAAGCCTAGAACTCATGCATGTGCCCATGACTGTAATCAAAACCAGGACCCTCAGTCTGCAGGTCGATGCTCTATCCACTAATAGAGCACAATAATACAAATATTTAAGGTAGTCCTGAGGACTTGTCTTACTAGCATCATTCTCATAAGTTACAAGAGAGAGAAAGTTGCCAATCATTTCTCCGGACTTTGCGTCAGGATCACCACAGAACCTTTAAAAAAAAAAAAAAATCCCTTCTCTCTTGAAGTTCAGTGAATCCAGGGTGGGGTGAGGAATCAGAATTCTTAGATGCTCCTGAGTCAACCCAAGGCAAGTTTCAGAACTAGCTGCTCTGGGACTGAGGCTGTCCGCAGCAAGCTACAGCTAGCTGGTGGCAGGAAGCTGTGCTCAGGGTGGCTCTTCCTTTGCATGAGAACAGACAGCAGCCCTGGCCAGTTGTCCTCCATGGTTAGAACATTAGCCCACACACCAAAGGGTCAAGGGTTCGATTCTGAATCCCGATGAAGGGCACATCCTTGGTTGCTGGTTCCCCAGTCCCGGTAGGGGCACGTGCTGTCTCACCATGTTACTCTCTCTCTTTCTCCCCCTCCTCCCTCCCTTCCAATCTCCCTCTAGAAATCAATGGAAAAATTATCCTGGGGTGAGGATTTAAAGGAAAAAAGAGTAGAGCACAGTCTCCTCGCTGTTCCTTTGAAATGATGAGGCAATGAGTTTTCTCCCACTCTCCAGATGCCACCTTCCTGCAGTCACTTGTTCTTTAAGCACAGAATCAAAAGGGAAATCAAATTTTAAAGAATGTATATGCACGGTGTATGTGTGAGTGCTTCTAGCCAGAAGGTGATGAGACAGCAAAAGTCATCCTCAAGTAAAGTCCAGTTAGACAGTCTGAAGCCAGAGGCTGAAGCAAAACAATAAAATAAAATAAAATAAATGCCACTTAACTGAGTTAAAGAAAGAACCACATCAAGAAATTGTTTTAGAAATTTTACTGAACTTCCTTTTTATTTGACTTGCTGTATCTCAAAAATTGAATAAAAGTGCTTCTGTTTTATTTCTTTATTGATTAAGGTATTACTTCTTTTAATGCTCACCAAAGAGAATACTTTTACTGGTCACACATGTATTTTTAACCAAGTCGTGGCTGCCCCCGGGTGGCTGCTTACCCCAGTTACAAGTTGTTTAGGGGAGGTTTACATTGAGTCTTGAAAGAATATATTTCAAGTTTCATCTTTGAAGACCAGAAATTAAAGTTGGTTTCCAAATGTCCTGACATACTCATTCTTGTAAAGTGATATGTCCAGCCCTTTAATTTATTTCCTAGAGCGCCTACAATTTTTCAAGTTTACGACTTTGAGCAGTGTTGCTAAAATGGTGCAAGATACGTTTATGCTTTTCTTGTTTTCTAGGTTTGCATCTTCTTTACACACCATATAGAAGACCCTTAGCTCCTGCCAGCTACGAGAAGCAGGGTGTACCTGCCCACTGCGTCCCTGCAAGCCTGGCTGCCCCCGCCCCAGGAGCAGATTTCCGGCACGGAATCCAGTCCACAGCAGCGCCTCTGCAGCCAGACTTACCCACCGCCGGGCCTGCCACACCTCAGCCCTCAGCGGGCAGCTCCCATCCTCGCTCTAACCTGGCTCCCGCTTCCTGCCCTCGGGGCTCCCTGCTGCTGAGCCAACCAGGTCTGGATCCCGTCCTTCCTCCAGACAGCTGCCCTTCCTGGCAGGTGGCCCTGCTTCCGATGGGAGGGTCCTGATGCGATCGCCCTTCCCAGTCAGGGTTCCTTCAGAAATATCCGTATGTCAGACAGCATTCCAACAGGGGTGCTCCATACAAACTGAATAGCTAGTATTTATTAATCACTTTTATAAAAAAAAAAAAAAAACTTGATAAAAATTGTCTCAGTTTTCTGATAATCAGCTTTTCTCTTTGTGAAAAGCCAAGTATAACTTATATGCTTCTTTTCTTAGATTATCATGGTGTCAGCAGAGGGAATTATTATTCCTTTAAAGCAGAAACTTAAGTAGGACAATCAGAAGTACTAGGACCATGACAGACAGAAAGCAAGAAAAGTTGGGCATCTGTGGTCCTACTTAACCAATACTTTTAAAATAACCAAATTAAAGTTATCAGCACTACACTGGTATGCTCACATTCTAGAAAGAAAAAAAAAAAAAGCCCCCCTCTGTCCCAGAGCCTTCGAAAGAGAAGCTTCTGAGAGTAAATCGCCCACAGAAAGAAAAATCGGCCGATCTGCCACAGTAAATATTTATTCCTTGTGGGACACATCAAATATACAGCGGTCTGCACCGGAATAATATTTATCCACGCTGCGAAATGAGGGAGTTACATGTTACTGGGAAGCAGCGTGCCATGGTGTCTGAAAGGCAGAAACACACCGTACAAGTGTTACTGGAACTGCTGGTAGCTAACGGAGCCGGATTCACAAAGGAGCTATAGTAGCTATCACTACATATATTGACAGGGCACTTGTTAATAATTTTTTTTACATTAAAAAAAAGAACTTTCCAAAGAGTGCATGCCGTAGGACCCCATTTAAAAACATTTAATCTTTTTATTTATATCTACACACACTATAACAACACATTCACAAATCTAGAAGGATATATGCTAAATTTAAAATCTGATTTTTTTGAACAGCCAGTGTGGCTCAGTAGTTGAGCATCGACCCATGAACCCAGAGGTCACTGGTTCAGTTCCCGCTCGGGGCACAGGCCAGGGTGCGGGCTCAGTCCCCAGCGGGGGCCTGCGGGAGGCAGCAGATTGATGTTTCTATCTCTCTACCTTTCTCCCTCTAAAATCAGTAAAAACATATTCTTAAAAAATAAATTAAAATAGCAAAGTGTTAGAATACATTTTTTAAATTGTTATTTCTTTCTGGGGAGATGGGGATGGGGGTGAGGGTCATTTTTATTTTCATTTCCTTCTCTTTACTTACCTATACTTTCTAACAAACAAATCTGATAGGTAGTGCTTTTTGGGAGTTCTAGTTCAAAGGAAGGGAAATGAGATAGGCCGTGCTGGCTGATGCTGCCCGGGGCTCCCACATGTCCCTTCCTGAGGGAAGGTCGGTGCTGCTGAGGAAGGTAAGGAAAGCTTGGCTCACTCGAGCCTCCCGACAGGACCCAGGAGCGCTGCTCCAGAACCTCGATTGTTTGTTCTCGTCACTGTTGGAATCCAAAATTCCTCTCTGTCTCCACTCTGCAGACTGGGGAGAGAAGCGCACATGTGCAAGCACTGGCTTTTGCTGCTCTCTGCTGGAGCACACTCGGGGCTCGGTACAGAGCGATCAATGAAGAACGCCTCCTGAGGTCACTGCCACATCTGCTTGTAACGTGCTCACGGAGCTTTGCACGTTCCTCTGGGTAAACGGAAATACTCTTTATCTAATCAAAGGGACCCAGAGTACAAACACTCCCAGCAGGGACCACTAGCTCGCGTATTAACAGAGAGCTGGGCAGGGGATGGCTGATCAGGGTAGGTCGGAGGTCGTGTCTTTAAACGTTTGTTTTGCACCGCCTCACAGACAGGTCTTTTTCTCATCTCGGCCAAACAAATTCAGAGATCTATCTTCAATCTTACAAATCCCCCAGGTGTACCTAACTGGACTCCCATTTTGTAGCATCGTTTGTTACATTTTTTAAAATGAAAATAAAAACCCGAACCAAACTAAGGTAGTTTTTCGGTTTGTTGGGAAGCAGTCAAGGACTGACACCTGCTGAGCCTGAAGACCATCGGTCAGGCTTTTCACGTTTACTCCTTCTCCCAAAACACACCTGCCATCAACATTTAGCATGCAGCTAAGACCGGTGTGGCTCAGTGGATAGAGCGTCGGCCTGCGGACTGAAAGATCCCAGGTTCGATTCCAATCAAGAACATGTACCTTGGTTGTGGGCACATCCCCAGTGGGGGGAGGAGGGGTGTGTGCAAGAGGCAGCTGATCGATGCTTCTCTCTCATGGATGTTTCTGACTCTCTATCCCTCTCTCTTCCTCTCTGTAAAAAAAATCAATAAAATATATTTAATTTAAAAAAAAAAAAAAACATTTAGCATTCCGCTCTTTCGATGAAAAGGAAATCAATTTGTGTTGGCCCAAGATTCCAGAAGAGAGTTTAAAGAGGCCTCGGGAATGCAGATGCAATGAAAAAGCATTATGGCTACTTGTTTCCAGAATCTTCCAAGGGCAGTGAGGGGAACTTTCACCTTAGCCCTGTCTTAGGAGCTGTAAGCACAGATGTTTGCAGGAATCCCAACACCCACAAAATAACTCTCAATTTTTACTAATACCTGCTAAAATTATTTTTTAGCCTCTGTGTCTGGAATGACCCGCTCTCTTGACTGATAACCTACATAAGTCTCTTGAAGAGGGTTCACGGGGAAGTTTCCATAGAAGATTTCTTTGGCAAAAGTGAGCAGCAGCCTCCTCAGCCTCATCGCCCTTTCTATGGATGTCTCCGCTGCCCGATCCAAAAAGAGGCCACAGGCCACAGAGCTCAAGGGTGGGATGGCCTCGGCGTTGATACCTGCCAGAACCTTCCGTCAGGACCATCAGAAGGGGCGTTGCAGCCCGCCTGGTGTGGCTCAGTGGTTGAGTGTCGACCTATGAACCAGGAGGTCACAGCTGGGTTCCCAGTCAGGGCACATGTCTGGGTTGCAGGCTCACAGGCTCAATCCCCAGTAGTGCAGGAGGCAACCGATCAATAGTTCTTCTCATTGTTGATTTTCTATCTCTCTCTCCCTCTCCCTTCCTCTCTGAAGTCAATAAAAAAATTATTTATTTATTTATTTGTTTGTTTGTTTATTTATTTATTTATTTTTTAAAAGCAGTCAAATTGCACACTGCTGCTCCCATGTGTCTGGCGCTGGCCTGGCAGCAAACCCAGACCTCAGGGCCAAAATGGTCACGATCTTGTGGAGCAGAAATGACCTACTATAATACAACGGTAAATTATAAAATGAAAGTAAAAATAAAAACTGAGCACTGAAAAGGTCCAGGCACTGAACCAGCTCTTCAGTCCATTATATCACAAAATCACACAATGCCCAGAAAGGGGACATTATCCCCATTTCACAGAAGAGGAATTGAGGCTCAGAAAGCTTCAATCATTTGCCAATTGGTTAACTGTGAAGTTGGCATTGGAACCCAGATCGTCTGACCCTGAAATCTCTTTCAAGTCCACCAAACTGCCACAGAGATGCCAGTTCTTGTCCCATCGCAGCCACTTACAGGTGAAGGACTCTGGCCAGTCAATGAATCTTTGGAGCTTCTCTCTATTCTTCTGTAAATGGAGGTAACCAACCCAAATTACTAAGACTCCCTTCAACTCCTAAAATCCACTATTCTCAGGACCACTCATTTCTTCGTCTGCCACCCCCACCCCCCTGCTTTTTTTTTTTTTTTATGTGACCTAAGGATATAAATTCTCTAGGTTGAAATGATCCAAAGGTATCCTAAACCCTTCACATGTCTGTCTGTCTCTCTCTCTCTCTCTCTCTCTCTCTCTCTCTCTCTCTCTCTCTCGGCTACAATTGTCAGTAATATTCTCTCTCCCGGTCATGTTCAAGGTAGATACAGGTTATCAAATGAAAGCAAGCCAAATAAAGAACCAAGTGCTATGAGAAGATTTAGCATGGTCTTAAAAATTTTGATTCCCTAATATTATTATTTAGAGCCAAAAAAGAAAAAAGAAAAAATCTAACATATCTGAAATTAAATCATGAAAGGTGTTTTGCCACCCTACCCTACCACTAGGATCTGGTCTCATTTTATTAATGTACTAGAGGCCTGGTGCACAGAATTGGGCACCGGTGGGGTCCCTCGGCCTGGCCTGCACCCTCTTGCAATCTGGGGCCCCTCAGGGGATGTTGGACTGCCAGTTTCGGCCTGATCCCCAGAAGCCAGGCTGAGGGACCCCACCAGTGCATGAATCTGTACACCAGGCCTCTAGTATGCATATAAGATCTTTGGTTAATTTCTTCCTGCCCCCCCTCTCTCCTTCCTTCTGAAATGCATCAGTCTGTTCCATGTTTCCATGCCTGTGCATTGAGTGTCTGCCCCCTAGTGGTCAGTGCGCATCATAGCTACCAGTTGAACCTTTGAACGGTTGCTTGGGCTTTCATATATATAGATTGTAATCTCCAAGCATCTTTATCCAAGGTGACAATGCCTTGAATCTAGAAATTATTACATATTAAAGAGCAAATATTTTACTATTTTAAATGAAAATAAGATCCTCATTTCCATCAATTATTTAACTCAACTGTTTGGTCTTAACCAAAGTATGGCATTCAAAAAGCAAGCAATCCTTTTAAGGCTTATTTTCCTCAGTAAAACGTACATTCTACTTCATTATTAAGGTACAACTTAATTAAAACAAAACTCTACACCCACATGCTGTGTTTTAAACTACAGATATCTTCATTAGCTAACAAATGCTGAACCTGTGGGCACAGTCCTCCTGAACTGCTGTGCGTGATGAAGAATAATTAAGGCAGCCAGGGGCAAAAGGTTACTTAAGACTTGACTACAGTGTGAGCTTAAATTATAGGTTTTAAGCAAGATGCAAGGCCCAGTGCACATGAAAAAAAAGGGGGGGCGGGGCAATTTTAATGGAATGCAGAACAAATTAACTTTTTAACATTTAATAACACCCAATTGCATAATGGGATTTCGCTAAAGTGCTTGGGAGGCGGGGTGCCGAGAATAAAAGTAACACTGCGAAGCATGCTTGTTAACTGCCTTAAGTCAAAGGCATTATTAGCCACTAAACGCTGCAGTAAACCCACACTCTGCGACATGAAAGACTGCCTTCTGCCGCCTCACCGGACTGTTTTGTTTGTTGTTTCTTTTTAAAAGAGGGGAGAGATCAAAACCCTTTCAGGGGGTTTGTCAGCCTGTTCCCAGAATTCCTTCTCCACGCGTCCCGGGCCGAAAAGCCGCTGCGGCGTCACCCCCTGCCCCGTGAAGTCAACCAGCAAGGCGGCTGCAGGGCCTTAAACCGCTCTCCGGGCAGGGCCCCGGGCACCCGGTCCAGACCGGGGAGCTCACAGCGCAGCCTGCGCCTCTCGCTCATAAAGCAGCAACCGCGGGGCGCGGGGCCAGCCTTTGTTTCCATCCAATTAATGGAGCGAAGTGGTTTCCACTGTGAAAAGACCCCTGTGACCCAGCTCCAGAGCCTGACCAAGAGGAATGGGGCGAAGGCCCGAGCAAGAAGGCACTCGGCCGCCCTGGCCACACCCTCGGCCTCCCCAGGGAGAGGGTCAGCGACTCTGTTCCTCGTCCTCATTCTCGGGGTGAAAACACATCCATCACCTTCTGCTGACCCCATCTGTAATCCAAACCCTGCGTAAGCCTCCAGAGGAGCCAGCGCCTTGTAACTTTCAAGATACTGAGAGCTAATCTTACATTCCCCCCCGGGGGCCGGGGGCTGCATTCATTCCTTCACTCTGTAAAGGCTGAGGTCCCGCCCTGTGGCAGGCAATGTGCCCGGCAGACTGAAGGAGGCAGACACGGTCCCTGCACACTGCCACCTCTCGGTCAGCCTTCAGGCCAGCAGAAACACCGCCTTGTCCCTCCTGAAATCCCTGAGGAGCCTGGCTGAAGGAATGATCAGCCGTTACAAAGAGCAAACGGTGCTGACTTCTAAAGGTTGACAGGGAAGCTCACTCTGATTTGCCAGAAAATCTCCTTTCTGACAGTGAGGCAGATCCTAAAGCATCCTTCATTCCCGGGCCCCGGACACATGCTACTATGTGGTTACAGAAGCTTCGCCCTTAGAGCTGGAACAAAAACTCCAAGGCCCTCTCCACTCTGCATGGCAGGCAGCCACCCCTGGGGGGATGCAGGAGGCCTCCTGGCCGGGCAGCCTCGGGTGCAGAGCCTTAAATCTAGAAGGATGAAATTCTGAAAATGGGAAGTGTCCAACGTGAACTAATGACGACATTCCAAACGTATGTTTATTAGTGGGTGTTTAAACCCCTAGAAGGAATGTCCCCAGTGAGATAAAACTATAAACTGTGATTAGTTCACAAACCAGTCCTCAAAAGACTCTTCCAGCCCATTATATGCCAGAATGGAACTAAACAATGGTGTACATTGGAAATGAAAGACTAGCAGAAAATAACTGACTTATGAGGGGTTAGTACGCTGTTTACAATGAGAGTTTAAAACAGCTTGTGGACTAGACTCAAGGTGCACAACTCCTGAAAGTGTGTCCATGGCAGCTGTGTCCATGGCAGCTGTGTGTCCATGGCAGCTGTGTCCATGGCAGCTGTGGGGTGCACATGCCTCCCCAGCAGGCCTGGAAGCTGCCTGAGCAGAGCCACCATTTCTAATACGTCTCGTGTCCCTCCCCAGCTCCCCGCCCGGGGTCCCTAATTAATACTGAGCAAGAACGATGACTGGCAGATTTTCCTGGAAGGAAACCCAGGAACATCAGGAAAACAAATGCCCTACTCTTTCCTAGCCCCATGAAAGGGGAAAGGGCCAGTGGCATTGGCTGCTCATGTGACTTGGAGTGGCCATTTCCACCTGTCAGATGCTTCTGATAAGCAGTACCTGTGGGATAACAAGGAAAATCCCACTCGAGTGTAGACCGTGAGATGGTGGGGACATGACGTGACTGTTTTGTGAACTGTGTGGCCCTGACGACCAGCTCCGTGATCTGGCACAGAGCGGGCACTCAGATGTTTGCTGAATGAATGAAAGACGGCAGTGTCCAGGCAGCAGCTTTTGACGGGCCCCCGGGATCTGTACTGGTCAGTGTAGGGTTCTGAACCCTAAAATGGACATAGCTTCTCAGCTACCGTTCATTTTTCTAATTTTTATACATGTGGGTAAAAGAGCGGCTTCTCTTTCCTTTGAACTTCATAACATGGGAGGGAGAGGGGGAAGGCCGCACTAACTCGATGATAAAGGGGCCGGGACACAGTGGCGGTGGAGACTACGTGGATGACGGGACCGCAGGCAGGGGACAGCCGGCAGGGGACAGCAGGCAGACACGCGGGGGAGATGCAGGTCCGGTGCGGCTGGGATTTCGGACTTTTGTCAAGAGAAACCAAAGTGAAATTTTTAAATGGTTTTTTATTGTGGCAACAAGTAACTGTTTTCATAAAAACTCCGTGTTAGCCCATTCCGCTGTGGGCTCAGAGATGAAGGTGATTTTCCCCCATGCTCTTCCTCGAGGCCACAGAGCGAGGTGGGGAGAGGGCACGCCGCGCCCTGTAGGTTCACACAGGACCAAGAAGGCTGTGAGGCAGGGCTTCGGCGCATGGGAGGCTGAGCACACAGCCCCCAAGGCCCCTTCTAACCACACCTGGACCATCACTTTCACACTTTAAAAAAAAAAATGAAATCGACAGTGAAACCCAATACGTAGGAAGAATAAAACCGAGGCGCTCCGGATGACGTTCTGACCTCCCACCCTTCACCCTGACGGCCCGGGGCTCCCTGAAGCCCGAGGCGGAAGCCAGTGGCTGTGGGGGTGGACGACTCGGGGTGAAAGGAACGGAGACAAAGTCCAAGGCAAACTCCAAAAGGAAATGGACTTGGAGCCTCCATCTAAAGGGAAACTGTGCTTTGTAAAATGTTCCATTATGAAGTGCTGAGCGTCGGAGCCAAAGGCAGGAAGACACCTATTAGCAATACAAGCTGCGAACGACAGTTTGCCCGCAGCCCGTGGGTTCAGAAAGCGTGTTTAAGAGCTGGTGCACTACCAGGCCCAGAGGCAAACTGGATAAGACCACGGAGAAACTGGGCATTTAGTGGGAGTTCTGTACTTTTTTAAAAAATATGTATTTTTTTATTGATTTCAGAGAGGAAGGGAGAGGGAGAGAGAGAGAGATAGAAGCATCAATGAAGAGAATCATTGATCAGCTGCCTCCTGCATGCCCCCAACTGGGGATCAAGCTGCAGCCCGGGCACGTGCCCTAACCAGGTCAATACTCAACCACTGAGCCACCCCAGCTGGGCAGAAGTTCTGTAATTGGCACATATAACATTGGAGCTCAGAGGGACTAACTCATCCCAAAATCTGACAGCTTTCAGGGCCATGGCCACACTATAAACTCACACTAGAGCCAGAAGACACCATTTTTACCTATAAAACTGGCAAAGATTTTTTGTGTGTTTTAATGATAATTCCCAGTGCTGACAGAAATGCTGGAAGCGGACTTTCTCGAATGCTGCTGGAAGGGGTCAGCTGATACCACCTTTCTGAAGGGAACCAGGTATCAGGAGCCCTTACAGATCCACGGAAACCCGCCCATCACTTCCACGTGTGCAAATGTATCCTGAGCAAACGGTTATGAACGTACTGAACTTTACCTCCAAAGATGTCACTGCAGCATTATTCCTAGAAATCAGGACATCAAAGCAGCCCATCTATTCAACACCAGAAAATTGGTTAAAGTAACTTTGGCATAGCCATCTTATGTAGCATTAAATGTGATGTTATAATAATATAGGTAATGCCATAGGAAATATCCCTGAGATGAAATTAAGAGGAAAAATAGGACTATAAGCATCCTTTTCTACAAGGATGACAATTTTTACAATAATGCACTCTGAGAAAAATTGGAAGAGAAATGCTCACAGGGAATGATGGGTGTGGTTTTTTTTTTAATGTTTTTCTATTTTAATGCAAAATTTCTACCATAACGGTATTTAATATAATTCTTCATTATTTTATTTTTTTAAATATATGTGCCCGCAACCAATGTACATGCCCTTGACCGGAATCGAACCCGGGACCCTTCAGTCCGCAAACCAACGCTCTACCACTGAGCCAAACTGGTTTCGGCAAATTCTTCATTATTTTAAAGGGTACATAAAATGAAAGCATGTATGACTGTTTTTGAAAGACGTTTGTAAAAATGTTCTCTGTGCATATCACTTAAGCTCATTTCGCTGTATAACCCAACCAAAAATCCATCATCACTTATCCTGTTTGGGGTCCTTTCTCCTTCCATTCTGATCTCTCCCAGCAAATGGAGTTATCAGCAGGCCTGAAGCAGTCAGAGAAATTGCTAGCTGACCTAAATCTCCAAATAAGATAAGACTGTGGGGCCATTCAGGTACTGCCTCCTGCTCATCAGTTCAGAAAAGCTGTGTTTTGTTTGGGTTGGTGTTTACCTCGCCATAAGTAAGGGGCCGATGGCCAGCCCTGTCTTTCGCTGCTCATGCCAGTACGCTGTGTTGGTTTATATGCAGCTCTTTGCTGTCTGCAGTGGAGCTGGGTGGTCTAGAACAGGACTGCGTAGGCACATTTTGGGGTGATCCACTGTAAGGTGCCCTGATGGTGACGTCCTTACTAGTGAAGGTGTCATCAGGGAGTAGAGATTTCCCTTGCATTTGCTATGCTACCAGTGGCACTAGCACCTCGTAAAATTAGCAATAATCTGGTCGTTTAGATTATAGCCTTAAATATGTTCCTTGCTGAAACTGGTTTGGCTCAGTGGATAGAGCATTGGCCTGTAGACTGAGAGGTCCAGGGTTCAATTCTGGTCAAGGGCATATACCTTGGTTGCAGGCACATCCCCAGTGGGGGTGTGAAGGAGGCACCTGATCGATGTTTCTCTCTCATTGATGTTTCTAGCTCTCTATCCCTCTCCCTTCCTCTCTGTAAAAAATCAGTAATATATATATATATATTCCTCTACTTTGACCTGCTAATGGTGTTCTGATCCAGCCAATGGATTTCCATGCTATGGAAGTCTACAAGAATATGTGATTTAAGAAAAAAAGTTCAAAACAAAAATTTAACTCAACCTAATTTTTTAAAACATCTTAAATATATTTTCATTGATTTCAGAGAGGGAGAGAGAGAGAGAAATTTCAATGATGAGAGAAAATCATCAATCGGCTGCCTCCTGCATGCCCCCTACTGGGGATTTAGCCAGCAGCTGGGCATGTGCCCTGACCAGGAAGCGAACCATGAACTCCTGGGTCATAGGTCAACAATCACACCATCTGGGCTCAACCTAATTCGTAATAAGGGAATGGCTGGGTGAATCAGCATTCATGGGCCCAGCAGCATCTCCACCAGGACAAAGCCGGAAGTCCTAACAGCTGTGAGCAGAAGCAGGTCTATAGGTTTCTCAGGCACTAAGGGTTGTAGGAACATCCGGTTCTGCACCCACACAGTTACTATTGGAACACATTTTATCGGCACCAATACTTGATCAGAGGCTAAAGAAAACATTGTTTAACTCATCACCTTGTGTCAGCTGTGAGGAGTTCAGAAAAACAAGTTAACAATAAAAAATGAGCTGACTGCCTTCCTAGGCCCTGGGCATCCAACTATTACCTAACATCCCCTATTAAACTGTATCACATACTGCAGTCACCAGCTTTAAGTTTCACAGAAGATAAATTGTGTTTAAAGGCTAAAAGCCAAGCTCAAGGAGAGTGCTATCAAACTAGCAACAAAGATCTGGACAGATGAAGGACTCAGCTGAACCTGGAGCTCAGGCTCGCGAAAAGTGCGTTTACAGAAAGAACTATAAACCTAATTGGAATGTGGAAAATAATTTACCTCAAATGATACACAGCATAAACCTTTCAAACACTTGCAACTTAACACCCGCAAGATGATGAATCTTGCTCTTGTTCCAGGATGATAATTGCTTTTTAAGCACAAAGGGATCATAAAAATTCCAGTGACAAAACAGAGAGTCCTGAACCGGCTCCATGAAAGCACAGTCATGGCAAGGAGGATTAGCAGCGTTTCTGGTGCCATTGCCATTGTGCCTGAGAGACTGCTCAGCTCCAGGAGTGGGATGGTAATGGAAGGTCTAAACACCCGAGTTGTAAAGTGCATATCTCATTAGTAAAATAATACCCCGGACCCTGAGGAAATGCTCGGCAGACATGAGGCACGCTTTCAGGGGCTCCCTAAAACAAACGCAGACTATCCCTGGGCAGGACCAACAACAAATATGTATTGAGCACCTACTGTGTGCCACTCCGGGCTCTACGCGAGGCTCAGCAGTGAACAATGTCAGGTCTGGCAGTGAATTCGACCCTGGACACAGATTTAAAAAGGATTGAAAATCCACATTAATTGAAAAGTACAATACTGATCTGCTATAAAAGTTTGGTGTCCTGGAAGAAAATGACAAAGAATGGGTCTTATCACCAAAAAATACATCAGAATAATCTATTGTTGAGCTATATAGCTCCTATTAGTCACTGTTCACATCAATGAAAATTACTTTCTTCTGAAAATACATTTAAAAATTATGTATATCTACTCATATTTCTCTTAAGAAGCACCATTTTATCTTTTCAAATCTTTAAGTGATCATCCTCAATGACAAAAGGCCAAAATAAGAGGTAATATTTGTCCCTCTTCATAATTATCATCAATATTAGGCTATGAGCCATATCAAACCTTTATGTAACTCTTCTGATCACAAAACCTATACATAGTAGTTGCTCAATAAATATTTGCTAGTACAATCCCTTAATCTGAAGCTCTTACTCCCTGAATTTCAATAATCAAATACCCTATTCCTTCTAATAAGTTTTTTAATTATTTCCGAATATTCTGACACATCACATTAAACATTTGCAGATTGAATAATGCTTTCAAGACTCACGAACCAGCACAAGATACATTTTCTGGGCTAAATCTAAAGGGGTTAAATGAAGCACACATGTAGGCTTATATAAAAAGCAATAAGAAATACACCAGTTTGTGCTGTTTCTTGAAATCTGATCAAAATCTGGGTTTCAATGGAAATGTACAGGGAAAAAGGAGAAATTGATTTCTTTTGAGGAGATGGCTTTGCAAAGCTGCAGAGCTGGTTCCACAGAACCCAGATATCATCTGTCCTTGGTGAACCCAACAATAAGGTTGTGGACAAGCAACAGTGTTGAAACCTTGTCAAGAAATATTTTAAATATTAAAAAGTTATGTCAACCCTTGTTCTGTTCATGACTAAACTCGATACAATCAAGAAAAATTAGTTTCGGATGTGGGATACTTCGGGGATTTGAAGTAGTTTGCTAAATAGGAAGCTAAATCCAATTACTTTTCTGAAGATTTGGCATCTTCAACTGAAAACCAATATTCCAATTAACATTAGACAAATATCCAAGCTTATCCACATGTTCCAGGCATCCTTTCTGGCCAACAAGTAGGCTGCATTTCTGTGTTTAATTATTCCCTTATGTATACATAGGGCCTGCATTATACTCGGAGTACATAAGGCCAAAAAAAAAAAAAATCTTACATTCCTCTGTGGTCTGCTTCTGCATGTGCACAATCCAAATTTAACCTCCTACATATTTTTATCTTCTTTTCTAAGTTAAAAATGTGCCAACACAAGTCTTTTTTTTTTTTAAATATGTGATGTTTCAAACTATGCAAATGGAGCTAATATCAAAGGTACTCCCTGAATCACTTCGCTGTACCAAAAAATTACAAACAAAAAACAGCTTCATCATCAAATGTGGCCTCTAGCCTGCCCGAGGTCTAAAGCAATTCGGAGTATCCTGAGCCTGATTATTTATCTATGTGGCTCCCTTATCTTGCCAGGAGGGGGGCAGGCAGGGGTAGGATATGGGCAGTTGCTAGGCAATGGGTATAGAGTTTCAGTCATACAATGGGACACCGTCTCAAGATCTGCTGTCCGAGAGTGTGCACGCAGCTAACCAGGCTACACAGCATACTCACACATGTGTTAATAAAGTTAAGCCGATGTAGTTTTTTATCACAGGTTAAAAAAAAAAAAAAAGTGGATGGATTAATAAAATGGGAGATGAGAGAGTAGAGAAAATAAAAGTAGACGGCTCTCATGAGACATGTGTGTGAAAGGGGGAAAGAAAGTATGGATTACATCTCAGAGAGAAACAAGGAAAAGTTACAGGAGGCAGGTCTAGCGTTGGGGTAAACTTCTGCATATTTATAGGCCGTAGGGAAGGAACAGAGAAAGGAAGAGATGGAAAATATGTAAGCCAAATAAATAGCTAAGAAATTAGGATTCCAGAAGCTAGTGAAAGGTCAAAAGGGTCAAGTGAAAAAGGGATACGAATAAGAAGGAAACTCATCCTCTGAGAGAGGAAGACAGGAGAGGCTTGGTGAGACGTATGGGAGACGGGCCTGTGGGTCTCAACCTTCCTGATCAGTAATGGCTGCCTCCTGGGAGTGAGAGGAGGAGTGGGGTGAGCAGTGGCCCCAGGAGACTGCTGACTGACGAAGAGCAATGGGAGAGGGACGGAGTAAGTACTTGCCCAGTATTTTACTGTTTCATGCACTGATGGGCACTGATGGGCGAGCAAAGAAACAGTTCCAGTTGCTAGTCATCCAAGAGCTGACAGGTCACCAGGAGAAAAGAGACACGTAGTCAAGTAACTATAATGTCAGGTGGAATATAAATGTCACAACACAGCCTTAATCACCATGCTCTGGATGTTTAAAGCAGTTACAGATGACTGGGAAAGGCAAGATGAATGAGGGAAAGGCTTCAAAAAGGAGACAGACTTTGGAGGAAGCTTCCAGAAAGGAAGAGGAGTTGAGGTTGGTGGGGAAGGGCGAGGTTCAAGTAGTGAGACTAACATATGCAAAGGCATGATAAAAGAAATGCACAGGGTAATTTTGATCAAAAGAGAATAGTCTAACAAGCAAATAAAAAGATGTTCAACATCATTAGTCATCAGGAAAAATGCACTGAAATCATAATGAGATATCCAGAGTGAGACAACAGAATGGCGACAATTAAAAAAACAGACAAGCCCTGGCTGGTCAGGCTCAGTTGGTTTAGCATGTCCCATGCACTGAAAGGTCACTGGTTCAATTCCCGGTCAAGGCACATGCCTGTGTTTCAGGCTCAATCCCCAGTAGAGGGTGCACAGGAAGCAGTTGATCAATATTTTTCTCTCATCAATGTTTCCCCTCTCCCTTCTCTCTCTCTAAAAAAAAAAAAAAACCAATAAAAGCATATTTAAAAAAACACAAACAGACAATTACAAGTGATGGTGATGAAACTGCTGGAGAAACTGGAACACGCATAGATTGCTGGTTGGAATATCAAATGATACCACACTGAGAAAAACAGTTGGTCAGTTTCATAAAAAGTTCACCATACATTTACTATATGACCCTGAAATTCCACTCCTAAGAATCTACCAAGAGAAAACAAACCTTATGTCCACAGAAAGACATTACATGAATATTCATAACAGCACTGTTTACTTATTGGTCTAAATGGGAAACAACCCAAATGCCTATCAACTGATAAAAACAGTCGTGGTGTGCCCACACAATGGAATTCCACTCCGCAATAAAAAGGAGTAAGCCCCTGACACACAATACAACACGGCTAACCTTCAAGAATGTTATGTTTGGTAAAAGGACCCAGATCCAAAAAACTACTTATTGTATAATTCTATTTACATAAAATGTCAGAAAAGGCCAAATTAAAGAGACAGAAAGTAGACTATTAGTAGTCTCTTGGTGTTCAGGGTGAGAGGGGAGTAAGTGTAAATGGACATGAGGGAGCTCTGGAGGGAACAGTAATGTTCGAAAATTCAATTGTGATGATGGCTGCACAACTCTAAGTTTATTAAAAATCAGTAAGTGGTACATTTACAGTGGGTGAATTTTGCAGTATGCAAGTATCCATTAATAGAGATTTTTTAGGATAGGCTAGCTCGCCTGGCACACAGGTTTGGCAGAAGTAGGGGTTAAGATTAGAAGGAGGTGAGTTGAAGTCTTCAGAAATGTTTGAATGCCAGAGTGAGCCAAGAGGGGTCTTCTGAAGGTTTGGGAATGGGGCAGCACAAAAACAAAGAAAAAGCACAGATAATTACATGGACAAGGTTAGTCTTATCTGATGTGTCAGACAAGCAGTGGACTTGTTAGATCGTAAAGACCAGGATCTATGGGCTTTCTTGAATTCATGGCCTCAGTTTCACAAGGGCTGATCCTCTTACACACCTCTACTCTGAGTCACCACGGTGGGGTAAAAGAAAAGGACCCAGTGAAAATCTATCTCTTCCATGGGAAACACATCTCCAAACATATATGACCTCTGAGCCCATCATTCTAACTGGTGAGTCAACTTAACAAAAATATTACGTGTTGGCCAGAAGCCAGTCCCGGATGGGGGGAGAGGGTGGTAGAGAATCAGTGTTTGGGTGGGAGGGGAGGTTGGATTTCCCTGAAATCTAATATTCTGCTATAAGAGATTTGAAAATCATGTAAAAGGAAACTTAAAAATAGAGTGTGAGCCATCATGGAAAACCTGCTGATTTTACTGCACAAAATTCTATTAACAATTCCCAAGTAGAGTGACAATATATTTAAATCGATTTAAATTCCAATGCTCATTTCTTTTAATTTAATTTAATTGTGTTTACCTACTATGACCTTCTCCCTGGATATACAGTTGAGTCTCACAAAAATATCTTTTTAAAGAGATACCACCTCAATTTATCCTTATTCAAACAGCACTCAGCGTACTGCCAGCCCTCTATTGAAACACATAGCAGGACTGATAAAGCTGCTCAACTGTTCACAGATACTCTTATAAAGACTACATTCCTTCTTTTAATCCTCCTAGGTCTCTCTAGGAAACTGGCTCCCTTTCCCTTTATTTAAAGAGAGAGGAAGGGGGAGGAAGGAACGTAGAAAGGAGGGATGTGAGGATTGTGATCATTGTTAATTCACAATTCAAACCATTCAGAACTCCATTTACAGAAAACTAATACAAAAGGCATAAGTGTGCCAGATGGGATTAAACAGGAAGACAGATAACATACATGAAAGAAGACTTTATACAATTACAGATAATTGGAGTCCACTTATATATTTTTCTCTCATCACTGGCACAAAAAGATAAGATTTGCATTTCCTTATAATGGGCCCATAAATAGCTTTATTGTAATATTAGACACATCTTGCTTCTGAGTGTATCTCAAAAGACTAATTTTTTTTTTTAAAGATCAAACAACAAATAGAAGGAAATTGTCCCACTGGAGCATACCCCTGATTACTTTGGCTTAGAATACTTCCTATCAGACAGGTGATCAAACTTCTGAATCTGATAAACTCACCAAAGCGAAATCCTAGCGTTGAGTTTACAACCTAGGGAATTGTTCAAACTAACACTAGCAAGCAGAAAACTTAAATACTGACTAAAGAACATGCAGATAAAAGAAATATGCATTTAATTTATTTTTAAAAATGCATGCCTGAGGGAAGTAAAGCATACCAGATGGATATTAAAGTAGAATTTTTTTTTAATACACTAATAGGTCTGTTCTCCCTTTGATTTATGTACAACACCCATTAATGTCAATTAGTGCTACATACTTCAACCCAGGGAAGCATAACTCCGGTGTTATAATACTTTGCACTTACAGATTTTGTTTGAAAACTAATTCAGTCTCACAAAGCCCAGTAACTTAGATCCCAATCATTGAAGTCCACCGAACAATGGTGACGGGTCAGCAGCCACACCCCAGTCTAGGGCTGACATTAGAGGACCCCGAAGGCTCCATTTGTTCCTGAAATGCTGACCCACCAGAAAGTCTCAGTCCCTTGCCCTAACTATTATGCAGATACAATAAATATTTATGGAGAATGTTACCAGAAGATAAGCACCATGTTGGATGCTTCTCAGACAGATTCTAAGAGTCCAAGGATGAAATTAAAGCAGCAAGGCTCAGAGGGGTTAGCAGCATGCCCCAAGTCAAGGAGCCAGGAAGAGCTGAAACAAGGACCCAAATCTGTAGACACAAATTTGATGTGTGTTTTTCTTCTTTTCCAAACTATAAGAGAAGGCTTATCAGGAAGTTACAGATGTAGTAGAAGGGAGATAACTGGGCTGCATGGGCTCAGGAAACAAGTTACGGAGGCCGAAAAGGGAACTTTGAGAGAGAAAAGCAAAGATAATGTGCTTGGAGGGAAGAAGAGATGACAGGGAAAGGCACAGGTGTACTCCTGAAAGGGAAAGCATACCTTTTCGAGGGTTTTTTTTAATAGCTGAATACATGGTTTATGTAAGGAAAGGCTTCTGGTAGTCCCCTAACCATAGAAGAGTACTTCTCACTGCTTGCTATTCACATCCAGTGAGTGAAACCCATTGGGCCAATGATAGTCTTATCATAAACAAGAATTGAAAAGGACTAAAGGAAATTAAAAATCAAGAAAAGAGGCATTATAAGAAACAATATAAATTGTGAGTTGACAACTATCTGTAGCAAGAGCTCAATGTCCACTAGGGTAACCACTGGCCACAGGTGGGTATTTAGCACTTGAAATGTGTTGCAAGTATAAAATAAACCATGTTTTCAAGACTTACGATGAAAAAATATAAATATCTCAATCATTTTTATTGGATTACAAGTTGAAATGGTAACGTTAATTTCACTTGTTTTATTTTACTTTTTTAATGTGGCTACTAGAAAACTAAAAATTATATATAATATATGGCTAATACTTGAAGCATTTACTTCTATAGAATATATAGCCACACACACTAATATATACTGAATACATCAGTGATGTACTAGTACTAGTAACATACACACTTTGGAGATAATATTCTAGGTTGCACTCTAACCTGAATGAAAAAAAATTTACATAATTTTGAAAGAACTTTGTATACTTCTCTCATTTGCCTAAAGGGACTAGTGAGGTTAGGGTCAACTAGACAACACCCACTCTATTCCTATATTCATTCAAGTACAAAGTACAGGTATCTAATTGCTCTCTTTTGAATAAACTAACTCATAGCTATATAATAAATATGTAATATGCAAATGGTCATTACACCGTGAAGTGTAAGGTGACAGCCTAACAACCGGATCATGGATCAGCAGGAGGATGGGACAGCACGCTACAAGTGGGTAGCAGAGAGCTACAGGAGGGGTCAGGGCAGCAAGCTATGGGGAAGTGAGGAGGAGGGAGCTACAGGAGAGCAGGGCGGCAGTGGGTGGAGAGCTACTAGAGGGCGGCAGCGAGCTACTGGTGCACAGATTCATGCGCAGGGCTACTATTATAGTATGGAATAATAACCCAAAATTCCACGCATTCAGAAACTTAGAGAAATTAGCTTCTAAGGTATACATAAGAGAGAGGAAATATTTCCCTCCAAAAATACCAATGAAAACTAAGAGTTGAGGACCCTTTCCCATTTTTCTTTTTCTTTTACTTTTCTAAAATATATTTTTATTAATTTCAGAGAGGGAAAGAGAGATAAAAACATTAATGATGAGAATCATTGATTGGCTACCTCATGCACACTCCCTACTGAAGATTGAGCCTGCACCCCAGGCATGAGCCCTGACAGGAAATTGAACCCTTACCTCCTGGTTCCATCAGTCGACATTCAACCACTGAGCCACACCAGCTGGGCTATATCCCATTTTTCAAAAAGTGTTTATTTCTTTTAACTGTAGCAAAACCCAAAGACTATAAAATTTAACATCTTAACTATTTTCAAGTGTATAGTTCAGTAGCATTAGGTATATTCATAAATTGTGGGGGAAAATTATTTTCATGCTTATCAAATTATGATCATAATATTAAGAGAGATGGTTTAAAAATATAAAGTCATCTAAAACAAATGTATACCATTTTCAACTTTTTTTATTTCTTCCAAATCTTTGCACATCTACCTATTATAGGTACATCCATTTCATTATTTATTTACCATATATTAACCTGCTTTCTTCAACTACTACAAATGTTTTCTATTATTCCAGTTTTTTAAATAATGACATGAAATGATATCATTTCAAATAGTAGAACTACAATAACTTAATCATTTTCCAACTCGAATAGCTGGTTTCTAATTTCTTGCCAAAGTGGTTAATACTATAAATAAACAACTTTGTGAACTATTTTCCAAGAGTAGAAATAAGGGATAAAGATATACAAACTTCCTTGTTTTTTCTTAACCATCCCTCTTTTCCTTCTGCCATCCCATCCTTTTGTAAACGTACCTCTTCCCTTCATCCCAAACATGTGACTGAAATTCCTGTGCCCCCTTCAGACCTGTTTATTCTCTCCTTCCAAGAAACATTTCTTTTTAGCTCGTAAGTGGGTACAAGAAAAACAAATGCAGCCCCATCACCACATCCCAGAGCCTCCCCTCTCAGTCTATTAGCAGTGTTTTCCTTGCCATGGCCGGAGGAATGTGGGCCTCTGAAGGCCCGCACACATCCCTTCGTCACACATCCCTTTGTGTGATCGGCCAACATCATGCTCATTTGAAAAGTCATGGGCCCAAAAGCTCTGACTTCTGTGTGACTGAAAATGACTTTTACATATCAATTCCACACAAATAAATAGAGTGGGAGGAAGTTTCAAGCACAGAAAAAGTAACAAATAGCAAAACCAAACCACGGGATCTCTGTTTAAAATTAGGCCTAATACAGCCCCTGTTTTCCACAAGAAATCAGCCAAGTGCTTCTCTAGGCCATTAATGACTATCAGTCATTACATCACACATATGTCATCTGACACAATTAAACGCTCAGATTAGTAAACATTTCCCCCTGCTACAACAGAGGGCCAGTGTTCACATGGGGAGCAGAGATCTCGGTACACACGGGAGCATCACAGCACAAGCCAAGCCAGACGGTAAGTCTAAGTTTCCCCTCATTCAGTTCAACCCATCAGTCCTGCTTTGACTAACAAATGTACGTGAAATTTTTATAACGTGAAGAGAACTTATTTTCCAATGCTTTTCTGCCAAATGCAATAAGCATTAGCCCTGGACGGCAAAGAAAACTGAACTTCAGTAAAAGTCAGCACATTAACAAAGTCGCCTCTTCCCCTGATACCCAGGTTTCAGACATAATATATACTTTGGGGAACACTCCAGATTTTGTTACCTGTCCAATAGGGTATTTGCAATGAATGCTGAGTGGATGATCATAAATATATGCTATGCATATGCACAAAGGGTTTGCATGAAACTTCTTTTTCTTTAATCCTGTAATTTTGCTAAAGAAAACCTAGGATGTCTATGTTCCACCTGGAAATGATTAAAATACTGTAAAAATGCCGCATGAGTTAGTAAAGTAGGGCCTTTGGAATTTGTGACATTGGGCAGGTTGTTTAGCTCTGCTCAGAGCCTCAAGTTCTTCATCCATAAAATGGAAGCAATAATGCCACCCTCACAAAATGACTGAATTAAGTAAAGTAACAAATAAAACTGACCTAAGACTCAACAGATACTCAATAAATATGAATTTCTCTTCTCTTCTCTTCTCTTCTCTTCCCTTACTTCAGGGGTGGGGAACCTTTTGTCTGCCAAAGGCCATTTGGATATTTATAACATCATTCAAGGGCCATACAAAATTATTAACTTAAAAAGCAGCCTGATGTGTTTGTCAGACATTCAATGAACTCACCCCTAACGCCTTGGCAGGCCAGATGGGCATTTCCCACCCCTGCCTTACTTCCTTTCTTAGGTTCTTCCAATCATATTCAGATGGTTGACAGGGCAGTAATTCCAATTATACAAATGATGACATTTAGGTGTCTCACTGCTAAAAAGAAGAAAAAAAATTCTCGACATGCTTACTTTCATTTAACATTATACCTCTAAACCTATCGATAGAAAGCGAAAGGTCTTTCAAAAAGAAAGCCCTTTTCCCAAAAATTTTAGAATAAATTCTTGAAATTATGATGAGCAACTGAAAAGTTCTCACTCAGAGAAGCTAGGCCCTTCCTGTGTCAGAATCCCAAGATGCTTTTCCCAGAGCAAGAGCCCTGGTCCTTCAGCTCAGAGCTGGTGGCCAGGGAGAGCAGCCTGGCAGGTGCCCCATGAGCGTGAGGTGGCAGCAGGCTGACTACAGACTGGCGTGCTAGAAAGAGTAGAACAATAATGTGCGCATGTGGGTTTCGGTCACTGTCCAATCAAAGACACGGGCTGTAGGAAATGCCTTACGGTTAAAAGCAGGAGAAAAGTGCTTGACTGACCCCCTTATGCACCTAAACTCATAACCATTGATGGGGGATTTTTATACCAGTGACCACCTGTTGGAAGTCTAAAGAGAGGCTGCAACCCACAACGTGCCTAGAGACAACTAATGCAGAACAAGCACTCCTAAGTGAGCTAACCCCGTCATCCAGGGTCACTCAGCCAGGATGCCTTTCCCAGAAAGAAGCCCAGAGCTGTCCAGAGGAGCTCTCACAGATGCCCACTGCACTTCTGTTTCTTCATTTGGGGGAGATTTGCAGGTGGTTTGGAGGCAGTGGTAATAAAGCCATTTTGTCTTAAAACTCTGTTCTGTCTTTGAACTCTGTCGCGTATTGGAACTCGCAGTTTTCTTGTTCTATTTATCACAAATGAGTATCCTGACCGCCTGGGCCACCTCCATTACAGTGGTGTTCAGAGCAACATGGGAATATGGGGCCTCTTGTTTGATTTGCATTAGGGGTTTCAAGATGGTCACCACAGAGCATGAGATCAAACATGGGTCCCGTGAGTCCACCCGGGCCAGGGCTGAGGGGATGGTGTACAAGGAGACTGGACAGCAAGTCCTTCTCCAAACAACTGGCCGGACTGAGCATGTCAGTGTGTAGCCAGGCAACCTTACTACAACACAAATACTGCACACAACACAAATCCTCTGCTTGCTTTGAGCATTTCTTGGCAAAACTAATGAATCTTAAAGTCCATAGACCACAACTGATTATAAATGAATAAGATTCTAATACAACAAAAGGTTCTCTCATTCAAAAGTATAGAACACCTAAGTTCAAGGGTTAGGGAATGTTATTATATTTCTGAAAACTTGATAAAGAATCAAGCTGGAGAACTTAGCCTTATGGATGATCTTGTAATTTTCATTGGGAAATTATGTTCATGATTTAACTATGTCATTAAAATTTTACTAAAAATAATTAAAATAGAGAACAATATCTACTTATAACAATGTGAATATTTATGATAAAATTGAATTGTGAATTATATTGAAACTAACTCATATTTTCTTATAGTATTCATATTTTCCTTTTGAAAACTTGTTCATTCTCTTTTTTCATCTAGACAGAATGGAGGATTAAAAATACAGATTCAAGTAAAACCCCTGGTCTTGATCATCTTTTCTGTAACAGCACCTGTCATGGAAAAACCCAATGCCCTGGCTAAGCAGAAAACGTAAAAACCCAGTACTTGGAGTTACACCCCTCTGCCACTGTGCCCACAAGAAGACCCAGCCTCATTACAGACGAGACCCGGCCAGTGTGCAGGCCAAGGGCGGTAGGCATAGCAGGAGGCCTGAGAAGGAGAGAGACAAGACAACAAAGAGGAGGGGAAAGAAAACAATGAAAAATAAACCAAACAAAAAGTGCACGGAAGAGAGAAGTGTGGACCAGAGACCCATCAGGCCTGCGAGGAGCCACTTAACCGCTCCTGCACGGGAAGCATTCGTGTCTGTCTGTGGCGAGCCATGAGCCCCGCACCTCACGTACCCTGTGGAGCATAATCTCTGTCACAGCACGGTGGGTGAGTGCTTACCCCGTCGTAGGGGAAAAAAGCCCAGTGTTTTTCCCTGAGTGCCCTTCGGCTGTTACAGACTTTTCAAATAACCGTGAGGATTTCCAGCAGCAAACGTATTGTCAGCACAGTTATTGAGGTTTACTTAGCAGCTATTTTTCTTTCCTCTAGGGCAGCTAACTCTGAAAAAACACACCTGATTTTCAAAGTCAACAGAACGTGGTGAAGGAACTACCCCTGGCGTTGTACTTGCCTGCTGGTGGGTGCCGTCCAGCAGGGTGTCCAGGTGCTGGAGCGGGGCGGGCGTTTTGTCCTTGAACCTCGTTAACAGCCGGCGTTGGATGGCCCGAAACTGCACAGCTCTTTCGGAGAGGAGTTCCTCCAACTTTTCACCATTTTTCCGCAGCTGCAATGAACAGTTTCTTAACTAAAGGTTAAATGTGTATAACAAAACATATTTAAAGTAAAAACACGGAAAATTCCAATAAAAGTCTGAAAGAGTCATGAAGAAACAAAAACATATCGTAGAGTTAAGAATTAAAGTAGTGATATGTGGTACATTAATACATAGATAATACAGTTGAGTAGGTTAAATAAAAATTTAGTAAAGATGCCTACTATGCCTGGGGGAAAATAGATTATTTAATAAATGTCTTGAGAAAATTAATTAAACACATGCGGGGAAAGAGTAAGAATTTCTCCCCTAGTATTTACAGCAAAATTAATTGCAGAGGAATTAAAAGCTTAGACACAATAAAAGTACCAGAAAAATTAGAATTTTTATATAATCTCAGAAAGACCTATATGAGTATAGTCAAAATCCAAAAGCCACACACACGTGATAAAAGTTCTGGCAAAATTAATTAATTCTATATGATTTACAAAAAAGAAAACCATTATGAGTAAAGTGATAAGACAAAAAAAGCAAACTGCAAAAAGAGCAATAACCACACAGACTAAAAGTCATGCCCCTAAACTAATATCTAGAAAGCATCTACAAATCAATGAAAAAGGACCACACCCAATACAAATCATTAAGAAAAAGAGCAACAAACCAATAAAAAAATAAGCAATATTTACAGAAATGTTAATACAAAGAAGCTCTCAAACATACAGCCTTTGACCTACCAATCCCACTTCAAGGATCTTATGGGCATGCCTGCAAAAACTAATGTAGATATAAGAATAGTCATTATAGTATAGTTTGTTATTGCAGTAAGATGTTATTAAAAATCAAAATTCTCATCAACAGTGGACAGGTTAAATGAATAAAGAAGACTATTTTGCAGGACTACTGGGTACTAATATGCAAGGCTCTCCAAAGATAGACTAAATAAAACAAAGAAAATAACAAATACAGAAGAGTATGTACAATATACTAGCATTCATGCATTTTTTTAAAAAACAAATGTATTTTTTGACATAGTTGTGATGGCATGAAATAGTTCTAGAAAGACACGCCAGATACCAAAACCAGATACCGAACAGGAGACTGGAGGATGAGAATCAGAAATTACTCGTTCCACTGTAACTCTCTCCATAAGTTTTAAATTTAATGTTATTAAGATACAAGAAAGCTAGTCAAAGTCATAGAGTAGAAGAAATTCTCTATGAAATTATATCATGTGAATTACTAATTCAACCTTATAAAATAGCCATAACTAGTTCTGAAATAAATATAGCCAAAATGTTCAGAAATCAAGCAGAGCTAACATTTCTGATATCAAAATGAACATTCTTATCTTTTCATTATATATACTTTCCAATACATGATTTTAAAATCTTGGAATTTTATTAGCTTCTTTTAATACCAATGTTAGAAACAACAAGGAATTAACTAAATACAAGAATATTCTCCTGAAGGGGGAAAAGCTTTCTTTACCAAAAGTTGTGATAAATTTCTTAAACTAAAATGTTTTAAAAGTAATACTTCATCAATAATTGTGTCAATAGCTGAGACCGGTTTGGCTCAATGGATAGAGCGTCGGCTTGGGGACTGAAGGGTCCCGGGTTCGATTCCGGTCAAGGGCATGTACCTTGGTTGCGGGCATATCCCCAGTAGGGGGTGTGCAAGAGGCAGCTGATCGATGACTCTCTCTCATCGATGTTTCTAACTCTCTATCTCTCTCCCTTCCTCTCTGTACAAAATAAAATATATTTTTTTAAAATAATAATAATTATGTCAATAATATCAGCATATACATAGGGAAACTCTAATAAGTTCAACTCCATTTGGTAATGACATTGTAATTGGATTGTATGCACTGAATTTTTCCCTTTATGTTCACACTAAATTAAACAAAATTATTACAGCTTGAAGTCAATGCCTTTAGGATGTTGAAAGGGACTGAAATTAAGTAGACTATTCATGTGACACTCTCTCTCTCTCTCTCTCTCTCTCTCTCTCTCTCTCTCTCTCTCTCTCTCTCTTTAACACACACACAAACATACACACACACCATAGTTTATTATCAAAAATACAAAATTCTAATGAGTCCTTAAAAAGTAGTCACTCTGTCTTCCTTGAATGATGTTCAAAATTCTTTTGAAATTCCCCTTTGTAATTGCCTAGAAAGTCTATCTATAGACCAATAAATAAGTAGAGCCTGGTGAATTTTTTTCACACATGGGACTTTTAAAGCAATGGAATATTCAGGCAACAAAGTTACTGTGAGATCTCATTTACTTAGACATTCAGTCATTTAGCATTTTACTAAGTGTCCATGGGGCCAGATACTGGCGAATATTTTATGTGGTCACCCTCATTCAGATGCAGAAGTGCTTGTTAAGAAAAAAAAAGGAAAAATCACATTGCTTCACAATCACACCTCCTTTATGGTGTGCTACAGTTAGTTAGCCTAATGGCTGCCGATAAGCTCCAATCATTTCAACACTGGGTTATTGGGGTCAAAGGTTAAGTCCTCGTGTGGAAGAATTAAATCAGCCCTGTTCTGAGGCAACACCACATGCTTAGCTCCAGGCAGCCACTCTTCATTGTCTGCAAGGGATCACAAACCCAGGCAAAAGGGCAGGGACAGAGTCACAAAAATTTCTGTCCATAAAAGAACAGATTGGAGCATCCAGCCTAATAGTGTAATCATACAATTCTCACTTCTGCAGCATGTCTTGCTTTAATGTGCTAAAAAAAAATGATGTTTGTTCTAATCATACACACCTCAAAATGATGATCAATCAACGCAAAATATTCTTGAAGGGGCATGGATCCAGAAAAAGAACATGCGAAATCTTTGCTTCCCTGCTTTTCAAAATATTCTCGAAGGCGGAGAATAAGCTCGTTTGTTATGAGCCAAAGATCTTCAAACTGTTCACTCTGAATGCGATATCGCTCTAGGAGAGGGGGAAAAATAATTAATAAAAATGCTTATTACTAGCTGGAAATGCATGAATTGTCACTAACTCTGATAATGAATACAAACACAAAAAGCAAAGAGATTTCTTTGATGGAATATATCGATAGAAACAATTTCTACTGGCTTGATAAAAATATTTCCAGTGCATTATTGAGGTTTTCTGCATCAGCCACTTAACATTTTCAAATTTAATGCCAAAGGTATGTAGTCACGTTACAGTACAATAAGAAGAAAGAAAAAAAAAACACTTAAATTTGAGTCCTTCTAAAGAACAAGCAACACTTTACTTTAAAGGTAAGAAAGCAACCATTGTAAAAATACAATCTGGTATCATTACAGTAAACTTCCATACCACGGACCAATTCAGGCAGGGGGTGTACATTAAAGCAGAAAGTCCGTTATACTAGTATAATAAAGTAGGCTTTCTGAATGTGTGTGTTAAAAAAAAAAATGACAAATTAATTTGTTTACATGTTTTTCCTTATATAGACACATTTGTAAAATTAAAAGTTTAATTTCACAGAAAAGTTTTCTGTGTGTATCACAGTAATTTTAAATTTATACTGAGTAGGTGTAGTCAATGAATGCATTCACCAGTCTCCGAGAAGAGAAAAGGAATGCTGGGGTGAGGGCTAGCGCACATGACACATCGCCTGCTCACATCAAAGCTGCTGCAGCCCTAGGCGGTTTGGCTCAGTGGACAGAGCACTGGCCCACTGACTGAAGGGTTGCAGGTTCCATTCCAGTCAAGGGCACATATCTTGGTTGCAGGCTTGATCCCCGGGAGGCAACCAATCGATGTGTCTCTCTCACATCGATGTTTCTTTCTCTGTGTCTCCTCCTCCTCCCTTCCACTCTCTCCAAAAATCAATCAGGTGAGGATTAACAAAACAAAACAAAAAAAATGCTGCAGAAAGTCACACCAAGTGACAACAGAACCAGCTACCATGAGGGATGCAGTGTAATCACATGCTGATCATTCCTGGACACTGTTTACAAGCAGTACTCTTGGGTTTAAATATGTAGGCTATGTAGACATGTAATATCCATGTATGTAGACATGTAATATCCATGTATGTGGATGAAATTACTACAGGGTTCTTTCTAACATATGGCCTATTTGCTAAAATTCGTTAAAAATAACAGTGAATTTATAACAAAAAAATAACCTGTTAATTTAAGTATAAGTAAATCTTGGTTAAAAGCATTTTTAAATTAGCAGAGTGTTCATTTTCACATATGACATACAGACTAGAATCCAAAGTCTGTTAAATCGAGGTCCACAAGGTTTTACTGTATCTATAAAAAATGCAATTTATCTTTGAATTATAAAATTTATATCAATCACAATTAGATGTTGAAAAATATTGGTCAAGACCTGGCTGGGTAGCTCAATTGGCTGGCACATTGCCCTGTACACCAAAAGGTTGAGGGTTCAGTTCTGGTCAGGATACATACCTAGGTTACAGGTTCAGTTTCAAATCAGGACTCTTTCCTAAGGTAATTGATTGGTGTTTTTCTCTCACATTAATGTTTCTCTCTCCTTCTTTCTTTCCCATTTCTACTCTCTCTAAAAATCAATAAAAACATGTCCTCTGATGAGGGTTAAAAGTTAAAACTATCTGATATAAAAAGTGTGGAGTGAAACAGTAAAAAATCTAAAGCTCGATGAAAATTTCAAATATAAATTTCTAGAAACCCCGCAGCTACTTGAAATAGAATGAATGTTTACGTCCCCCCAAAATGCATATGGTAAACCCTAATGCCCAATGTGATGGTATTTGGAAGTAGGACCTTTGGGGGTGATTAGGTCATGAGGTGAATCTCTCATGAAAGAGATGAGTGCCCTTATAAAAAAGACCCCAGATAACTCTCTTGCCCCTTTGCCAGAGCAAAAAGACAGAACCTGTGAACCTGAAGCAAGCTCTTAGCTGGCACCAGCTGTACCAGAGCCATGATCTTGGACTTCCCAGCCTCCAGAACTGCGAGAAGCCAATTTCTATTATACAAAAGCCACCCAAGTCTCTGGTATTTTGTTATAGCAGCCCAACTGAACTAAGATAGTACACTACTGTGACCAAGTACAATGCATGAATGTCGCCAATAATAGAATGTAAAAATAATAAACGTCTAAATAGATGTAATATTTTCTCTAACATTTTGGGCTTTAATTATATTCTTATTTTCATCAATACATGAGGAGGGGGGAAGAAAACTAATTTCTTTTTTCAATAAAGAAATTATACTTGGGATTCAGAAATATAAACACAATTATTTCAGTTGTTTTTTTCAGATTACCAAAAATCAACAAGAATTAATGAGTCAAAGATTTATAAAGTAATCTTTTGATGATTACGTATTTTCTCAGTTTTTGTGTTTCAAAATAGTTAACATTGCCCTGGAAACTTTCCAGAGCCTGCATTTCATGGAAAGGAGAAATAAAAATCTATTTATAATATAACATGAAGGAAGAAAGTTTTATTTTAAAATACACCCTTTCAATACTAGTAATTAAAATAGCTGCCAACATGAACATTCGATTTACTTTTTTTTTTTTTTTTTTTTTTTTAGTCCTTTCTTCTTTGCATCTTGTAATAGCAGCTCAGTGGAAATAACCATTCCAGCTTCCAAATGAATAAATTTAGATGACTGGAGTGCAGTCAATTGCCATTCCACTCTGCTACAAATGGAGAAAATAATGGATTTAACTAAGCAGTGCACAAAAATGCATCACGTCAGTGTCTATTCATGTCAGAACATCTGAAGTTCATCAATATAAATAATGTTTGTATTCATGTCATAAACAAAGCATCAGTATAATTTATACTATTTGGAAATTTTTAAATGCGAGATGGAAAGGCAGATGAAGGCTTTTGGAACCGAGAAGTTTGAGAAAATAATATAAACAATTTCAGTAGATATTAGTATAAGTATTCTAAATATACAACCTCTTCGATATTAGTGGAAACTGTAGATGATTTCTCTAAATTTACTTTTCAAAAAGGCTTTTTCCAAGCTGGATTTATATAATTTGGCCATTGTCCCTTGATAATATAGCTAAGAAGTTCTAAGATAAATATAAAACAGTAATAAATTGATGACTCACTGCATACATTAAAGTGCATACAGTGGCATGGGGTAAGTTTCCAGGGACTTTGGATTTGGTCATTACATTACACTTATCTCTATTTTTTTTTTTTTTTTTTTTTACTTCATTGAAAAACTACCACAAAGCCACTACTATATAAAATTCCCAGCACAGAAGAAAATTCCCTGGTTTCTAAAACCCCACACTCTATCCAGCATCTGAGGACACCTTTTCCTCTTCATAGAGTGCCCTCCACCTAATAATCTCCTATTCATCCTTCAAGATCTTTTACAAATAAAATCTCTTATGGAACCTTACTCCTTTGGGCTGCAATTGCACCTAAAGTGGGCTTCTATCAGCATACCAAGCTCGAGCATTGGTTCTCTATCTGTTTCTCCCATGTCCAAGAGCTCCACAAGAGCCACCAATGTTTATATCTAACACTAGAAGCCTGGTGCACGAATTTGTGCACAGGGCAGGGGTTGTCCCTCAGCCCAGCCTGCCCCCTCTCCAATCTGGGACATCCTTCTCACAATCCAGGACTGCTAGCTCCCAACCACTAGCCTACCTGCCTGCCTGATTGACCCTAAACGCTTCTGCCTGCCAACCTGATTATCCCCTAACCACTCCCCTGCCAGTCTGGTCACCCCTAACTGCCCGTCTCTGCTGACCTGGTTCCCCCGAACTGCCCTCTCCTGCAGGCCTGGGTCCCCCCCAACTGTCTTTCCCTACATGCCTCGGTCCCCCCTAACTGTCCTCCCCTGCAGGCCTGGGTTCTCCCCAACTGTCCTCCCTTATAGGTCTAATCCCTCCCTACTGCCCTCCCCTGCTGATCAATTTGTGGTGGCCATCTTGTGTCCACATGGGGGTGGCCATCTTGTGTGCTGAGGTGACAGTCAATGTGCATATTACTCTTTTATTAGATAGGATGTTTGCTGACTGCAAAATGAACAGAGGCAAGAGCAAGCCTCTCACATGCTTTCCTCTGAAGATATGTTGGTTAATATTACATATGCTGTGGAATACAAAACAGAAAGCAACAATCAAACAAAACAAATAAATTCATAGGTATTGACAAAAAGGATGGTGGTTACCAGAGGAAAAGGGGAGTAGGGGGAGAGTGATGAGGGTTAAGGGGAACAAAAGGACAGTGACAGAAAGAGACTATACTTTGTGTGTTGGATCCACAATGCAAAAAGCAGATGATGTATTATTGAAAGTAGGTTTACAGTTATGAGTTTATTCTTTTACTAATATTTATTCATTATTGTATTATTTTCTATATACTTCCATAAACTTAATTTTGCATATCCCTGATATGTATTAATCAATGTCACCCCAATAAATTTAATTTCAATAAATAAATTTATTTTAAAAGATTATAGATCTTTCTTTTGGCAGATTAAAAATAAAATTTTTCTCAAGGCCCAACCCTTATTCACATACATTTCTACAATGTTTTCATTATATATGAAGCCAAACAATCAAGAGACAAGCAAAGAACTTTTAAACTTAATCATATTCAATTCAATCCCTTATTCTAACATGTTCACATCTTTCTTTCTTTTTTTTTAATATATTTTATTGATTTTTTTTTTTTTTTTTTTTTTTTTTTTTTTTTTACAGAGAGGAAGGGTGAGGGATAGAGAGCTAGAAACATCAATGAGAGAGAAACATCGACCAGCTGCCTCTTGCACACCCCCTACTGGGGGTGTGCCTGCAACCAATGTACATGCCCTTGACCGGAATCGAACCTGGGACCTTTCAGTCCACAGACCGACGCTCTATCCACTGAGCCAAACCGGTTTCGGCACATGTTCACATCTTTCAAGATAATCTTTCATTGTATTACTTTTCTTTTCCCAAAGACCTACACGAGGCCACATAAATTTGCTATTTGCAATTTTTTTTAAATAGATTTCATTGATTTTTTACAGAGAGGAAGGGAGAGAGATAGAGAACTGGAAACATCGATGAGAGAGTAACATCGACCAGCTGCCTCTTGCACACCCCCCACCGGGGATGTGCCCGCAACCAAGGTACATGCCCTTGACCAGAATCGAACCTGGGACCTTTCAGTCCGCAGACCAACGCTCTACCACTGAGCCAAACCGGTTTCGGCGCTATTTGCAATTGCTTAACCCTGGTTGTGACACTGAAAAATACTATGTATTTATTCAGCATTCACTGTTAATGACCAGTTTAGTTGGGTACAGAAATCTAAGTTGAAAATCATTTCCCTTAAATCTTGTAAATAATTATTTCATTGTGTTCTAATATCCAAAACAATCTTCTTAATTCACGTTCTTTGAGTAGCTTGCTTTTTCCTTTTTAATCTTTGAGGATATGCTTCTGATCTTTAGAGCTCCAAGATTTCAAAAACTGTGTTTAAATGTGTTTCTTTTTCTGATTCATTGTGCTAACATCAAACAGGCTTTTTCAATATGCACAACTGTGACATCTCATTTCCTTGAAATCCTTGTCTCCATTGTTCTCTCCATCTTCACAAACCACTCTCCAAAAGGTGTCACTTACATCCAATCTCTCCTTTCACAGTAAAATTACAAAAGCTTGTCTTTCCTGATATCAGCCTCTCCCACGTAACTCAATCATTTTCATTACTATTCAAACATGTTCTACTGTTGCAAATTTAAAAACAAAATAAAACCCACACTCCTTCCAATTACATCTCACTTCTGAATCACTACTGAGTTTGGTTGTCCAGTTCTTTCTAAACACTTGCAACACTAGATCCTCTTCATTTATCCTTGGATTAATCTGTAGCTTAGATGGCACTGATTTGAGCTCAGGTAGAATTATATTTAGTAAATTGAGTTTTATCAATATTTTTAAAGCTCTTTGAAATTAGATACTCATAAATTATAAAGATAAGCTATAGGAACATTATTTTTAAATATATATGTTTTATTGATTTCAGAGATGAAAGGAGAGGAAGAGAGAGATAGAAACATCAATGATGACAATCATTGATCGGTTGCCTCCTGCACACCCTCCACTAGAGATTGAGTCTGCAACCTGGGCATGTGTCCTGACTAGGAATCGAACCATACCCTTCTGGTTCATAAGTTGAAGCTCAACCACTGAGCCACACAAGCTGGGCTAGAGACATTATTAAAGAAGTGAGTTGTCTTTGTGATAATTTAGAAGAGAAATTACATCCTGGATTCAGAATCACAAAAAGGAAAAATGCCAGACACCAGACACACATTGGGTACAAATCATCTCATTCCTTTCTTGGGGATGGATATTCTGGTAAGAGCAGTAGGGAGCACCAACATCTACCTCAACCCCAGAAAACTGTACTTTCCTCATATCTATCTCCCTTCATCACCAAGGGCACTTCCTAGGTAGAATTCTGTGTGTCATTGAAGTAAAAAATACCACCAGGGAATTGTAATGGCTACTCTTCAGGTTTCAGTTGACACAGTTCATTTGGCTCCTTATTTAAAAAGTTTTGTCCTATCCCATGATTCAGCCTGTCAGCCTGCACTATGGCACAGCCATCTATTCAGATAGATGTTACTAAATAGCTGAATATTTCGTGATTTTTACAGAATGGTAAAGTAATCATGTGCTACAGCAATGCTCTAACAGTCACTTTATCTAAAAAAATAATAAACATAGTGCATTAGGACATAAATATCCCCATTTATCACATGGAATCACTTCTTGCCTTTTTTAAATGACCTCAATTGCTGACTCATCATACAGATTTGTACAATTTTCCAAGGACCTGTTGGCAACAATTTTTTAGTTTAACTAAAGAGAACAGTTTAACAAGAGAAATGTACAAAAATTATTCCATCATCCAAGTGAAGATTAAAGCTAATCAAAACAAAATGTTGTCACCCTGGTTAGGTGGCTCAGCTGGTGGGAGCAACACTCTGTGCACCAAAAGGTTCCCAGTTTGACTCCCGATCAGGGCACATGCCTAAGTTGTAGGTTCAACCCCTGGTTATGGCATGTATGGGAAACAACCGATCAATGTTTCTCTCTCTCTTTTTTCTCTCTCTCTCCCTCCTCCTCTTCTTCCTCCTTTTCCTCATCCTCCTCCTCATCTCCCCCTAAAAATAAATAAAAATATATCCTCAGGTGAGGATTTTTTTAAAAAAAGAATATAAGAATATATGCACACATAAAAATTAATTCCAGTTTTCTGATAGTCCCTAAAATCTAGTTCAACATATACCTATCTCATAAACATTTTTAATCCTTTAAATTCCTCCCTCAAACTATCCTCATCCCCAAAGATAAGTCTCTAACAAAATAGGACCTAGCTTTAAAACTTTTATGTCCTTTGTATTAATTCTATGGCTCTTATTTTTCAACATTTAGCTGAACACCACCCTTTGCAGAAACCCTTGGTGATGATGTAGTGCACTTAATAAAAAAATTTCAAAAGCCATAACTCCATGGTTTACTTACGCGAGGTTTTAGAAGCAAGAAGAGTAACTTGGGAACCACCTAGGAACCGAAAACCCATCACATTCACCTGTTCCTCTTCGGACTGATTGGCAAAGCCTGAAAAAAAAAAAAAGAAGAAAAAAAGTGGGGGGAGGAGGGGAGAAATCATTTTACATTACCATGAGGTAAGACAGTATTGAAACAGGAAACTTAGCTGATGACAAGTATGTTTTATGTCACTAGTCATGTTTAACCCCAAGCATGAATTAGATTCACTGATTTTCCTGTTAGCTTCCAGTTGCTAAAATTTCTGCCACATAAGAACTCTCTGAAATCATCTCATTTCCTTTCTAGGACCTAGTGGTTCATTCTAGGTCTAAGTAGGAAATGCACAGGTGAGCCTGGAACGGAAGCAAGGAAATGACCAGAAACTAGCAGAGTTGTGTGAAACTAGCAGAGCCAATTTAAAGAGACTATCACTGACCAGAAGTGAAAATATTTAAGTATCAAAAAATAATAGCTGTAATGGAGTGAAACACATCAAATCTAATTAAAGGCCTGTGTTTATGTTGATACAAAAAAAAAAAAAAAGCCAAATGATAAGTCTTGGAGGAATAGAAAATCAGCACTTTTTTTTTTTAATTGATTTCAGAGAGGAAAGTAGATAGAAACATTAATGATGAGAGAGAATCATTGATCGGCTGCCTCCTGCACACCCCACACTGGGGATCAAATCCGCAACCCAGGCCTGTGCCCTGACCTGGAATCGAACCATGGCCTCCTGGTTCATGGGTTGATATTCAACCACTGAACCATACCAGCCAGGCAACTCATTATTTTAAAAATCAGTAATAAACACAGGGAACCATGCATTTATGCTGGTGATCCTACCTATGCACCACATAACCCTAGTACATAAGGAAAGGTCCTCCATATAGAACTATTTCAGCCAAAAACTGAAGGAAGTTTGAAAGAACTAGAATATGGCTATTTTCAACTTCCAATGAATGAATGGACCTCAGCGTTTAATATCAATGACTGAGACCATCACAAACCAAAAGAGACAAGCAGATACCTTGTCCCCCCGCTGAAAGCATAAGCCACCATTCATTAAGCAATGTGGCCAAAATAATTAAGCTGAACTATTAGCTCTAGCTGCAACTGCAATTTACAGACAACAAAGTGGACAGAGAAAATAAATATTAAACAACATCCCACGGATGCAACTGGTGAAATTCAGAGCGAGAGAAACACATAGGAAAAATAATACGTACTATTCAGCAAATAATTAAAAAGGAGGTGGAGGGGTTAAAACCTATAGAAAAGGAGATACCAAAAATGTATATTAAAAAATTGAAAAAATGTTATCCACATTTGAATCCTGACACAAAACAAATAAAAATTATAATGTTGGAGACTTTCACTTCAGGCCATGTTGGAGAAACTGGAGCCACAGTTCCATTCCATCTAAAACAACTTAAAAAAATGAGAAAATATGAAATACTTTTTTTAAAATATATTTTTATTGATTTCCAGAGAGGAAGAGAGAGGGAGAGTGAAAAAGAAACATCAATGATGAGAACCATTGATCGGCTGCCTCCAGCCCACCCCATACTAGGGACAGAGCCTGAAACCTAAGCATGTGCCCTGACCATGACCTCCTGGTTCACAGGTCGACACTCAACCACTGAACCACACCTGCCAGGCTGAAATACTTTTTGTTAATACATTGGAAATACAGAATTGAACAATGATCCCTTCCAAACAAGAAACAAACAGAGTGAGTCCTATCATTATCCCAGTTTACTGCCTTGAGAAAGATCTGCAGGCCGCAAGACAGGTTGGGGAACCAAGGTGCAACCCAGCGTTCTCCCCAGGAAGGGAGATAGAATTAGGAGTCTGGGAAGGTCAAAGTCGCACAAGTTCACAGGCAGGGTGTCAGAGGAGAGAGCACGACAGAGGGAGGTCTGCAGAGACCTGCTAAGTGCCCCTGGAGTACATATCCCAACACCAATGCGCCCACACCTGTAAGGAAACGACATGAGGCTGAGGGAAGGCCACCGAAAGAGATTCCAGGGAACATGGAATCTGTGACCCCACCCAGAGCCAGGACCAGCCCTGTTCTCACTGGCCAGGATTCCAACCAGCCTAGTTCCCTAGGCATCGCGCAGAACACATGGAAGAGTTCACCCTCAGAAGCAGGTGAGGTTTGCCCTCGAATAAAATGCTGCTCCCATCCTGCCTAGCACCACTTCAAAGGATCAAACTTTTTCACGTAACTTAACAGTGTCTCAGATAAAAAGCTCAAGAAGTTTTAGAGGAAAACTAAAGTACTCAACACACAACTAGATAAAATTCAGAAGTTCTGTTCTTCAAACAAAAACTACAGGACATGCAAAGAAGGAAGAAATTACAATTCATATGAAAGGAGCAAATCAATCAGAACTAACTCAGAAATGACATGGATGACAGACTCATAGGCAAGGGCACTTAAACAGTTATCATGTTGTTGTGTATGTTCAAGGACATTCTATTAGAGACATGGAAGATCTTTTTAAGAAGAAGAAAAGACCCATATCACTCTTGAGAGATGACAGCTACACTGTCTGAGGTGAAACATATGCTGAGTGGAAACACATCACACTCTGCAGAAGAAAGTGACTCGAACGTACAGCAACCAAAACCACCCAAAATACAGCGCCAGGAGAAACAAAGGTTAAAAAGACAGTATCACTGAAATCTGGAATTCAAGGACAGTTTGATCCAACATGACCTGAAATCAATACATAAAAGTCTTCTCCATACCAAGAGTGAAAAATGGAAACGTGAAAAAGTAGCAAAGTGCTTCTGTTGAACAATGATAGGATTCCAGCATGTTCAATATGAACACAGATCCACGATCTCCCAAAAAGAACTAGCTGTATCACATACATTGGATCGTGAAGGGAATTTTTTTTTTAATCTGTCATTGAGTCCTATTTCTAAAGTAAGAAAGAAGCAAATATGTGCTGATGAGCCTAAGATACCAATACAACTGAGCCCCAAATCAGGAGAAAAATATACCTAAACTTTCCTAGGCTTACAGATATTACCTCTCTGATTGAAAGCCTGCATTTTTATTCAGTCTCTGTGGGTTTCATCCATCCACAGTAAATGTCAACCACTCAGAAGCCAAGCTCTTCAACACTTTTCTAAGGAACCAATAAATTCAGTGTGCAGCATATAATTTCCTATTAAATTTCCAGGAAGTATAGGAGACCCAAGGAATTAATACATTTGTATAAGATGTTATGAAAGTAGTGACTCTTCCTGACTTCTTTATAATCCAAATTTGTTATAAGAAAATGACTAAGAAGGAAGGAAAAGGAATGGAAACACCAAAAGGTACAAAACTATTTGCTATATATATATTCAAACTCAAGCCAAACTAAAGAATAGATCAATTGTAATAAAAAGCATTCCATTTTGAAGGCTTTTCATTATACATAAACAATGCTTCTTAAACACTTCAAATTCATGAAAAATAAATTGTAAGCACTTTAAGTAGTTAATAACACAAAAGTTGACTTACCATAAATCGCTAAAGCTTGTGGGAAATACTCTTTGTATTCTAAATCCTACCCATTAATGCAAGGGTGAAGATGCACCTCAGAGTCAATGGTGACGATTTTTTAATGAGGGATTTGAAAGGGTTGGTTTAATTCCCAGATTTGTTTTCTTAATTCCACCCCATCACCAGTGAAGTGACTGGATGGGAACATTAGAAACCTGGTTACTGCAGATGCTGCATCCAATTCATGCCTCTCTTTTTTGTAAGTTAGAGGAAAACTGACACCTGGAGAAAGTCACACCTTCACGGATTACCCCAAATGTTCACTGTGACACTGAAGCTTCATATACGGAGCCCCTTCTCAGCAATTAGGGCCAGAGAACGAACATTCGCCCCCTCCAGCTGCTGCAGGCAGCAGAACCACAAAGAGCCTAAGATACCTACTTAGGCGATTACTTTTCAGGGGCATAAGACGGTATGTACTTTAAAAAGATACCTATCCAGAAACCTACCATGAAAGTGAACAATAAATATTTACATTCCAAGCCAAAAAATTCCACAGTCTAAAGAGAAACATTTGATGTTCTCATCTCTGAATACTGAAACAAAATAATGATTATACTAATTTTAATCAAACTTAAAAGGTCCGCCTCATTGCTTGTTGATATAAGCTATTCGCCTTTGAACAGGCCAAGGAAAAATCCTGGAGGCATTTTTATATTCTGACTTAACAATTAGCTGATAATTACCCCATCATTACCTGCTGGTGAGGTATTCCATTCTAAATTCTTAACATTTCTGATACATGGCAGGCATGTTACTTCAGAAGGCCTACCTGGAAAGAGACTGAGAAGGCTGACTGGAGGTTTGTTGGTATCAATCGTTAGCTTGTGGCTTGCAATTTTTGAAGGCTGGCCTGGGAGACAGACTAATTTCAGGGGAAGTCTGAATTTACATTGGATAACCCGAGGAATGCCTGGAAGAAAGAGAGAGAAATGCAGAGTTATGAATGTGTCCAATAATATGATGCACAAAATATCTGTACTAGTAATAGTCCGAGTAACAACATAGCCTAGTATAAAAGTTTGCTGCCTGCCTATTTTCTCTGGCATCACTGAAGTAACTGCACATTATTATCATAATTCGCATTTTTATATTATTGTCAAGAAGCAGAAGGCAATATCAGAGATCACTGTTTAAGTTATATAAATGTCTAATCAGTATGCTGTACACCTGAAACTAATATAATATTGAATGTCAACCATAATTCAAAAACTACAAAGATAAAGAGTACTAGCAGTGCAGGATTTTTTAAAGTGAAAGGCAGAAATAAAATCTTAGAAAGACCACAGGCATTTGTCTGCCTTTAATAGTAAGACCATATTTTTAAAATCATCACACTTCAACACTGAATAGAGAGTTATAGTCAACTACTGAACTATCTTAAGCTAAGACCTTCAAATTCTAGCCCTAATTTAAGACTCTCAGCTAAGATGAGTAATGAGTATGAAATTTATATCAGAAAGACTTTATATGAATATATTTCATAACATCTCTACCCCCACACACACAAATTTTTTAACCTTTCGCTTTTTTTACTTACTGAAAATCAAATTACAATTAATTTGCAACAAATTACAACATGAAAGCAGAATTTGTTCTACTTAAGATCTAAAGTTCATTACATTTTATACAGTAATATTAAGAATGTTACCTTCATTTGATTCGATTTTTCTCAATCCATTTAACTTTACATATCAGTGAAGTGACATTTTTACAGGCTTCCACAGTCACTCAATTGTCAGATTTTGTTCTCTTTGTACACAGGCATATTTAAATAGGTAACTGAATAATATATAACAATGAAGACTTTTATGGCAGTATTAAAAGATTTTAAAAATCAAGTCCTTTCAATGTTTTTACAGAGAACGATACTGAAACCAAAGCAAAGTAGGCTCTCTACTTAAAAATCCAGAAAAGCAATTCTACAACTTTAGTTTTCTCTCCTTTTATCCTAGGGTTCTGTTTTTGATGGGGTAAGATAAATGATAATATACAGCAGCCTGCATCTCAGGACCTGCTGTACTCTGCTTGATGGGGCCACACATTCACCCCTTTATTGCCTTCCAGTGGAGTCAGCGAGCAACTTAGAAATAGTAAAGAGCGAGCAGTTGGGGTTTGGGGACATGGTTCCAAATTAGCAGCATATTTTGCTTAAGCCAGTTGGAGTGGAGTGGCTTACTCTACATCCAAGCTGGGACTATCCTTTTCAGTATTACTTGTTCAGTGGGATAGCAAGAGATCATCAGCAATGGAAACAGGTTGATATATGAGGTCAATTAAAGACTTTTTCAGAGTATGGGGAGCATATTTGTCATTCTCCAACATAATCTATTATCCATCACATTTTATGTAGCTCGTTTTTTGCTCATAACCAACAGATGTTTAATTCACTTCTGGAATCCTAGATGCAAAGTATAGCTGTGGCTCTTCGGAAAGGTCCCGGGTATTATATATCCTAACATTCTGTGAGATTTTAAAGGCATGTTTATTTGTACTTTGCAATGGCAAAAAAAAAAAAAATTTCATCCTCACCCAAGGATATTTTTTCATTGCTTTTTAGAAAGAGCAGAAGGGAGGGAGGGGAGAAAGAAGAGGGAGGGAGGGAAAGAGAGAGAGAAGAGAGAGAGAGAGAGAGAGAGAGAGAGAGAGAGAGAGAGAGAGGTGTGAAAGAGACACATGGATGGGTTGCCTTCTGCATGCACTCCACCAGGCCCCTGGGATCAAACCTGCAACCCAGGTAAATGCCCTTGACTGGGAATTGAACCCGCATCCCTTGGTGTGCAGGCCAAGACTCTAACTACTTAGCACACCAGGGCAATGGTAAAATGTTTCGACTCAAAATATTATGGTAGCATGATCTAAACTACTACTTATGAATTTTTCCAATTTCATATATTCCACATATCTCCAAATTATGGAACTATACCTACTAATATATTTCCTCTACAATACATAAACTAAAACCTCAAAACCTGAAACCTATCTTCATTTCCTTCATTTTTAATGAATAGTGGGGGGGGGGGGGTGCTTCACCTTCTGATAACTCCTTTTTTAATTTCTTTATTGATTAAGTTATTACATATATATCCTCATCCCCCCATTAGCCTCCCCACCCCCACTCAATTCTATGCACAAAAATAAGCGTTCTTCTATGTACTTGGAACCAAAGTCTGGCTAATTATTCAAACAAAATCTGGCTGTAAATGTGCTTCTAAAACTATACTGCTAAAACTGTGGCTCTGTTTCACTAGACCGGGTACTGATTGAATATGTGGTAAAAAAAAAAAAAAAAAATTTAATCATGATCAACATCACTAGCCTTATGCTATTGAGCCTATATTTGAATATTGGTACTAAATCTCTTAGAACCCAGAGCTAAAGAAACTGGTGGTGTAGCCAAAACCGGTTTGGCTCAGTGGTAGAATGTCGGTCTGCGGACTGAAAGGTCCCAGGTTCGATTCCAGTCAGGGACATTTACGTTGGTTGCGGGCACATCCCCGGTAGGGGGTGTGCAAGAGGCAGCTGGTTGATGTTTCTCTCTCATCGATGTTTCTAGCTCTCTATCTCTCTCCCTTCCTCTCTGTAAAAAATCAATAAAAATATATTTTAAAAAGAAAGTAAGAAACTGGTGATGTATATATGTTTTCAGAAACTGGAACAAATGGTTATAAGCATGAATAAACCCAACAAGTTAAAATACATTATAACTCAGTTCACAGCCCAGTGAAGTCAGCTAATGATGGCATGTTGGGTCCAAGCCCCACTGCCAGGGACTGGACCTCCTTGGATGCTGGGTATTTGACAGAAAAGCCATGAGAAGCTGTGGGTATATAAGAGAGTCTCTTGTAGCCCAAGCTCTGACAGGAGCTTTTAGACAAAGCAGTTCTTCAAAGGAAAGTCCCATACAGTCGCCAAACACAGGCTAGGTAACAATACACTTTCCCACAAAGTAGCAGTAGGAGCTACACGGGAGCCATCTTTAGAACTACAGCCTCACTAAGCAGCTGCCTCCCAGCCCCCGTGCCTGCTACTCAGTAACATCCTTTAATACGAACTTAGACAAAAGAGGCTCCTTGCCAAATAGTGGCCTCACTATTTGGGGTTATATTGTAGAAGGGCACATATGTGCAGCATACATACAGTAAGGTAGGTGTGTCCTTGCTTCTTGCACCTGAATATAGTAACTTAGCCTTGAACACTCCTGATTAGGATTCCCATGCTCAAAGTGGCCTTGAATATCCCGCGCACCCTAGACAGGGTTCTTACACAGTGTCGCATATTTGGGCAACGCTTTACAGTTGCTAAGATTTGTAGAACCCTCCAGAATTCCCTTTTTCTCTAGGAACTGTAAAACCTGTTTCATGGGACATTTGGAAAACATTATTTTAGAAAATGATACTTAAAAATTTGATTATAAAATGATGGCACCTTGAAAAGTTTTACCATTGCAGGGGAGATATAAAATCTGCCCAGCTGGCATGGCTCAGTAGTGACGATTCCACTCCCTGTCCCAAGTGTGGAGAGTGCAGAGGGCAGTCAATCAATGATTCTCTCTCATGATTGATGTTTCTATCTTTCTCTCCCTCTCCCTTCCTCTCTGAAATCATTAAAGATATATTTAAAAAGAAAATATTAGCTCTAACTGATTTGGCTCAGTGAATATTGTCGGCCTGCGGACTCAAGGGTCCCAGGTTCGATTCTGGTCAAGGGTATGTACCTTGGTTGTGGGCACACATTTCCAGTAGGGGGTGTGCAGGAGGCAACTGATCAATGTTTCTCTCCTATCAATGTTTCTAACTCTTTATCCTCCCTTTCTCTCTGTAAAAAAACTCAATAAAGCCGAGACTGGTTTGGCTCAATGGATAGAGCGTTGGCTTGGGGACTGAAGGGTCCCAGGTTCGATTCAGGTCAAGGGCATGTACCTTGGTTGCGGGCAAATCCCCAGTAGAGGGTGTGCAAGAGGCAGCTGATCGATGACTCTCTCTCATCGATGTTTCTAACTCTCTATCTCTCTCCCTTCCTCTCTGTACAAAATCAATAAAATATATTTTTTTAAAAAGTCAATAAAATATATTTTAAAAAGAAAATACTAAATTCTTCAGAAACCAGTTTAAAGAAACCATATCTTTTAAAAAAAAAATCACAATGCCAAAATTTTATATTATTTCTCATCAAATTAAAAACCAAACATTTCAAAATACAATCGCTAGTATTTAGTTTTGGGGTCTATCAGAGACACATTTCCATTGAGATTTACATTTTCTTGAGAATTTTGAAATGTAAATCTGGCTATAATTATTCTTCAGGCTACCATTGTACATAAGAATGTGGAGATATGTGTGAGTGTGCACATGTGTGCATCTATAATAAGGATTACATGTATTCAAAGACTTTCAATTAGCTTTCAGCTCAGTTGAAAGAGCCTAATTGGTCCTAACTTTGCCTACCCTCAGCGGTATTTTCCCTATGCTGTTGGCAAACAGGCTTATTCAACTCAATTTTAAGCTGAGAGAAAAGAAAAATGTGGTCATTTATAACATTCAAATATTGGCCTGCTCATTCGTCAGACTGAGTCTGTGCTGCCGTCTTTACCGAATATAATCGCCTCCCCTTCAAACACGTCCCTCGCTAGCCTGCTAGAGGAAACGGGCAGTTGCAACTACTTGGTACAATTAATCACAAAACTAACACTGAGAAAGAAAAGTCACATCAAAACCACTCCTGATGGAAGTATTTTTCCAGGAAGAGAATTCTAACTACACCTGGCACACCCGAGAGCCCAGTATCACTGTCAAGAGGGAAGCCAAAATGCACTTTAAAGGCGGGGGGGGGGCATGTATATCAAAGCGGAATAACTACGTGTACGCATTACACTTCCACCGCACACCGCAGCGCTCCTTCCAGGGGCCTGCTAGAACCATTCTCACTGCAAACAAGGCGCCCCGAGCAGTAGCGGTGTCTGGTGGCCAGGACTTCCTTGATCCCTTCCTGTTATGTCTGGCGACGTACTGTGCTCCCTCTGCGGCCCCGCTACGCCTCCCCTGTCATGTAACCAAATGCAGAAATAATGGAGCCTAACTCTTGCGGGACAACATAAAGCCTCGTGTGCTTCCCTCTTTTCCATGAGTGAAAGCAAGACTGCTTATCTGCACGGCAGCCCGCACAGGTCAGGCCAGTGAGGCGGACCGTCTTTGAAACCTGAAGCCCTGTGTGCCCGGTGAGAGCTCAGGGGCGGCCTTTAGCTGCTCGCCTGCTGGCTGAAGCTGGGTGTTTCAACGCGACTCCCCGAAGCTTAATTATAATTTTAAAATATGTCATCAGAGTATGACAACCAGCTTTCGCTTTGTACTGAAATACTCACATTTCCATAGATTGTGATCTTTCCCTCTAATGGTTGGGACTGAATTTACAGTAAGAGGGAATAAATTACTTTCAGTGATAACCTTAACTGGTTTTTTTTAACCTAAAACGAATCATTTCAATAGTAATATGAATATGATATTTTACAAAAGTTAGTGCAAATTTTATCAGCTATGTGCAATCTTGCAAAGTAAAATATAAATATTATTTATTAATAATAGTTTTTAATAACCAAAATTCTAATTTGACTAGTTTGCTTTATGTTATTAAGCTAATCACATACTTCTGTTAAAATATTTCTCATATAAGTGCATTTTCACCTTCCAAATACTATGCAACCAAAGTTGTTGGCATCACCAAAACTTTGAGTAAATACTGCCATTATTTTTAAGTATTTTATATATTTATTATTAATGAATTAACATTGTTATCTAATATTTACCTTAAAATAGCTAATATGAAGATAAACCACCAAATAAAGTCTGTGTCTAGGAGGGAAATAACCAAAGTATTTCTTTTTAAATATATACTTTTAATTATTTTTAATATATATTTATTTACTTATTTCAGAGAGGGAAAGAGTGAGAGAGAGATAGAAACATCAATGATGAAGAGAGAATCATTGATCAGCTGCCCACAAGCCGGGCATGTGCCCTTAACTGGAATCGAACCCAGAACCCCTCAGTCCATAGGTTGACACTCTAGCCACTGAGCCAAATCAGCGAGGGCAGAAGATTCTCTTATAGTGCCTGTCATTTATCCTAATATTGTATAATTCAAAGGTAAGTGCTCGAACCTGTCTGTCAAAGAGCTCAAAATCCAGTAGGGGATTCAAAGGAACAAACTTAATGAAATTCACATTATGGTCAGTTTTACATAGACTCATAAACAAAGGTTTGGAGGTTTACAAAATGGGTTAACAATTCACGCCGACCCGGACAAGTTCAAGGGGTCAGACCCGGGATGACATTCCCCATAAATTCTAAACAAGACAACGAACAGGCCCACAGAAGAGCACACCTGGCATGCTGACCAGAGACAGAGCTGGGTTTGTTTGGACGCAAGAAAACAGACCATTTAGAACTCCGTGGCAAACACCTTGTGTCTTTTACTATTTCTTCATTTTAGTAAAATACGATAACAGAGCATACAGGTAAATCACCAGTCACTTGAAGAAATCACTTGTCAATGACGTGATTTCTGCTTTAAGAGTCATGGAGCTTCATTCTTGCTCATGACTCTGCTGAATGACAGGTCTCTATGGGAGGAAACATGTATACTCTCCAGAGTCAGATCAAGGAAATGAGTCATCCTTAAAGAGGTTTCTATAGTTAAAATAGCAGTCCATAGAATGAAATACTGCCATTTGCAACACCACCAATGGACCTTGAGAATATTATGCTAAGTGAAATAAGTCAGTCAGAAAAGACGAAGAACCATATGATTTCACTCATGCATGGGATTTAAGACTAAAACTCGTGGACACAAACAGCAGTGTGGCAGTTGTCAGAGGGAAGGGAGTCAGGGTGAATGGGGTCCTCATATATGGTGACAGGAGAAGATCTGAGTTTGGGTGGTGGGCACACAGTGCAATATGCAGGTCCTATACTATAGACACCACACCTGAAGCCTGTATGATTATATTAACCAATGTCACCCCAAAAAAAAAAATTTAAAACAATAGCAGTTTATAAAAATGGTTCATTCACGTTATAATATAATACCAACTCAATTCACTGACCACATTTCAGTTCAGAAATTCATTTTGTTCTAAATCATTTTTCTTACCCACCTTCAGGACTTCGATCTATCCATCAGAGGCAATGCAGAAAGGGTTAGGGGAGAAAGAATGCAACAAATTACTTATGGTAAAATTACAACACAAATTTAATACATATCTGCTTAAAAATTTAATACAATAAATTAATTTTTTAAAGATTCTCACTGATGATTTAAATTGCTCTCCAATAAAAATGAGTTAAGGTTAATCCAAAATTGATGAGTAAAACATGAATAAATGAAATCTAACAATATATCTGCACTTCCATTCTCAGAAGTCCATGAGGGTGTGCTTTTCGAGTGCAAAAGTAGTAAAAAGAAAGCTATACAATATAGCCAAACCACAAACCAAGCCAAGCATGTAAATGGCATCAAGAGCATTAAATGCACTGTTGGGAAAACAGTTGCATGAAAGACCAAATACATTATCATAATAATATTTCCAGTTAGTCTTGCTTATATTATCATTTCAGCCAGTAGATACCACTATGCTGTAATGTCTTTGGGTTAGTGGGAGCTTGTCTTGCCATTCTTTTACTTCTACAGACTTTTTTTACTTTAATTTCTAATATACTTTCAACCAATTAATGCTATGCTCTTTTGTTTAGCAATAATTTAGTTTTTTAAATTCTGTCTATAGAAAAGCATAATAGCTAAAAATGGTACATGCAACAATAAGCTCACAGACTTATTTTACAACTTTATAATATATTTTTAAGCATTGTGTCTACTTTGAAAATGTATTCAAGTTATAAAATCAACTCAGAGCATAAAATTGTCAATGCATAAGCCTGAAAATTCCCGTAGGCAAAATAAAAACTACAATAACTATTAAAAACATTGCTAATTATTTAAAAAAAAAAAAAAGTGGGCATCAGTAGAAAGAAAAAAACTAAGAAAACTGTATAGAAATATTTTTAAAATGTAACATTGCTGAAATAGCTTATTATCAGTTATACTTCATTTAACCATATTTTTTGCTAAATGACAAAAAGCAATGATGAATTCTCTTCTACCAATCAAATGTCAAACTGGTACTATGAGAAATTAACTATACAGAAAAAAATACATAAAATTGATTGACTCAATTAAATTAAAACATAATAATTGAATCTCAACTGGGCTAAAGATAACCTTTTCCCCTTTTATTCCAGTTTTATTGAGATATTATTGACATATGTAAGTTTAAGGTACACAACGTGATGAGTTGATACACATATATATTGCAAAAAGATTACCACTATAAAATTAGTTAATATCTTCTTCTCGTCATATAACTATCATTTTTTTTGTGGTGACAACATCTGAGATCTACTCTCTTAGCAACTTTCTACTCTCTTAGCAACTTAGTGTGATGACTGATGTACAGTACTTCAGTCATCACACTATACATTTAGACGACCCCCCCCCTCCGCACTGAACTTACTCATTCTAGAAGTGTGAATCCTTTGACTACATCTTCCCCTTTTACACACATCCCCCGACCTTTGACAACCATCATTTCATTAAAGATAAACTTTTTAATCTAAAAAGAGGTTGTTGTTTTCAAATACAGATCAAATTATACTAGGTCTGCTCTTAAACTGACTAAAGGGTAATTAGTCACTAAAACAATATCTAAAACTTGCTGAAACCGGTTTGGCTCAGTGGTAGAGTGTCGGTCTGCGGACTGAAGGGTCCCGGGTTCGATTCCGGTCAAGGGCATGTACCTTGGTTGCGGGCACATCCCCAGTAGAGGGTGTGCAGGAGGCAGCTGGTCGATGTTTCTCTCTCATTGACATTTCTAGCTCTCTATCTCTCTCCCTTCTTCTCTGTAAAAAATCAATAAAATATATTTTTTAAAACAAAAAACCAATATCTAAAACTGAATATTCATCTAATGTTAGACTAACCCATAATATATAGTCTTTCATTTATTCAGATTAGGTTTTTCTCTTTAGTTCAAATAGATAAAGTATGACTATATATCATTCTCCTAGTGAGAGTAAAAGTACATCATATTTACTATTAACTAAAAAAATAAAACCAAATATTATGTATAGAAATCCACTAAATAGACTTATCACTAATTATTCATAATACATTAACATAAGTTGGACATACAATTTTATTTAACACTAGAAAAGAGTATTTTTTATTTAATAGTATTTTACAATGTGTTTTCCCATCTTACCACTTAAACATTTCACTCATAACTGCACGTGCAAAGGAGTGATTAATCCTGTTTACCTGTTGGTCTGGCATAAGAAACAACAGCATTTCCTTCCAATTCAGGGGGTGCATAACTTCCTTTCAGAAAAACAGAGAAGGCCACTGTCCTAGTCATCTCTGGTGCTGTAAGCAATGTGAAAGCAATGGAAGTCATATAATTATGGACAGTGATTATTAACAACCGCTCAAATTAGGCCTATATTGTAAGCCAGCTACTGTCCTAAGCACTTCACATGGATTAATTCACTTAATCCTCACAATAACCCTATAAAGGCGGGTGGTATTATTGTCCCCATTCCCTTCTTTTTTGTTATTGTTGTTGGGGGGGCAGGGGAGGAGCATGAAGAAGGAAACTGGCTGGAGAGTGTAAGAGGCTTGCTCAAAGTCATGTAGCTAAGACACAGCTGGGAGCTGACTTCAGAGCAAGAGAGCCGGACACTCCACACTCCTGCTTCTCTCTGCTCAGTGAGCGGGCAGCATGACAGGACAAGGGCACACAGAAGGGCAGGAGACGGTGGGCGTGGGAACAGCACTTTATCAGGACAAGGCTGCAGGGGAAATCCAAGGAGAGGACTGGACTTGATGGAACTACAACTATAGAGACAGCAGATGGCACATAGCCTTCTGTAATCACGCATTTGATCTCCAACCTGCGTTAGAAAGCCCTCGCAGGTTTGTAACTGGAAAAATAAACTGTTTAGAATGTGTTTTTAAAAGATAAATTGAAAGTATTATAAAAATTTAGAAAATAGCCCAGCCAGTGTAGCTCAGTGGTTGAACATATGAACCAGAAGGTCACAGGTTCGATTCCTGGTCAGGGCACATGCCCAGGCTGTGGGCTCAAACCCCAGTGGGGGGCATGCAAGAGGCAGCGAACCAATGATTTAATGATTCTTTCTCATCATTGATGTTTCTACTTCCCCCTTCTTCTCTGAAATCAATTTTAACATTTTAAATTAGAAAATAAAATGAGAAACCAATTGTTAGGTATCACACCCAAGGCTACTTCGGCCATTCAACCATTTCTTCACTCATTCAATGAATAATTTGGTGAGTTCCAACTATCTAACAGACATTCAGGTAAGAGCTGGCTATACAAAGGCAAAAAAGAGAGAGATGTCCTTGACTTCGTGAATAAGACTTAGGTTCCCCAGCTAAACTGTGGCAGTAAACAAAGAAAGATAATTCAGAAATCACTTTAACAGAATCAGTGACAACTCAGATGTAAGTGGGAAGGGATAAGAGATTCTGTGCCGAGTAAGAGCGGCTCTACTTTAGGCATTATTGCAGATACCTTAAATAGATTCATTTTTATTTTTTTTCATTAAATCCTCAAGACAGCCCTACAAGAAAGACATCATTATCCCTTTCTGGAGATTAAAAAAAAACGGAGGCTCCAAGTAATTACTAAGGTAGTTTGCCCAAGGTTACACATAGAGTGAGAGTCAGGGCCAGGATTCAAATTCCGGCCAGACTCCAAAGTCAATATTCTTTCTTCAAACATTACTGATTCAATAAATAGCTCACTAGAGAAACACTAATAAAGAAAGCCTTCCAAATTACAGTGTTTAAGTACAATTACAGGTCCACCTAGTTAAGGAAAGCCCTTGGAAATCTGTAATTACTTCAGACTCAACAACCATTCATTGAATGTCCAATGCTTGATGCATAGAGGGAAAACACCATAAGCCAAACAACACAAGCATTAATTTCAGGAAGATACCATTCTCACGATTCAGACAAGAAATATATCCATGCCGAAACCGGTTTGCCTCAGTGGATAGAGCATCGGCCTGTGGACTGAAAGGTCCCGGGTTTGATTCTGGTCAAAGGTATGTACCTTGGTTGCGGGCACATCCCCAGTAGGGGGTGTGCAGGAGGCAGCTGATCGATGTTTCTCTCTCATCAATGTTTCTAACTCTCTATCCTTTTCCCTTCCTCTCTGTAAAAAATCAATAAAATATATATTTTTTTAAAAGAAATATATCCATGAAGTGAACACACTAATAAAAAAAAGTTTTAATTAAAAAAAAAAAAAGACAACCTAAAACTAGGATAGACTTTAAGCCAAAACCAAGCACTCACCGGTAAATTCAAAAGTGAATTGGTCACGTGACAATACCAAAGGTGGCTGCACGTAGACTGATAATTTGGTTTTTTGCAATGCCACTCGATTCTGCAGTGTGACCTAAGGAAATAGAAATTGTTAGTAACTAAAAATTATATTCTAACCAAATTAATAAAATATCACAACTACTTAAAAATCACTATAAGTAATTGGGAAACATCATCTGGGGGGAAAAGAGAGAAGCTACAAAACATAACATGAAGGGTCCTACTCAGAGACTGGCCCTGGAGTTAGACTTCCCTCCAAAGACATAGGAAAAGCCAAAAAGCACATGAAAAAATGCTCAGTATCTTTAACCGCTACAAAATATTTACAAATTCAAACCACAATGAGCTACTACTACACAACCACTAGAATACTAGAATCAAAAGGTCAGTGGGAGTGGATAAAGTAGGTGTTAGAAAGAACGTGGAGAAATTAGAACCCTTATATATTCTGATAAGAATGTAAAATAGTACAGCCACACACAAAGTCTAACAGTTTCTTTAAAAATTAAACATAAATTGACCATACAATCTCACAATTCCATGCCAAGAGAAATGAAAACATATGTTCATGCAAAAACGTGTACACAAAGGTTCAAACCAGCATTAATCATAATAGCCAAATTAGAAACCACTCAAATGTCCATCAACTGGTGACTGGATAAACAAATACAGTATATCCATACAATGAAATACTAATCGGTAATAAAAAGAAATGAAGTGCTGATACATGCTACAACATGGACAAACCTTAAAAGTAGTAAGCTACTAAGTAAAAGGAGCTCGACACAAAGAAACACATATTGTATGATTTCACTTCTATGAAATGTCCAGAATAGGCAAATCTATAAGGACAGACATAGACTTGCCGTTGCTGAGGGATGGAGAGGGGTTATGAGGGAAGAGTGGGAGAGAAGGGAGCAGAAAGTGACAGCTAATAGGAATGAGGCCATTTTTAAGGGGAATGAAAATGTTTTCAAATTAAATTATGGTGATAGTTCAACAACTCTACAAATATGCTAAAAAATCACTGAATTATGTACTTTTAATGAGTAAATTGTATAGTATTTAAATTACAGCTCAATAAAACTATTAAAAATGTTCTACCAGCCAAAACTGGTTTGGCTCAGTGGTAGAGCGTCGGTCTGCGGTCTGAAGGGTCCCAGGTTCGATTCCGGTCAAGGGCATGTACCTTGGTTGCAGGCACATCCCCAGTAGGGGGTGTGCAAGAGGCAGCTGGTCAATGTTTCTCTCTCATCGACATTTCTAGCTCTCTAGCTCTCTCCCTTCCTCTCTGTAAAATATCAATAAAACATATATTAAAAAATAATAATAATAGCCGAAACCGGTTTGGTTCAGTGGATAGAGCATGGGCCTGCAGACTGAGAGGTCCCAGGTTCGATTCCGGTCAAGGGCATGTACCTTGGTTGCAGGCACATCCCCAGTAGGGGGTGTGCAAGAAGCAACTGATCAATGATCTCATCGATGTTTCTAACTCTCTATCTCTCTCTCTTCCTCTCTGTAAAAAATCAATAAAATATATTAAAAATAATAATAATAATAATAATAATAATAATAAAATAAAGATTTCCTTACTTTGCCCAGCCAGTGTAGCTCAGTGACCTTTCCCGGCCAATGAGAAGGGGCAACATTTTCACGCTGTCAAAGAAAAAGCTTAATGATCTGCCTTCCAATGGGCATCATATCCCCTAAACGCCCCAATCTCTTCCACTAATCTCTCCTGAATGAGTGCACATGGCTGGTAAGACAGACTTACACAGTAGACGTGGGTATCTATTGCTCTTCATGTGACACCTAGTTTAGCCAGCGCTGAGGAGCATCCTCTACCTCACACCTTTGCTATGGGGCAGTTCAGTCTAGTTACTAGGCACTAGTATATGAGACAGATACATTTCATTATTAACTGGCATGATGAAAGGGCTTACTTATTTTTAAGAAAAGTAGTTCTGAAATTTCTCTTAAATAAAAAGCATGTATCACCTATTCCTTAATTATATATACATACATACAAATATATAATAGAGAAACCATATAGCGATATACAACTGGCCCACAAACATTATATATATACTAAAGGCCCAGTGCACAGATTCATGCACCAGTGGGGTCCCTTGGCCTGGCCTGTGCCTCTCACAATCCGGGACCCCTTGGGGGATGTCAGAACACTTGTGCACATATTCGGCCTGATCCATGCAGGCCAGGTTGAGGGACCCCAATGGTACATGAATCCATGCACCTGGCCTCTAGTATGCATAGCAGATCTTTGGTTAATCTCTTCCCACCTTCCCCCTCCCCCCTTCTCTTTGAGATTCATCAGTTTATTCCATGTTTCCATCATTGTTTATTGAGTGTCTGCCCCCTGGTGGTCAGTACGCATCATAGCTATCAGTTGAATGGTCAAACAGTCACTTGGGCTTTTATATATATAAAATTCAGTAAATATCTTGAATTAATTTTAAACAATGTGGATATTTGTACAACTTAAAAATAAGTCAATCATGAAATTTTGACTTGCACAGAAAATTTTTTAAAAGACAACTTTTGATGCAGATAAGTACAATAAACACAGCAAATGAACAATGGACCCTCAGTTGTTACTTTATCAGCCCTGGGAATACATGAGGGGAATCTGCATCCCACGAACAAAGCTCCCTCAGTGACGTCTGACCATTGTAAACCTACTGCCTTTTTAGTCAATCCCTGACGGCAATTATGGGAAGAAACTAGATATGCACCCCAGACAACATTCTTTCAAAGAGCTAGTCCCCTGGACAAATGGAACACAATTTAAATGTTTTCTATTAATAATAACACAATGCTAGCCTATACATACTTTTTTTAATCACACTGATAACCATTAGCAGCTTTCTATATTCATAGAACCATGCTAATAAATTATTTATGTGCATTATCTTATTTATTATTTACAACATGGTGAAAAAGCTACTATTACTATATGCCATTTTATAGAAAAGAAAACTGTGGCTCAGGGCCATTCTATTTGTAAGTGGAGGAGCCACAGTTTAACTTCTGGCTGCCAGAATTCTTAACCAACTGGGGTTAAGTCTCAAAACAACTCTGCACATGAACAAGTGCCCCCATTTTGCAATTTAAAGACAGAGCTTCAGAGAAGCTAAGTGCGTGCTCCAGACCATCAGGCCAGTCTGTGCAAGAGAGCTGAAAACTCGGACATGAACAACCTTGGAAGTAGCCATGGGCCGTGTGTAAGAGAGCAGACACACTGACTGCTGCCCTGGCCACAGGAACTCAGACAAAAGTCACCCGGTTTTTCATTTGCTTTAGAGGCACAACCGGGAGAGCTCGCCTACCGGGACTTACAGAACCCCGACAATGGCGAGGCCCTTTCCAAAGCGAATCAAGGAGATGTGGGACAAAAATAACTACAGGAACAAAGAAGAGCTGTGTGTGAGCCAAAAAAAAGAGTTAAAGACTTGGCTAGATCGTAAACTTCATATTTTAAGAGAAAAATAATTATAGAATATTAAGGGGAAAGTATAAAACATTAATACAAGAATTTTCCATGCTCTTTTCTGCTCCTAACAAAATGAAATATGATCCTCAGGAAACAGAACACTGAATTTTTATCCTCGGTGTGTAACCGGGACTCCAAAGGCCAGGTCTGAGCAAACCACTCTCCCATCAGGCACACATACTCAAGGTAGCCACATCTTCGCTCACGTGGAACGGATGGAAACATTTTCTCAATTAACAGGATTTATTGTGATGGAAACGTGCATGCTTATATATCTTGGCTGCTGTTGTTATAAGAGGCTAGAAGGGGAGATTTATAGCAGAAATGTGTATAGGAACTGTCAGAGCGAATCAGGAAGGCATTGTGTCTGCTGTGGAAGTCCGGCTGACTGTGTGCAGCCCTGTGTGGTGCCTTCTTTCTCCTGCTCTGACAGTGTCAACAAGGACCGTCAGGAATGGCTTGGTTGCTCTCAAACACAGCCCCGCCAGGGAAGGAGACTTTCCCCGTAGTGTCACGTCAGCATTTGGGGGTGGCTATTCCACCTGGTAGCCTAAGAGCGGCCGGGGACAGAAAGGTGTGTTTCCTTACAGCCATCAGCAGTAGCTGGGGGGAAATTAGCATGAGCAATGTTATCTGGTTGAGGTACAAGACTTTTCTGCGATTTATAGTGTGTGCCTGAGTTATTATGTGTATGTGTCTGAACAGTATCAGTAGATAGACATGAAAAGGGTTTCCCCACACAAGTCTATAGATCATTCCTGGAACTCTGAAGGGTTTCTTTTTTCTTTAAGTGTTTGATTTCTTGCCACTAATGCTTTTCCAGACTCAGAAGTATTAATGAGATAGAGCCTTTGATTGAATAGGGGAGGGAGACTGGGGAAAGACCACCCTTGTTTCCAGTGGCAAGAATCCAAAAAAATTAGCTTAGGAAACTGTTAAAAGATTGGGCTCCCTTCAACTTCTACCACAGAGCCCCACACTAGGGCCACCCGCTGGGCCCAGTGTAAGCGAACACAATTGGGAGAGCCTGGTACCCTGTCAAGCTCCTCCAAGGACAGCAACCCATAATCTAAGAAAATATGAGGCCCTGTCCAAGTTTTGACTGAGCCAATCGCCAAGATCCACAACTTTCCCTGGCTCCGAGCTCCGGGCAGTGATAAATATTGTCAGCTTAATAATGTGCTGACTGATTACCACACTTTAATCTAAATGCCTTAAGAGGGTTCTACATTTGAGTCCTAGTCTAAAATTCTACAATGACGGGACTGAAAATTTTAACCAAAACCACATCCTTCTTATTCTATTTTTTCAGGACTATCAATTTGTCACTACTCTACTTTGTGGCTTCTTCATTTAATATTTTCTTGCTATAAATACACCCCTTTAAAGCTAATATTATGGCAGATGGATGGCTGGGAATTCTTTTCAAACACATATATAATCATTCCTAGAAGAAAGCTATTATTACCATGCACATAATTCCTTAATATATATATGATGAGTCAATCAACTGGTTGGTCTATGTGATGACACAATTCCTTTAGCATATTCAAAATGCTAATTGTTTCTAGAAAAAAAAAGACCCTGGATCATACAACACATTTAATTAATGGTAAGAATAAGTCATAACAATTGTTTCTATTATGTACATATTGCTATGAATGCAATTATCAGTTTCATATTTGTAGAAAGCAATGAAGGTTAGCAATTCACCACCCACAGCTGAGGAAAGCATACAAATTCCAAGTGTTTGCTTGACATTTCCATTGGCTGTTAAAGGGTGACAAACGTGATGAAATGTGTACTATCATATGCACATTATAGTCTAGAACCATTGTACAATACCTTCACTGTGACTGAAGGGACATGGTCAGTTCCCACTTCAACATCAGGAGCTTGCTGTGAACACATGAAGAAAGGAAGGAAACAATGGTTTCAATATTACACGCCAACACACACTTCTCACCACCGAAATCAGAAACCAACTGCAAAGAAGTCGTCACTCCGATGACAGACTAGAAGAGTCCATGTGACTTTTCAGATGTCTTCATCTAGAAAGTCATCAGCTAATATTCAAACGCCCCCCCACCCCCCTCCACCAAGAAAAATCAAAGGCCTTATTACCAAGCTCTATTGCCGAATTTACTTGAATATTGAAACTAATTAATTCTATTAACTCGTTCTTTATATTACACAGAAGACAGCCTCCTTGTATTTTCCAGATAAACATTATGCCGTTCTTTTAGGCCCTTTTATTTTTTAACTTCCAAAAGTACTCTATTCTTATTAGTAATATGAATATGTATCCATGACATTAACTAATAATAAAAAGATTGAGCCAAAACCGGTTTGGCTCAGAAGTAGAGCGTCGGTCCGCGGACTGAAAGGTCCCGGGTTCGATTCCGGTCAGGGGCATGTACGTTGGTTGTGGGCACATCCCTGGTAGGGGGTGTGCAAGAGGCAACTGGTCAATGTTTCTCTCTCATTGACATTTCTAGCTGTCTATCTCTCTCCCTTCCTCTCTGTAAAAAATCAATAAAATATATTAAAAAAAAAAAAAAAAGATTGAGTGGCCTTACACCTAGAAAATAAAAGTATGAGCATCAGCCCAGGCTTACCTGGTTCTACTTCTTAAGAAATTCAGAGTATTGTATAATAGAGCAAACATTTTCTTATAATTTATAACATTTTTAGGTATTTTATTTTTCAGAATGAAAGATTGAGAAAGAAAAATTCTCACTCTGTGACAGGATAAAACAGAGGGAGGACGTATTTTTTAGTAATACTCATATGAATTCCTGGGGAACAATTAAGATCCTAAATCTGTATCCAACCAATGAATAGATCAACTGTACTTTAACTTAACCTACTTGGAATCTTTTCACTAAGAAAAACTAAGCCACATCTAAGCCATGGGGACTGCTATGATATAATGGGCATCAGCATAATTAAGAGTTGGAGATTCATATTATATTTATGACTCCATAAAAACCATATATAAACTCAAATCCAACTCCTCAATCAAGAAGATAGGAGAGCAATGCTTGCCGCCTCTATAAAAGACCCCATTCTAATATAAATTATATTATGTTTTCAGATGTGTACTTTCATATTAATGATCTAAAATAAAATATTAAGCCAGGCTTTTGGGGATAGCATTACTTAAAACCCAGGAAATGTTTTACAGTTAGCTAAGTGTCTAGAAAAGAAACAAACATCTCCTGTTTCCAGCTCTTTTCAATCCATTGTCTGAACGCCTCAGCACTTCGAGTCACCCTCTGGGAAATAAGACTACAGTCAGAGAGAAATGGCTTCACAAAGACTCCACAGCACCACAGCCACATAAATCGCTGGGCTAACGTTTTCCAATGGAATGAATACGATACTCTCAAGAATCTCTTAGGAAGGAAAAAAAGAATGAGACAAGGAAAATGAAGCTGAAAGAGACACCCAGTTAAAAGGAAACAGCACTCCAGGTTGCCAACAGGGAAATATCCATTACAATCTAGTGCTAGTTCCTAAAGCCTTTTCCTTCAAAGATCAAAAGTTGCCAAAGAACAGAGAGGGAATTCCACATTCCAAATAGCCTATGTTTAAGAGAACCTAAAAAAAAAAAAAAAAAAAAAAAAAAAAATTATATAAGTTACCCAAAGGAAAAAAAGAATCATTCCCAAGGCAAGAAAATGTGTGTACATTTGTCAGCTAACTAAGCAGAAGTGTTCCACCAGACTACACCCTTCAGGTGGAGTGAGGAGTGGTGTGTGCTGGACGGCTGATGTTAGAACAGTGCCTCCACTATGTGACCAGCTGGGTGAATGTTTCTTTCATATGGAGTCCTATTTTTTTTTAAGTGTACCCAATTTACTATACTATAGCAATGTTAATGTGATTTCTATCACAACCTGGGTTGGCTGTTATACTAAGATTAATCTCGGAAAACTTATGACAACTACTGACTCTATTATGCTCTGGTACCTAGATATTAAAGTCATTACCTAGGCTAAATTATATAATTACTAGAGGCCCGATGCACAAAATTCATCCAAGAGTAGGCCTTCCTCCCCTGGCTGCAGGCATCGCTTCCCTCTGGCACCCGGGACCTGGCCTTCCCTCGCAGCCCTGGCTTTGTCCAGAAGGTCATCTGGAAGAATGTCCAGTCTAATTAGCATATTACTGCTTTTATTATTATAGATATGACACAAATACAGTAAAACCAGTGAATTCAATCACTGTCTAAATTGATCAGCTTTTGGTATGGACACATAAAAACCTAATAGATTTTGCCCAAACAGGAGGCAGTGAGACATAACCAGTCAGAATCTAACAAGCGCTTACAGAAGACTAAACAAGGAGATGGGGTAACATAACCAAGGACAGTCCCCCCTCATCCTTCTTGTTTCTCAGCTTTTTTCATTCACTCAGAGAGCAAGTAACCACTGAGCACCCATATAAGATAGTGCTGTCTCCTTTTAACTAGGTGTCTCTTTCAACTTCATTTTCCTTGTCTCATTCTTTTTTTCCTTCCTAAGAGATACTTGAGTATCGTATTCATTCCATGGGAAAACGTTAGCCCAACGATTTATGTGGCTGTGGTGCTGCAGTGTCTTTGTGAAGCCATTTCTCTATGACTGTAGTCTTATTTCCCAGAGGCTGTCTTGTGGCAGTGAACAACACAAGTAGTGAAACATAGATGGTGGGGGTGGTGGTGGTGGTGGTGGTGATTATAATGTTGGAAGATCTAAAATGTAATTTTATGATGATGCTGCTGGCTAATTATCATAACAATTCAACAAAGGAGATTCTATTATTTTTCTCATCTTACAGATGAGATAATTGAGATAAGAAAAATGAAATAACTTGCCCTGGGTCACACAGACAAAAATGTGGGGGGGGGAGGGGTGGAGAGAGGGATGTGAGAAAATAATTTCTGGCCCAACTGTTTACTCTTAAACTACACACAGATACCCCATCACAACCACCATAATGTATTCAAGATTGTAAATTATCAAACCTGAGCTAGATCTTTCATAAACATTACTTCATTGAACCTTCAACAAACATCTTGCAGGGTCAATATTATCCATCTGGATTAGAATTAAAGTTAAACTTTAAAAAAGGTAGATTCGGAATAATAGTGAGAACTCCTTCTACTGTTCCCCTTCCCCTTTTGTAGACAGATATCTGCCTAGAAACTCCTTACTGCACCCAAGAGGCTAAAGATGTTTATTTCCAGAAAAATAACAAAGATTATAAGTTGTTGTCCTCCTTAAAGCTTCTATTTGAAGGCCTATCATTTAAGCCACATGTGTCAAACACAAGGCCCGCGGGCCAAATCCGTCCCACCAGGCCTTGCAATGTGGCCCGCACCGCGCTGTCATCACTGCACTCCGCTGCGTTTCCATCACAATGACAGTTTATGACTGTTCAGTAAACCATTCGGCCCGCGATTTAGGCTGGATTTTAGATTTTGGCCCCTTCTCTGATTGAGTTCGACACCCCTAATCGTTTAAGCCAATAAATTTGGATCCCAATGTAGCAGAGTTCCCCCACTATCACCAAACCTTTCAACCTCTGCAAAGACACCTACAGACACAGAGTCCAAGTTAGGAGAAACCATGGCAGAAATTTTCAAGTCATCTTCTCTCTCAGTCATGGGCCAAACACCTATAATTTGAAAAAGAAAGAAAGAAAGAAATTCTTTTAAAAAGATATTTAATCATAGAGTAAAACCTGCTTTATAGTTTTTAAGGGTTATCTATATACCATATATCCAAAACAACCATAAACATACACACTGAAGAAACGAATGCATTAGAGAATTAGAAGCTTGATGCTAATTCTTCCCCCTCTACAATATTTTAAGAAAAAAACGGTCTCTTTCTCCAAAGATAGTAGCTAAGAAGTGACCCAATGCCTAACCAGTATTGGGAATTTCAACGCTTTCTCCTACACTTCTGGTGGAAGCCTACATGAGTGCAACCCTTTTGAAGGTAAGTTGGCTTGAAAGTAACTACTTTTGAAGGTAAGTAATCCCACTGCTTGGGAGAAAAATTGTTAGGTGACAGGATCCGTACGTTTTGATAATTATTACCAACTCACCGACAGGCCCAAGGAAGTTCAATGCTGCTGGTGCTTATTAAAAATAAAACAACCTAAAGCTCTATATTTCTATTAATAGGGAAATAGTTAACTAAATTATGGCATATCCATCTTGTGCAATGGTCTAAACCCCAGAGCTATAAGTAAGAGTGCTATCTATCTTTATATAACTGATAAGAAAATAACTCCCAGATACCCCTATTAGTAAAATATAAGATGTAGCACAGTGTGTTTACATGCATTTGAAAAAGAAAAATCACAAAAACATGAACATTTTCCTAAAGAATACACAACACACTTGATAAAGGTTACCTTTCATCGCGTGAAATAGAACCTGGGGTTTTACCCTTTTAGTACTGTTTGAATTCTTTTCACCATATTCATATTATTTTCACAACTTAAATTTCACTATTTAAAAAAAGTTTATAGTGTATAATAAGATATTATGAACAAGTGACAGAGATCCTAAACAAGCAAGGAACATAGTTAATACTTACGCAATGTGTGTATGTGTGTGTGTGTGTGTGTGCATGCCTGTGTATGCACACATGTATGTGAAACACTGCTGGCTACCCACCTACCACCCACCTCCATGCCTCCTTCGTTACCAGAGTCCTGATTCTGTTGGCACATTCACCTTCACCTCAAAGTCACTGGGTTGGTCAAATTCAATTATGTTGACCTCATTCCCCTGACTGCTGGTTGTTTTAGGCATGAGCATGGTGCTTAATCCTGGCAGATGTAATGCAAGAAAAGTTGGGCGTGGGGTTGGAGGATTCTGGTGCATGCTTTTGGGAAAGCTATTCTTCCCTAATAAAGGGGGAGACTCGGGAGAAACACCTCCCTTCCAGCCTGGAAATGGAGTTTGCACATGTGCCTGGGACTGCAGAATTCGCCGGGGACCCTGAGAGGAACACCCCACACACGCTGAGGGGGGCCGACTGGACAGATGGAGAGCCCTGGACACAGCCACATGAACCATCGGTGGCTGGCAAACAGAAGACCTGCCTCTGCTTCCAGCGGGCACTCCCACCAGCGCGGCAATATTTGGAATTGGAATTCCCGTAACTTAGAATACAGAAGGCGGCTCATCGCCCAGCCAATAGCCATCCTTGGAGAACCCGATTTTATTCCAGGCAACAAAACCCTAAATTCCCAGCCTCTCCCGCAGCCTGGAGTGGCCAGTGAGAGAAGAGAGGCTGCTCAGGGTGGGGTTCCCAGGAAGGACCCCTCTGGGTTGACTAGGCCACAGACATGAGGGCAGCAGTTCCAGAAGCCACCCTGCCCCAGCAGAGGCCCTGGGAGGGGAGGAAGCAGAGTCCCTGCCAGACTGACCCTGGTCTGCCCTTGCCACACTGCCTTCCCGGGAAATAAACACGCCGCCTGGTTAAACCACTGTACCTGGGCACTCTGTTACACGCAGCCACACTCAGCCAGACAGCACATCCCAACTAGGCCAAGTGCAAACGTTCCTAGAACTCAACAGCACGCAGCTTGGGTATCCTGGACCTACTTCCTCCGGATGCAGACCTTCCCTTAGGGGCTTGCTGCTCTCTCCCCGCCTGAAGGCACACTGTGTGGAAGCCTATCTCACTACCCCACCCATCCCTCCAGACTCACCCAAGCAGAGCATGACCAACTGTCTAAATCAGTGGTCCGTAAACTGCAGCTCGCGAGTCACATGCGGCTCTTTGGCCTTTTGAGTGTGGCTCTTCCACAAAATACCACGGCCTGGGCAAGTCTATTTTGAAGAAGTGGCATTAGAAGAAGTTTAAGTTTAAAAAATTTGGCTCTCAAAAGAAATTTCAATTGTTGTGCTGTTGATATTTGGCTCTGTGGACTAATGAGTTTGCCGAACACTGGTCTAAATCATAGGGAAGCCCCATCTTTTTTAAAATATATTTTTAATTTATTTCAGAGAGGATGGGGGAGGGAGAGAGAGATAGACACAACAATTATGAGAATTATCGATCGGCTGCCTGCTGCACATCCCCCACTGGAATGGAGCCCACAACCCAGGCATGTGCCCTGACCGGAAATCGAACCATGACCTCCTGGTTCATAAGTCGACGCTTAACCATCAGGCCACATCGGCCGGACAGGTAACCCCATCTTTGAAAGTGCCTACCGACAACTGTTGATGCTGGTAATAGAAACGCTTAGCAGGATTCACACTAATGAGCTGGGCACAGAAAGCTTCAAAATCCATGAGCCATACAGGAATTATTACTCTAACTTCATGCTTACAACATACATTCCTCATATAACTTACACACATAAAATCAGGTTCAAAACCTTCTTTATTACAGTAGATAATATGCACCATGTGTATAACAAAATATACTCTTTAAATTGGCTTTAAATTTTGCTGCATTTCTAGCTTTGAAGAAATAAAAAAATAAAGCTTTACGTACTGACCATAACCCACAAGACTGAAATTTTTTGTTAAGTTGAAGTCACTCTACGAAAATAAGTGGCATTTAAATGAATAATGGGGTCTTCAAAAAATTCAGTTTTAACTTCTCAGAATCTTCTACAGTGAAACGATTTGCTGCTCTACATAATTACAGGTATTTTAATTTAAAAAATAGGCCACAGATTTATAAGGGTACAGAAGACCATAGTTCTCCATATCTCAAATAAAGTAGTTTAAAAGTCTCTCTTTCTAAAAAGTTTCTCTTTGTTTCTTTTTCAGGGATAAAACCAAATGATGGTGGGGAAAGGGCAGAGCACTTCCAATATCAACGAGAAATTGGGGTTATATAAACAATGAACTTTGCACCCGGGTCCGTGGGCACATCCCTAACCTAATTAGCAGTTATTTCACATTACACAGAAGGATCAAGGTAGTGACAAGCAGAACAACCTAACCCTCCTCACCCAAGGGCATCGCTATGGTCACCAAAAACATAACTTTTAGCTGGAAGGGGTTTTTCTGAGAAACGTTTAGCACAATTAAATGGTAATCAAAATACCATTAGCACTTTGTTTATGGAAAGAACAAAATCTCCAAACACAAGATCTGGAGTGAAAAGCCACATGAAATGTATTTAACAAACTCTAGAAATTTCATGCTTCACATAAATGCCATTCTTCCCCAACCGCATTTTTAAACAATACATTGAGACTTATAATTCCATTAATCCCCAAACAATAGTGTCAAACATGGGGGAGGGATTGTATATTGTAATTTGATACATCCAATTTTAATTATTCTCTATTTGAGAGGGAGGTGCTGACAACAAGTAAATAGGTTTTTAACTAATGAAAGTAATTAAAAGATCTAACTTTCACTTTCAAAACTTTCTAAGAGAAAGTGTGAAGCCAAAGGATAATTGTTTTACTTTAATATTCAGACTCTTTAAATATATTATCTAACGTCCTCTGACCCTTGTCTTGGTAATTCAGTCTCAAAAATACATAAATCTCATAAAGTGATTGGACCAGGAGTAAGGCTGGCTCTATGGTTAGGGTTGGCTTTTGATGCTCTGCTCCTTTTATTATTCCTACTTGTTTTAACATTTCTTTTACGTGAAAATAGTCCATATTTTTTCTCACTAAAAAGAAGAAGGGGAAAAAAAAAAACAACGTTTACCTGACCCTGAGAAGGGAACTTGCAGTAATGCCTTTCACATGTCCAACCAAAACGCAGGAGTGGGGTTTTGTTTCTCCTTTTAATTTACAATAAAATTACACCCCTGTGGATCCCAAAGTAGGATAATATTGAGTTATTCAAAACGCAGGAACTGAATATGCCATCAGCCTCTGAGTCATTAGAAACAGCATACCACGGACGCTAACTCCAAACATAAATCCTACCGCTAAGCTGCAAATGACTGCATTTTTAGTAACAAAGTGGTAACTCGCGTATTGCATTGGTTTCTTTAAGAAGTTAATTAGAAGTTAATGAACGGCCACTCAAAACTTTAATGTTCTTCTCAAGGCCTGAAACCACTGACCAAAGAGGTACAGGTTCCTTTTGTTGTCGTTGTTGTTGTTGTTAAAAGGTACTTTATTGAGTATTCTTACATATTGTGTACATCTGCTGATCTGATTGACATGCAGATGAAAGGCTGACATGTAGATGAAAGAACTATCACTATTTGGTGACAAAGTAAGATGTATTTTTAGGAATCCTTTTCTTTCTTTTCTTCACTAGAGGCCTGGTGTAAGGATTCGTGCAGCGTGGGGGTCCTTTGGCCTGGGCGGTGGGGATCTGGCCAAAGCAGGCTCTGCAGCATCCTCCCAGGGTCCCGGATTATGAGAGGGCAGTTCTCAGATGATGCCCCCCGAAACCAGGCCCCCTCCTCTCTGGTTCCAGGTGCACCAACCAAGAACCGAGGCTGCCAGGTCACCACAGTTTGGCAGCTCCTGCATTGAGCGTCTTTGCTCTGGTGGTCAGTGCATGTCATAGCTACCAGTTGGTGTGTCTGCCCCCTGGTGGTAACTGCACGTCATAGCTACTGGTCAGATGATTGGATGGTCAGGCAGTCACTTAAGCTTTTATTTTTATTATATATATATATTTTTATATATTTTTTTATTATATATATTTTATTATATATATATTTATTTTTTTATTTTATTTTTTTTTTTTTTACAGAGAGGAAAGGAGAGGAAGAGAGAGTTAGAAACATCGATGAGAGAGAAACATCAATTAGCTGCCTCCTGCACACCCCCTACTGGGGATGTGCCCACAACCAAGGCACATGCCCTTGACTGGAACCTGGGACCCCTGAGTCTACAAGCAAATGCTCTATCCACTGAGCCAAACCGGTCAGGGCTAGGCTTTTATATAGAGAGAGTCATGTAATATATTTTCTCCTAAGAACTCCCAATAGGAAACTAATTCTGCTTGTTCTTTTTCAAATACTGTATTGCATAAGGAGTACTGGTTCCTTTTTTAGATCTTAAAGGGGGAAGAAAAAAAAAAAGAAAAAAAACTAGATAGCACTGTCCCCAAAAAGGGGACACTAGTGAAAAAGCGTTCTCTTAAAATAGGACATTTATTCAAATTAGGCATAAAGACTTGTGGGTTAAAGAACAGACAGTTTTTACAAATATGACTTTAAACCTGAGGGAGAAAATTAATATATACAAAACATTATCCAGATACAAAGTATTGTAAAATCAAATAATAAGCTTCAGATGAGATACCTTGTGATTTGTTAACATCTTTAATGATTTTCTGAAGTTCTTTCAGCTCTGCATCAAGGGCGTCATAATTCAGCTCTCTGGACTCCACTTTGGGAGCTTGGAACAAAGATGGGTCCGTGCCCAGGTATGAGCACTGCAGGTGACCGTCCTCACTCAAGGTAACTATCACGCCCTTCAAATCACTACAATAAAGCAGAGAAAACAAGGCATCATTAAATGTGTGGGTTTAGATTGACCAACTACAATACATTTTTATTCAATTAAGCTTTAATATACCATTAAGAAAACGACTACATTATCCATTTCTAAAATTTTAGACCAAAGACACAATTCAAACGTTTCAAACATGGCTTTGGTTTGCCTCAGTGGGTAGAACGTTGGCCTGAGGACTGAAGAGTTTTGGGTTTGATTCCAGTCAAGGGCACATGCCCGGGTTGGGAGTTCAACCCCCAGTCGGGGGGGTGAAGGAGGCAGCTGATAAATGAGTCTCTCTCATTATTGATGTTTCTAACTCTCTCTCCTTCTCCCTTCCTCTCTGAAATCAATAAAAATATATTTTTTAAATGTTTCAAACATGATTTGTATTTACAAAATTAGTCCCAATGTTCTGATTCATTACAGAAGGGGGGGAGAAATACTAACAATTATTATAATACAGTAGCTGTCATTTTGGGGGACTTAACTACACAGTAAATCCTGCTTTAAGAGCTTTTCAGGCACCATATCTTTAATCCTCACGCCAGCTCCCATTTAGCCTATTCTTTTAGCCTATCATTTAAAAAAAATTAAAGTTGTTTTCTGAACTTGCTATTAAAAATAGTTGAAGTGAACACCATTTGCTTCTTCCATAGTCTGCACAGAAGAAAAAAATTAAACGTCATAAACCATTTTGAGCTAGTACAAAATGAATTTGCTTGCTTGATTTTTGTTATATTTTTTAGTGGCCATTGATTTTTTTTAAAGGGTCACCAACCAGGTTCTAAAGGTTGAATCTTAATTTTTTAAAATCATTAAAATTTTTAAGAAAAAAAAAATCTAGAAAAATGTTGCTGTTCGTGTGAAGAAAAGGATAAGTTATATAAAGCTCTAGGCTTTATTCAGAATAGCTAAGAATTCTTTCCCTGGCCTGTTTTGCTCAATGGATAGAGCATCGACCTGCAGACTGAAGGGTCCCAGGTTCGATTCTGGTCAAGGGCACATGCTTGGATTGCAGACTCGATCCCCAGTAGGGGCTGTGCAGGAGGCAGTCGGTCAATGATTCTCTCTCATTATTGATGTCCCCCCCCCCCCCTCTCTCTCTCTCTCTCTCTCTCTCTCTCTCTCTCTCTCTCCCCCCCCCCCCCTCTCTATCTCTCTCTTTCTCTCCTCCTCTCCTTCTTCTTGAAATCAATTTTTTTAAAAATCCCTAACCAGTTTGGCTCAGTGGATAGAGTATCGGCCTGCAGACTGAAAGGTCCCAGGTTTCATTCCAATCAAGGGCATATACCTTGGTTGCAAGCACATCCCAATGGGGAGTGTGCAGGAGGCAGCTGATGATGCTTCTGTCTCATTAATGTTTCTAACTCTCTATCCCTCTCCCTTCCTCCTTGTTTAAACACACACACACACACACACACACACACACACACACACACGAAAAGTTATATTTAAAAAAAAAAAGAATTCTTAAAACTCCCCAACATTGAATCATGGCACGTGGTCAGCTCATGAATCCAAAAGCTCAGCTGGACTAAGAGTAGCCACTATACTACTTGATGCTTCCCATAAGGTGGCCCAGCATCCACTTTTGCCACCAGCCTTCAACACAGGGCTATGTGACCGTGCCACATAACCATGTGGTATAGCTTCAGGAATATAAAAAAATCAGTGTTTGTCACTGATCCAATAGCTAAAGAACTAGACTAGTATTTGGATTAGGGACCTGGGCTCTAACTCTGATTCTGCCACTCTACAGCTGAGTCAACTTAGAGAAGTCTCCCTAAATGATCTTTATCTCCAAAGTGAGAAGGTAAGACTAGATGAGCCTCATATGCCTTTAAGTTTTATGAGTTGGTTCTGTCGATCTCTCAGAAAATAAATAGTCCCAAAATAAAATTCTTTTCTTCAAGAGTGAAGCGACATCATAGCACCTCTGGGCATGATCCCTTCTTTGCGGACAACTGAAGCCCCCTAGTGGTCGTGGAAATCCTAACTTCTAGCTCTGACAAGCCTGGTTCAAAAGGGCAAACCCTCCACCACCTCTGAGGGCTCTCCATCCCAGGCAGTCCCACGGGGCTTAGGGACCCACTGGATCCTCAGAAAACTCTAGGACACTGAAGGGCAGATGTCTAGCTGGCTTCTCAGAGAATGTTGAGATCATTTTTCCACTTCATCTTCACCTCTGAGTGATCCAGAATACAGGAAAGCTAGCCTGGCCTAATACAAGAATCCCTCTCTATGCAAATTTGGTCTTTGAGTTGGCTATCTTATTATTGAATCACTCTGTCCCACTACTTTAGACAGCAAACAGCAACAATTTAGACACAAGGACTTACCTAAAAATTTATCTGAACCTTCTAAGCTTCTGAGTTCAGATAGGAAGTGTTTGAATAGAAATTCCTACATGTGTTTTTTTAATAGCCTTTCTACTTAAAGAACATTTTATTTAACAATATTGATGTGGTAGGTTTGCAAATGACAGAATTTTATGCTGGAAGAAGCCATCAAGGAAATCAAGTATTGTCTGCCATACTACTCATATCTTTAAAATAGGGTGGACAATCCAAAAATTAAGGTCCCTGGGTTATTACCGATCCTGAAGCACACTGGCTAACCAAGGCAGGAGTATTTTATAAGGAATCAAGGTCAAAGATGTTATATGCATAGGACACATAATAATTCTGTCATTTTTAGCAATGGGGCATGACACTACACAATAGGGTCTGCTTAGGAATCTGAAAGTCATTGTTTCACCACTCAGAAAACAGATTCCTGTCCTAATAATACATCCAAACAAAATTCCAGATGGATTTTTAAAGTTAAACTTAAAAATATGAAACTGCAAAAATATTTATCTGCCCTTGGGATGGAAAGGACTTTTGCTACAAGAAAGCTATAGAGGAAACTACAAGGGAAATTATCTCTAAATCAAGCCATATAAAAAATTTAAACTTGTTATATGCTTTAAAAAAACAACATGGTAAAAAGAACAAAAGGCAAACTGGGAAAACACTGGCAACAAACATAAAATACATAACTTAAGTCAAAACATATGAAGTTGAGAATATTCAACTGTTTTTAACCTATAAAAACAGTTTTATGTGTTTCAGCTAAAATGTAAAAACTCTTACCAATCAATGAAAGTAAGATTACATCCAAAAACAAGGTCAAAAAGAATGTACGATTCACACATAAAAAGTCACTGAATAGATTAAAACACATTCCAAAATCAATAAAGTGTATATTTTAAAGCTACCCTTTATTATTTAATACATCAAACTAGCAAAGGTACACGGAGATAGAAACTCACACTCTCAATGGGAATGTAAATTTGTTACAAATACTTTTAGAGAACATTTTAGAAATATGTATCAAAAGCTTTAGAAATGCTCATTGCCTTTTTATACAATAATCTACTTTCACAGTTTTTAAAAAAATTTAAAATTGACCAAATGATAAGAAAAAGGGGAAATATTTTTACATAATATACAGCTATAACAGAATTCTTAGAAACCAATAAAAATCACATCTTACAAAATATTTACTATCAGAAAAAAATAGCAAAATCATATTAAGAGGAAAAACAAAATATAGTACCGCATATACATTTTACCCTAATTTTGTAAAATACATGTATAAAAAGCAGGAAAAAAGAATTGTCTAAATGCTTATAATCTCACTAACAGACTATCTCTGTTAGTGAGATTATAAGCTATTTTTATCATGTTTCATAATTAAATAAAATTTAAAAGAAAACTATTTTTTGTAAGGAAAAAAAGTGTTCTATTTTCCACCCCTAGACACTGAATTTGAATCATCAAATTAGAGGTTAAATAATTTGTGGGATTAGAACTTTTATCTAGTTCTCTTTTTCTGATAAGGCCAATCTAGAACATGTACAGCCTGAAAGCATTTGAAATACAGCTCACATGATAAAAAATGAACAGTTTCTTTCATTTGCTAATTCAATCAAATAAATGAGCAATTGTTTTAAAAACAAATGAAAAGAAATGCACTCAATCAAATTACATTTTATTCAGCCACATTTTATGTAAAATATTTTAACTTACCAGGTTATAATTCTGGTTTCTGTTATTATATATCCATATCAAAAAATATTGAAAACTGCAAACTGGTGTGCTCAGTGTTTGAATATCAATCCATGAACCAAGAAGTCACTGGTTCGATTCTAGGTCAGGGCACATGCCCAGGTTGCATGCTTGATCTTCAGTAGGGGGCATGCAGGAGGCAGCTGATCAATGTTTCTCTCTCATCAATGTTTCTATCTCTCTATCCCTCTCCCTTCCTCTCTCGCTAAAATCAATAAAAACATATTTTTTAAAACTTGGAAACGTAAACATTATTTATTAGACCCAGTTTTCACTCCGCCTCAGTAAGAAGCACAGGATTGAAAGGCATTTTCCTTCAAGAACAAGAGCAGACGGGAAGCAGGCAGCCCTCTCTCAGCCCCAACAGGCTGGACCTGATCATTTGAATATATGCTGATTCACTTCACCATCTCTCAACAGAACAGAAGCTACATTGGCAAATAAAACATGGTCTTGCCCCATCAGAAACTGGTCTAGCTGTAAAGGAAAACATCTTTTTTTCTTAAATAGCAACTGCAGTATAGCCCAGCAGATGCTGTTAGCCCAGTAGGAACAGACTGCAGTGACTTAGCCAGAGAACAGGACAAATTTCATGGGGCAGACGATGCAGGAGGGCTCCTGACCTACAAGTAGATCCTCAGATGAAAAATGAATAGACAGAAGGAAGAGGACTCTGGCCTCGGTGAACTCATTCAGCTTCATGGCTTTAAATATTAAATAAATTTTAGGGCCAGCTCCCCTGTTTATACCTCCAGACAGACCTCCCTCCCAAGTCCAGCCGCATACTGGATCTCCCCACCTGGAAGACCCACAGACATCTAACATCGAAAGTGCCTACAGATGAGTTCCTGATTTGAGCTCCTCCTTGTCCAGCTCAGACCCATCCCTCCTGCAGCACACTGAAATATGTTAAACATTCAGTGAAATAAAGAAGTCAAAGCACAGGGACAAAGAAAATTGAGGGATATTAGGCCAAGGGGGCCAAGAAACTACATGGGATCAAATCATACAGATTCTTTCATCCTCAAACAATAGGAAGTCACAAAAGGTTTTTAAGTATAGGGGTGAGAAATAACATGATCAGATTCATCTCTGACGATCCCTTCTGATTACAATGTGGAGAGATTATGGGGGGAGGAGGGGGACTAACATGGTAAATCCAGGTGAGAAAGGGTGGTGGTCCAGGAGAAGATGATGGGGATGGAGAGAAGGGAGTGGATCAAACCTATTTAGAAGGTATAATCCCATAATCTTATTGAATCCCCAAGTAACTTTGTGAAGAAAAGTATTGCCTCAACTGTACAAAGAGAAGAATGAAACCCAGAGAAGAGAAAAGAATAGATTGTAGTTTCCAGAAGACAATAAGCAAAGCTACAGAGAGCTGCAGGCTTTCTGGATTCAGCCTTGAAACTTTCCATTACCACACTGCTGCTCTTAGAAGGCAGCAAGTGACTCTTCACACAGAATGAATTTTTATAGACTATGTATTCAGCAAATGTAAGATGCTTTTACATTTAACTGAATTCTATTTGAAATAAACTACCAAAGGGTGTTTGTTTGTTTTCTTCATTATTATTCTAAGCACAATGACTACATATTCAAGAGTCAACTATGGCCGAGACCGGTTTGGCTCAGTGGATAGAGCGTCGGTTTGGGGACTGAAGGGTCCCGGGTTCGATTCCGGTCAGGGGCATGTACCTTGGTGGCAGGCATATCCCCAGTGGGGGGTGTGCAAGAGGCAGCCGATCGATGACTCTTTCTCACTGATGTTTCTAACTCTCTCTCTCTCTCCCATCCTCTCTATACAAAATCAATAAAATATATTTTTTTTAAAAAAAAAGAATCAACTATGGAAAATAAGAGAGAAAAGGAAAAGGGGAGACCAATTCCACATAAAGTGTCATGTGCACATTTGCCTTTAAGCTACAATGTTAAGTACAAAATTACTGTGATTATTTCCTCCTGAAATTAGCTGACACACCTGTTTGGAATTCAGTAGTGAAGGCCTATCTGACAGCCATTTGGAAGTTGCTATTGTCAGCAGGATCCAACTTTGTACATTTAGAAAGAAAAAAAAATCTCTCTTTTGATGAAAGTTATCAATTGTTGAAATTATCTGTATTAAAAAGTAGATTAATGACTGTCTACCGGGATGTGGCTTTCTCGTTAGTTCTTGTGAGGACAAGTATGTTTTACACAAAAGAAATAATGCTCGTGTTGGAAAAACCTCAAATTATAATTGTTCTTACCGTTAAACCAGCTTTGGGTTCTTTGGCACCTTTACCGCACTAACACCGAAACAGAAAACGAAAAGATGGGCGCTCAGTTTTGTTCTGGGCCAGTGGTCGGTGAACTGCGGCTCGAGAGCCACATGCGGCTCGCAAGCCTCGGTTTGCCACTAAGTTGACTAATGAGTTTGCCGACCACTGTTCTAGGCTCTTTTTCATTTACAATTTTCCTTATTTCTTCACTGTATTTCATTCACTTGTCATTTGTTCACTCGTTCATTCATTCATCAAATATTCTCAAACACTTGTCATATGCAGGATGCTATTTGAGGTGCTGTAAAGCAGACGCAAATAAAATGGAAAGCACCTCAATGAAATTGCAGGCCCATAAAAGAATAAGACATGAGCCCTGGCAAGTATACTATGGAGTAGACACAAGCACCATGAGGCGAGCACAGGGTACTTTACTATTCAGAAGTAGGAATGTTATTTCTAGCCACAGGGATTGGGGAAATTTTAAAGGTGGAAATAAAAGCTTATGCTGGACACTGAAATGCAGTTTGTTTTTCAATTATTGTTTCTGAAATATGAATTAACAGATATGTGATTTTATACAAAGAAATGATGTTAACAGGTCTTTGAAGTTGGTTCAAGCTCAATTTTTCCCAGTACCTAAATGTGTGTGGGGTTTTTTTGTATTTTTATTCTTGAGAGTATTAGAGCTGTCATGGCAGCAGCAGAAAACTAAGTGCCTGACTATGTCACATGCACTGCTCTCTCACTGTTCTTCGTGGCTCCATTTGCATATGCGCCTGGTGGGAAGTGCTTCTTGCGTGGTTTTCTTGACCTGCATGTATTTTGCTCCTGTCTCTTCTACCCTTCCTTCAAGCTGCCTTCACCTTCCAATTGAAAAGTAAAACCCTATCTTATTCTGGTAATAATTGAGGCATGATTTTTCCTGTTTTTGTTTGGTGTTTTTTGTTTATTTTGCTTATTTTTGGAGGGATGCTCCAATGTTAATGTGAAATAGATTGTAAGTAATTTGCCCCATGATAATTTGTTTCTTTAAACCTTCTTATTACTAATCTGTAATTTATTACATTATAACATAAATATCTGCAATATTTGAGTCTTTTGGATTTGGAGAGTCGATGTGAAGAACACAGTGTGAAGGGCATGAGAGAATAAAGCATGAAGGAGAGAAGCTTAGACAATGCAGGAGAAACAACAAGCAGCCTGGGTCCAGCATGCAATGAATAAAAAAGTAGAAAGAGATAATAAAATCAAAAGTGGGAAGAGATTTTTTTTTTTAAAGAGGCTTTTAAGCTGGTGAGAGACATAAGTAAAAATATGCTTAAGAATGTCTACCATAAAAGACTCAATGTTGTTTAAAATGTTGATTTTCCCGCAAAATGATCGGTGGATGTGACACAATCCAAATGAAAATCCCAGAAGGCTTTTTTTTTTTCCCAGTGGAAACTGGCAAGCTGACTTCATATTTCTATGGAAATGGACATACACAAACACATACATACACACACGCACACGCACACACAATACCCTACAATGGCAAAGTAACCTTGACAAAGGAAGAATAGAGATAGAGGGCTTTCACAAACTGACTTCAAGGCAAACTTGAACTCTACAGTAATCAAGACAGTGTGGTGTTGGCATGAGGGTAAACAGATCAATGGGACAGAATTGAGAGTCCAGAAACTAACCTGGACTCATACAGTCCATTTCCCACAAAGAGGCCAAGGCAGCTCAGTGGGGGAAAGAAAGTCTTTTTAACAAATGGTGTTTGACAAACTGGATCTTCACATGGAAAAAAATAAAACAGTATATGCAAAAATTAATTTGGAGGGATCATTGACCTAAATGTAGTAGCTGAACCTATAAAGCTTTTTTTATTTTTATTTTTTTGGTTGGGGGAGGGGGGAGATAACACAATTTCTTCAGGCTGGTATGGACAAAGATTTTTTTAGGGTGTAGAAAGCAAAAAACAACAAGATAAATTACACTTCTTCATACTTCAAAACTTTTCATCAAAAGACACGATTAAAATATTGGCCCAGCCGGTGTGGTTCAGTGGTATAGCACTAATCCATGAGCCAAGAGGTACCTGGTTCAGTTCCCGGATATGGTGCATGACTGGGTTGTGGGTTTGATTCCCAGGGTTGGATGTGCAAAAAGCAGCCCATCAATGATTCTCTCTCACCACTGGTGTTTTTCTCTCTCTCCCCCTCTTCCTTCTCTCTGAAATCAATAAAAATAAATAAATTTTTAAATAGCTGGTCAGCCAAAAAAAAAACAAAAAACCTCAACATCATTAGTCATCAGGAAAATGCAAATTAAAATCACAGTTGGCTGCCATCACATACAAATCAGAAGGTCTAAATTAAGAATTCTGACAGCACTGAATGCTGGAGAGGATGTGGAGCAGCCAGGGCTCTCACACACCACCAGTGGGAACCTAAAAATGGGTCAACTGTTTGCAAAAAGGTTTGGCATTTCTCATAAGATTAAACATATATCAACCCTTTGACCCAGTAATTTTACCCCTAGCTATTTATCTAAGATAAATTAAATCATATGCCCAAAAAAGATTTATCCGGAAGAAGAAATGAGCAAATTATGGTGTATTCACTGAATGGAACACTACTCAGAAATAAAAAATAATTAGTCACTGTTCTATGCAACAGCAAAAAAGAATGTTTCAAAATGTATTGAACAAAATGAGATAGACATAAAGTTCAGACTGTGTGGTTCCATTTATATGAAGCGCTGGGAGAGGCCACATAAATCTATTATGAAAAGATGTGAGCAGGGGAGAAGGAATTGTTCACTAAAAGGGGGCACAAGGAACAATTTCAGTACGGAAATGTCCTAGAACTTGAGAGAGCTACCGGTTACACAGGTATATCCATTTGTCAAAGCTGAGCCATTAAGGTTTGTGCCTTCCAGTGTATGAGAATTTTACCTTCAAAAATAAAGCTAAAGTAGGGTAGGTGGAGGTGCAGGAAAAGGAAGCATGCAGAATGCTGGTAATTGTTAAAGTTGAGCACTAGATACAAAGGAGTTCATTATACTATCCCCTTATTTTGTATATATTTGAGGTTTCCCTAATGTAAAAGTTTAGGGGTTAAAAAAAACAAACAAACAACAAATAAAATGCATTACATAGCCCAAACCGGTTTGGCTCAGTGGATAGAGTGTTGGCCTGAGGACTCAAGAGTCCCAGGTTCGATTCTGGTCAAGAGCAAGTACCTTGGCTGCGGGCACATCCCCAGTAGGGGTTGTGCAAGAGGCAGCTGACCAATGTCTCTCTCTCATCGATGTTTCTAACTCTCTATCCCTCTCTCCTTCCTCTCTGTAAAAAAAAAAAAAAATCAAGATATATTTCTTTAAAAATGCATTATATACATACAAAAATACAGGGTAGGGCCAAAATAGGTTTACGATTGTACACAAAACACGGAGTTTGTTCTTATATTATTATTTATTAATCATTGTATTATTTTCCATACAAACCATTGTAATCCTACTTTTGCCCACCCTGTACATATAAATGACACCACCAACACACCACCTACAGAGATTATGTATAAAACCTACCCTGACATGACCTGGGACCACCTAGCACTTTAGCTCTATATTTATGCCATAAATGTTCTCTCCCCCTCTCCCACCCCATTCAACCTTCTCCTCCATCCTGCCCATTTCCCTTCATCAGTGTGGTAGACTGGAAAAATGGCCAACATGTTCTCCTCCTTCCCCCGTGACTTTACCATTCCTCTCATTCAGGGGTGAAGTCTATTCTGTACCACTTGAATCTGGACTGGACTTGTGCCTTGCTTTGGCTAAGAAAATAATGAGATCATCCAGCATTAGGGTGGGCTGTAAATACAATGTGTGTCCTTATAAGAGACCAAAAATAAAAATAAAAAATAATAAGACATAGAACAACATAGAGGAGAAGGCAGGTACAGGCAGAGGCAGAGACTGGAGTGATGAGACCACAAGGCCAGGGACATCAAGAGTTGCCAGAGGCTACCAAAAGCTAGAAAAGAGGCATGGAATAGATTCTCCCTCAGAACTTCCAGAGGGAACCAGATCTGTTCACACCTTGATTTTGGGCTTCTGTGCTACAGACTGTGAGAGAATGCCTCCTATTGTTTTTTTTGTTTTTTTTTTATTTAAGGTATTACAAATGGTAGTACATATGTCTCTTCCCCGCTGCCACCACCACCCACCCCACCCCCATAACTACTGAAACCACACACACACACACACACACACACACACACACACACACACACACCTGGCCTCCCACATCTTGCTGGTTATAGTTTGTTACAGCAGACCCAAGAAACCAATACACAGCAGACCAGAAGAACCACCCAGCTAAGCTCAGCCCAGGACTGACAATCTCCAGAATCATGACCTAAATAAATATTTGTTGTTTTAAGCTAGTTTTTGAGATGGTCTGTTACATAGCAAAGCTAATTAACACAAGGAACCTTCTAAATGCCCACTCCTCAATTTAAAATTATCTTTTCCAGAAAAAAAAAATTATTTCTTCCACAGCCAATCTTGTTACCTTCAAATAAATGAGACCACCTCACTCTACCCACTGACTAATATTTCTACAATAGCACCTATAAAATGTTACAGCATTTTAAAATTTTTTACATGTTTGTCATCTTTGACCAGGCTGCAAATTCTTTCGGGGCAGGGATTACATAATATTGAATTTGTATCCCTCGATGCCAGACAATGATGACTTCATCTACATAAAATTTTCCAAAAGAACTCATTCTAAATTCATCTCTCTCTATGATATCTATTTATAGGCAAACAGAAAAACACCACAACATTCCTAAATCAATAATTACAGACAAGTCAATGAGGAAGACATCTGAAATTGCACATAGCACTTCAAATGAAACCCTTGAGATCAATATAAAATAGACCCAACTTTATTTACAGTTATCTAATATCCCTTTCCTAATCCCACTAATCATCAAATCATAAGGCAATGACAAAAGAGGTGGGAGACTGAATATGCAGGTGGTGGCTCTAACCTGGCAAGGTGCCTTGAATGTACAAATGCCAAGAAAGCTGGTATGCAAATATATCCTCTCCCAAGGAGAAGAAAGTTTTCTACAGTAGGAGTTCCAGGCAATGAATCTTCCCATAAATAAAATGAGATGTTGGAACCCATCCCTGATGAATGAAAGAAGACGGGTTGTGTGCTATGGCTTTCTAGTGCATTAAGCCCTTACCGGAATGAAGTCAGGCCCTGAGCAAACCACCTGTGTATTTTTACACCATATGTGTTGAGGAGTTAACTTTAGCAATTTTTTAAAATAATTATGGCTTGTTGGTCATATTCTGCATCAGCATCTCTCAGGTAAAGCTTCATATCACGGTTTGTAATAAATATAAAAATCTGGGCACCAGGAAGGATCCAGCATACAATCTAATTTTTCTGTTTCACAGTGATTTTTTTTCCCCACCCTTCCATACTGACTTCCCAAGAATCAGAAATTTAACACACATTTTTAAGTTGCAATTTGAGGTTTGTATAAATGGTTTTCAGTCATTATTACTATCCACAATTAGACTCAATAATCAAGAGCTGGGTTATTTAAGGGGAGAGACATGTCATTAGAATGCCCAAAGAAAGGACAAGTAAATGAGGGAGCCAAGGCCAGCGTCCGAAGGTATCGAAGTACCAGGAGCTCCGGGAAAAAGATGCTGCCACAGAAAATTGCAGAAACTACAGTGGCTGTGGGAGGGATACTAAACAAATTACCTTTTGTAGTAAAAAAAATTTCTAAGCATCAAGAAATCGGACATTAGCCTGTTCTTTCAAAACCAACTCTTATTAAACTTACTAGAAAGCCAACATACTACTAAATCGAACTAATTATGCTACAGACTAACTAAAAAAAATTGCTAACCAGAAAAAATTGTAACTTCTAGAAGTGCCCCTTTTCTACTGGGGAAGCAAAATATATTTATAAGGATCTGACTCAGCTCTAACCTCTTTCGTTATTGAAAAAGAATATACTTATTTATTACCTACTGCATGCTGGCATCTTTCCGAATGTTGAAGATAAATAGATGGGTTACAATGGTCCTTTTTCTCAAAGAACTTAAAGTGCAGTGGCCAATACAGACCCATCAAACAAGAATGTATATGACATGTTCTGATAGACTATGGACAGCAAGGGAACCCAAAGAAACAAGGGGGGGGAAATGTCAAAATCAGATAGAGGATACTTCCTACAGAAGACAACACAAGCAGGAGCTGGACAAAAAAGCAGGGCATTCCCGGAAAAGTCTTCTCCACGAAGGACACACCACATGCAAACCCTCAGAGTACAGGACATTCTGGGGGGAAAAAGCTTTACTAAGGCCAGAACCACTCCTTCCACAAATCTCTACTGAGTGTCAAAGATGTGCCGGGCACAGTTCTCAGAGTGAGAATATCAGTAAAGAAATCACACACAAACTTCTGTTGTCAAAAGCTCACATTCTCATAAGGAGAAAAGCACAATGAACAAAAGAAATAAATATGTGAAACATTCAAAGGTGGCAGATGCTATGGAGATAAAGTTAGCACGTAAAGTAAGATTCAAATTGGATCTAGAAGGAAAGGCCTGATGTGCATGGGTGTTAAGGCTGGGGAGGTGATCCAGATAATTGGAACAGCATGTGCATAAGTATTAAGATACGTGTGTTCCTATCGTCCAGAAAGTCTATTTTCTCCCAAAGAGGAATCAGATGGAAAAGTGGTTGGTGATAAAAATTAAAGGGATACAAACACTTTTAGTGTCTTGCAAAAGAAGTGTGGACCTTACCCCAAGAGCATTGGAAAGCCAGTAAAAGATCCCAGTGGAGGAGAAACAATCCATTTTCTCAGTCCTCCCCAATTTCTACATGGCATTTACCGAATTGATCATGCTCATTCAATGGGCACTCACCATGCAGCTACATGATACTGTGTTAGAAATAATACTTTTAAAGTAACACTGTATCCATGTCATAAACGGTTGCAGAGGTGTGGCTCGTTTCCAGTCACTAAGAAAAATAGGTGCCTATATCCCCGTCCAGATACACAGGGCATTGTGCTGAGTGATATAACGGGTGAGCAAAGCTGAGTGATAGCATAGGAAAGGACATTATAAAATGTAATCTTGTGAAACCCAGAAGTGGAATCTTCGATTTCCCCCCATAGAAACTATGTCAGGACTGAGGACAGTAAGTACAAAGTTTGTATTTAAAGCATCTCTCATAATGTAGTGATTTGGGTTTCCATTTTCAAATATACCAAGGAGAGAGCTCTTCATTTCTTGGAAACGGCCACGATAATTTAGGGACATTGTCAACTGATTGAGAGAATCAGTGTAGCATGGAGTTCAGGAGGGAAGAAGAAGGCCAAAATTCAGAATTGTGATGGATGGTGTTCTCCTATAGCTCCATAAACGCAAGCTACCCAACTTCAGACCATTAGAGAATTACTGAGTCTTATGATTAGACACCTTAGTAGTAATAATTCTTTAGCACAAACCAGTTAAAGCAAAGAATTTCAGAAACTCACTGATGTATATTTTCTCACCTAGTTTTCTCCTGCCTGAAAGTTCAGGCAAATCTTAACAAATAGATATCTAAATTTGTTTTCACAATCGTTTTTGAGAAGCTCTTCCCCTGATTCGGGTCTTACTTTCTTCTCTGAGGAGGGCAGAATGTCCTATGATGAGTTGTATCCTCCAACTCTAATCCTCCAAATTTGATTCCATGCTTCTCAGCAGAGCTGAATGTGGTCCTGTGGTCTTCATGGTCAATGTCTTTTTTAGCATATAGTTAGCTAGCTGCCCAAGCTGCCCCCTTTACCAATCAGAGGAGAAAATGTGATGAATGCCAAGAGCCACAGAATATACTTCTTCTCAAGTGCACATGGGACATTTTCAAAGATAGACCACATATTGAGTCACAGGCAAAGTCTCTCCAAATTCAAGAAGAATGAATTCATATCAAGCATCTTCTCAGACCACAAGGGCATAATAAAATAAACTACAATAAAAATAATAAAAATAATTCAAACACTTGGAAGCTGAATAGCATGCTATTAAACAATGATTGGGTTACAAAAGAGACCAAAAAAAAAATTAAAAACATCCTGGAAATAAATTTCAATGAAAATACAACAATCCAAAATCCATGGGACACAGTGAAAGAAGTTCTGAGAGGCAAGTTTATAGCTCTACAGGTCTATCTCAAAAAAACAAGAAAAAATGATAATAAATCATCTAACTCTACAACTTAAAGAATTAGAAAGAGAGCAACAAGAAAAGCCCAAAGTGAGCAGAAGGAAAGATAATAAAGATCAGAGCAGAAATAAACGACGTAGAGACAAAAAAAAAAATACAAAAGATCAATGAAACCAAGAGCTGGTTCTTTGAAAGGATAAACAAAATTGATGAACCTTTAGTCAGGCTCACCAAATAAATAAAAAAGAGAAAGGACCCAAATAAATAAAATCAGAAATAAAAGAGGCAAAATAGCAACAGACCACACAGAAATACAAAGGATTGTTAAAAATACTATAAACAACTCTATTCCGACAACCTAGAGGAAATGGACATATTCCTAGAAAAATACAACCTTTCAAAACTCAATCAGGAAGAATCTAAAAATCTGAATAGGCCAATAACTATGGAGGAAATTGAAGCAGTCATCAAAAAGCTTCCAGCAACTAAAAGCCTGGTGCCAGATGACTACACAGGGGAGTTTCACCAAACATTCAAGGAAGAACTAAAACCTATCCTCCTCAGATTATTCCCAAAAATTCAAGAGGAAGTAACACTTCCAAGCTCAATCTATGAAGCCAGCATTACTCTAATACCAAAACCAGATAAAGACAACACAATTAAAGAGAATTACAGGCCAATATCCCTCGTGAACATAGATGTCAAAATCCTCAACAAAATTCTAGCAAATCAGATCCAGCATTACATCAGAAAGATCATACACCATGACCAGGATTTATCCCAGGAATGCAAGGATGGTACAATATCTGCAAATCAATAAATGTGATACATCACATAAACAAATTGAGAGATAAAAATCACATAGTCATATCAATTGATGCAGAAAAACATCTGATAATATCCAATATCCTTCCTTGATAAAACCCTCAGCAAAATGGGAATAGAGGGATTATACCTCAACATAATAAAAGTCTTATATGACAAACCTACAGCCAATATCATATTCAAAAGAGGACATAAGAAAGGCCAAGAGACATATGAAAACCTGCTCAAAGTCACTAATCATCCAAGAAATACAAATCAAAACAACAATGTGGTACCATCTGATACCTGTCAGAATGGCTATCATCAACAAATCAATAAGCGACAACTGCTGGTGAGGATGTGGAGAAAAAGGAACCCTCGTGCACTACTGGTGGAAATGCAGACTGGTGCAGCCACTGTGGGGAACAGTATGGAGTTTCCTCAAAAAACTAAAAATGGAACTCTCATTTGACCCAGTGATCCCACTTCTAGGAATATATCCCAAGAAACTAGAAACACGTATCAGAAAGGATATATGTACCCCTATGTTCATAGCAGCACAATTCACTATAGCTAAAATTCGGAAACAGCCTAAGCGCCCATCAGCGGATGAGTGAATTAAAAAACTGTGGTACATTTACACAATGGAATACTATGTTGTGGTAAAAAAAAAAAAAAAAAAAAAAAAAAGTAGGAATTCCTACCATTTGTAACAACATGGATGGAACTGGAGAGCATTATGCTAAGTGAAATAAGCCAGTCAGAGAAAGATAAATATCACGTGATCTCACTCATATGTGGAATATAATGAACAACATAAACTTATGAACAAAAACAGACCCAGAGACAGAGAAGCATCGATCAGACCATCAAACCTCAGAGGGAAGGCAGGGGAGGGTGGGGGGAAGGAGGAGAGATCAACCAAAGGACTTGTATTTATGCACATAAGACTAAGCAATGGACACAGACAGCAGGGGGTGAGGGCATGAGTTAGGGGTTGGGGGAGGAAGACAATGAGACGATAAGGACACATATGTAATACCTTAATCAGTAAAGAAAAAAGATGAAATGTATTCATCTGTACATATGCAGTTCCACCTCTCTGCACACATATACTCCAAAGAGCATGTGTTATTTTATTACCACCTAGCTTTTAACTTTTTCTGCACTCCGTGGTTGAGGCCATTTTTCAAACCTGCTACTAGTTTCTATGAATTGGTTTTAGAACTTCACTTTGGTAGAGTATAAAATGATAATATTGTGACCAAAAAGTGACAAAATACAATATAAACTAAATAGTTCTAAAGGTTCCATTAGAGCACAAATCTCTTTTTATGGGCCTACAAAACTTATTTGTAATCACATTTAACAGTAAACAAATCATCTAAATCTACTGGAACTTAGCCCAAGTTACTAACGTCTTTCAGTTATAAGAATACCTACAACTGAGGAATCACTAGCAATAAATATACCCCAAAGTGTAATAGGTAAGGCAAAGATTATATCCTAACCTGGTCAGTCATGTTTTACACATTTCAGGACTAGTAAAGTTTTTTGTTTGTTTTTTTAATTCTAGATGGTCTCTGATAAGCCATCACTAGTAATAGTCCACACAAGGCATGTGCCCTTTTTCAGTGGGAAATGAGAATGGTCTTCTTATATATAGTTACTGAAAACTTCACTACTACTATTACTACAGACTGTAAATTCCCTTAGGGTTCAAATGCCTTCAGAATTTTGCCATCAGTTAAAAGTCAATAAACACAAACCACAAAAAGAAGCGGAAGGTGGGGGGGGGGGGGGGGAGATCCTAAATTTTGCTACTATACATGCAGAGCTAAGTGATATTTTAAAATCAAATATACGTTACAAGCTGAAAATTGTATTATATTGTGGTAACCAATGAATTGGTTGTCATTCAGTCAAATTGCTTTGCGTTCTTGCTCTTCCTAATTATGTCATTTAAGGGCATACTGCTCGTATTTAGTAGCTTTGGGGGAAGTCTCCTCACAGATACTGCACTCATATTCTGTCCCTGCAAATGTCATTTCATTCAATAGATTTCCCATAGAATTTGCTATTCCAATTATTTGCTGAAATATTTTATTTTGTACTATTTCTATTACATATCATGCTAGAGTCGTAAGAATAATGAATTTAAAGGAGCATTTCAATGCTTCAAATATGAAACAAATTACTCTGGCATCTAAAAAAAAAAACTAACTGTGAAAGCAACTCCTACACACATGTGGAATTAATTTGCAAAAGCTATCTTTTATTGGATTCTAGGTAATAACAATGGCATATGTTTTTTGTACGTCTACTCTTACAAAACAAATTTTTCACAACATAACCTTTCAAGAAATCAAAATGCTTCAGATACTTTCCATCATACACTGTCAATCCAGTAACTCAAATATCTGGCTTAAGGATTTAGCACACAAATACTTCAGATTACTATCAAAAGCATGGCATTTCATCATTTCTATTCCCATCCAGTTTAGTGATTATAAAGAGACTCTTACATTTTAAATCATAAAATCCCTCCTTTCTCTTTTTCTACATTTCCTTCCCTGAGTAACAGGATTTGGTATGGGAGATGTCACTGATGCTAACAGAAAATAAATTTCGTGTGTGGAAGGAAAAAAATGCTTCAGTAGAATGTTACCTTCACTATAGACTGACATTCATCAGAAAAAGTTATTTATCTTTTAAAATAAACAATTGTCTACCATTTAAGTTTTGCACTTTGTAAAATACTTCTGAATATTATACTTTTCATTAAAAAAGCATCTGTTCCTTCTAAATGAATTATTTCATCATGAAATGACAAAGACTAGTGAGAATGCTAACGAGTCTATATTACACATGTTCAGCAATAAGATCCCTAAAATCACCTGCCCCTCTTTTCTATCTTCTTTCCTGTTGTTCTAGATAAAGGGAAGGGAGGAACCTACTCTTTCCTTCTCTTCTACTTTCCTAGCATTAGGTAAGAAGAAGAGGGAACCTTGTCAGATTCTCTTTTACCTTCTGACTTCTGCATTATCATAACTCTTCTGTCAAGAAGCAATATTCACACACACACACACACAGTAACTATGTAAGGTAATGGCTGTGTTAATTAGTTTGATTGTGGTAATATGTGTTAATTAGTTTGATTGTGTTAATCACATCTATATCAAACCATTAAAATATTTTTTTTAAAAAAACACCATTAAATGGTATAACTCAAGTAAATATGCTATTTACTTGTCAAATCTACTTTAATATCTCAGAGTGGAAAGCAGCAATTTTAAGAAGGAATATGTAAATTATCTGAGAAATGCAAATCAAAACAACAATGCGGTACCATCTCACACCTGTCAGAATGGCCAACATCAACAAATCAACAAACAACAAGTGTTGGCGAAATTGCGGAGAAAAAGGAATCCTTGTGCACTGCTGGTGGGAATGTAGACTGGTGCAACCACTGCGGAGAACAGTATGGAGCTTCCTCAAAAAACTGAAAATGGAACTTCCATTTGACCCAGTAATCCCACTCCTAGGAATATATCCCAAGAAACTAGAAACACCAATCAGAAAGGATATATGCACCCCTATATTCATAGCAGCACAATTTACAATAGCTAGGATTTGGAAACAGCCTAGGTGCCCATCAGCAGGTGATTGGATCCAAAAACTATGGTACATTTACACAATGGAATACTATGCTGCCATAAAAAAGAAAAATTCTCATCGTTTGCAGCAACCTGGATGGAATTGGAGAGCATCATGCTGAGTGAAACAAGCCAGTCAATGAAAGAGAGACACCACATGACCTCATTTATTTGTGGATGATAAAGAACATTATAAACTGAAGAACCAAAAGATAGATATAGAGACAGTAAAGCAACAAGCAGATTGTCAAATTACAGCAGGGAGGTTAGGGAGATCTGTGGGAGATAAGAGATCAACCGAAGGACTTGTATGTATACATGCATATAAGTACAACCAATGGACACAAAACTCTGGGGAGGGAGGGTATGTATTGGGGGGAGGGGGGAGTATTGGTATATGTACAAAAATAATAATTTATTGTAATTAAAAAATATATTAAAAAAAAAGAAGAATATGTAAAAGTAGCTAAAAGTGGAATCTGTTAACTTATATACATCAACCTACTACCCACTAGGTTTTTTTAAATCAATTTTCTTTTTGAAAAATAAAAATTAGTTAACACCCCAACATTTTGGGTCCTCTTGAAATAAGTGGTTTGGAAAGAAGCAAGTTGTAAATAAATTCATAACTTTAAGTCTATCATAGTAAAACTGCTGAAAATCAATAAGAGAAAAATCTTAAAAGCAGCTTTCAAAGAAGTAATCCTATATAATAAAAGGTCAGCCACCATGTAACGACCACATGACGAGAGAACAGAATCATCACGGCCCCTGGCAAGGTTGACCCTCCCCCAAGCAAGCAGTTAGGGGCGATCAGGCAGGCAGGCCAAGTGGTTAGGGGTGATCAGGTAGGCAGACCAACAGTTAGGGGCAATCAAGTAGACAGACGGCCCTTACCCTGGCTGGCTCCGCCCCAAGCAAATGACTAGGGGCTACCAAGCAGGCAGGCAGAGTGGTTAGGGGTGATCAGTAGGCAGGCAGAGTGGTTAGGGGTGATCAGGTAGGCAGACAGCCCCTCACAGGGCTGGCCTGGTGCCCAGTAAAGAGGGAGGCCCAGGCCATTGGCAGCGACTCTGTGGCAGGTGTTCAGCCAGCCAGCAAATGCCCCACAGAGGGGGGCCTATGTCAGCCAAGCCATTGCACCCCCAACTTGTCCCTGCAGAGGGAGGTCACTAGTGGCAGAGGAGTGGGGGCAGCACTGCACACCTGGCAAGCAGTGGCAGCAGTGGGGGTGGGGCCAGCTGCCTAAAGCCAGGGGAAAGAAAGTCCAGATAGGTCCCATCTCAGGCCAGGCCTAGGAACCATACTTGAGGGGGCCCAGATTGTGAGAGGGTGCAGGCCAGGCTAGGGACCCCCCAAGTGCATGAATTTTCATGCACCAGGCCTCTAGTAATTATAATAAAACTAGTAGCCCTGCATATGAATCCATGAGCCAGTAGCTCTCCAGTAGACCACTGCCACCCTCTAGTAGCTCTCCGCCCGCTGCCCTGACCTCCTGTAGCTCCCTCTGCTCCCTGCCCCCCCTTGCTTGCTGCCTTGCCGCCTCCTGTAGCTCTCCACCGCCCGCTTGTAGCTTGCTGCCCCACCCTCCTGCTGATGCATGATCTGGTCGTTACATGGTCAGTCATTACGCTTCACAGCATAATGACCATTTGCATATTACATCTTTATTATATAGGATAACTAATTTCTCAGTAGTAACTATAGAAGCCAGTTGACCATTGGACTTATATTTCCCAAGTTCTAGGGGGAAAAATAACTGGCTAATCTACAATTCTACACTCAGCAAAAATATCCTTCAAAAATGAACATGGAGTTTCCTCAAAAAACTGAAAATGGAACTATCATTTGACCCAGTAATCCCACTCCTAGGAATACATCTCAAGAAACTAGAAACACCAATCAGAAAGGATATATGCACCTCTATGTTCATAGCAACACAATCAACAATAGCTAGGATTTGGAAACAGCCTAGGTGCCCATCAGCAGATGATGGGATCAAAAAACTATGGTACATTTACACTAGGGATGTCGAACTCAATCAGAGAAGGGGCCAAAATCTAAAATCCAGCCTAAATCGCGGGTCGAATGGTTTACTGAACAGTCATAAACTGTCATTGTGATGGAAACGCAGCGGAGTGCAGTGATGACACCGCGGTGCGGGCCACATTGCAAGGCCTGGCGGGACGGATTTGGCCCGCGGGCCTTGTGTTTGACACATGTGATTTACACAATGGAATACTATGCTGCCATAAAAAAAGAAGGAATTCTCATCATTTGCAGCAACCTGGATGGAATTGGAGAACATCATGCTAAGTGAAATAAGCCAGTCAATGAAAGAGAAACACCTCATGACCTCACTCATTTATGGATAATAAAGAACATTATAAACTGATGAGCCAAAAGATAGATATAGAGACAGTAAAGCAACAAGCAGACTGTCAAATTACAGCGGGGAGGTTAGGGAGATCTGGGGGAGATAAGAGATCAACCAAAGGACTTGTATACATGCATATAAGTACAACCAATGGACGCAGAACTCTGGGGAGGGAGGGTATATATATGGGGGGGAGGGCAATGGTAAGATATGTACACAGATAATAATTTAATAATTTTAAAAAGTATAGGCTTTACATAGTACTTTATAAACACGAATTCATTCTTTCTGTGTTCTTATGGTGCTAAGCAAAATACAGTCATATTTTGAGTGGAGTCACTAAAACTTTTAAAAGAATAAATTGGCTTAAATTTAAAAAAATGGACATAAAGAAATCTTTTCAGACAAATAGCAACTTGAAAGATTTACTTACCAGCAGATCCATACAAAAAAAAAAAAAAAAATTATAAAGGGTCTTTTTTTAGGCAGAGGTAAAATATTCTCTGATAGAAGCTTATTTAGGAAAAAATAAAAATGTAGATAGATATAGATATAGATATAGATGTTATTTAATTTCCAAAGTTCATTTCTATTTCATGACCCCTTATTGCATCTAACTAGAATAAGGATAGTATTCACGTCTTAAAGAAGAAGGGGAAAAAATAGTTCATTGGTTTGAAATCCTAAAGGTAACGCTAGCAATTGCAAGAAAATAATCTTCGTCTACATCCTCCTACAAACCCATGCTGTTTCTAGAATCTATAATTAATAGACAAAATAGAAAGTAAAAAATTAAAGACAAAGGTTAAAGGATTTAGAAACAGAAGTAGGAAATCCTGGTTTCACCGATGCCTTTGACTTGGAGAAACTATTTTCGGGGTAGCGCATCTGTGAAATGGATATTTTCCGTTTGCCCTGCAAACCTGCCATCTGTTTCCAATCTGCTCTGTGCCAGAGGAAGCTGACAACTGCATGAAAGGATCCCTTTCCCCCTGGCACTCAGTTGAGTTTGGCCAATGAGGATCACTGGCGAGAGACTGGAGAAAGGGAGGAAATTGGGGTCAGGGTATTTATTTCCTCAGCACTTTCCCTGCAAGGTCACCAGGGTTGGTGTGTCCCTCAGCCTGAGGCAACAGTCCTGCCAGGTGGCCCTCTCCCATAGCTACAGCCATACTCCTCGGGACCCAGCAACCAGCCCTTTCCTTGTGCCTTCCCACACAGGGATGGTGACAGTTCCCACTTTGCTGGCCTCACCATCCTGGTTAGTATCTCTCACCCTTGTTCACAACTACTTTCTCAAGCGCCCACTGGAGTGTGCCTTCTGTTTGCTGCCAAGAACCTGATCTGTACAATCGTACCTATTTGTAACATGTAAGGTCGCAAAAACAGGACACTAAAAATTCAGACTCTAAAGTCAGAAACATGTAGAATTGGATCCCAGCTCCACAACTGTGACCTTGAAGCACATGTCTAAGACTTTCTTCCCTCCTCTGTAAAAATAATAATAGTAGTAGTACCTACTTCAGAATTTGTTGTATAGCGTCAATGATTTAATGTAGAGAGCTTAGCCTAGTGCCTGGTACAAACTAAGGGCTTAAAAAATAGTATTTATTTTTTAGATTATATTTTTTTATTATAATAGTAACTGACATTTGTATTATATTTATATTCATAGGAATGGTGTAAAATGGACCACATGGCCTACTATGAAGTTACTAGATACATCCCACTCCAACATATTTAATACATCATGTTCCATACCAGAAAACATCTCAGTAAGATCAACTATGCCTTTTACAATACTTTGCCTACCACAAGATTAAAATTCAGCTAATATGCACAGTGTTTCTGTATGTATAAATAAGCATCTGTAGCTTTTAGAAAAGATCATTAGCATGGTAAGTGGTTCTGCTCCAGTTCCCCATTACTGGGGGGGGAATGGCATAAGTTAGCTCGATCTTATTTCCACTGGCTCAGGGCTAAAGTAAATGCTGATGGGATCTAATCAAAGCAACCCATTTCAGTACATCCTCGACTTACATAACTGACAATTGCTCTGAAGCAAAAAGAAAAAAAGAAAAATGCATACATTAGATGGAAATCGAACGTGCTCTTGCGATCAGAAACGCCCCCAAATAATAGCAGTAATCTCGGAACTAAAACCAAGAACGATGAAGCAGAAGATGGACCATCAAATACAGTACCCATGCCTCCGTGTTAATTTTGTGACTGAAAGTGCTAGTTAGTATGCAACTGTGAGCAACACACTGCCCAGCCAGCCATGCTGAGGCCGGGTGCAGGGCAGCTGGCCTGCTCACACATCCCTGGCAAACAGCCTCAGCCGCTGCCTGCGGGGTCTGCAGAACAACAATACGTTTGGCAGCGCTAAGCAGATAACCATCTCCCACATTTTCTCTCCATGAAAAACTGTATCAAGGACAATAAAAGACTGCTGGCTGCTATCGAAACCATGAACCAACGTATTTTTTCCCAGGTTGGTTATGGTACCTGTTCAAAAACTAGAAAAACTGAAGTATGGCTTTTGTGCTGTGTCAAGGTGCCCAGTCCTCACGGCCCCGCTGCAGTTCCAGTCCCTGATCCCGAGGCCATAGCTCAGGCCTTCCTAAAGCAAATCCCTCTCTGGACACCATTTCCAGGTCCTTCTGACTTGAGCTGTTTAAACTTGATGTAACGGAGCAGGCAGAGGAAATTTAAACAAAGTTCTGTCCACGTGGGCATGAAGCGATGCTGCTGACTAAGAGAGAATATTTAGCAGGAAATACCTTTGCCCCGCTTCAGTATCTTGGACTCAGTCTTCTAACGGAGATATAATTCCGAGATAAGTATATTTCTGCAAGGAATTTAACTCAGTAACTACATTTACAGGCTAAGTAAAATAACTGTCCAAGTGAGCAAAATGGCAAATGCAGAATCGAAGAATAATGTTGGCTAAAACAAACATAGTGCTATTGCAGGGCAGTCTTCTAAGTGCTAATATTAACTTATTGAATCTTCATAACAACCCTATGTGGTAGGCATTATTAGCCCCATTTCACAGAAAGGGAACTGAGAAATTTAAATATCTTGCCCAAGCTCCCAGAGCTACTGAGTAAGCCAGTGAGCATGTGGTCAGTCCCTCTGCTTCACCTCTCATGATATCCCAACAGTGAAAACATGTTTTTCACAATATTCCTGGACCCTGGTATTACTGAACTGATTCAAATTCTTCTAAAACTCCAGACTTTCTTATCTTGTATTTATTATCAAATTAACAATTCCAAATCTAGATTTACAAGTGAATGAGAGAACTGAGAGTATCTCTCCTAAAAGAGACGACATAAATTAAAATTTCTACCCAATGAAACTGCAGAATGTTGAGAAAATGTCTTTGGTAACTATAAGGCACTCAGTTTCAAGAAGTTTTCAATAACGTGATGGTATTCATATATAATGAAGCTGATTCTGCCCCATGTTCAATATTTAAAGAAAAGTATCCTTTCGATTTTGAATGTGCTATTTTACCAACCCAACTCAGAACTTACCAAATACATTCTAAAACCCCTCTTCTTAGGGGCTTCTGTTCCTACACAAACTATAACGCATTAAACTCCAGGAGTCAGCTGCCTCCGTAGTATTGTGAAACACGCATTTATTTTATAAAAAGTGGAAAGTATGTGCCAAAGAAAGAATCTATTCCTTCTTGCTTCTGACTTCATTCTTCTACTGCTTCCAAATTACTGTATCCGATGCCAGAAGCACCTACCTAGAACTAGCAAAAAGTAGCCACTACTTTCGATTCTAAAATCTATAAGCCAAGTCACCTACTACAAAAGACCAATCGATAGTTCCGATTTCAAGAAATGCTTCTTTGTATTCTTTACTCATAAACTTCTTTTGTTCTTCATGTACATACTTCACAATATGTTCTCTATAGCAACTGCTTTTGTGTTTTCAGGACAGTGGTATTTGTTAGTGATTTTTCACTCGAAAACAAAGCGATGCCTCCTCACTAAGGTACGGTACATCCAACGGAGCAAGCTCTAGAGAAAAGTCAGCCATCTGAGAAAGGCAATGGGCTCTGAAATAATTTACATCAGGTCATCTCCTGGAGTCAGATGTTTTCTCATTTCTGCATTTTCTTGTGGATCTTTTTTTTTTACTCTGGCTGGTTTCCTAAGGCTTACATCCCAAAAAATCAAAACGTTTTCCCTTTCATGTCAACAACGACTCTTTTAAAGGTCTCTTCTATATCAGAGGCAGCAATATATTTCCACTAAAATCATTTTTTCCTCTGCAACTCTTGAAGATAACCAGGCGCAGAAGGACGAAAACTTTCCTTTGAAGAGTGAATGTTACTGGCAATGGAGTCTGTCTTTTTTTCCCCTCCTGTTGTTTGTAACAGAAGTCCTAAGACCTAAGATTTAAGATAAACTATTGAGTTCTATCTGGTTTTCTATCCTAAACAAACCACAATGGGAGGTGCCAGATTAATTCTGAACAAATTTGCCCCGGGGCACCTGCAGGGCCTAGGACCTTTAATCTTCACATGCTTAGAGTGTTTACCCACCCCGGCTGGAGAGAAAGGCAGGTCTAGAAGTCAAAGGTTAGTCAGTGGAGGAGAAAAATGGGGTAGGCTCTCTCAAGATGACGGAAGAAAGTCATGAACCCTGCAATGCTTGCCCTGGCCGGCGGGAGAGCTGCCGGGCTGGGGCCACCCGCACTCACTCTTCCAGATGACCACAACCTCCCCCAGCAGGTGATCTTCTGGGACTGAAAAAAAATCCCCCAATCATAAACCCAACATGAAGACATGACAAGTAATTCAATTTGTGGAGAGTAAGCAATTGCTTTAAATTAACTGATGTCAAGTGTATTTATAATTTCCATAAAAATGTATCAAACTATGATCGAATATCATCTATTCACAAATTAAGTGGTCATGATGTAGTATTTTGTAAGTGGTATGTAATATTCTCTACAGATATGTTCCAAAAACTACTATCAAGAGTCGCTAATGAAGAAAAAGAAATTCCATTGTAATGTTTCCTGGGCTATTTTGTCAATGATCGGGACAATTATTGCTGTAGTGATTAAATCACATAGCAATGTATTCTCCAATAAATTTTTCTTGATTTCTCTGCCTACAATAGTTATGTAAATTCTTACATCTCTTCTTCAATATCTCAATTTTTTCTGAAATACGAATTGTTCTATTCCAAAATTATCTGGGACTGTTTTATTTAATTCCATAAACTATTGTAAAATCATAATAAACTATATATGTTTAAAACTTGGGGGGGTAGAAAACTAGAAATTCAAAGAGATGAGAGAAAAGTTACAATTGTAATTAAGAAGCAAAAGCAGAACTAAAAAGTTTAAAATGTAGGCCTCATGCAATTTTGGTTTCTTTAAAAGGATATTTCTTAATTTTGTCCATTTTATTGCTTTTTCAAATAATTAAAATTTTAACTATATAGTCGATCTTTGAGATTCCATTCTTAAATGCTTTTTGGCAATTTCCCATTTCAAATATAAAATTAAATGCCAACAACTATGTATGCATAACATTAAGAAACTGATATGAGAAGGAAAATATCAGGAAATTCTCCATTTTAGTTAAGAATTTCACTCTTAAACCTCAATGGCAAATCATCCCTTTCTTTAACATAGTAAATTACTGAGAACCAAATCCCTCTGATTTTCCTCCACTTTCATCCAATTTTAGATCCAGCATCATTTATATACAAATTCCAGCACTGTGGGCTTTGAAGGTTGAAAACTGTGAGGATATATATGCCTCTGTGTATCCTTTAATCTGCAACTATATTTCAAATATTCAATATGCCAACTTAGGCAGTACTAGCTAAAGAAAAGCTCCTAAATAAAAGAGTTAAATAAAAGACTAAGTAAAAGGTTCTACTGGTCTCATTCTAACAGTAAATATATTAGTAAGTTATTGCTTAGGAAAGAAGAGACTATGTGAAAAAGCATTAGGCAAATTCAGCATCAAGGAAATCACTTGCGACGAAGCACAGAATGTCACAGCATAGCAGACTTTTTAGATTTTGTCAGATTACATAGAAGAACATTAAAGTCAATCAGTTGTATTTCTAGATGAATTGGTCATTACCTAGAAAATCAAATTTGGCCTCATGAATATAAATGCTTTTTTAATGTTTATCATGTTTAGACTTTTTAAAATACAAGCATGACCGTGATTGCATAAAAGCTTCTAAATGTGATTTATCTAGTAAGAACATAACTCTAAGGTATCACATTAAAGTGGCTGCATACAGCTCGGGTCTCCGGCAGCTGAGAGCTTAGCTGCATTATCAGTGAGAGGGCAAGTGCCTTAAATCAGCACCAGCAGCAGCCAAGGCCTCCTTCCTGCTCCCCTCTGCAGAAAGCCACCAAATCCCATCACTGTGCAGGGGAGGAAAGGTAATTATGGAAATGCAAACATACATAAATGGAAGGGTTTTGTGTGGGAGGGGAGGAGGCAGCTGATGATAGCAGTAAGCATCTCCAAATGGAAAGATCCTCTGAAGTAGTCCTATTGCTCCAGCATCATATAATCTATGTATATAAAAGGCTAATATACAAAGTGTCCACTCAGGAGTTCGACCAGGAAAACGGCAGTTTGATCACTTGCAATGACGTACACTGACCACCAGGGGGCTACGTGGAACATGGCAGGTGACCAGCAGGGGGCTGGGGGACCACTTGGTGGTGGTGCACAGGTGACAAGGAAAGGAGGAGACGAGGAGAAGGCAGGGAGGTGAGGAATCTGATCCACCCTGATCACCAGCCATGTTCCACGTTCCATGTTCACGACCCTACCTGTGCATGAATTTCATGTACCAGGCCTCTAGTACAGAATAAATTACATACCTGTATGCCTTCTAAGGAAATCCATATTACTCTAGGATGTATAGTTTTATGCTTTTGTGCATTCCATTCAGAAATTCTAGGCCACTCTGAGAGGTAGGGGGAAAATGTCTTTAAGATGCCCCCACATTAGGGCAAAGTAACTTGTATACCCAACACCACTGAATATAGATCCCCATTTCAGAGGTCACAGGACCCTCCCATCTGTTCAGTGGCAGGTTCTGTGACTCACAGCGGTCAGTTAAAGTTAGAGTTAAAGCCCTATTTTACCAGATGAGACTTGACTTACTTCCAAGTTTCAAGTTAAAGTTACAAAGAGGACTTAAATGGTGGCATGATGTTGACTATATTATATTTTCAACTCTGTTTTTAGTAATCCTAATTGATATTCTCTTCTCTTAAAATGAAGAAATGTACCATCATTCTCCTAGATCTGTTTTTTAAAGATGTAAGGCAAGCATGTCAAACTCGCAGCCGGTGGCATGTGGCCCACTATCTGTGAGTTTGACATGCTTGATGTAGGAAGTTAGTGACTGTTTCTAATTAAACTTAATACTTAACCCTGTCACAAGTCTTGAATAGGGTGCTGCAATTCTTACTAGAATGTAAGACCCTGATGGCGCAGCAATGCCAGTGTCCAACAGGCAGTAAGACTGCATGGTTCTGGCATTTCTTCCAGCAACAATTCTGATTTTAAGTCACTCAACGTTAGCCCACAGTCATATTTACACACTTACAAGTATTTTTTTTTTTTTTTTTTTTTTTTACAATAACCCAGATTTGCACTCCAAAGCTAGTTCTAAAATACAGGCCCCTACTGGTGAATAGGGTAAAGCAACTACAGTGTTTCTCCGAAAATAAGACATCCTCCGAAAATAAGACCTACTTACAGGTTTCCTTCTGAGTGAAATATAAGGCAACCCTCCGAAAATAAGGCCCCCCTCCCCTAGGCTCTGTCTCAGAATGCTATTGCTAAACATGAGAGATTTGGTCCACTGATTCTGAAAGAAATGGAGTCATAAGAAATTCACCAGGAAATTCAGGAATTGGGTTGTTTTGATGATGTTCCAGAAGATGATGACATGATTGTCATTGAATAAATAAGTAAATTCTTGATACTGTAGGATTCACAGTTTGTCTGGTTTGTGTTGACAACTACCGTACTACCGTACTGTATACAGGTAATAAATTTCCTTTATTTTCATTTAACAATAAATGTGTACCGTATTCTTCTTCATGGAAAAATAAGACATCCCCTGAAAATAAGACCTAGCGCATCTTTGGGAGCAAAAATTAATATAAGACACTGTCTTATTTTTGGGGAAACAGGGTAAGTCCACCTGAGGTTTCAAAGTTCATAGCAGCATGTAAAACTCACACTGCCAAGAAACCACTTCGTTTCATGTTTATATTCTGAGTAAGTAACAACTTAGAAAATGTAAGCTTTTTCCTCTAGAACACTGAGATATGTTTTAAAAATACCTCATCCTACCTTTGCAGTCAGGGTCTGTGAAATGAGAAAAGATGTATCATGGCATGTGTTTCCAGGAAAGATGAAAGCAAGCCAACAACTGGCACCAGTGGCCTCTGGACCTGAGGGACCAGGAGGCATGTGCTTACTCCAAAAGGAATACTTTCCTGCTGGATGCAATTCTACTGAACAACGGACTCCGAGTCTGTATCCCTGTCCCATGTTTCCTATCAAATTAACCCCCATGCCTGTTAATGGCTAGAGATTCCAAACAAAGTACACAGGTATCTGCCTCTTTTTGTTTTCTGCCTCTTCATGTTTTATGGGTGGTTGTTGTTTTTTTGTTTTTGTTTTTCAAAACACAAAGGCACTTTTCTGTTTAACCTGAGAACTTCATTTTTTTAAGAGAGGCTCACAGTCTCAGTGACAATATGTCTACAGAAATGTTTCAATGGAAATACATGGTAATAAGAATTCCACCATTAAGACATTTAATTTATAAAACAGAAAAGTATAAACCCAACTAGCATTCAAGTGCAACTCCTCATCCTTGGCTATACAGTATTTCTAAAACCTCTGGCAGGCCAATTAAACAGATTTACTATGGACTGGTACAAAGTCAAACAATCTGGAACTGTAATTACTAATAAATTTTTCATGAGAGTGGAAGACACTGTGTTTTACATTATTGCATAAAAAGGAAGATGACAGTAAAAGCAGAGACCAAGCAGATCTCTAACTTTCATAAGGAGAGTTTTTCTGAGGGTTATAATTCCAACTGACAAATACCAATAAAGATACGGCTTCTTGATTTATTTATAAGGGTACGGCAAGTCTCTTTCATGTGAATAAAACTACCCAAGCAGCAATAAGGAAGTGTGTAAAAGTAGCTTATCAACTGACAGGCTGGCTTAGCCACTTGGCTGCAAGGACAATTTTTAGAAAAAGCTCAATCAATAGAAAATTCAATCAATATGCAATCTAGAGATTGCTTTATTAAAGACCTTGACCTCACAATGGAAGTATGAGAATGCAGGTAAGGACGGCCATCAAAAATAATACAACTCATTCTACCCCCAAAATGCTTCAAGAGAATTGACATAAACAATTTGTCCAAATCATGGTTATTGAGTTAACAATAAATGAAAGGAAAAAAATATGCCAAATATGATCAATTCTATTCTCCCTCCCCCTATAACTCCTTATCTTAATATATTTTTATTGATTTTAGAGAGGAAGGGTAAGGGAAAGGGAGATGGAAACATTAATGATGAGAGAGAATCAATGATCAGCTGCCTTCTGCGGAATTCACTGGGGATTGAGCCTGTAACCTGGATATGTGCCCTGTCCAGGAACCGAACCGTGACCTCCTGGTCCATACCAGTAAGTCAACGCACAACCACTGAGCCACACCAGCCAGGCTACAACTCCTTATGTTGAGTTATACTCTATTGGGTTGCATTAGCAGGCCCACCAGCCCCCAACCTCCCTTTCTGACAGGGGCTCTCTTGCCCTATGTAACATTTCTGGTTAAAATCCCAATTAGATGCTATGCCACTTAAGTTACAGTGGGTTTCTTTAAAACGGATTTATCCCTATTCATACAGAAAAAATATATACATTTTGTTTACTTCCCAAATAGAATGAAAGGGCAAAAGAAAACAAAAGAAACAAACAAATAAAAAATGGGAGAAGGAGCTAGACTTCTCAGGAAAAAATAATGGTGGAAACACTGAAACTCTATAAGCTTAAACACCTTAAAATGAACTAAATTAAACTTCATTTAATTACAATGCCAAAAGCATCAGTTTTAACCAAAAACAAAATTTCCAAAGAAATCACAGAAAGAATATAAATTCTACATTATAATGGGGAGAAAGGAAAGTTAGGGAAATAATCATACTAATGTCAAAACCCACTGTGCCAAATTTCATGAAGGTATGCAAATTCTTTCATTTAGCTAGAATTCAGCTATAATAAACACTGTACAAAATAAAACCCAATACTAAGTAGGCAGGGAAAACAGCAGAATATCCAATTACTAAAGACTAATATTTTCTATGTAAAATCAAGAGTTCAGCCACCATTCGATGATCATATCTTTTAAAAAGGTTAACACTTTATTTTAAAATATTTTCAAAAATAAATAAAACCAAAGGCACTATACTGCTCAATCTCTAGCTTGAACAGAAATTATTTTTTTAGGAATTAAGAGGTAGGCCCAGCTGGTGTTGCTCAGTGGATTGAGCGTCATGCCATGGACCAAGAGGTCCTGGGTTCAATTCCAGGTCAGGGCTCATGCCCAGATTGCAGGCTCAATCCCCAACAGGAGGCATGTAGGAGGCAGCCAATTGATAATGTCTCCCTCATTGATATTTCTATCTCTCTCTCCCTCTCCCTTCCCTGCTCTCTCTCCCCCACCCAAGATATGTGTGTGTGTGTGTGTGTGCATACTTCTACAAAGTACAAAAAGAATGACAATTAATAGCAAAAGTTAACCTAAAAGAAGAAAGAAAAACACTATCCTAATAAATTTATTTGTTGTCAAAGAAATAATATCCTTCCGTCTGAATTTTTCATATGTAAAAAAGTTCTTCAACTTAAAGCTCCAATAAGGTCTTCCCAGCCACCCTCCCGCTGGCACATACAAACCACAGTGACTTCTATGTAAGTAGTGAGCATATGCCGTATGTTCAGCTTTCTGACTGTGACTCAGTGACACGCAAAAGGAGACAAGGTCCATTCATCGAGGAGTGTATGATGGAGTTGGGAAGTCAGGAAAATCAGACAGCAGTCACCAACACAGTATAAATATCATAGGACTTCAGAGGAGGCAGGGCCGATAGGAAGGCTTATTGATATGACCTGAGTTAGGACTCGAAGACAGAAGAAATTTGAAGATCCAGAGCAGAAATGGGGAAACCATTCTGGTCAAGAATACTGTTTCAGCGAAGGCTAAAAACTATCCTGGTAAACACCGACGTCAGCCACCATGGTGGATACAGCCAGGGAAGTAAAATACCAAAGCACCATACCAAATTGTTTATACTATAAAGTGAGCTATAAGACTTTAAAGCACAATGGCCAAGGCTGCCAGCCACAGGTTGGAAAGGTTGTGGTCACTGGGTGTTCACTCAGATTCACCCCCACGTTAGGCATAGGTCATGTCTGCAGAGAGAATAACGTTGCTGATAAATGATAATCTTTATTTGCCATTTGGGAAACTGATCACAGCAGAGGTAAGATGGTTGGCCAGGCTTCGATATAAATGGAAAACAATAATAGCTAAGGCCTTAAACAGTATCCCATCGGGGTTCTTCTGATTCTATAAACTGTATGCTGGTTTCATATTCCCATAGTCCAGCTCACAAAAATTAAAATAACTAACCTGAAAGAACTCTATCTAATCAAGAATGCCATTTATCCCAGAAGGAAAGAAGCAAATGCGGACAGAGTTAGAACTGGTTTATAATAAACAAGGTGGAGAGGACTAGGACTGCCAAGTAGGTGGGAGTGGGAGGAAATAAAGCATCTTAGTTTCTGAGCAAAATGCTGTTATTAAGTATAATTGCATCTACTTGATCCAAATCCAGTATTTCTTATTCACTAAAGAGAAACATATTAAAATAGCAGCAATTTCCTTTACAAATAAACACATTCAGCCAAGGAAGCTTCTACCAAAAAATAGTTTAGCCCTAAAGATAATCAAAAGCAGGAGCGAAATTATTTCAGCGTTTCTAATTTCAGATAATAACTTCTAAATATAAATATGCTATAACTAAATCAGTAGTAATCGCTTTTTTAATTTTTCAAAAAATTACAATGAAATTCCTTCAAGCGGTCTAATCCTATACTTTTTATGTTAATGTATATAAAAATAAGAAATCTCCCAATGAGTTTGCTCTATATTAACTGCGGAAATCATTAATGGCAATAATTACACTTAATTATTTAAAATTATAATACTGAAAACGTTTAGATGTAACAGGCTATTTCTTATAATAATATGAGCATCTTGATGCACATTGTATGAAAATTTGGTTTTTTAATCATCATAATTTCCGTTACTATTGGACCCTTGACTTGTAAGTTGCATCTGGACCAGAAACTATAAATTAACCATAATTATCTGCTGAGAAGCCATATCTTTCAGCTTCTGAGTACATGACTCTTGACACAGCCACGTTCCTTGTAAATAATATATGTGTAAAATAAGTATTTCAACTCAATGGTCTCGGTAAAGTCTTTCTCTACATCCCTCTCCCATGCTCCACAAACATGCAAAGACCACAATGGTCTTTTAGGGTTTGAAGATATTGGCTCCCAAGGGGCATGGAGACGAAAAGCCATTCCCACCAGCTTGGATCCGTCCTCCTGCACCTGAGCTGTCACCTGGGGGCCAGAGAGAAGGACTCTTGGATGGACGGATGGACCGCTGCGAGAATTACTCTCCCAGAGAGAAATACTTGGCATGGCCCTGCTGGCAAGATGTTTTTCCTGTTCTAAATCCTTCTAAGTAAATCCGACATAAAATGTCTGGATGCAGCAAAAGCCAATCTCAAACGTTTAACTTTTTCTTTTAAGTTTTTCAGATACAAAATAACTGTAATTTGTGTTAACTGCCTAGCAATTATAAAACATGAGAAAGCAACTTCTTTTAAAATATTCATTGTTTTCTAACGTTTCCATTTTTTCAATATTCAGGTTTCAGATGAACCATTAGTGCAACATATGAGTGCCCCGAATTGAGCTTCAATAATACGTAATACAGTCATGTATCGCCCAACGACAAGAATACATTCTGAGTCAGAAGGCAATTCCGTCATTGTGGGAATGCAGTACAGTGCTCCTACCGAAACCCAGGTGGTACAGCCCACCACTCACCAGGCTGCGGAGTCAGGCCTATCGCTCTGAGGCTACAAGCCTATACTGCCCAGAAAGACAGAAGCCTTGTCCAGCTGGTGTGGCTCAGTGGTTGAGCATCGACCTATGATTCCTGGCCAGGGCACATGCCTGGGTTGCAGGCTGGATCCCCTAGAGGGGGTGAGAGGACAGGGCGGGGTGAGACTAACTCCTGATTCCATTTTGTGCTGTGGGGCAGGGTGGAGCTATCCTCCAACTGGACCCTGGCCCTCACCCAGCCAATCAAGGTCAGCCAAGGCAGTGACATCACCACCCGTATAAAACCCCTTGACTTGTTGAAGTTCGAGCTCTCGTCCGCCATGCTGTCGGTGTGAGTGGGACAGAGCCCATGCTAGCATGGAAGAGGCTCTCTTGTTTATTGCATCGAACTCGGCTCCCTGATGGTCCTTGGGGATCATGGAATCTCAGCACAATAGGGGCATGTGGGAGGCAGTCAATCAATGATTCTCTCTCATCATTGATGTTTCTCTCTCCTTCTCCCTTCCTCTCTGAAATCAATAAAAATAAAAGTATAGAAATAGAAAAAATAAAAGCTAAGACACAAATACACACAACAGGCTAAGCCTGCACAGGGTCCAGATCATTAGCATCACTGTCTTCCTCTCCACAGCTTGTGGCTCTGGAAGGTCTGCATGGGCAATAACACCTGTGGTGCCGTCCTCTCCTGAGGCTCTGGAGGTGTCAGTGTTTTCAGAGTAAGTACATGGTGGTTTGCTTAATTTGCTTCTTTTTCTCATCACAGATTTGCTTGTAAGCACCACAAACATTCCTCCCTATTTATGAAACCTTTGGGGGTTGGGTCCATGTTTGCAAACTTTTTAAGGGAGCTTGGTAAGGTCTGCAATAACTTCTGTTAAAACCTTTGCTGTGAACTTTCATGAAGGATCTCCTTCTCCTCTCCTTTAGTTTCTTTTTTTCTTTCTTTCTTTCTTTCTTTTTTTTTTTTCTTCTCTTCCTCATTCCAGTTCCAACAACACCTCATTAGTTAATTCCTCAGGAACCACATCAAGGAGCTCCTCAATGCCATTCTCATCCACACCCAGTTTAAAGTCATATGGCATCTCAACCACAGCCTTGTTGATTTTTGCAACTTCCTCGTCCTAGGCAAATTTCTTGAAGTCATGCAAGAGCCTCCTGAGTGTCTCCTACCAGAAGTTATTCATATACTTTTTCGTGACATCATCCCACACCCAACAAGGTCCTAGATGCAGTCCTGGATGTCATAATCCATCCAGAGTTGAATCCGTATTTTCTCAGCATCTTCCTCAGTTGAAGCAATCTCCTGGGCAAAGGGAGTCCCCAGGTAAAAGCTGATATAACACTTTATTGGTTGGATCAAAGAGGTCATATTTGACGAGAGAAACATCATTTTGATATTGGGATGAAAATCACCAAAAAGAAAAAAAGAAGCTATCTGAGAGCATTATCAAACCTCACTTCTCAATTTCACTGGCAAAGCAACTCAATAGGGCATCTTGGAGGAAGAGCTGCGTCATCCATGACTTCTTATGGCACCTGTAGTACCTGGGAGGAGGGGGTGTTTATTCATATGTTTTCGGGCCCTGAGATCTCACTGTGCCAAATGGCAAAGGGTTTCAATCTGTAGCCTGCAACACTGCCCCCAAGCAAGACTGCTCCACTGTCCTTAAAAGCCTTAACGCCTGGCCTGACTTGGCCTCCTTGTGGATGAAAGTGCTTTTAGGCGTCCCTTTCCAGACCAGGGAGGTTTCCTCCACATCGAATATTTGCTCTGGCAAGTAATTTTCCTCCACAATCAGCACATTGAGAGTTTCCAGAAATTCTCCAGTTGCCTTCATCCCAGCACTCACAGACTCCCTCTCACTTTCACATTATGCAATGAGCTAGAGGCCCAGGGCACATATTCATGCACAGGAGGGATCCACCTGGCCCAATCAGGGTGGATCAGGGCTAGGCCTGTGAGGAGGAGGAGATAGCAGGAGGTTGGCCAGCTGCCCCACCCTGATGGGGCCAATCAGGGTCGGCCCAGCTGGGGGGAGGGGCCATGGGCAATTAGCCAGTGGGTCCTGCCCCCAATTGGGGTGGGGGGACAATCAGAGGCAGGGCTAGCCAGGGGGAGGGGCTTTGGGCTGATCAGGATGGGACGGGCCAACTGGGAACGGGGGGCCAGCTGGGAGGGAGAGGCCACAGGAGTTGGCTAGCCTGCCCTACCTCCCCATCGGGTGGTTTGCTGGCCCCAGAGGGTGTCATAGCCACTGGTCATTCCAGTCATTACAGCATTCTGGTCGCTGGCTTTTTATATATAGAGATAATGATTTTTTTTTTCAATTCTCAAACCTTTTTTACTTTATTTTTCATTTTAAGCAATATTTTATTTTTCAATTTCAGTTGACATATATTAGCTTTCAGACACACGATTCAGTGATTAGACATTATGCAACTTACTAAGTGATCCCCCTGATAAATCTAATACCCATCTGACACCAAACAAAGTTTGAGTGAAGATTTTTGAATCATTTAAACCACCCAGAGCTAGCATTAAATTCGACACGGTTATCAGGTCCAGCCTTCTCTTTCAACATCACAAACAATCTTTTTGCTTTGGCCATGATCACCATGGCGCTGAAAGGGATACATGTCTATGTTTGGTCATCAGAAGGTTCTCCGTGTCTAATACAGAGCCTCCCCGAATTTTTATTAGTCTTGTTGTCTTCAATGAAGTAGGTCCTTTAACAGTTTCCATCATGTTGTTTTTATTCTTCAAGATCGTAGCTACGGCGGAATGGACATGCCTGACTGCCAAGCAATAACCATCACTGATTTTCCACTTTTGTATTTTCTTTCCAGGTCAGTTATTCAACTAATTGTTATGACAGCTACAATGTCACTAAACGACGCAAATTTTTCAGCTCCATTATGGTTTTATGGGACTATTGTTATTGGCCAAAGTGTCATGATGTGATGCATAACATTCAACCTCTTAATTTGGGGGATTAGTCGCACTGATCAGATACTGTAGATGTCACTGATGAATTCAACATGTGGCTTTTAAATGTTCAATAAAATGATATAATAAGCAGAAATTAATAAATTTGGGAACCTATGACAGTTTATTTTTTATATATTTTTTAATTGATTTTTCACAGAGAGGAAGAGAGAGGGACAGAGAGTTAGAAACATCGATGAGAGAGAAACACCAATCACCTGCCTCTTGCACACCCCCCACTGGGGACTTGCCTGCAACCAACATACATGCCCTTGACCGGAATCGAACCTGGGACCCTTCAGTCTGTAGGCCAACACTCTATCCACTGAGCCAAACTGGTTTTGGTGACAATGCCACTTTTTTAGTAAAATTCATTTCTTAGTAAAATCACTTGCCATTGTTTCATAAAAATTCAGGATAATTCCTTGACTAAAATACTTTTTTTTTTAAGGGAAAAGTACGGTTTTTTGTGTTTTTTAAATATATTTTATTGATTTCTTACAGAGAGAAAGAGAGAGGGATAGAGAGTTAGAAACATCGATGAGAGAATCATCGATTAGCTGCCTCTTGCACAGCCCCTACTGGGGATGTGCCTGCAACCAAGGTACATGCCCTTGACCAGAATCAAACCTGGGACCCTTCAGTCCGCAGACCGACGCTCTATCCACTGAGCCAAACCAGTTTCCGCTATACTTTTTTAAAAAGTCAAATTAAACCACTTACCGTAAAGAGCCCACTCTCACTGCGACAGGCACGTGGGGAAGCTGAGAGGCCCACTTCAGTGTCACGTCCTGATAAACATGCAACAGGCTATTGTGGTTTCCAATCAAAGTATTTACTGTTCCTTCAGAAACTGTAGTAGGGGGTGAAAAAAAATGTTTAAAGCTAAAAAGGAGACAGTCATTAGCAACATTATATTATATCCCTTCTAGGGGGTTTATGGTACAAGCTAATTATAATATCTTGATGTTAATGTGTAAAGATTTTAAGTAATAAAACATGATTTTTCAACTTCAAGCTGCCAATATCTAAAAGGAAAAAAAATTATAGACTTGAAAACTATAACCAGATACTAGCCAAATTTTTGCATTTCATCTAGAAAGCATGAGTTTCATTAATATTTAACACATTGAAGCTAATGATTTTCTGGGCATTCGCTACAGAAAAATCATTCCGTTAGGCATCACTATGCTCCGCTCTGCTTACAGAGGGGTCTGATGTTCTCTTGGAAGCATCGCGAACAGCCTCATTTTGGAAAGCAGTCATGTGCGCCTGGGGCCAATTCTGCAATCCTTTGTACTAAGTAAAATGACCGACAAACCCAATGTGTGCTTTATATCAAACTTCTATTCAAACTTTCAAAGTTAAAATTTCCATTACATGTTCAGCTTAAAAGTATTTTCCTAGATGTTCATATGCATGTGAGTTTGCCCTTTTCTGGTGTAAATCGCACAGCCCTGACATATGGAAGAGATAAAAGAAAATCTCTCTTACACACCTGAGCAGTATGGGAGAAAACAACTTGGGCTACAATCAAGTTTCTTCATGAATTGAATCTGACCATTATCCTTAAGGCAAAAAAAGTTTCTTTCGCCAAGAACAAAAACAGAAGATGCTGACTGATTGAAAGACATAATACATATATCAAGGGCTTGCTCTCCAATATTTAGAGTCCAATCTACCTGCAAAGGAAAACCTAAGATCAATTTAGTTGCAAAAAAAAAAACAACCTAAGTACCCATCCATAGACTACTGGATAAAGAAGATGTGGTAGATACATCCAATAGAATATTTCCCAACCATAAAAATAAAAAAAAATGAAATCTTACCATTTGCAACAACATGGATGGACCCAGAGGATAATATGCTGTCAGTGGTCGGCAAACTCATTAGTCAACAGATCCAAAAATCAACAGTACAACGATTGAAATTTATTTTGAGAGCCAACTTTTTTAAACTTAAACTTCTTTTAATGCCACTTCTTCAAAATAGACTCGCCCAGGCCGTGGTATTTTGTGGAAGAGCCACACTCAAGGGGCCAAGAGCCACATGTGGCTCGCGAGCCACGCAGTTTGCCGACCACGGTGCCAAGTGAAATAAGTCAGAGAGAGAAAGAGAAATATTGTATGATTTCACTTATCTGTGGTATCTAAAGAATTAAATAAAGAAACAAACAAAACAGACTCATAGATACTGATGGTAACCAGATGGGGGTGAGGGACTGGGTGGAAATGATGAAAGGCTTAAAACTATAAGTTGGTAGTTACAAACCAGTCACAGGAATGTAAAATTCAGCATACGGCATACAGTCAATAATATTGTAATATGTATGGTGCCAGCCGTGTAAGGATCACTTTGTAAATTATATAAATGTCCAACCACTACACTGTACACCTGGAACTAATATAAAATAGTAATGTCAACTGTAATTGAAAAATAGAAAAAAAATTAATTTTAAAAAATAAAAAAAAAAATCAATACCAAAATAAATGTAACATTGTTGAAATTTTTATATTTTAAAAAAATGGCCTTACAACAAGTCTTTTTCCAGAACCAAGTTTTTGCTGTTCAGTCTCCTGTCTTTTATCTGCATCTGTTGCAAAAGCGAGTACTTGGTACCTGTTTGAAAGATATGAAATAACTGTAAATGACTTTAGAGTTTAAAAGCACAAGTTATTTTAAACTTTAAGAGCACATAACCTCAATAAAGCTGATCTAGAAAAAGTAGTAAATAAAACACATAATCTATAAACCTAATGAGCCACTTTTATCTTTGTTTTAAAAACTGTAAAATTTAAGAATGAATTCTTACTGAATTATACTGTGACATAAGACTATGTAAAACTATCATGATCAAGAAACTATAAACCATATGTCCCAAAATTCAATATTGGGAATACAGCTCTGCCAACTATCAAAGCATTTCCATTAAAATTTTATGTGACAAATAATAATACTCAAGAAAGATCTAGCATCAAAACACCAAATAGAAGAAAATGTAAATAATGGAAAGCACCAGATGCAGCAGAAATTATTAATATGTAATCGATGGAACCAAGAAGACCTAAATCTAAGCCCAAGCTAAATCACTTAGTAGTTGAGTGAATTTTGGCAAGTTAAACACTCTGTGTCTTACATTCCCCATGTATAAAATGGGAATGATAATCTCTGATGCAGGCATTGTTAAGAGAACTGAAAAGAAATATAGCCTAGTCAGTTTTGCTCAGTGGTTAGGGCTTTAGCCCATGGACCAAAGGGTAATAGGTGTGATTCCCAGTCAAGGGCATGTACTTCGGTTGAAGGCTGGATCCCCAGCCCCGGCTGGGGCATGTGCAAGAGGCAACCAATTGATGTATCTCTCTCACATCTATATTTCTCTTCACCCCTTTCCTCTCACTCTCTCTTAAAAAAAAAAAAAAAAAAAAAAAAAAATCAATGGAAAAAATATCCTGAGGTGAGGATTTAAAAAATAGTAATATAGTGTCTAGTATAGTATCTAATATATATTAGGTGCTCATTTATTAGCAGATAATGGTTTATATAAGGAGATAGATCGATAATCTAGTAGTTTATTTATATGTAAGAAGTTCTCAAAAATGAACACTTTTACTTTTATAAGCATTTCACAGCTTTTATTTCAATAGTAACATTTAGCTCAAATCATTCTTTAAAATAATTTGTAGCCCGAGCTGGTTTGGTTCAGTGGAGAGAGCATTGGCCTGTGGACTGAAGGGTCCTGGGTTCGATTCCAGTCAAGGGCATATGCCCGGGTTGCGGGCTTGATCCCCAGTAGGGGGCATGCAGGAGGCAGCCAATCAATTATTCTCTCTCATCGTTGATGTTTCTCTCTCTCTCTTCTTTCCTCTCTTAAATCAATAAAAATCTATTTAAAATAATAATAATTTGTAAATATCATTCACTTTAGAAATGATTAACTTAGCCAAGAAAATGTATTTTGCTTGTTTCCCAATAATTAATGGTATATGAGAGTAATAATTACACTAAATGGAGAAACTTCAGGCTCATAGGTTCCTTCCCCTCCTATTGAATCAGAACTCCTTGCCTTGTTCTTCCATAGCTGAGAGGAAAATCAGTAAAAGATATATTCAGACACCTGATACTGTCTAAAAGAAAGACAGATGTCTGACCATGTGAACATCTGGGACCTGAATGAAGGCAATGCGAGATATCTACATAAGCGCTGAAATGTACAGAGGTGTTCATATATCATGTACCAGCTTTAAAACCATTCTACTCGATCAGAAATACTTCATTTGTAAAAAGCCTCCAATTTCAGTTTGAGGCAGAATGACTATGAATTAAGTGAGATTTTGCAAGACATTCATAAAGACCAGTCTTATAATTAATACGGAAGCTTAATGTGTATGAATTTCATTCCTTCAATAAATATATAGCAGAGGTCTGATACAAGCACTGACAATGGAAAAAATACTCATGGTCCATATTCATTAGGCCCTCCAAAGTAGTAGAGATTCATACACAAACAAATAAATGTAGCTTAGAACACCCTGTGCTAATGGAGGGTATGCATGCAGTACCAAGGGAACATGGTAGCAGAAACGAAAATCAAGTGGAAGAACATACATGTTCTTGGTATTGGTTTAGGAGAGAAAGCTACATTTTAAAGAATAAGTGAGAACTCATTGTGCTGGTAAAGAGACACAGGTGTGCCCAGCTTACATAGCTCAGTGGTTGAGCATTGACCTATGATCCAGGAGGTCAGGGTATGATTCCTGGTCAGGGCACATGCCCAGGTTGGGGGCTCAGTCCCCAGTGTGGGATGTGCAGAAGGCAGCCGATTAATGGTTCTCTCTCATCACTAATGTTTCTCTGTCTCTCTCCCTTCCTCTCTGAAATCAATAAAAATGTGTGTGTTTTTTAAAAAAGAGGTGAAGGCTTTATGGCAAAGCCAACAGCACAAGCAAAGGCACACACCAATAAAATAGACATGAAAGGCTACCACAGTGCAGGAGAGATGCATGGCAGGGAGGACTGAGTCATGGGAAAGGAGACAAAATAGGTAGGAGGGGGATGACCTTAGGCTTGTAAAACTAGACTAACAAATCCCATCAGCAACTGCAGCAAATGTCTCCACGCCTACTGAGCCTGCCTTTCAAAATGTCTGTGTCTTCCAAGGTGCAAATATCCACGCCCCACATTCCAACCTCTAAATCAGATTGTTTTACTCTTCCCAGTTCATGGTAACAGACACTGTATGCACTGGTGACAGGCCCTGAGCCCAGAGCTGGTCCTGCACGGCTCTAACCTTAGGCGGTTAATTACAGAGGTGGCTAATTTCCTGCAGACACCAACCTACCAGAGGATGGTATGGATATTAATGAGATGGTTGCAAAAATCCAAAGCTCTGGAGCTGTTTGAAGCTTCTTATATAACTACAAAGGGTTATTATTTCACCTGAGGAATAAGTGATCCCCTAAAGTGGCCTCATTAACATCAAAACAGCAGGCAGAGACCCAGCCCAAATTGACTCCTGATTTCCAAATCCAGGTCATTTCTCTTCCTGGAAGACGACTCAGAAGAGTGTTTTATTGCTAAACGTAGCTGACAGTAAATGTAGATGATGACAAACTTATAATAGCACCTATTTTATGATTCTTCCTTATCCTCTTAACTGTGACCAATAAAATAAATGGAAATCTAAACCAAAACCAAAGAATTACAAACAGACTTGGAAATACTGAAAAAAAGAAAACACTTGGATTTTTTGTTTTTTCCTTACCATTCAAGTGTCCAGTGATATAAGCTAAAGAATAAGATTCCTAGCCCGGCTAGTGTGGCTCAATGGTTGAGTGTTGACCTAAGAACCAAGAGGTCATGGTTCGATTCCTGGTTAGGTTTCAAGCTTTGATCCCCAGTGCTGGGGCATGCAGGAGGCAACTGATCAATGATTCTCTCTCATCACTGATGTTCCTATCTCTTTCTCCCTCTCCCTTCCTCTCTGAAATCAATCAACCAATAAAAAAAATTTTTAATCCCTTTGTTGAGACTGCTGAAGATCAATCTGGCCCAATGTAATAAGATTCCATGAAAGAGCATCATACATGTTTCTCAGAACACAGAGGCAGTAATCACAAATACAGCAGGTCCAGATGAACGGTGGTGCTTTTTGGCCCAATAACCACAAGTGCTTAATGGGTCCTGTGGAGGACCAATGACAAACTCCACCACATAATTTAGTGCTCTTCTGTAACACGTCGTAAAAACAGCGGCAAGGAGCTAAAATATGGATTGAGGTGTCACAGAGTACAAAAGTAAACCCTCTGCAATCATTTATTTTCAAATGAAACATAGTTGGCACCTCAAAGGATAACAGGGGATTTTGAAACCTTTATATTTAACTCGGGGGAACTCTACTAGAAATGGAAAGCCCTGGCTACAGAGCCTTACATTGTCCCTTTGCAACTATAGCTACAGCACTCTCGATTGCACCAGAGGGAATCATTTTCATTAAAAGAAGCCAATAACAAAATAGAAACATTCCTTACAAACTTTTCACTCCTTCATCAAGTTCTTCTTAAACACTTACTTTCAACAGGGTACAATGCTGGGCACTTCAGGGGATAGAAAAATCCCTGCCATCAAACATCACTTAGCTCAGTCAAGAAGAAAAATAAGCAAATATGTAATATCAGTGAAAGCATAAACAGTACTTGTGAAAAGCAGTGGAAAACTGCTCTAAATTGAGAAGAAGGAGATGTGACTTGGAGAGCCAGGTCACAGAAGAACTGAAGAGAAGGAGGGAGGCTTCCAGAAATTATTTTCATATGCAAAGAAGGAAGGAAAAGCACTCCAGGCAGAGTACAGCATGAGCGAGAGAGAAAAGCCCTGGCCATATATGGAGAACCCCAAATATTTCCATTGACAAGAGCCTAAGACTTGTGAAGGACACAATCTTCTTTTCAAAATATTGTCCAATTCAAAAAAGATATTTTAAAATATGTAAAGCTCCAGGAGCCAGTGTTAGGGAGCAGGGGAGTGCTGGCACAGAGGAGAGAACTGTAACCTGTGGCAAATGCATTCTTCAGGCAGCCTCCCTACACCCAACTCTCACCCAAAGGTCCCCCCTGCAGGCCTCCCCGTATCCTGTGCACAGTTCAGTCATAGCCTGTATCACTGTGAACTGACACAGCCAACTGATATGCTACGTCCCCCATGCGCTTACAGCTTGAGGACAGGAGACAGGTCTTATTTGACTTTGCATTTCCTGTACTTTGCACATAGAATCCTCTTGAAAAATGTTTCCTGAATGAATGAATGAATGAATGAACCAATAAACCAAATTGTTCTGTCAGTGAGCAGATATTTAAGGCACATTCTGCTCTCAGGAACCTGATCATGCAAGACATCCCCTGGAACATCGCAGCACAACACAAGAAGGCATTATAGGAGACTGAGCCAAAAGCAGTGTTTTAGGAAATATATTTAGGAGGTGAAAAAAGGAGGATAGTTGAACAAGTTACCTTTAAAGGTCCCTTCCAAATCTGAAAGTCAACATAATAGAGGTAAAATGGAACCGGAATATAAAGAGCACTAAATTTCAATATAAGAACATTCAGATTTTTTTAAATAAGAAACAAAAATTCTGGCTTAAAGAGGTGGTTTTAAAAGATAGCTATAAAAAGGACCCTAACATCTAGAGGTAAGAAAATCATAAATCCAAGTGAAAAGATAAAAGCCTCAATTCCCATGGGACAACGATGGCTGAAGAGAGGAAAAAAAGATAGAAAGGTCAGGATTTACTGACTGAATAACTCTGACAGGAAAGGAAAGAAAAAGGAATTGAAAATTATTCAGCCAACCAGGGTGGCTCAACAGTTGAGTGTCGAACCCATGAACCAGGAGGTCACGGTTCAGTTCCTGGTCGGGGCACATGCCTGGATTGTGGGCTGGATCCCCGGTGTAGGGCCTGCAGGAGGCAGCTGATCGATGATTCTCTCTTAGCGTTGATGTTTCCATCTCTCCTTTTCTCTTCCTCTCTGAAATCAATAAAAATAGATTTTAAAAATAAAAACGATTCAAAGTTTTGATAAACATGGCCAAAAGAATAGTGGTACCTAATAGTGTCTCTCCAAAAACAGCAAACAATTCTCTCACTTCAAAAAAAAAAAAAAGCTCACTGTGTGTCCCTGAATTAGAGTCCAGCCTGGAGGGTGTATCTGCGATGACAATTTCTAGGACTTTTCCCAAAATGACTAAGTCACAATCTAGAGTATTGGGGAGTGCGAATGTGCAAACGTGCATTTTATGACAGGGTCCCGAGTGATGCTATGCCCACTGAAGCTGCCCATGGCCTCCCCTACTCCCTCATAAAACGTAACTGAGCTTGTTTTAAAGTGATCAGACATCAGGAGCAAACATGAAAATGACACATGGATGTTTATCTGATCTTCTACTCTGATCACTTAGGTTGTTTTCCACTTCTGCCCCCTACAATGTAAAACAATTGTCCTACAAACTTTCTTGTAGGAAACATTTTATCAAAATTCTTCATTAATTTTTATAAGTGAAATTGTTTCTTAAACATCTACCATGTTTTCTCATCGCTCCTATTTTCTAAACCTTGGCGATTTTTATTTTTCTTTGGACCCAATTTAACTTTTTTTTTTCATTCTCGTTAAAGTTTGAACTTAAACTCATGAGAGAAAAAAATGAAAATGACGCCTTCTATACTAACTGATGGCATTCTATTCACTGATTACAAAGATATTTCGTGAAATCCCAAAAGAACCTGCCGTTTTCATGCTTTCTCCCATCCTAAATTGCACCCATTATTATGACTTAATTTTATCTATTAAACTTGAAAGCATATAGAAATACAACATATTACTTAATGGTATAAACCCCCTGATTGTCATCATTTCACAATAATCGCATTTCCCATGCATTTGTATCGTTATAAAAGACCCACATAAAACGTGTGCATTTTTTAGCCCTAGACGTGGGTGAATTTAATAGATTGGTATGCTGAATCACCATACTTAAAACAGTGTGTGCTCCTGTGGGATTGAATTTACACATTAAGGAAACCTACGCCGTGTTCCCTCATCCAGCGACTCCTGGAGTTATTACCAAATTAATTCCTATGTGCATGTCTCCAGGGGTAAGTCAGGGAGCCTCCGAGTCTCCGTGCGGTGACCCCTGTGGGACACCGCCAGTATCGCTCCTAGGCAAGAGTTGAGACACAGAACTGGGTGGAAAGCTGAAAAGCAGATATCCTCAGTATTGCTTACATTGTGACAGGCTTGAATGTATTATACAGATATTTTCCTCAGCCTTTCACGACAACCCTAATATTTTATTTATTACCAGTAGCAATGCCACAACCCATTCATCTCCTCTGAACAAGAGCCACAGGAGTTACAGAAGGACTGGGACATAATAAAGCACTACCTGCGTCAGTCAACTTCTGCTTAGTCACAAGCATTTGTCTGTTTTCAGAGTGTTAAATCCTAGATGCCTTGACAATAATTCACAAAAGCCACTTAGGAAGGGAAAATTGCATTGCTTTGCTATGTTCACAATATTGAAACTTGAAGACAAAAATGTACAGGTGTTGTCTGATAAATTTATATTTTCTTCCTGCCTTGGGGAAACGGGCGGCCAAAAATAATACCGAAAAGCTATAATGAAGTGTTGCTTTAACGTTTAAAGTTCTAACCGTTGCCGTCAGTAAGATAAAAGAAGTGACTGAAGATACTGAGAGTCTCCAAATCTATTTCTTTTCCCAGCATGGATTTCCTTCTTTTCCTAGTACCCCTCTCCAACAACAACAACAAATACACACCCTCCAGTCCTGGCCAGTGAGGCTCAGTGGTAGAGCATCAGTCCACAAACCAAAGGGTCATGGTTGAATTCCCCATCAAGGGCACGTACCTGGTTGCAGGTTCCATTCCCTGTCAAGTCGGGGGGGTGCAGGAAGCAACCAATTGATGTTTCTCTCTCACATCCATGTTTCTCTCTCTCTCTCTCTCTCTCTCTCTCTCTCTCTCTCTCTCTCTCTCTCTCTCTCTCTCTCTCTCTCTCTCTCTCTCTCTCTCTCTCTGTCTCTCACTAAAAATTCAATGGAAAAAATATCCTCAGGTGGTGAGGATTAAACAAACAAAAAAAAACAACCTCCAAAAACTCAAAACCTTAATCTTTATTAAAATGTAGCCGATAGAGGAGAAAAAGGTGTCTCTCTAAACACAAGTCAACAAAACCAATAAAAATTTCTAGCAAAAAGTATAAACTGCTTTCATAGGGTCATTTGCTTCTATTATGAATCGTTCTCTTATAAACATTCATAAAAACACTTGTATTTCTTGCCAGTATTCTTCCTATGTACACATACATTCTTTTTTTTATAGTTATAAAATAATTCCATATATGCATCTTTGTATCAGGCTTTTCCACTGACCCTGTGTCTTATTATTTATAATTCAGGGAACAGACACAAGAGTTATTGAGCATTTTCTATAGGGTGGCAACTTGACACACATTTAATCTTGTAAAAATAAACCAACGTATCAAATAGTCATTTTTTTTAATTCTATGGCTTTTCCCCCTTTATTTATTACTTGTTCCATCACCATTTATCCCCCATATACCTTCTCTTTCACCTCCACCCACACCCCTCCCCCCACAGTCACCTCACTGTTGTCCATGTCCACAAGTTCCTTCTCTTTGAAACAACCATTCTTATCCCTTTACAGCTAGGACAAGAACACTGACCATCAAACAGCTGGAAGTATCAAAATCTAAGTCACCACAATTTCATCTTATTAAAAAAAAAAAAAAAAAAAAAAAACAGGCTCTTGTTAATTTCGGATATTAGCTCTTTGTGGGAAAAACTGAATCAGCAACATACACATTTCCAAAAATACCGATTTCAAAGGCGGGACACCCAAACTTACTTGTAGCTTTCCACCTGTCGGCAGGAAGAGACGGTGATGAAGGAGTCTGTCCGGGAGCTGTAGGCAAGGGGGCCAGGCAAGAGAGAACCAGGGAGGAACCTCCCAAAGGCATAGCTCTCCTGCTCAAACACCATCAGCATCCCGTCCATGGACTGGATACAAATTAGATCCCGACCTGAAGGAGAATGAGAGGAAAGTCGGTGGCCTATTCCGAAACACACTGTTATAACGCATTACTCTCCGCCACAAATATGTCATAGTTCATTTTTTCTCCCAAACAGTAAAATGAGCAGTTCAACTGGTGAGTCTCTCAGATTATTACATATCAGTACATATACATTTCCCAATTTTTAAAAGATTCAGATGTCTATAATTTTACATACATTTATTTTCATTTACTGTGTGCTAAAATCTCTGGCTCAAGATAACCCCAAAGTGCAAGTATGACTCTTTGCAAGATACCAGTTTTCCCAAAATCATAACTATAACAACCGTTCTGCACATGACTACTGTCTGCATAATAGCTCAGCCTCATACTTTCATATATACAATATATATTAGGTCTAGTAATAATTAATGTCGTTTTCTAATACTTTTTTAAATCGAATTTATTTAAACAATACAACAAAATTTAATCAACAATATAGTTGCCGTTGTTTTCTACTACTTGTGCCCAACGCTCAGGAAGCATTTTAATCCCTCTGTTGTAAAATTCTTGTGATTTTGATGCAAAAAATTCGGTCAATGCATTTTTGAGGCATTCTTCATTATTAAATTTTTTTCTAAGAAGAAAGTTTTGCAAAGAACTAAACAAATGGTAATCAGAAGGGGCAATATCAGGAGAATATGCAGGTTGAGGGAGAACTTCCCATTTCATCTGGCGTAGTTTTTCAGCAGTGATTCTTGCAGTATGCGGTCGTGCGTTATCGTGGTGAAGAATTACGCCCTTCCGATTAATCAGCGCGGGTTCTTTTTCTCTTAAAGCTCGGGCTAACCTTTCCAATTGGGCACTATACAGTGCACTTGTAATATTGTAGTTTGGTTAGATGGTAAAAGTTCATAATAAAGAATTCCTTTAAAATTCCACCAAACACACAACATCACTTTTTTCGCATGCAAATCAGGTTTTGGCGTGGGCTGCGGAGCCTCATTTTTGTCCAACCATTGAGGCCGCCTTTTCAAATTAACATACAGCACCCATTTTTCATCTCCGGTAACAATTTGCTCTAAAAACGGCAAACAGTTTTGACAAGAGAGGAGCGAACTGCAAATTGTGACTCTTTGATTACGGTTGTTGTCGGTCAACTCATGAGGAACCCATTTTCCAAACTTTTGGACTTTGCCAAGTGCACGCAATTGATTGGAAATTGTTTTTTGTGAACAATTTAAAGTTGTCGCAAGTTCTTGTTGGGTAATTTGAGGATTTTGCACCAAAAGAGCTTGAAGAGCTTCTTGATCAAAATTGGACACACGGCCTCGACCACTCTTGTCATCTAATGAAAAATTTCCCTCGCGAAATTTCTCAAACCAACGCTGGCATTTTCTGGCGCTAACTGCATCTTGACCAAGAGCACTACAGATTTTTTTTGCAGCCTCACTTGCTTTTCTTCCTAATTGGAACTCGTAAAGCATGCAGTGCCGAATATGCTCTTCATCCGCCATCTTCTTAGGCCTAGTTTTGCAACAAAAACCAAACCAAACACAAACTTTTTCAAGCAAAACTTGTTAATTGCACTTCACACGTTCTTAGATACCACGTGTTTGAAGGTTATGTCAATACAAGTCAACGCCAAGCAAGATTTTAAACGAATGTTTTAAAACGACATTAATTATTACTAAACCCGAGAGAGAGAGAGAGAGAGAGAGAGAGAGAGAGAGAGAGAGAGAGAGAGGTGTGTGTGTGTGTATGTGTGTGTGTGTGAGAGAGAGAGAGAGAGAGAGAGATGTGTGTGTGTGTATGTGTGTGTGTGTATGTGTGTGTATGTGTGAGAAAGAGAGAGAGAGAGAGATCTTTTTTTATTGATTTCAGAGAGGAAGGGAAAGGGAGAAAGAGACAGAAACATCAAGGATGAGAGAGAATCACTGATCGGCTGCCTCCTGCAAACCCCCTAGTAGGGATCAAGCCCACAATCTGGGCATGTGCCCTGACCAGGAATCGAACCATGGCCTCCTGGTGCATGGGTCGATTCTCAACCATTGGGCAACACCAGCCAGGTTCAGGTTCTTTTATGATGAATGGTAAGCTTTTGAGTCCAAGCTTTTTAAACTCTAATATTTACTAAGCCTGTTAAAGGTTTCCAAAGAGCTACGGGTTTGTATGCATGCTATACAAAGATTCACAGAGATCTATTAGGCAAGGAGTTTTTTTATCCATGGAGAACTTAGCTATTTAGCAAGCCCACCTGTCTGCACCCCGCAAAGAAGTATAAAAATGCTGTAAAAGCATCGAAAAAGATGCTTCTGAGTCCTTGTAATGAAAATCACACAAACCTTCCCCAGGGAGACTCCCAGAACTCACACAGGGCATTGATTCTTATTTTAAGTGCGGGTCTAACAAGGCAGTTTTCGTGTACAGTTACTGACACCCGGGAGCTCCAAAGTCAGAGGTAAGCTGTACAAGCACATGCGGAACACACACTAAATCACAGCTCGATCATGATGGTTACTGTTACCTGCTTTCTCAGCCCAGAGTACAGAAAATAGCACATGAGGAAACTGTGAAGACACGGATAGCTACCAGCAGCGGCAGCTACGCCCTAACGAAACAAAAATGACAGAACATCTATAAAATACTTTTTTTAAAAAATAACATTCTGGGCTCGGTATAGGAGCAATTACCAGCCTTATATAGTTCAAAAGAACAAATGTCATATTGTAATGTACTTGGAGTAATTAAATGGATTCAATATCATTTGGAATAGCTCAGTCATTTGAAAAAAGAACTTGTGGTAGAGATGCTAACTGCTGCCCTAGCAATCATCCTTTTTTTTTTTTTTTTTTTTTTTTTTTTGATGCCTGAATTATCACTAGACATGTGACCATCCAGAATAAAGCCTTTATTTCCAGGCTCTAACACAGATGCATCATATGATCATGTTCCTACCAATGAGGTGGAAGCTGAGGTGACATATACAATATCCAAACATGCCCTTAGAAGGACGGAGAATGCACTGCCTCCTCTTCTCAGCATGGTGGTAGGGCTGAACAGTTACCTTGGTTTCCGAAATGGAAGCTCTCCTATCAGCCCTGGTCCACCTGATCCAGAAATAAACATATTCCTTACTTAAGCCATCATAAAACTGGGCCTTGGTTAAAGCAATCAAACCTGTCATTAAATAACACAGAATTCATCTGAGCCAAAAGGTCCATGCAGCATTGCTGAGTCTTAGGATTTACTTTCACTTGATTGGATCCTGCCAGAGAAGACACTGGGACAACTGCATAAACTGGAATATGACTACAGGTTAGATAACATTAGGGATTGCTGTTAATTTTCTTACGCGTGGTCCTGGAATTGTGACTACGTAAGAGAATGCTCTTCCTGAGCAATGCATGCTGTAATATTTATGGGCAAAGTGGCAAAGATCTGTAACTTACTTTAAAATGGTTCATCAAAAAAAAAATTGTGTGTATACACATGTATATACATCTACAACTGTTGACGTTAGATGGTAGAAATATGAATGTTCATGTTACTTTTTCTGATATTTAAATTTTTATACTAAAAATGTAACCCAATAAAATAAAGCATTTAAATACATGTCTTTTGTACACAAATGTACTTTTTAACACTCAAGGGGGGGCTCAGCTTAGGAAGTGAGTGAGACCTAGAGGAGCAATAAATCTCGTTTTAATAAGTCAAGAATCAGAGAGACAGGAGAAACCCAATCAATGAAACACATGCAAGGACCTTGACCTTTGGGGGAAGATATTGCTGAAACCAAATATACTCCTCAGATCAGTAGCATTAAAGGATGTGAGGAGAGAGCACGTGTATTTCCAAGCAGCATTTCAATATGTTGAATATCGCTGAATCACAACCCGTTAGCCTCCCAAAGGCCTCAAATGAGTGGTCCTCCGAGTGTGGCTCCCAGACCACCAGCAATCCGATTCCTTTAGAAACTCCTTAGAAATGCAAATGCTAGAATTCTACCCTAGATCTACAAATCAGAAAATCTGGTGGTAGGACCCAACAATCATATTTCAGCAATCATAGACCCTACACGAAGCATGCTAATGTTTGAGAATCAATGCCTTCCCGTGGATGACAGACAGAGTTAGAACTTAAAGAAAACTTGAGTCTCAGAGAAAACAGGCTTTCTTAGTATGGTATATAAAGGTCTTGTTTCTGAAATGCTAGCAACTAAGAAGAGTGTACTTAATATTCTGTATCATCCATGTGGGCTGCCTCTAGAGTCAGATAACCTGGGTTTGAGTCCAGCTCCACCAATTATTAGCTGAGAGCTTGGGCTCAAATTTCTTTACCTGCAAGATGGCATTCCTACCTTAGTTGTTGTGAGAATTAAATGAAATAATGTAAGACAACTAGATCCAAATATACCATCACATTATTATTTTATAATTATTTTAAAAGTCTCATAATACATGTGAATTAATGTTCAACTTCTTGCTGTTTCTCTCTCACACACACACATACACACACACACTATGATAGAGCACACTTCCTTGCTTTTGCTTATATTATTACCTCCCCCAGAAGACTCTTTCCATTTGCTTCCCCTGGTCTAGAAAGCAAGTCCTGGCTGCCTCCTGGTCACGCATTCCCCTCTCCACTCATCTTTAGCCATGAGGTTTGAATGAGACTTGACTTTATCTTCAGCTTGAGGATAAACCCTGACTTATGAAAACCAATCAGTATCCCACTAGTCACAGTGATTGGTCCAGGGGCAATGAGAAAAACTAAATCCTTAGATTGGGCTGGAACTGGAGAGAAACGTGCTCCCCCTGTGTGAGGGGAGCAGGTCTGGGGCCTTGGAGGCCATTTGACTTTCACGTGGGCACAGTGAAGACAGGGCCATGAGGACATGGGTTGAGCCACTTAGAGTGAATCCCACCTATGAACTTCACAAGCAATCAATTTCCATAAATATATGGGAAAAAGCTCTTCAAATTGGGTCTCTGACCCCGAATCAGATGGCTCATCCCATTTTTCCTCTGACAGACATCACAGGCTGAGGGTCATGTCTTCCTAGCAGTCTTCTCCTTCCCACTCAGACACCCTCTACCTGTGATCCCAGCCTTACCTTCTCCTAACAACTAATTGTAGACTGAAATGATCAGATTTTATGTCTCTCACTCACAGGCAGGAGCCAAATCGTGTTCATCTTTGGAAATCCAACAAGGATGAAACGCCTGGAGATAGGAGATATGATAATAGATGTCTGCCGAGCTAAAGTGAGCTAGACAAAATAATGTACTCATCTGCTTGATTGGCTGAGATTTTATTCTGTGAGTTTCACAGATTGCATCTGAACTAAGTGAAAAATGCTTTATTTATTACAATCCTGGCTGCTGACGTTTGGAAAAATGTAGGGATTAATCCAAAACACTACTCAAAAATAAATCCTTCAACTCGCTGTTCTGGAAGCCACTGCAGGATACATACCAGAGGCTCCCCTTACAGATAATGGGAACAGAAAGAACCCCCAGGAGGTTCGGAGTTCTGATAGAACAGAGCCAACAGGAAGCCTTCCTAACGGTGATGGGATTTCAGGAGCTGTTTACATGACCTCACCGTGAACCACACTCAGCGATACCTTCCCACACGCTCAGCCCAGGACGATAGTAGGAGAAATACAGAACCGCAGCAATAATAACTACGACTGCCGTTTGCTGAGCACCTGTTAGAGTCCTGCCTTTGAGCTAAACATGGATCCAGCCAGTTAGCTATACTCTTTAGTAACTCTAAAAGGTGGACAATTGTCCCATTACGCACGTACGGAGTGAAACCCCACAAAGCTTAGATAATTTGTCTAGTACCCAAAAAGTTAGAAAACGACAGCGCTAGTACTCCAATTGGAATGTCTCTGGCTCCATTATACCACCCATGTTCCCTGCAAGGCCCCATTATATGAAATAACTAAATCCATTGTATGAAATAACTAAATCCATTGTATGAAATAACACAAGTTAACATAGATAATCTAAATGAAGTGAGACAGACTAAGTACTACAGAAAAGCTAGGAGCTTAATGACACTGAACTTCCTCGGAAAGATTTCATAATAGAGGTAGGATGTATCCTCGACTGCAAAGATAGGAGCAATGAATAGGGGTCAAAGAATTTTCTGGGAGAGAAAAGGAACATATTAGAAAAGCAGACAGAGGCCATGAAACTTGATCCAGTGAATGGGCATGAATTGTAAAAGCAACTGACTGAAAAGATGACAGTATCTTAATGATGCTTACTCAAACAGTATGCCTACCCTGTACGGAGAAAATATCTTTCAATGTTGAAATAATTAGGAAGGGAAGAGATTCCATCAGAATTTTGAATCTGGATGTTTATATCCCAGTGGTTAAAAGTATGATGAGAGAAAAATAACCATTTTGATTTGCAAGATCTAGAAATAATTAGAGAAAGGACCTACCAAAACCATTTTGAAAGGATTTTGGAAATCAGCATTTTTCATTTCCAAAGGCAAAGAAAAATGTTTGAGCCCTGTGAGGCTGGAGGCTGAAGGCGGGAAAGTTCCATTAGGGCAGCCTTATGACATGAATATTTATTAAACAGTGTGTCTCCTTTCCTGGTGTTAAAGTATCGTGTAGTCAGAGCGTTAACATGACGCATATGCATGAACTGGTCGTCAATTACATATTGAACTGACTGCTAGATTAACAGTTTTCTCTACTAACTCAAAATCTGTTCACTAGAATGGTATAGAGCTGTGTGTGTGTGTGTGTGTGTGTGTGTGTGTGGGTGTGTGTGTGTATGTGTGGGTGTGTGTGTCCATGTTCAGTCCTTTCGCCTATGCATGACCCAGAGCATTTCCCATCATTCATGATTACAGCAACATGGGCCCCACCAAGGCTCAGTCCTGAATACCGTTTCCTCCTTATCTGGGGAATCCAGGCGGCAGAGTCAGAGGTGGCACACACAGAAGAAGGCTGCCATTACGCAGCAAGCTGCATGCTTCCAGGAATCTCCCTCTGCTCGTATTTCTTTTGCACAATGAGTAGAAACACAAGTAAAGAAATGAAAACGTGACCTGTGGCCAAGCACAGATCGCAGCTCAGCATGCAGCTGTCACACATACTTGGTCCTCCTCCAAGTCTGAGGAGCGCATGAGAAACAGCTGCATAGGTAGCCGGCAAGGCAGACAGGAAGCATTGGAGGCCGCTACAGGAGAGCAGAAGAGTCCAAGAGTCTGCGGGACTTCCGCCGCTTTACACACGCTCAAGAGAATGTTTGTTGTTGTTGTTGTTACACAAAAAGTGAAACACGGACTCATTAATCTTTATTGCAAACCGAGCTCAAAAGTGATACAACATGTCTGCTGTGAGCAAGGACATAAAAATGTTCAGAGTAGGATTTCAACACATACTTACTTAAAAACAAATGGTAGATGGATTTCTAGAGCTTGCAGGCTTGTAAATTTGCCAGAAATATCATTTTTGCACTTTTTCATTCATTTTGCCATTCGGATAAAACTAGCACCATGGTTTTGAGATCTGTGCTACATTTTGGCTATGCTTACTAATTAGTAATTAATTGAATAAAAATAGCTAGCTTCTTTCTTACGATTCTCTTCCTCATAATTCTATTTCATTTGAACTTTCTAAAAGTAATTGATGCCTAATAATAATGCAATATTCCAGCAGACTCTAAGCTTAAAACTTTAGTCATAAGTAAATAAATAAAATTTAGAGCCCTAAGCAAACAGAGAAAATCAATAAATAGAATACATGTGTTGAGCTAAATAGCTAATATCTTTAAATATTGCCAGGAAAAAAAGCAGACAAATTCTCAACTATTATTCAAGTGTTACCCCAATAAATAACTTCATGAAACTAATTACTTTAAAATTCAAGAAAATAAAAACTGAGTCTACCTACTAACTCTTCCTATGAACTTGCCTTTTGACATTTTAATGTGTCTCATTTTCATAGGAACTTTAATAGCCCTACAAAGACCACTAGTGTGTGTTCCACACCAAGTTATTTATCACAGTTTTCCCCCCTAAACTGTGAACAAGGTTAATAACATATTATAAAGAAATCACAGCCATTCATTAAATTAGCATTATATGTAATGGATTCAATATGAATGCAAGGTTGAGTTTAAAAGAAAGCCCTGAACATCATATTATCACTTGCATCCACAAAAATATTAGATAAATTGTTTCATCAGATGTAAATATCATGGAAGGCTTGATAACATTCTCCAGATCTCACATCCATTTGACAAATTCCACAAACACTCACTGGACACCTAGTCTATGCTGGGAGAGACATAATCACTACCCTCAGAAATCTTGGTGGCTATGGGAGTTAATCAATTCAATTCCGCAACGAGGTATGAACAGAGGCATATTAAAAATAACCATAAAGGGTATGGGAGCATGGTGACCAGTGTCTGGCCCTGGCCGGTGTAGCTCAGTGGGCTGGGCATTGTTCTGTGCACTGAAAGGTTGCCAGTTGGGTGGGAGTGGCCAAAACGAGGTCAACAGAGGGAAGAGGGACACATGTAATACTTTCAACACTAAAAAAAAATTATTTTAACCTGGAAGAAAAAGGTTGTCGATTCAATTTCCAGTCAGGGCACATGCCCGAATTATGGGCTCAATCCTCCATAGGGGGGAGGCCAATCAATGTTTTGCTCTCACATCAATGCTTCTCTCTCTCTCCCTCTCCCTCTCTTTTCTTCTTTCTCTAAAACTCAAACTTTTAAAAAAAGAAAAAGAAAAACAGTGTCTGGAAGAATCAAGGACAGTGATACAACACATGGGTCTTGCAGACTGAGAGTTTGCCAGGCAATGCGAGAAGCAGAAGCAGAGAGCACGCCCTGTGCAGAAACGGGTTTGTAAGGGAGCTGTGTCTGGAAAGGAGAGAGGTCGGTGAGCTATGGGGGCGGGTGCTGGGGAGGGAGATGCTGCCGAGGAAGAGGCAGCACGCCTGCAGAACTGAGGGCAAAGCCACACCGGAGACCAGATTTCCCACATTCTGATTTTTGTCTGAAAGCGCTATCAGTTTCCTCATGGGCAAAGCTGTGGTATGAGATTCCAGGGTGCTGCTATAATAAAATACAACAATGCTACATACTGCCTACTACCGGGAAGCATTCAATAAGTAAGTAAATGATATTACTGGGTCACTCTATTCCCTGTACACCAAATTTCGTGAAAAACTTAAAATTGAGGGGGAAAGCATCATTCCAAGCTAAAAAGATACAATTTCATGTGAGAAGAAGCACAAATATTATCAGAAATTTGCCCTTTTTGCTGAAGCAAAGGGTTGTGGGTTTTTTAAAAGTATGTTTTTTATTGATTTCAGAGAAAAGGGAAGAGACAGAGAGAGATAGAAACATCAATGATAAGAGAATCGTTGATCAGCTGCCTCCTGCACATGGCACATCAGTCTGAAACCTGGGCATGTGTCCTTACTGGGAATTAAACTGTGATCTTATGGTTCATAGGTTGACACTCAACCACTGAGCCACACAGGACAAAGCAAGGGATTTTTAAGATGTTAAGAAATATTTTTTTTTAATCTCTCAAAATGTATGTCTATGTGAACTACTGGCTATTCAAGATGATTTTCCACCTACCTTAAGTTCACTTTACTTCAACAATCCTCCCAACACAATGACTTCTGAGCTCCCGAAGGAAGTGTTTGTACAGTGAGTGAGCCAGAAAGCCCTACCTGGGAATGAGCTCTCCCTGCCTCCACACCCTCCCCAGCACTCGTATATCCACATTCTTCCCCCAGCCTTTCTGTCGTGGATGCTGTTGCAGAATGACCCTGAGTGTCATAGACAGGACAGATGTTATACAGAAGAGCCATTACTTATTAGCATTCCTTTTCTTCTATCTCATCCAAAAAAAAAGTCTTAAAGGGTGAATATAATATTGGTATAAATTTTGTTTTTGTTTTTTATATATTTTATTGATTTTTTTTTTTTTACAGAGATGAAGGGAGAAAGACAGAAAGTAGACTGCAATTGAGTTTTAGAGAGAAGCATTGATAAGAGAGAGAAACATCCATCAGCTGCCTCTTGCACAACCCCCACTGGGAAGTGCCCACAACCAAGGTACATGCCCTTGACCAGAATCGAACCTGGGACTCTTCAGTCAGCAGGCTGATGCTCTATCCACTGAGCCAAACTGGTTTCGGCTAAATTTTGTTTTTAAAAAACTAGTTTCAAAGTCAGATAAGTTTTTCAACATAACAACCAATTGTGATAAAAAATCCAAACTCCACCCCAGAAATATTTTTTTTAAAAATAGTTAAATATCTATTCATTGTGTACAAATATTCTTCATTTGCAATATTACCAGTCCCATAAAGCAAGATCTCCAAAAGCTAAATATATGCTTTCTATATACCGTTAACTCTCTTAATCCTAAAATCATCAGTTTATCAAAAGAAGGGACAAAAAAAACCACTGAACTCACTACAACCAATTAAATTAAGTTGTGGAAAAAAATAAAGTTAGGAAATCCTCAGTTGAGGTTCAACATTATCTAAACTCATACAATTTTAATGGAAAATCAAAATGAGTTAGGGATAATGACATGGGTGATTTTAAACTTCCTCCACTGTCAATTCTTATCATGAAGTTCAATGTGCCATGTAACCATTGTTTGGTCTATTAAGTTTCCTTGGATTTGTCTAAAAGGAGCAGTTAAAATACCATCTATATATATAAAAGCCTATGTGACCGGCCAACTGGCTGGTAGCTATGATGTGCACTGAACACAGAGGGCAGAAGCTCAACGCAAGAGTGAAAACCACAGGCATAAAAACATGAAATAGACTGATGAAACTCAGAAGGAAGTGGGGAGGGAGAGGGTGGGAAGACATTAACCAAAGATCTTATATGTATACTACAGGCCTGGTGCATGGATTACTACATGGGTGGGGTCTCTCAGCCTGGCCTGTGAGGATTGAGTCGTAGCTGGCTCTCTGACATCCCCAGAGGGGTCCCAGATTGTGAGAGGGCATATGCCAGGCCAAGGGACCCCACCGATACATGAATCCATACACCAGGTCTCTAGTATCTCTAATAAAAGTCATAAAACAGCCTAAACCGGTTTGGCTCAGTGGTAGAGCATCGGTCTGTGGACTGAAGGGTCCCGGGTTTGATTCCGGTCAGGGGCATGTACGTTGGTCACGGGCACATCCCCAGTGGGGGGTGTGCACGAAGCGGCTGGTCGATGTTTCTCTCTCATCCATGTTTCTGGCTTTCTATCTCTCTCCCTTCCTCTCTGTAAAAAATCAATTAAAAAATAAATAAAAATAAAAAGTCATAAAACAAATATAACAAAGTAAACATCTCAATATATAGATGTAATGGTGTTGTCAACACACTCAAAAACTTCAAAGGTACTCCTCTGACTCCAGAAATAAATGTAAACTAATAAGCTGGATATGCAAAGATCTCTTCAATGTGTTCACTAAATGGACTTGGACTACTCCCTCTCATCTAGTCCCAACCCCCAAATACTACAGGGAGCATGTGTTTGTTAGTCTATTTCAATTCCTCTTAGATGCAATTCCCCCCTCTTAGCCTCACAAATCCTTCCACACATCCTCAATCCCCAGGATCCCAATCCCACCACTTCAAACCCTTCAATCCACGTTAGACATATATAGCCCACTCTCCTTCTATTCTTTCATAGTACACCCTGCATCAACCCCCATGAGTACTGACAACATTTTTCCTAGTGATACAACTAAATGTGGCATATCTCTCTCCCCTCCCCAAAATCCATGATTAAAGCACAAAGTCCCTGAAAATAAGCCTATTTTCTTTTCATTGTCTGGCTCACAGCATTGAGGACAGCCTCTTATATGTTGGTGCTCCAAAAATACCTACCTGTTCCAGCCACCTGAACCCTCATAAAAGCAAAACATCATGTCAAACTACTGTGCTAGGAGGCCAATGATCCCCAAGTGGGCCAAGATATGTGACAATATTACCACATTCACATGAAAACCCCTTGAGGTCTGGCTTTATGCTTTATTCACACCTTCACACCAGCAACAGTCCCTAGTATATAGTAGGGCTCAGTAAATATTTGTTGCATGAGTAAATGAATGAATGAATGAACAGCATCAAAGTCAAAATAGTATGGGAAAGGCCCCAAAACAATTGGTTTTTAAATATGTGACACTTAAGAAATTGGAATTCTAAATTATTTTAGGGCTTAGTAGGATGGCAAAAGACAAAGTACTCATTGTATGCCCAACGTTAGCTACACTAAGAAATATTAAGAGAGGGAAGGTTAAGGAAACTCTGCTCTTAATAAAGATAAAGCCTAAAGGAAAGACATGGGAAATAAAGGTGAGATGCAGGAGGACCCCAAAAGGGAAATATGTAAATGAGTGGGGAAACCACTCAGCTATAGAGAATAAACTGTGGAAGCCAGAGAGGATACCAAAGGAGTAGGCGGATCTTTAGATCCATCAGTATTGCATAAAACTCTACTTTCAAAACACACACACACACAAACTTTGAAGGTTAAGAATTATTATTGTAGAAACCTGGCTACAAAGTCTATTTCTGGGTGATATAAAACAAGGGGTTATTACCAGCAGAAAAAGTACCCCAAAAAGGATGTATTGCCCGAGCAGGATGGTATATAGTGAAAGAACAAACTGCAAATATGGGACAGTAGCAAATGTCAATTAAAGTATATGAATACGTAACCCTGGCCAGTTGGCTCAACTGGGTGGAGCATCGTCCCGTACACCAAAGACTGCAGATTCAATCCCCTGCTGGGAAACATATGAGAGACAGCTGATCAATGTTTCTCATCTCTCTCTCTCTCTCTCTCTCTCTCTCTCTCTCTCTCTCTCTCTCTCTCTCTCTCTGTCCCGTCCCACCTCCTACCCCAAACCTCTTTAAACATATCCTTGGGTGACAATTTTTTTTAAGGTTTGTTTTTGTTTTTATCCTCACCAGAGGACATCTTCCCATTGATTTTTAGAGTGGAAGAGAGAAGGAAAAAGAATGGAATATTGATGTGAAAGAAGTACATCAATTGGTTGCCTCCTTCACAAGTCCAGGCCAGGGAGGAGCCTGCAACCAAGGTACGTGCCCTTGACCAGAATCCAACCTGAGACCCTTTGGTCCACAGGCCAACATTCTATCCACAGAGCCAAACCAGCTAGGGCTTTAAGTATTAATATGTAGTGGGAAAAGCAATGATTCTGAGTCAGAAACACAGGTGATAAGGTCTTGAATCCTGTCTCTGACACATCCTAGATATGACTTTGGCTACTATGCTTAATTTCTTTTTTTTCTTTTCTTTTTTAATATATTTTATTGATTTTACACAGAGAGGGATTGAGAGGGATAGAGAGTTAGAAATGTCGATGAGAGAGAAACATTGAGCAGCTGCCTCTTGCACCCCCTCCACTGGGGATGTGCCCGCAACCAAGGTACATGCCCTTGACCGGAATCAAACCCGGGACCTTTCAGTCCACAGGCTAATGCTCTATCCATTGAGCCAAATCGGTTTCGGTTACTATGCTTAATTTCATTCAGTCTGTTTCTTCAAAGGCTAAATAGACCGTATCACAATGTCTATACACCACTGGGTTGCTGTGAAGATTAAAAAAAGAAACATAAGTATACTACAAAGTTTAGTACCTGAAACATGACAGAAATATATGCCAATCTTAATCCCAAACTTAGCACATTTAAGAAAAACAATCAAATCAACTTTCCCTAGTACCTACACTTATCTATATCTTGGACAAAAGATAATCGTCATTAAATCTCAGGGGAAAGTTAAGACAAAAAAAGTAACCAGAAGGTTGCAAGAGGTTCAGTTAAAAAAAAAAAAAAAAAAAAAAAAATCTTTGTTTGCTCAAGTAGTTGCTAAAGCACTGGTTCCCAGGCTCCTGAATTGCACAGATGTATAAAATTTCAGAAGGTCTTAGGAAATATCATAGAGTTGTCAACCTTTTGAATGACCCAATCAGGAATTTTTTTTAATCCTCACCCAAGGATATGTTTTTATTGATTTAGAGAGAGAGGAGGAGAAAGAGAGAAACATCAATGGAGAGAAAAGCATACCCATACATGCCCTGACTAGGCATCAAACCCACAACCTGGTCAGGGTATGTCAGAAATCGAACAAAACAGGACAAAATCGCACAGCCAGGCAGGAATCAACAAAAAAGAGATTATCAACCACCAACATTTTCTACAAAGACAATATAACACAAGTAAAAAGTAGGGAATTTTAGTGTTAAGTACAACCCTTTAATTGAACAAAATTCAGCTTCATGAAAAATTCAGTACATTAGCAAATTTTATTTTCCCGACCTTAAGACCATGCAAAGCTTGAACAGGGGATGGCATTTGAGAACCCCAATTTCATCCCAGCTTCAACCACTTTTAAAGAACTCCCCACCAGCACTTAAGAGCCACTATTATAAAGAACTCAGACAAGAAGTTTTGCCTTTATAGGAACAAAGGAAAAAGTGTTCCAAAACCTTTTCGGGGCTAGGTGAGGAAATAAGCATTTTCCATAAACATTTTGGCTCTTTACAAACTCACCACTGACAGATTCCTGAAACCAAAAGTGAAGCAAAGGCTCCCTCTGCTGACTAGCACACCAAGGCTCTAATCCCATCAAAGGCATTGGCTAAGCTCACAGTACTGACTGGACATTACATGTGCTTTTACTATTCTCTGTCAAAGACTAGTTTTATGCCCTAAAGCATGGGGATATAGCTCCATCTGCTACTAATGCAAAAGGCGCGTATAACATGGTAACACTCCGAGTGTAATTCAATAAATCTTTCTAAACCAGCTTTCCAACTTCTTGGTTCCTGCTCTACACTCCAAAGGTTAGCTTAGCTGAGCTACAATGTCATACAAAGAGGAAATGAAAAAAGACTAAAAAATTTCAAGAGGTTATGGGGAACAAAGGTAGCAATCAATGAACGCATTGATGACCTCTCACTCAAGTCTCCTGAGATTAAGCGAAGCAAATGAGACTGGCTGGAGTGGCTCCGTGGTTAAGCATCAACCTATGAACCAGGAGGTCACGGTTCCAGCAAGCTCGGAGGAAGCCAATCAATGATTCTCTCTCATCACTGATGTTTCTATATCTCTCCCTCTCCTTTCTCTGAAATCAATAAAAATATTTTTTTTAATGAGAGAAGCAAAAGACTTCAAAATTAACAGTAGTTTCCAAGCATTGGTCCATACATTATTAGCACAGTCAATGTGAATAACTATTCTGTAACGAGGAAAGATCAAGAACTATTGTTTTCCTTCAAATTTAGAGAAATCTAAGGCTCGGGAAAGTCTGATGATTTGATGAGGACACATCTGGTTAGGTAGCAGGGGTAGAAGCCAGCCCTTTTAATCTCCAGTCCATTCCTCCAGCTGAAAAATGTGCATAAAGTTGGTCCTAATGACATAACCTCTACATCCAGTTCTGATCTCAAATGTAACATGGCCGACCAAACAACTGCACTTCATATATTTGTGAGTAACATCAGATTTAAAGATAAAATACTAAATATTTCCCCTTCAGCAGATAAAACTTGATAGAGCTGCTCGCTGAAGTCTTTGTTATAATTTCTTTATTTATGCTTGTCATATTTCCAAAAAAATTGCTGACAAAGACAAATAAAATTAAATTATAAATTATAAGTAGATGACAAGAGCAAATAAAACCTTGATTCACCCACTTATATTATTAAGCAAAATGTTGGTTAAAATCAGAAGTTTTATCGATATGCTGCCAAAAAAAAAACAACCAACAACATGCTGCCAAAACAAAAACAAAAACAAAACAAAAAACAGCAACAACAAAAAAGAAAATAAAGTTCAGGAGCCAAACACTAAGCAAAAGTGGGAACCTGGGAAGGTACACAGAGCCGAGGGGCATTTCCTAAAGGGGTAACCTTCAGCTTCGTTTTCCATGTCTCCAAAGACACATCATAAAGGAGGAAAACGTGGGGCCCATTTATGTGGGGAATCCTACTGATCCCGCACATTACCTTCTTCCTCCGAGTAGAAAGCTCAGACCACCAAGGACTCTCCTCTTCGTGTAAGGAGGACTTAGAAATGGCATTCCCCTCAGCCCCAGAGAAAGCGAATTAAAATGCGCATCTCAAAACTTGGAAAGAGATGAAGGGGAAAAAATCTCCCCTAAGAATTCATAAACAGCCGAAACCGGTTTGGCTCAGTGGTAGAGCGTCGGTCTGCGGACTGAAAGGTCCCAGGTTCGATTCCGGTCAGGGGCATGTACATTGGTTGCGGGCACATCCCCAGTAGGGGGTGTGCAAGAGGCAGCTGGTCGATGTTTCTCTCTCATCGGTGTTTCTAGCTCTCTATCTCTCTCCCTTTCTCTCTGTAAAAAATCAATAAAAATATATTTAAAAAAAAAAAAAAGAATTCATAAACACCAAGTTGATCCGAATGTGGGTTTTCAGACCAAATTCCCTCTATCAACTTGCCCAGAAAGACTCTCTCTGTGAATTTACTGTGAAGGATTCTGGGTTAGAAGGACCATCAAGCACCAGACAAAAAAAAAAAAACACCAAGCTTTGAAGGAACGCACAACCACCCCCATGGATGAAGCGCCAAGGAAGATGGCCTCACAGGCAACATCATTACACACAGGGAACTATGGGCAAAAGTTACACAGAGCAGAATCAGAACTGCAAAGATGTCATACATTGAAGTTATCAATAGAGAATACAAAAGCACTACATTTTTTGTTTAAAGAAATAAAAACAGGTATTAAAAATATGACCAAGAGACTTTATCAATGACCCAGAAGATTTTTTAAAAAACCAAATAAACTTTGGTTAAATTTTCTTTTCTTTTTTTCCTTTCAAGTGCTAGTGAGAGTTGAAAGTTGTTAGAAAAGTATATACATCCTAAGAGTTTCATCACAAAGAAAAAAAAATTATGTCAGTATCTATATGAGATGATAGATATTGACTAAACTTACTGTGGTAATCATTTCACAATATACGCAAGTCAGGTCATTTATGCTGCGAATCTTAAGCTTGTACAGTATGCAAGTTTTTGCTTTTGCTATCTTTGATTTGGGTGTCAAATTTTTAAAAAATGATTGCCAAGACTTATGTCAAGGAGCTTATCCCCTATGTTTTCTTCTAGGAGTTACATTCAAGTCTTTAATCCCTTTGGAGTTGATTTTTGTCTAGTATAAAGTAGGGTCCAAGTTTCATTCTTTTGAATGTGGCAATCCAGTTTTTCCAATGCCAGTTATTGAAAAGGCTATCCTTTCCCCATAATATATTCTTGGCTCCATGGTCATAAATTAATTTCTGGGCTCCCGATCCTGTTCCATTGATCCATCTGTCTGTTTTTATGCCAGTATCATACTGTTTTGATTATTATAGATATAGTTTGAAATTACAAAGTGTGATGCCTCTAGCTTTGTTCTTCTTTCTCAAAGATTGCTTTGGATATGTAAGGTCTTTTGTGGTTCCATACAAATTTTATAATGGCGATAAAATTTTAAGAGAAAAATATTATAAACAATTCCACCAATAGAGGTATATCATAAAATTCTCTATAATTATTTAGAATAATATTATAGTACAAGATTTATTGATTTGCTAAATGCTCATGATATTGCTAAGTGAGAAAAAGACCTTAAAAAAGGAAGTACAATGAGTTCAGTTTTACAGCATAAAAACTCAGAGTAAAAAGACAAAATAAATACACTAAAATGGTCATAATGACTAGTTAGTTCTTAGTGGCAAGAGTAGAGATTATTTTATTCCCCTCCTCATTTAAACCTCATCCAAAGTTTTTTACAAGGAACATGTTACTTAAATTTAAAATAAAAGAACTATTTTGGGGGGGAGAAAGCAGTAATTCATCAAACTCCCCAGAATTCCTAAAGCTCAGACTCTTACCATTTATTAACTCTGCCATGGGGTATGAAGTAATAAAAAATATTAAAAGCATTAGATATATCAACAGAAATTAATTGTGATATATATCCTACCTAATAAAAAAGTAATATGCAAATTGACCATCACTCCAACACACAAGATGGCCATCAGGGGAGGGCAGTTGTGGGCAATAAGGCCTGCAGGGGATGGCAGTTGGGGAGGGAACCAGGCCTGCAGGGGATGGCAGTTGGGCGGGACCCAGGCCTGCAGGGGAGGACAGTTGGGAGAGACCAGGCCTGCAGGGGAAGGCAGTTAGGGGCGACTAGGCTGGCAAGGGAGGGCAGTTATAGGTGACCAGGCCAGCAGGGGAGGGCAGTTAAGGGCAATTGGGCTGGCAGGGGAGCAGTTGGGCATCGATCAGGCTGGCAGGGGAGTGATTAGGGGCAATCAGGTAGGCAGGCAGGCAGGCAAACAGTTGGGAGCCAGCAGTCCTGGATTGTGAGAGGGATGTCCCAGATTGGAGAGGGTGCAGGCTGGGCTGAAGGACGCATATCCCTGTGCACAAATTTCATGCAATGAGCCTCTAGTACATACATAAAACACAAATTCTATGCCATTAAAAATGAACTACATTTGCCCTAGCTGGTTTGACTCAGTGGATAGAGTGTCAGCCTATGGACTGAAGGTTCCCAGATTCGATTCCAGTCAAGGGCACAAGCCCAGGTTGCAGGCTTGATCTCCAATGGGGGGCATGCAGGAGGCAGCCGATCAATGATTCTCTTTTATCGTTGATGTTTCTATCTTTCTCTTCCTCTCTGAAATCAATAAAAATATTTTTTAAATGAACTACATTTATTGATATGAAAAGACAGTCACAATTTATAAGACAAAAAAGCCAAGAATGAACAGTATGACCCATTTTGTTTAAAGTACATATGTGTGTAGAAATTAATATATAAAAGTGAGTTAATAATCCTGATTAATCATAAAACTTAACAGTAACCCACTCTTGTAATTATTTGTATTCATTTAACTGAATTCTCTAATTTATAAGCAACCAACCAGGAATTGAACTGTGTGTAACCTCCCAGTTCATAGGTCGATGCTCAACCATTGAGCCACATCTGCTGAGCTATTTATTTATTACTGTATTATTTATTTGTATTATGAAAACCTAGTTTTGCCCCCCCTGTATGTATGTATGTATGAATGTATGTATGTATGTATGAATGAATGTATGTATGTATGTGTATATATTGATACAAAGAGAGAGGGAGGTGGGGAGAGAAAGAATAGCCAAGTGTTTCAGGTAAAGGTCACTGAGTCTGAGTTACCCAAGGAGGCACCTTCCCTTTTGCACTTCACTTCCTATATGGGGACACACAACCTCAATTATTTAGTAAATGTCAGCGCACAAATATTTCCATCTTCAGTCATGTGTATAACTTTGCAAGTCCAATCAATTTTATCAAAGACAAAAAAAATTGCCAGTAATGTCAAGAACTTTAACATCATTCCAACAGAAGCTGTTGCATTTATGCACCCTTATAAAAACCCACACATCATCCCGAAAGAGAATGCCACAAAACCAACTATTTAAAATAATGACTTTTAATCTTTCAACACACAATGGGCAGCCCATGGGCTTTTTAAATCCTGAAGCCCAAATGCAATATAAGATTTATAAGAGAAAACTCCACTCCCAAGTTCAAAATTCTCATTGCTTAAAAGCAATAATAAATTCCCGAGTGAAACACTGAGTTCTGGTTTTAATTAGAAGGAAATGTGCAAAGAACCTCCTGCTGAAGAGAAAGTCAAGTCCCTCAGGACCTAGCTCAAGTGGATTTTCAAAAGACCTCAGCTCTGAACCCGGCTGTACTGAAAGAAAGAACGAGGAAGGCAAGCAGAGAAAAAAAATGCCTATTTGCAGGTGGAAAGGTAACCGAGGCCACTTACAGTATTCATGCTACCAAATGCAAAATTCTCATTCCCCCGAAAAGTAAAACATACTGTTCTTTGGATCCATATTTAAGGTAACTAGTAAAATCCCTTACTTGATGGCATTCCTCTAATAAAACACAAAACTATACTTGCCACATGTCAATTTCAGAATCAGAATATATCAGCAATGACAATTTCAAGGAAAAAAAATGAGAGTACATTATAAAACCACTACTTTTATTACCATCCAAATTCCTCTAATGATACAATTAATGTCCTTTTTTTATCTGTATTTTCCAAGATCTTTATTTTTCTCTGTCCTCTTGAGATTGCCATCATAATATTTAAACATTGAAATGTTCTAATCTTATAATACCAATGTGTATATTTATATATATTTGTATATGTATATACACATACATATACCCATACATACACAAACATACGTAACAGGATAGAATTCTGATTGCCCATTGCCTCACATGGGCAATACTACCTACTGGAAATGCTACCTACTTCACAGTTTGTTTAAGAATTAAATGGGAGCATGTGAAATCACCTGACAGAGTATGAGACACAAAACCATGACCTGCAGTCCCAAAGAATGTTTTTCTTAGCCTTTGGAAAGACAACAGAAATTCCCAAGTCAACAGCTTTCATTAAAAGATATCACTAATGCCCAGCTGGCAGGGCTCAGTGGTTGACCATCAACCTATGAACCAGAAGGTCACGGTTTGATTCCCTGTCAGGGCACATGCACAGGATGTGAGCTCCATCCCCAGTGGGAGGTATTCAGGAGGCAGCCAATCAATGATTCTCTCTCATCAATGATGTTTCTCTCTCTCTCTCTCTCTCTCCATTCCTCTCTGAAATCTATTTTTTTTTAAAAAATCTACATATTTTAAAAAGACATCACTAACACAAGAAAAAAAAAATCACATCTGCAGCTGTCTTGTTTTTTCTTCTTAAATTAAATATACTCTCCACCTAAGATATTTTCATAGGCCTTTACTGACTTCACATTTTGGAATGCCAGTTATATAATACCAATAACTTCTTTTTTTTAAGTGGCTGGTCTAACAAAACAGAAATTAATATATGAAATGCAATGTGGTTTCTCCTTACAGAAAGCACATATCCTTTAGCATGAAAAAAAATAAGTCATTAGTCAATAAGTCTCTAATGACTCCAAAAAGAGACAGAAAAAAGTTAGTAATGGCCCTAGCTGGTTTGTCTCAGTGGATAGAGTGTCGACCTGCAGACTGAAGGGTCCCAGGTTTGATTCCAGTCAAGGACACATGCCCAAATTACAGGCTTGATCTCCAGTAGGGGGTGTAAAGGAGGCAACTGATCATGATTCTCTCTCATCACTGATGTTTCTATCTCTCTCTCCCTCTCTGAAATCAATAAAAATAGTTTTCAAAAGTTAATAATGAAACTCCCCCTCTCTGTGATAAGATAAATTAGATTCTGAATACATTATTTATAATTTTTTAGAAATGCATTTATAACCTAATAACATTGCATTAACTACTTGAAATCAGTCATAATTGCTATGATACATTATTAAAAAAATAATAAAAACAAAAATAACTGAACATTTCAGCATCACTAGTAGCTACCTAACCTATCAGTGCCAAGATCCAGACTTCACCTATAAAATATGTCTGTTTTCCAGAGAATGTCTCAGTTCTCAATCCGCTCTACTTTTCTCCAGTGGGCATGACAGGCATCATTCTGGGAAATTTCTCATTGTGAAATTCTGTTAAAGTTTAAATCAATGAATGAATGCTTCTCATTACAAAATTCAATAATTGTAATAGAATTATAGATTTAATATGTAAGGTCCTGAGAGCATTTTCTAAACACATGAATTGTTTAGGAGTTACTGCTTTCCTTAGGCTTGCCTACATAGAGACGCATGTGTTTTCAATTATATCGCAAAGACTATGGCTTCTGTTCAAGCTGAGATTTTATTGTTTATAAAATTAGAAACAGATACAAATATATATAAATATATGTACACACATATACACCTAGGCTGTATATTATATAGGAACAGTTACAAGGTTAAATGTGTTATATAAGATGGTACCTTACACACATATGAGGAAATTAATGTTAATCTTCCAAATGGGTAATTCATTCACAAACAAGCCTCTTTTAATCTCACAGATATCCTTGTACATGTTATCACATTTATACAATTCAGTAAAACCAAGTTAAGTGAAAATATTGATGAGCTCGGGCACCTTTATTTTATTTGTTTATTTATTTTTATTGATTTTAGACAGAGAGAGGCAGGGGAAAAGAGAGAGACATCGATTCGTTGTTCCACTTATTTATGTAGTCATTGGTGATTCTTGTATGTGTTCTGACCAGGGATAGAACCTGCAATCTTGGTGTATCAGGATGATGCTCTAACCAACTGAGCTACCTGGCCAGGGCACCTTTATTTTTTTAAATAAGAATTGTTTATAATCATTGTTTGCCATTTTTTAACCCAGAAAGGGAGTATTCTACTTTAATCTAGTAGAGTGTTTCTAAGCACTCACCAAAATCCCAGGGCTTTTTAATCAATACTTGATTTACAAATACATGTATTTTTATTTATATCTAAATTTTAGAGTTAAAGGTCATGTAAATTTTCTTCTTAATAATTTTCTGTATTCTTTCAAATTTTCTGCAAATTATATATGACTTTGATAATTTAAAAAAGAAGTGATTTTAAAGTAATTAAAACATCTGAGTATGAAATATAAATTAGCTTTGTATTAGTCACTCACTCCAAAAAAAAAAATGTGTAGTACCCAAAGGCTAATCTATGAATTTATGACTTCTCAAAGGGGCATACACTAATTTGTAATTCGGACCTAAGAGTTTAAATAGTAAAAGAAAAGAGGGGTATATGTTATACCTAAAGTGCACTTCTTGGTTTTGTTAATAGTAATCTAATAGAGAGCCAATGCATGAAAATCCTGCAAGAGTAGGCCTTTCTTCCTCTGACTGCCGGCACTGGCTTCTCTCTGGCACCTGGGACCCGGGCTTCCCTCGCAGCCCTGGCTTTGTCAGGAAGGTCGTCCAGAAGGACATACGGAAGGACGTCTGGTCTAATTAGCATATTACACTTTTATTATTATAGATACCATAGAGCAGAAGGGTGACTGTGTCCCCAGTGATGGTCACACAGGTGGGGAAGGGACTGTAGCTGGCATCTAGGGAGTGGAAACCAGGGACACTGCTCATCATCCTACAGCAAGGACAATGCCCACAACCAAGAATTGCCCAGACCAAGTGACAATAGGCATGGAACACCCTAGTGCAGAAAACATAAACCTTGTATGCTTAAATTACAAATCAAAACCCTAAAGACAATGATAATTCTAATTCAAAAAGTCAGTCCTGTTTCTTTTGAAGATACACTCATTCAAATTCTCCAAGCCAAACTACATATTTCTTTAAAATAGTTTAATAATGAAGCCTAATTCTTCTTTCATTATCAATGTTAACTGTTTCCGCACCTCCCTCAGCACACCAACCAAAATCAAGTACAATTTCTTATCTTATTTTTAATTGTTTCAACTAAATAAAGCTTGGAGGCTTTAAGGACTTTTAAACTACATATTGTATCATCACTCTTAGCATTTTTTGTTGTTGAAGGATATTTTCTCCATTGATTTTTAGAAACAGTGGGAGGGAAGAGGGTGACAGAGACAGAAATATTGATGTGAGAGAGACACATCAATTGGTTGCCTCCCACAACCAAGGTATATGCCTTTGACCAGAATAGAAACTGTGACCCTTCAGTCCACAGGTCAACACTCTAACCACTAAGCAACCAGCTAAGGTTTATCATAGCTTTTTAAAATGTATTTCATTCACTCTTTTTTTTAATGCTGTCTGTGTGTGTGTGTGTGTGTGTATTTAATTGTGATAAAAAATATACATAAAATAACATTTTTCATTTTAACCATTTCTTTTTCATATATTTTTATTGATTTCAGAAAGGAAGGGGGAGGAAGAGAGATAGGAACATCAATGATGAGAATCATAGATTCTCTTTCAGCCCCTCCCAGCCCCTACTTTCTCTACTCTAGAAACCTTATGTAAGAGGAATCAGCCGGGACCGGTTTGGCTCAATGGATAGAGCGTCCGCCTGCAGACTGAAAGATCCCGGGTTCGATTCCGGTCAAGGGTATGTACCTTGGTAGGCACATCGGGGATGTGCAGGAGGCAGCTGATCGATGATTCTCTCTCATCGATGTTTCTAACTCTCTATCCCTCTCCCTTCCTCTCTGTGAAAAATCAATAAAAATATTTTTTTTTAAAAAGAGGAATCATACATTATTTGTCCTTTTGTGACTGTCCTATTTCAATTAACATGATGTCTCTAAGGTTCATCCATGCAGTAGCATATATCGATAATGCATTCTCTTTCATAACAGAGAAATAATCCATTGTGTGCATATACTAGTAACCATTTTGTTTATCCACTCAACGGTTACTGGACACTTCAGTTGCATCCACTTTTTAACTATTGTAAATAGTGCTGCTGGGAACATAGATATACAAATATCTGAGTCCCTGCTTTCACTTCTTTTTGGTATATACCCGGAAGTGGAATTGCTTAATTGTATGGCAATTTAATATTTACTTTTTTATCTTTTTTAATATATTTTTATTGATTTTAGAGAGGAAGGGAAAGGGAGAGCTAGCAATATCAATTATGAGAGAGAATCATGGATTAGCTGCCTCCTGCACACCCTCTGCTGGGGATCAAGCCTGCAACCCAGGCATAGCCCCTTGATCAGAATCGAACCTGGGACCCTTCAGTCTGCAGGTCAATGCTCTATCCACTGAGCCAAACCAGTTGGGTCTACTTTTTTTATATTTTTTTTTATTTTTTTATCTTTTTGAGTCTTTGTTCGTTCTTTAAAAAAAAATAATCGGTTAACTTTATTTTGAGAGAGAGAGAGAGAGAGAGAGAGAGAGAGAGGCTCCTTTAAAAGTTACTGATGCAGGTTCTGAAGAGGACACACGCAGGGTGAGGCTAGAACACCTTATGATAGAAAACAGGAAAGTGACAAAGACAACGGGGCCTCGGAGCAGGTGGGGGCTGCTGCTGATGAGCCACCAGGTCACAACAGGCAACTGCCACCAGGACAGGAGAAAGCGCAGGTGCAGAAAGCACTGCTCACCCTGAGAGAGGCTTTAGATTCGCCCTGACACTTCAGAAAAGGTACACAGCACCCCGGCTGGCTTGGCTCAGTGGTTGAGTGTTGACCTATGAACCAGGAGGTCACAGTTCTAAGTCAGGGCACATAACTGGGTTGCGGGCTCGGTCCCCCAATAGGGGTCATGAAGGAGGCAACCAATCAATGATTCTTTCTCATCATTGATGTTTCTGTCTCTTTCTCTCCCTCTCTTCTTTTCTAAAATCAATAAAAATAAAAATAAAAGTTTAAAAGAAAAGGTACCTGGCTTTAATTCTGTAGCTGTAAAACAAATTTCTTAGTCTAAACTAAAACCATGAAACATAATTTCTTTCCCTTTATCCTTAGCCAAGTGAAATTTTATAACTTGCATTTAAAAGGTGGGTTTGGTGGGTTTCATTTTATTGTTATTATTCCATGCTAATTCAGAATTAAAAGGGTGTCAGCATTGGCTTAGTACTAGTCAGTACTAGTCGGTAATTGAATGTAAATTGGTAAACATGTGACTTGGATAACTTACAATAGGCACATAATATACATACAAAAGAAGGTATCACTAGAACTCATTCCTTTACGAATAAAATCACAATGTTACCAGCCTGAGCAACAATTATCTTCATATTTCATAAACCCGATGGTGCTTGAAACTGCTCAAATCCAGCCTTTGTATTTAAAGACACAGTTATGTACAAAGTGGTCTTATATGTAACTAGAGGCTCAATGCACAAAATGCACAAGTAGGGACCCTAGGCCTGGCCAGTTGTCAGAGCCAATCAGGGCCTTCTGGCTGCCAGCCGGGGCCTCCCTTTCCCAGTTGCCGGCTGCCGGTGGACATTCCTTCATTCCGCACCACCTGCTGGTAGTCAGTGCACATCATAGTGAGCAATTGAACTCCCAGTCGCCCAGTCGAACTCCTGAGGGGTTACTTTGCATATTAGCTTTCTAGATAGATAGATGGATGGATGGATGGATGGATGGATGGATGGATGGATGGATGGATAGATAGATAGATAGATAGATAGATAGATAGATAGATAGATAGATAAGAGTCACCACAATGGCCCTAATTGGTTTGGCTCAGTGGATAGAGCATCAGCCTGTGGACTGAAGGGTCCCAGGTTTGATTTTGGCCAAGGGCACATGCTCGGGGTTGCCAGCTAGATCCCCAGTAGGGGCCGTGCAGAAGGCAGCCAATCAGTGATTCTCTTTCATCATTGATGTTTCGCACTCTCTCCCCTCTCCCTTTCTCTCTGAAATCAATAAAAATATATAAAAATTTTTAAAAAGGGGGTCACCACAATGGTGATGACTCCAGCTAACCACGATAGGGCACTGGCAAACATCAACCCAATCCCGAGTGCAGCCAACTGGGAATGGCCACCCTCCCTACCCCACCCCACCCCCACCTCAGAGAGCTTCTCACATTCGGCAACAGAGGATCTATTAAAAAGTACCAATGACATCCGCTCTGATCATCCTCAACATGGAAATGTGTCTCTTTTTCCAGGTCATAATAACTAACTCAAAAACTCTTCTCAATTGAAGATATGCTTCCCCCAACTGTGAAGCCATGTAGATGTGAAATGTGCCCTCTGCCACCTATCAGCTCCCCGCCCTTGAAGCAACTTCATAAATCTCAGTTTCCTCATCTGTAAAACCAGCTACAGGTGTATGACTCTCAGCAAAATGCTCAATAAATGCTGTTGTGAGGTCCTGGGCATCAGTCAGCCTGTCACTCACATGGATCTTTCATTTTTAATATATTTTTATTGATTTCAGAGATGAAGGGATAGGGGGAGAGAGAGAGAAACAGCACTGATAACAGAGAATCATTGACTGGCTGCCTCCCACATGTCCCATCCTGGAGACCAAGCCTGCAACCCAGGCATGGGCCCTAACTGGGAACAGAACCATGACCTTCTGGGTCATCGGTCGATGCTCAACCACTGAGCCACATTAGCTGGGCTCACATGGATCTTTATGCTGATTTCTTTCCTTCCTTAGGGCTGGAACACTAGTCTTTATTTCTCTTGTAAATAAAAGTATCTCAAAAAGAGCTTCACAAAAGAGACCTTTGGTGAGTCCTAACTCACTCACAAGGCGTGTACAGCTACTGAACACGCACCCAGCAGTCTCTCAGAGCCACATGTGGCTCCTGAGCCCTGCCTTCACCAGCTCCGTTGCTGCACACCGTAAAAATAATACCCTGAGCTTCCACAAACAGCTTTCTCACCGGGAACTTCTTAAGCCACTTCTAAATAACAGCTCATTACTAACAATGACAGGATCAGGCAAATATACAACCCTATTTTGAGGGAAACCCAAGGCTGAAAGAGGATGTGTTTTATACCACAAAGTCAGTCAATGGCAAAACAAGCACTCAAACTCGGGAATTTCTGCCTGGAATGGAAAGGTTTTTTCACAAGCCCCGATTGCATTTCCTTACAGTACAAAAGGTCATTGATTCACATCATTTTCCAAGTCCTCACCAGTCAGTATGAAATCTATATCCAGTCCTGATTAACATTTATAGAAGGAACAATGTCAAAATCTTTTCTTTATTAAGCTCTACCAATGTAGCCTCTGTAACATCTGAGGTTGATTCTAAATCTTTTTTGCTTTCTTAGGGAGGTTGGTTTATTATATTAAGCATAATTATTTTTAAACCTACTACAAATAGAATAAATTAAAATGGTGCCCATAATTTAATGTTTTCATCCTAGGAGCTTTTTATAGTTCATCTTGTTTCCTTTTGGCCATTTGCTTTTAATGTGCAACCAGTGAGTAGTGGGGGTTTTTATGTTTCGCATTCGAAAAAAATGCAGTCTTCCAAGAGCTCCGCCAGAAATGTCCATTTCAGAAAGCTCGCTGCAGCCAGCTGGCTTTGTCAGGGACATGTGTGCAAAGTGGAAATGGAACCACGGAGATTTTCTGCGGGTCAGATGGAATCACTTAGCACACTCAACATGCTTTCCAGGCCGGGCCTCAGGCGGAACGCCCTTCAGCTCACGAGTGTTTGCAAGCACCAGCCCAGCTACCTCTGTCACGCCGCCGGTGCGATCTAGAGGCACGTGGTTGGAGAATGATAAGTGTTATTCTGTACTGAAATATAATTAGAATATATTTGCATGATAAACACTGTGTGAAGTCCATGTAAAATTTAAGTAACACCGGGTAGTGTAGGGAGAAGCTAAAATTTTTTAAGTTTTAATCATTTCCTCTGTTTTCAAAGTTCCCAAAACACTGTCCAGAAATGTTGTTTAAAAAAAAATCTTTAACGTTAAAAAATTAAGAACTGCAAATAATCTTAAGGATGCTCTTTTCTATCACATAACAAATGATGACTAACATTCAGCCTTTGTAGTAAAAACTACCATAAATACATCAATGTATGAGAAATTTTAAGTTCTTAAAAATGAAGTGTCAAATTTCATCAAGCATATTTGTTGTTTTTCCAAAGGTGGCATTTTTAGTTGGTTGACTTTGTTTGTTTGTGTTTGTTAATCCTCACCCCAAGATATTTTTCCATTGATTTTTTTAGAGAAAGTGGAAGGGAAGGGGAGAGACAGAGGGAGAGAAAAACATCAGTGTGAGAGAGATACAGCCTTTAGTTGCCTTCCACACTGCCCAGGGCCAGGGATCAAGCCTGCAGAGGAGGTCATGTCTGGACCTGAATGGATCCAGGGACCCTTCGGTCCTCAGGCTGATGCTCCATCCACTGAGCCAAAACTATGAGGGCAGCTGGTTAACTAGTTAAAAAGGAAAGGCACCTCCCTTTTCCCCTTCCCCTTCTCCTTCCCTTCTTTCTCCTCCTCCTGGCGCCCTCCCTCTCCCCAGGCTCCTCGCCAGTATCTTCCTCACTCCTAAGCTCCCAGGGCCCTTCCTTTTCCTCTATAACTTGTTTCCTAAGCCCATTTCTTTCTTTCTTTTTTTCTTTTTTTAAATAAGTTTTTATTGTTCATATTATTACAAATGTTCCTTCCCCCTCACCACCATTGCTCTCCTCCACCAGGTTACCATCCCACCCTCTGCCCTTTCCCCACTCCCCATTGTCCTCATCCATAGGTGCACAGTTTATGTTCAGTCTCTTCCCACATCCCCCTCTCCCCTTTTCCCCAAGAATCATCAGTTCACTCCCCTTCCATACCTCTGATTCTATTATATTCAACAGTTAATATTGTTCATCAGATTTTTTTAATTTCCTTGGTTTTTAGATTCACTTGCTGATAGTTACGTATTTGTTGTTCATAATTTTTATCTTTATTTACTTTCTCTTCTGAAAGAACCCCCTTCAGCACTTCATATAATTCTGGTTTGGTGGTGATGAACTCCTTTAGCTTTTTTTTATTAGTGAAGCTCTTTATCTGACCTTCGATTCTGAGTGATAGCTTTGCTGGATAGATTATCTTTGGCTGTAAGTTCTTACTATTCATCACCTTGAATATTTCTTGCCATTCCCTTCTGGCCTGCATGGTTTCTGTTGAGAAGTCAGCTGACAATCGTATAGGTGCTCCTTTATAGGTAACTACCTTCTTTGCTCTTGCTGCTTTTAATATTCTCTCTTTGTCTTTTGCTCTAGGAATTTTAATTATGATGTGTCTTGGTGTAGTCCTCTTTGGATTCCTTTTGTTTGGAGTTCTGTGCGCTTCCTGGACTTGTAAGTCTAATTCTTTCACCAGGTAGGGGAAGTTCTCTGTCACTATTTCTTTCAGTATGTTTTCGATATCTTGCTCTCTCTCATCTTCTGGGACTCCCATAATTCTGATGTTGGTTCGCTTGAAGTTGTCCCAGAGGTTTCTTACATTATCTTCAATTTTCTGGATTCTCTTGCCTTCTAGCTTCTGTGGAGGAGTGTCTTCTGGTTTTTTATGTTCCAAATCTTTGACTTGATTCTTGCGATCTTCCATTCTGTTTTTAGGACTCTGTATATTATTTATTTCAGACAATGTGTTCTTTATTTCTTGTTGATCCCTTATCATTTCTTGATAACTCCTTATTAATTCTAGTTGATTTCTTTTCATATCCTCATAGGTCTTACCCATCTTTTCTAGGAAATTCTTGAAAAACCTTATAAGCGTAGATTTGAACTCTATATCCAGTCGCTTTTTGTCCTCCATTTCTTTCGTTTGTGATCTATTTTGTTGTCGCATTTAGCAGTTACAGATGGGACAGGATTTCAGGGTGGAGCCTACAGCCTTGGCTTCTGTCAGCCCCGCCCTATGCGCCTCCTGCATCTCAGGGTCCTTCAGTAATCGCTGCAAAGCGCCTCTGAGAGATAGGTGCCCTCGATTTTCGCCTGCTGCCAAACAGACTATGCTCTCCCTCAATGAGCCTGGTATTGGGGTTCAGTTCAGTTGGAAGTGGAGTTGGAGGTGGCGTTCAGAGCAGACTGGAGCCCCAGTCTCCTTCTGGCCAGGGCAATCCCGTGGCCCAGCCAACCATCCCTTCTCTGCGCGCAATGTGCGCGCTGCCCGGACCTCCTTTCGCCGCTCCCCAGGAGTTCCGCCTTACAGCCCAACTCCCTCTGGATGAGCCTGGGTCCCCGGGGTCTGGCCTAGAACTGGGGCTCAGAGCAGTCACAACTGGGGCCCAACACAGTCGGAGTTTTATCTCCTTCCCGCTAGGGAACGCCAGCCAGACACTCGGCCTCCCTCCTCTCCGACTCCGTCCTCTCCACGTGCCGCGTGTCTCCGTGCCTTGGGCTTTTACAGCTCCTCCGCGCTTCCTTCTGGTTTTCTCCTTGCTTCTCGCTGTAGAATTTCCAGTCAGTCAACCTTCCTGTAGTTCTGGGTAATGTCCATTTTATATTTTAGTTGTATTTTATTGAAATTGTTGTGTGCGGCTGCGGCTAGGTGTTCACCTGGGCGCAGCCATCTTGGATCTTCCCCAGCCCATTTCTTTTAGGAATTACTTTTTCTACCTCCATGGTTTACCAAATAAATGTTCTCTTACAGTTTAAGTAAATAAATAAGTAGCAATCCCAATTTTATAAAATAATGAAACAAAAGGCAGTTTGACACAATATGGATAAGCTATGCCAACACTGGCATGTGCTGCATCAAATAAGCTCCAGGTTCTCCCGCAAACCACCGCCCTGGGAAGAAGCCAAGCACAGTAAACCTCTTGCAGATACCGAAACTGGTTTTCAATAGGTTTATTACCTGATGGCCTTATACTTTCTGTACGTGTCTTTTTTCCCAAAGAGATGGAGAATTTTGTATTCGTTATTAAAAGGCAAGTCCTTTTTACTCAGGTGGTTGTTGCCTTGAATGGAACGTAGTACCTTTGCTTGCATGGAAAATACTTATCTTCGTACAGAGGAACACTAATAGCTTTGCTTGGTAAACAGAAAACATAAAGTGCAGCTTGGTTTTCCCCAAGAAGAGAGAACTGAGGTCTGGGTTTGAGAACCAAAAAAACTGTGCCAACCATCAGTCAAGAACTTCTGCTGCTAACGGAAGAACCATCCTGTCTTTAATGGCAGCATGCGGAAAGGAGTTCTTCTTACTCATGAAAAGCAGAAGCGGAGACGCCGTTATCCTTTTCCCCTCATCCTTTTGCCTTTATCCAAGTGCCAGCTTTCAAGCCAGCTTTTTGGAAATCTATTCTGACCCCCTGACCCAGTTTAGGTACTCATCACCCTGATTTCCCCCTATCTACGTGTTCCTGCTGAGAATGAAAGAATTGCCACACTCTGTTCCAGCACCACTCAGGGTCCCACAGCCAGACTTGGGAGTCAAGTTCAGATCTCAGCTCTGCCATTTACTATCTTGGCACCCTGGAATCAATGGCTTGGGCTCTCTGAATTTCTCATAGAAAAAAATTGAGCTATAAGTAAGAAATAAAATTAAACATGTGTATGTAACACATAGACTCAGGCAGCAGTGTGGTGACAGCCAGAGAGAGGGAAAAAGGTGTGGAAGGTGCTGGCAAGGTGGGGGGAGATAGGGATGGAGGGATGCTTTGCTTGGGGCGGTGGGCGTACAATGCAGTGTGCAGCTGATGTTTTGTTGAATGTACACCTGAACCTGAACTCGACAGAGTATAAGAAGGAAACAATTTTATTATTTCTCATCATCACCCCTTTCAACCTGCTCTGCAGAATCCTTCCCTGTTCCCAGACAAAATATAAAGCAGATCTTAGAGCCTTTCTATTCTCTCTCAGGAAATCATGGACAATCTTGTTTTCCAAGTATTCAGAAGTCCAGACGCTCTTGGAGGATTTTAACTTCCTGATAAAACCGACTAACTAGCCCTCCCACCGTGGGCTCCTACAACCTGGACGAGATACCCCAGGCTCCCGTCAGAGGTGCTGACAACGGGCAGTGCCAGCCTGTGACGTGGAGAGAAGCTCGGAGGGAGGCCCACCTCTGCCCAAGCTCTGTGAGGACAGACCATGTCCCACCGCACACAGCGAGCGGGAACTCGAGCACACACAGCGGCCCCCTGAGCTGAGGAAGCTGAAATCTGCTGGCATCCTAAGGGACACACAACCCGGGACTTCGGGGCTGTTTGCTCACATATCTGACGAATGCACAGATGACTTTCTTACCTGGGAAAAGGGAAAACGGTGGAAAGTGTTTGCATGCAATGGCACACAGGGGAATCACCACGTTCACATCGTCCCCAGTGCAGTGTGGGATGCATTGCCATGGAAGGCCAAGGCTCTGAGAGGTAACGGCTATTGCACCGGATTGTCTGACGGCGACTGTGATTGCAAAGATTACTGAGTGGCTCCCTGCTCTCCCCAAGCACTTACAAAACAAAAAAGTGAGGGGCCTTGAACTCCTACATCTGGGTGCAGGCAGAGAACCCAAAAACTGTTACGATAGCCATTTAACAGGGCGGCACTACACAAAGATAACACACAGACCTTTCCAGTTTGTAATCCCTGAGAACTCCAAATGCCATAGGATCCACTTGTCAAAACGGGGCTTATGGAGTTCCAGGTATAAATGACGCGTTGGCCAAGGTCTTCCGCATAGAAAACCCAGCGGGGGCACAGACCCGCCCCGCCATTTTCTCCCATCTGTCTGATGCACACTGGGAACAGACATTCTCAGGAGCTGGCTGAAGCCTTCGCTTCCTGTCTAGTGAAGAGCAGGGTAAGGCTGTCAGGATGGCAAGGGCCAACTGGAATCCCTTGGAACTGCCCCCAACCCACCGACAGAGCACCCGCTTCCAAATCAATTCTCTCTCTCCCGAAGGAAATTGCAGAGATTAGTGCCTCCATCAAATACTTGAAAGACACAGCAATGAGGCATCCTCACTCAATATCCTGTCTGGCCTGTGAAAGAGCCAAAGGGATCTTGGGTAATGACTGTGGATTATCATACATTTCACTCAGAGGGATTCCAATTACAGCTACTATTCAGAAACACGGTATATTTAGTGGAAAGGTCAACACATCCCATGAAACCTGGTGCAAATATTAACCTATTACGTTGTGTTAATCCAAATTAACAAAGATTATCACAAGTAGTTCTGTTTGCCTGTCAAAGATGGCAGTAGAGGCCATCGCCACGGTCAATCAGTCACCGGCGCCCAGTAACTGCTGCAAGCTGGGGTGCGACCACCGAGGAGGGGTCTGAGATTCTCAAGGGAAAGAACCTAAGGAAGCAGGTCAAAGCGGCTCAGGCTAATACTGAGTAGTGTCACCTGCAGAGAGAGAAAAGGCGTAAGGGCAAGGATGCCCCAGCTACGGCATCCCAGGACATTTGCAGAACTCAAGTGGAAAAGACAACCCAGGAAATGACCATCCCCCAGACCTACTTACCAACCCACACCACCTACCACAGAGCCGAGAACTTCACCGAGACCTTGCCCACAGAGCACAGCATCCTCTGACCTTAGTGGTGGGTCCATGAAGAAGCATCCGATCCAACGTGAGCTGCTCAAAGTCCTTGGCAGGTCTTTGTTGGTTAGAATGATTGGGAGTGACTCAGCACTAAAGGCTGACAGCGGGTAAATGGCCCCAAGGACAGGACTGAGTGCTTCATAGACATACATTATCTCAGATACTGACTCTTTCTCAGACACTTAGTGTTGGTGAGAGTGGCAGAAACATGTGAAATGACTTACATGCTGCTCTTATAAGATAGAACCAGGCTTCCTAATTGGAAATAAAAAAAACTGGAATCTGGGTTGTTAGAATCTCTTAAAAAAAAAAAAAAAAAAAAAAAAACACTGGCTAAAAGCCTCTGATAGTATAGACTGTGGGCTGACACAGTGGTCATCTCCTCTCCCTCCAGAAACCACATTAAAATGTCAGTAACGCTAATTGCCCCATTCTCTGAGCAAAACTAACCCCACTGACAGCAATGAAAACGAAGCAGGAGGAAACGAGGAGACAGAGTCCCATCAAACATTTACATTCCCCATATACCCCCATTAATTATCATGCCAGGTATCCAGATATTACTTGCCCTAGTGCCAACCGCATGCTTGAAGGTGGGATTACTCCACTGTCTGAGCATCCACTAGGTCCCAGAGGGGAAATAACTCACTCAGCTCCGGGGGCACACAACTGAGCTTTTTGCCCATGACTTGCAGCCAAGCTTCTGTAATCACAACCTGGCAACCATTCTGACCCCTTTATTATTAATTCACTTAGGGCAGAAATTAAGAACCTGTGGAGACACCCACTCACATTTCTTTCTACCTGACTAGTGACTCTGAGAACAAGTTTCTCCCCAATGTTTTATAGAAGCATTATATCAAAAGAGCAAGTATAACTTTATATTGTAAGATACTGAATTAAAGACTCTTGTGTCCCTGTCACCACGAAATATACACACACACCCAAACAACCAAGGATAAGATGAACAAATAGAACGGGAATGGAGAAACAATACAGAAGAGCAGAACAAGGTGTAATCTAAAGGCCTGAAGAGGAATATATTTATTCACCCATAAAATTCTGAAAAGGTGCAGAAAGTAAAAGCACCAGGTACCACTGAAAGTGGGGAGAGGTGTGATCTGAAGACCTGGGAGCTAGTGAAGTTTGTGTGAGTAACAGATCCCCAGACCTCCAAAATAAACAGAAAGCATAATCTTCGGATAAGCTGGACTAAACCAGGGACTCCAGGTTAGGAGAACAGAAAGTATGAACAGTGCCGGAATAGGGAAAGCTATGAAAATACATGGATGAAGACAAAGTCCACATCCTGGACACCCAATCCTCTACTGCCCTTCCCCAGCCAGCTCCAGAATGCATGGGACTAAGCTCATGCTTCCCGGACAGGAATTAAAGAAATCTCTAATGGTCTACAGCTATAGATATCTGAGTTCCCAATGAAACATCCAAGTAGCCCTAACCGGTTTGGCTCAGTGGGTAGATCATTCGCCTTTGGACTCAAGGGTCCCAGGTTCGATTCCAGTCAAGTGCATGTACCTTGGTTATGGGCACATACCCAGAAAGGGTGTGCAGGAGGCAGCTGACCGATGTTTCTCTCTCATGAATGTTTCTAACTCTCTATCCTTCTTCCTTCTTCTCTGAAAAAAAAAAAAATCAATAAAATATATTTAAAAATCTAAAAAAAAAAACACGCAAGTAGTTCCTTAACAGCCCTCGAGTGTAGCCCACCAGTTGACAAGCCCTGGTCGCTGGTCCCAGGGAGACACAGCTTGAAGTCAGCCTTTACTGCTTATTTGTTAAATATAAGTGAGCAGCCAAGAGCAAATGGAAAGGGGTTCAACATTATTAACCCACCACAGAAATGCAAAGCAAAACCACAGTGCAATATCACCACACATCCGCTATGGTTACTATGTACAATCAAAAAGATGGACAATAGCAAGTGTAGACAAGGCTGTGGATCACGTCATCCTTGGGTGGAACCCCTGTGCTTTGCTGACAGGAATTAAAATCAGCGCAGCAACTTAGGAAAACTGTCATCTCCTCTGGGGGGAGGCCATCCTCTTCCACCAAGCCAGCAGCTTCAGGGGGGACACGCGTGGATCGGTGAGGGGGGAAGAGGACACCAGCCTCGTCAGCCGGATCAGTGGACTCAACCCTGGCGATCCATGGGGTGACGGATGTCACAGCCAGGTGGCCCTCACGTCTTTTTTCATATATATTTGGTCTTCATCCACAATTCACGAGTTATAGCTCCCAAGACCCTTGGAATTTACCAAGTGCTTAGAGTAATGGAGGTGTGATTTGTTATGTTAATGAAGTAACTTTTGAAGATCACCTCAAGGTAGGGTGAACCAACCATGTGATCAGAGGGTGGCCTCTGGGGAGGAAAGAGAGACTGGAGATTGAATCAATCACCAATGGACAAAAATGACTGACAAAAATCAATCAGTCATGCTTATGTAAAGAAGCCTCCATAAAAACCCAAAGAATGCGGTTCAGAGAACCTCTGGTTGGTAAACACGTGGAGACGCTGGAAGGGTGTGCACCCAGAGAGGGCGTGGAAGCTCCGCCCCTTCCCCAAACCTTGCCCTGTGCACCTCTTCCATCTGGCTGTTCCTGAGTTACATCCTTTCATAGTAAAGCAGTCGTCTAGTAAGCAAACTCATTTAAGTCCTGAGAGCCAGTCTTGCAGATTATTTGAACCGAGGACACCATGGGAGCCAGCTGGTCAGTCAGAATGACTTGGTGCTGTGTGGGAAACCACCCCTCCACACATTGGAAAGTGATCCTCGAAACCAGTGGTCAGCAAACCACATGCAGCTCTTTGGCCCCTTGAGTGTTCTAACGCCACTTCTTCAAAATAGACTGGCCCAGGCTGAAAACCGACTTCTGCGCATGGGCCACGGAGTTTCAATCGCAATGTACGTGCGCACCTGCACATGGTATTTTGTGGAAGAGCCACACTCAAGAGGCCAAAAAGCCGCATATGGCTCGCGAGCCATGGTTTGCCTAGCACTGCTCTAAACCATTGTAACAGGTGAAGGGTTTATTTTGGAGTGGTGAAAATGTTCTAAAATTGATCTAGTGATGGGTGCACAACTCAGAGTACATTAAAACCACCGAACTGTGTACTATAAGTAGTAAATTGTATATGTGACCTATTTCAATAAAAATGTTTTGAGCCCAACCCGATCTCAGTATGGCTCAGTGATTGAGCGTTGACCTATGAACCCGGAGGTCACCGTTCAATTCCCGGTCAGGGCACATGTCCAGGTTGTGGGCTTGATCCCCAGTAGGGGGCGTGCAGAAGGCAACCAATCAATTATTCTCTCTCATCATTGATGCTTCTATTCTTCTCTCCTTCTCCATTCCTCTCTCTGAAATCAATAGAAATATGTTTTTAAATGTTTTAAAAGAAATATTAGAAAGATTGATAGACAGATAAGTGGATAGATAACCAGCCAGCAAAAACAATCAACTGTCCATTTCCTTCCCTCTTCCCACTTGCCATGCATTCAGCAGCCAGGTATTCGCTGCCCCTCATGCCCCCCCCCCAAAAAAAAATGGGAGGAGGGTGGAAGCAGTAAGAGTCTCTTTTCAATGCTGATCCGTCTAGGAAGAACCACAGTGATCCGTGTAGAGGCTGGTTCCTGTGAACACACGCCCTCCTCTCCTCACCCTGACAGCTGGAGGCCCTGGATCTCAGCTCCCTCTCCATCCATTCACTTTAAAGCCAGGCCAGCTGGTCACAAGCCCAACCCACTTTCACGGTACTTAGCCTTCCTACTGACTCATCCTCAGACAAAACTTGACAAGCGGACATCCAAGGGAAGCCTGAAATAAGAAACGCCCAAGAAAAACAAAAGAACAAAACAAAATTACTCCAGAAAAAAATGAGATCGTTCAAAAAGTGCAAAACCAGGTGCGACAAACCCCACGCCTCCAGGACAGGAAGGTCCCGAGGAACTGGAGAGAAGCGACAGGCTCAGTAGAAGGACCGACTCTTCCCCAGCTGCCGGGAAAGCGCTCGGCCCTTCGCAGGAAGCCAAGGCCACGCTGGGTGAAGCCTCACTTCGTGGGGCTCATTGCCCAGGCTCGGGGCTCACCTGCACCTCCATGGCCCTCAGCCTGCACGAGGAGGAGGTGCTGGTGACGGAGGATAAGGGCATTGCCCACGTTGCAGTGTAAATGTTGAACCTTTCTGGCCATGCTTGTTTGCAAAGGCCCTGGCCAAGGTCACACCGGGAGACCTATGTGTAGTGAAGGGGCCGAGGACCTGCCCTGGTAGCTGGCGCTGCACCAACAGCAGCTCCTGCCCCCGCCGCCACTGTTGCCAGCTGAGGCGAGAGTGGAAGCAAAGACAGAATCTCAGGAGTCACACATGACCCGGGCTTTGTGGCTGACCTCTTTTGTAACACATTCAATAAAAAGCTCAACTCTGAAAAAAATAACGTGAGGACTGTAAGGCGAGGTAAAGAAATGTACGTTCTTAAAAATTCTACAGGAGCATTTACCGGTGCTCATAAAGAGAGCAATAAGATGCTGGTACACTGAACAATATTCACGTGATTCAATTAAAGCATGCGTGAACTTGTACATGTCCATGGAGGGGTCATGGAAGACTACAGACCATTATGCAAATATTATCAACCTTGACAGAAGTTAAGAGGCTTCAAGTAGAAAGAAAAACAGTAAAGATAAAATGGTTCATGTGCTCATTTTACAAAATATAGAATCAAGACGGTGGAAGCTGATGGAACAAGAAGTTTATCTTATTTGTTGGGGCAGAAGTGAGTGACAAAAGAAATGAGAAATGGTATACCTGGAAAAGAATAAGGAAAAAGAAATGTCGTGAATCAAAAGCTTTATCACTGTGGTACAGCAAGAGATGAGATCTAAATATGATGAGTTCCAAAACAGTGGTGCAACCATATTATTTAGAAAATAAGGAGTTAACCATCGGAAACAGTAAAGGCAGCTATGGGTCCTGCTGGAGAGGAGGGATATGGGCATTCATTGATGTTTCCATCAGCTCTCTGAACTATCTGCCTTTTTATTTTTATCAAATCAAGTGCATATAAAGTTATTTTGAAGGCTATTATGATCTTGCAAGGTTTAAAGCAAAGGTCTATTTTTAAAGCTGTACTAGTATCTGCCTAACAACTTCTCCCATCTCTCTGTAAGCCTGAGAACTTCACCCCGGACTCTCCAAACAGCCCTGCGGTGGATTGAACCATATTAAAGGATATCACTAAATTCCCCCACCTTCTGCTCAAAGTAGTGCATAAACGTGCATGGTGTGTGATTCTTTTTAAGGGGGAGAGAGAATAGGATAAGTAGATATGATAATTTCAAAATACATAATTAAAAAGCCAAAAGGTAGAAGACTGACTTCTGCACTTCTACCTCATTTCCAGAGCTTCATGATAAATAAAAAAGCTCAACTGTTCTATAATAAGCACTATGTAAGCCCTAAAACTCCACCAGAATACATTAGCCTCTAGAAGCCAAAAAAACACAGCTTTTGCCAGTTAATCTCAAAACTGGGGGAAATGTATAAGGAATCTGGCTCAGGCATATTAGAGATCCCTAATTTTAGTGTCCTCGTTAACCAAATAACCTATATAAGCCCAACGCCCACTCACCTCGATCATTTATCCAGTTTATAGTCATTCCAATATAATTCATATACCCTGAATTCCCAACAGATCATCTATTCTACACATTGACATCAAAACAATATGGTTTTCAGGAAGTCGGGCAGCAGAAGCAAAGAAAGAGTAAGGGATGAATGATGGAGCCAATTTCCCAAGTTTCAAAAGAATTTGTCACCATCTTTCAAAAAGAAAAGAGCCATTGATTGGGTTCCCAAATTATATTATGTGTTGATCAATTCAAGAACAGCCTAATACTGCCGAGAAAACCACAGGAATAACAGGATTCTGAATAATCTTTCATTGAAAGGCAAAAGTTAAAGTCATATTCCTTAAGAGGACTAGCAACAGTAGACATATTAATGGCGCTAGGCACCGTTCCTAATATATCAGGACCCACATTAAAACCACTGCTGAAGTCCAGAAATGGTCATAACAAATCTTTCACCCTTACAACATAAAAGTCAGTTGATAATTTCTTTGTCTAACACCTAATAAAACTCATTCTTCCAAAATTGTGGAAAAGCTAAGCACAGTCCTCCCTTATTATAAAGTTTCCTGTTACAAAGTTGCACGGTTTACACATATGTTATACTTTATTATTGAAAAAAAAAGTCCCCCTTATAACACCCTCTTTGTTGTAATACTCAACATAGTTTGCCTCCAGGCTAGATATATAATGAAAGCAAAATGAATTCAGACAGGTTGTTGAGGAAAAAAAGCTAGTTTCTTTTTAGTAGTCTTTCTAAAGTATTTTTTCTTTCCTTGTAGCTTTTCATCATCTCAACATTTTGTTCCCCTCTCCCCCCCCAAACATTTTCCTTTTCTTTGCACATATTTCCTTTGGTAAATGGAAGATGATAGATTTTTAAAACCAGTTTGTACTACCTTGGAAACAAGCACTTTTAACATACAACTCCCAGCCTTCCAAAACCTTGTCCAAATCTCATCTTTAGGACAATGAACTGTACAGGACTTAATCAACCAGCTTCAAAAAGCCATATGAAATCTTAATTTTCCACTCACACATGCTATGTTCACAGTCCCCTAGAATCATAAACGTAATTTTCCAAATTAGATTTAGCAATACTGCTCATTTATTGTTTCCATATTAAATAGTGCTGTCTTATTTTAGGAAAGATCTAGAAATGCTGGTTTGAAAGGTTCTTATTCACAAATTTCAATGCAAGGAAATTCAGATTTAAAGCCCTGCTTATTTTTAACTTAGGCAGAAATACAACTCAAATATTAATATAATATGGGGAAACTTATTCTGATATGGCAAGCTTAATCACTTCTGGTCTTCTAAATTAGCCAGAAGTGACTTAAATTACGTACTATATGAAATACTGAAGATACAAATTAGAACTCTAGTCTCAATAATCTTGGGTGTCTCAAATGTTATAACAGAGAAAAGAACTGGAAATATTTTTAGCAGTATAATTTAAAAAGTCCTTCTAAATTTGTATGACACTTTTGTTTTTTTACTGTCCACATTAAAAAAATTATATAAGAATATTCATAACTACTTTATTCATATTAGTCAAAAACTGGAAGCCAGCTAAATGTCCATCAAAAAAGATAGTCTAGCCCGGACCGGTTTGGATCAATTTGGCCTGTGGACTGAAGGGTCCCAGGTTTAATTCCCACCAAGGGCATATACCTTGGTTGTGGGCACATCCCCAGTAGGGAGTGTGCAGGAGGCAGCTGATCAGTGTTTCTCTGTCATTGATGTTTCTAACTCTCTATCCCTCTCCCTTCCTCTCTGTAAAAAATAAAATATAATTTTTAAAAAAGATAGTCTACTTTAAATTTATGTATATAACCTCTATATGAAGTATTACTAATGTACTTTTAAAACCTTTAACATGGTGTAATCAACACAAACACTTGTTTTCAGATTCAGCGTTAGCATATCTCTCTCCCTTGCACTAGAATTTAAATCTGCAAGCAAGCGAATGGAAGAGGTTACTGAATTCGAGACTGGGAGGAGGGAAGACGTTCATTTCCATGGCGATGTGCTTTGTAGATGGATTCTGAAACTGCTGCAGACCCTTATATTCAGTGTCATCTGAATAAAGTTGTTTTATGATAATCATTTTCCTTCTCGATGGAGTAAAATATTTAATAGCTCAGTTACTCCACTGTTACAAGGAGACTCTGATTATAGAAATAAAGAATGGCTGTCAGCTCCCATCAGCACTGCCACATGTAACCATCCCCTCACCAGCGGCAGCCCTGACCACAGACATTCCCATAACACTTCTCCAGTCTTGGCATTCAGCCACCATGAAAGAAACTATTTTATTTTATTTTATTTTATTTTATTTTATTTTTCTTTCAGAAACACCCAGAAACTTCAAACATTCTTTTTAGCCTTTCCCCACTCGTAGCCATAGTAGGCACTGAAGTATTTAACCACAACCTTTCTATAGGTGTGTATAGAAGGAATCAGAACTCACCTTTCAGGAAAAGGAACAATTTTAAGTGATCATGTAAAGAAAGAAAAAAAAAGAAAAAAAACAATGTGCAGACAACAGGAACCCTCTTTATAACCTTCCACTGGGAGCTACAGGTTCTATTCAACACACAGGAAGACGATCTCGGGAAGTAACATTGTTTTATGGGTCTTGGACCAGAGAGTTTATAAATGACTTTATCCAAGAAAAACCAGCACAGGATGAGAATCAGTCCTGTTTTCCCGTGGATCTTCCAACTTATGTCACTGTGGATCCATAAATGATCTTAAAAACATATGAGGGAAGGCTCCAATGTTATAAAACACCTACATGCTAACATTTAGGCAAGGACAGGAGCCAGCACACAGCTCTAACGTTCTTCTCTGCCATTTCAACCGCACCTATTCGGAAACAGAGCCATACGGTTCACTGGTGAGACGAGGGTTTGGAATTATCTGCTGACTCCCTAGAAGGAAAAGAGTGTCATCTCTCGTTAGCACCAGCATCCCCATCCAGAAGAGCAAGGCTGTGTCCCGGCCGCTCACTCATCCAGCTGAGCACAGGTCCCTCTGAATGGCAGGCGGCCCGGTGGCTCAGGGAAGCAGAGCCTGTCAGCAGCTTCACGTGGTCACTAATGCATCTCCTTGGCAGACAAGAAAAAGGCTTCGGCTTGATCAGTTGGAAGTTATTGGAAAGCTTAGGGAGGATATGATTATCTGGGGTTGCCTCCTCTTGAGGCAGCGGTGACTCAGTGGTTGAGTATCAACCTCAAGTGGTTGAGTATCAATGAGGTCAAAGTTCGATTCCCAGTCAGGATGCATGTCCCGGTTGTGGGCTCAATTCTCAGTGTGGGGTGTGCAAGAGGCAGCCAATCAATGATTATCTCTCATCATTGATGTTTCTCTCTCCCTCTCCTTTCTCTCTGAAATCAATAAAAATTTAACAAATAAAAAAATAAAAAGACAAGGCAAAGGCGACTCATGATTCTTTAGTTCAATATTTTCTTTGGCGGGCTTTTTATTCCAAAGAATCCATGAATTTTTATTTAGGTGACAACATAATCCCATACAAGCTTATAGAAGTCATTTTATAATTTAAAAAATATTCTACCATACTCATATATATATATTATTAAAATCTGTTCGCCTCCTTTTACTGACAATTATATTCCAAACATACTGAACCTTTTATATACAATATTTTCTTTCCGCCTCAGTCACAAACGTGGGACTACTGTGCTGTCAGACCCTTATAATCTATACCATACCCATACTATGTCTATACCCTTACATTAAATTTGCCTTGATAAAAATTCTACTTTCCTTAAGTTCCATTTGACTGGGGAAAAATCAAAATAAAATCAAAGAACTGGAAGAATTCAAGGAAAATGAGCTTTCAAAAGACACAAAGAGAAGAGCGATAAAAGATTAAAGAGAAAAATGTCTTTTATACTAAAAATTAGAGTTTAAATAATTTTTAAAACTTAAAACTCTCTAATTTGTGAGTATTACCACAAATACTAGTAATTCTGAATGTCACATTTTATCCAGAAGAAAATATTAATAACAAAAGGTTCAATAACTTGTAGAAACACACTCCAGCCAGATGAGTAAATGACGCTCTATCCACTGAGGCAAACATTAGGGAAGTAATAACCCTCTAAGACTTGAGTTGGCTATTACCAGGTAAACTCAAAATATAAATATCCTCATGCAAAACAGAGTTATCATCAAGAAAACTAATTTTAAGAATGAGAGCTACCTTTAGATAACAAGTGTGTTACATCATTCTAAAATCTGTTGTGTAGATCTCATGTTGTGTTCTTACCATAGCAACATTATAGTAGACAGATAATATATAAAAAGATAGATGGCCTGGCTGGCATAGCTCAGTGGTTTGAGTATCGACCTATGAAACCACAGGTCATGGTTCGATTCCAAGTCAGGGCATATGCCAGGGTTGTGGGCTTGATCCCCAGTGTGGGGCATGCAGGAGGCAGCCGATCAATGTTTCTTTCTCATCAATGATGTTTCTATCTATCTATCCCTCTCCCTTCCTCTCTGAAATCAATACAAATTTTTTTTTAAAAAAAATAAAGGTGTATTAAATAAAACAAACCGTAAATTAGAGCAAAGCAAAAAATGTTGGAGGCAATTAAGAATTGAAGAAAGAACCATATGATGGTAATAATCTCTAACAAAGTATTTAAAAACCTTTTCCAAAAAAAAAATAAATAAATAAAAACCTTTTCCAGCCTGGCTGGTGTGGCTCAGTGGTTGAGCATTGGCTTATGAATGAGGAGGTCATTGGTTCAATTCCAGGTCAGGGCACATGCCCAGATTGCAGGCTCAATCCCAGTTGAGGGTGTACAGAAGGCAGCCAATGAATTCTTCTCTCTCATCATTGACATTTCTATCTTTCTCCCTCTCCCTTCCTCTCTCAAATGAATAAAAATATTTTTTAAAGTGCTCCAAAGACTGAAAAATAAATTTCCTGAGAGGAAAACACTACTCCAAAAGATATGTGAATGGCTCTTCCTATGGACACTGAAAGCTTTACATTAAAGACAATAAAATTGCACATTCACAAGAAACTAAGATTAGTAACCTCCATTAAAGTGGATAAGAAATGAAAAGCTAGAATAAAAAAGATAACAGCACACTCCCCACCCTCATGTACTCCCATACACACACACACACACACACACACACACACACACACTCTCACACTCAGCCTAAGGAAACTGCTCTACCCTCAGGGCTCCAGCATAACTTTGTACTGTCCATCTCTCTATATATTATGACGTATCACCTCGATATATTATAGTTCTTCATATTTATTGCTCCCCCCCCCCCCCCGATTGTAAACTTCTGGGAACATAAAGTGTCTTATTCACCTTCTTGCTTCAAGAAATTACTACAGTGCCTGGGCACTCAGAAGACTCTCAGCAAATGTGCACTGGAGGGATGGATGGATGAATGGAAGGACAGACAGACAGACAGACAGACACGGGGGCGGGGGGGGGGGGGGGAAATGATGCAAGGGAGGACTAACACCAGACTTGCCTCAGTCCCTGAAAATCCCCATACATCTCCAACAAATCAACAATTTCACCTCAGCGGCCCTGACGCACACTTGAAAGATTCCTATACATTATCAGGTTCATCATCAACCTGTCCTAGTCCTACAGGGCAAACTCCATGTAACTGTGGATATAACTAACTACAGGGTCTCAGCATCAGATCATGAGCAAAGGGAATTCTGGCTCAGATATCTTGACGGTAGCAAGGCACATCACACAGCCTTCTTGAAGTGTCTTATTTTACCAAGCTAAGCATATAGACTTGTTGACTTCAAAGCAGTAACATTCTTTCTTCACTCCACCACTGGCTTTCTGTCAGTCAGTCTCAATATCCTCCTTTTCCAAACACTGTTTTAAAATGGCAAACTTATCTTAATAATCGTGAGGTCAAGTATCATGTCCACGGCCACTGGAAGTTGTGACACAATGAACAAAATCAAAGAAAGATCAGGCAGAAATAGCATTGGTTCCTTTTTGTGAAAACAAGTAGAGTTCAAATGGCCAAACCAAATAAATTCCATCAATTATACTAGGAAGTTTTTTAACAAATTCAAATCCACCTTTTCAAAATTGATTTAGTTTATTTCCAAACTGTAATTTGATTGTTCGTGCTTATGCCACCCATTGAATTTTACAAGCATTAATCTGTTGATAGTATAAGAAGCAAAGATAAACTAACATTTGTATTTTTTTAAAAACAGTCACATGTACCTTTTTAAAAGTAGTTTCAGTTTAAATCAAAGGAACTACATTTTTTAACTTCCTGACATCACCCTCACCCTCTCTGTAATAAAAAAATAAAATAAACACAATACAGCCATTAATATTGCACAATTCAGTTATTTCCCTCTAAAAAGTATAACACGCAAAATGTTGTAATTTACATCCTGGAGTGGTAGGCAGTAATCTGAATAATGGGAGATTTTAGGCAAATAATCTTCAACTAGTTCATAAAACTGGAATTCTTATTTATCACTTTTCTTTAATTTTTATTTACTGGCTGGTTTTAGAGAGAGAAAGGGAGAGGGAGAGGGAAAAAGAAGGGGCGGTGGTTTCACTTCTTTATGCATTCAGTGGTTAATTCTTGTATGTGCCCCGGGATCGAACCTGCAACCTTGGCATATCAGAACAATGTTCTCACCTACTGAGCTACCCGGCCAGGGCTCCTCATCAACCACTTCTTTCTCATTAGTAAACACTGCACATAGCACAGGTAAAACCAAACCTTACTGCATCAAATGGATGTACCTTTGAACTATAGCGAGTGTATAAAAGGTGCCTTCGAAAGCGAACAAAAAAAGTTTAAAACAAAAACAGCAATTACTCTTTTTGGTAATTTCAAATCCTATATTACCCTCCCACACATAACCTCTGATGGTTGGAGGGGGGGCACCTTTCCTATAAACCAAAGCACCATCCCAAAAAGTGAAAATGACACAGGAAGCATGTGACCCAGAAGCCATGCAACAGGTTTTCCATATTCTCTGAAGAAGCAGAGCTAAGCACTAACTAACTGTGGCCAAATTAATGCACCCCCTTGCTAACAGGAGAGCTTTTTTCTGAGTTAGGAAGAAGGGGGATGTATTCACAGTCCGCAGTTTAGTGTGATGAACTGCACAAGCTTCTGAGTCTGGCCTGGAATCCCTCCGCTGCCATTTACTACGGACTAGGATACCGTGGGTACATCTCTCAACCTGCAAGCCCGAGAACACAGCTGGTGCAGAATCAGTCAACACCTGGGTTGGTGCCAGGCAGCAGCAAACCTCTGCACCTCTGCAGCGTGGCCTCGCCTGGGACCCGGCTGTCAGATATCCAGCCTCAAGTGCAATTCCAGACCGAAAGAATCAGAACCTGCATTTTTATCCAGATCCCATTCCGGTTCGAATGTAAGTTAAGAGTTTGAAAAGCACAGCTAGGATGCACTCTTATGTTACTTTATCTATATTATAGTTAATTTTTTTAAAGCCACTCTGTTACTTTTTTGCAACTTGGATAGGTGAGTTCATTTTCAGGAAAAGGCAAAGTAATAGGTTGGGATCAAAATGTATTTCTTTACCCTAGTTGGCTGAAAAGCAGCAGTTACCAACTAAGGCCCAAAGTTGTAGAGGACTGCCATCTAGTGGCGATTCATTCTGCTGCACATGTAGAAAACCCCTGCCTTGTCTACAGCTCCATTTGTTTAAAATAGGGCCCGATTTTCTTTTTGCTTCATTCCTTTCTTGAGGACTACTAACATAGTGCCCACTTAGTAATAACACAAAAGGCATCATAAGTGTCAAGGAAGATAAAAGACGAGGATTTTCTTTATTTCCTTTTTTAAACTCAACTCAAGTGTAGGGAAGTTTCAAATTAAAAGATTCATCTACTCATACTTGCAAAGGTACACACTTAACAAACCATAGAAACAGGCTTAAAAAATGGGATTTCTTTTGGCATATGCATATCTTAGAGTGACTTTTATTTCCTTCTTCCTAAATTCTGTACTTGTTACCAATTATGTAGTATTTGAGGGTGGAGGAAATTTTAAATTGAGAAAATATATATATATATTTTATAACCTCTTACTCAATAATTCCACTCCTACATCCTATCCCAAGGAAATAATCGGAAATGTAGACAAAGATTATGTTCAACGTCAAAGATGTTTATTCCAGAAAACAAAATTAATCTTAATAGCTTCATAATAACCACTGAATCCATGCATCAAAACTTAGCCATGCTCCTCTATTACTCATTTTGATCACTTCTAATGTTATTTTTTTAATATATTTTATTGGTTTTTTTACAGAGAGGAAGAGAGAGGGATAGAGAGAAACATCGATGAGAGAATCATAGATCAGCTGCCTCTTGCACACCCCCTACTGGGAATGTGCCCGCAACCAAGGTACATGCCCTTGACCGGAATCGAACCCGGACCTTCCAGTCCACAGGTGACACTCTATCCACTGAGCCAAACCGGCTTTGGCAGATCACTTGTAATGTTTATGTTATAAATAAATGCACAAATGTATATACAAAAGGAAGGAAAGGAGGACAGAAGGAGAGAAGAAATAAATTAATGTATGGCAACTTAATATAACTTTTCCATATTTGGGATCATTTCCTAACATATATTTCTATAAGTCGCATTTCAGATCCAAGAACATTTTCATGGTTCTTAATAGCCAACCTGCCTTGTAAGTGTAGTATTGTTTCCCATGGCCACGATCAATGTAGGATATTGAGACTATCATCACCTTTTTCTAACATTGGGCCTTATGCTACGGCTAACTTTTAAAAGTTTTATTGAGATATAATTTATATTTATATATCCTCCTATTAAAGTATGTAACGCAATAGTTTTTAGTGTATTGACAGATTATGCAACCATATATCACCATAATAGAACTTTGGAACATTTTTATCATAAAAGAAAAACCATTAGCAGATTCTCTCCATTCCTTTCATACCATCCCCTTATGAAGAATTGTTACTAATTTACCACCCCACTATTTAGTCCTGTTTTCTTGTAGATACTGCAATAAATGTTTCAAACACATAAAATGGAAAAATTCCTTCTGCTACTCAGCTATTTCTGTTTCAAACTGAAAAGGAAAATAAAACATGCCAAAATATCCCCTTGTTTTTTCAGAAGGTACTTTTGAAATGTAAGGCATAATTTAAGAACTAAGAGATGGTATCATATAAATACAAAGTTATCTGTTCTTTTCAAAATAGTAGCAACTCTATTAAGTTGGAAGTCCATTATTAAATCCAGCAGAAATGTTATAAAAAGAAATCAAACAATTTATTTTTACTTAATTTAAAACTTCATTTTTATTAACTTGATCTGATAATAAAATTAAATAAAAGGTAACATTTAACAAAGAATTGTCTTGATGCTACCAAAAAATACACACACACACACACACACACACACACAAAAGAAAAAACCACACACACCTTACTTTCATTTACCCAAAGCACTTTTTTCTCATATCATTTTTTGGATCCAAATATATATTTAGCAATTTGCATTTTGGGGCTTTATTAGGTAAATGAAAATTGAAAATTTTAATTAAACAAGAAGACATAGATCTTCCATCATGTCAAACATTTTTTTTTTTTCAAACATTTTTTTTAAAGAACAATGAAATCAGTTCTAACAGCTGAGTCTGGAGGTGGGGGCACTTCATTGACAAAGTTAGTCTCTCATCAGATTTTAGTGTGGAACCAATGAACCAGGAGGTCACAGTGGGAACCCTGGTTGGGGCACAGGCCCGGGTTGCGGGCTCGATCCCCAGTGTCGTGCGTGCAGGAGGCAGCTGATCAATGATTCTCTCTCATCACTGATGTTTCTTTCTCTCCTCCCTTCCTTTCTGAAATCAATAAAAATACATATTTTTTTTTAAAAGAAAAAGGAAATGTCTCCGTAAACCATATAAAAGTGCTGGTTATGTGAAAATCAAACACGTTCATGTTTAAGTTTTCCTTTCTGATTCTTTTGCTTGGGTGTTTAAATAGAAAGCTTTTGGTAAAATATTTTTAACTCTCTTTGGGATTCATACCACATAATCGTCCATTTTTACCACCAAGTTTGACATCACAAATAGGTTGTTTAATTTTGAGTGACCTGATGTACAAGAGAAGCAATTTTACCAGAGGCTAACTGACATAAGCAAGGGTTATGTTTCTAGGACGTCTTATCAATGTGACAATGAAACTATAGTGCACGAAATGCTGTTATTTGAGGACCTAGGACTTACAACAACACACTAACGAAAAAATTACCTTTTACACCACCGAATGATCCATAAGTCATATTGCAGGCTGTCCTCTGAAGATTGTGTTCATACATCAGTTTGATCTGATACTGGTTCCCATGTTCCACATTACCCAGGGTTCCTAAGGAGAAAAACAAACCCTCTTATTGCCTTGTATTTTTTTTACATTAAAAAATATATATTACTGCTGAAACCGGTTTGGCTCACTGGATAGAGTGTCAGCCTGCAGACTGAAAGGTCCCAGGTTCGATTCCAGTCAAGGGCACGTTCCTTGGTTGTGGGCACATCCCCAGTAAGGGGTGTGCAGGAGGCAGCTGATTGGTGTTTCTCTCTCATCGATGTTTCTAACTCTCTATCCCTCTCTTTTCCTCTCTGGAAAAAAAAAAAATCAATAAAATATATTTTAAATATATGCATTATTACTTCGTATTTGTTTACATTAAAGAATAGTACATTAAAAAATGTCATTCTCTACACTGATTCCAAGTAATTCAATGTCAGTAAAATCTAAAGTGACAGAGCACTGAAACGCTGTGCATTGGGAACAATTAGCATGCAGATGACAGAATGGCAGCTCAGTTCTAACAGGTTAGTCTCAGCAAGATTACACCAGAGTGGCCGAAACTGGTTTGGCTCAGTGGTAGAGCAACAGCCTGTGGACTGAAAGGTCCCAGGTTCGATTCCGGTCAGGGGCATGTACGTTGGTTGCGGGTGCATCCCCAGTGGGGGGTGTGCAAGAGGCAGCTAGTTGATGTTTCTCTCTCATCGCCGTTTCTAGCTCTCTATCTCTCTCCCTTCCTCTGTAAAAAATCAATAAAATATATTTAAAAAAAAAAAAAAGACTACACCAGAGTGACATTTTATCAGCCATTTCCACAATGAGTAAAGAGTAATTATTCACATAACACAAAACCCTCCCATTCAGGTCTGAAATAAATAGGGTTCTTAACTTCCTGGTGCTTAGAAACAAGAACAAAATTCCCTACACGTTCAAGCAATTCAATTTTCTGTCCCAACTCTCAAAATAATACTCAAGCCCTAATGCATTATATTCTATCGATAATTGAATGGAGAGATCTTCTAAAGCTTCCCTCGGTAAGTAAAGAGGACATGATGTTTGATTTGAAGTCCGCCAAGAAGAATTTCCTTGAAAATAGGGAGCGCACAGAAGGCAGCCCATCACTTTTTTCTCTCACGTTAATGTTTCTCTTTCCTTCTCCCCTCCCCTCTCTCTCTAAAAATCAATTTTTTTCATCTTAAAAAAAAAATGTAGTAGTGTAACTAGAGAACCTTAGGCAATGCACCCTTAGTGACCACCTTAAAATAAAGACAGTTCCTGAAAAATCCAAAATTTCTGACCTTTTTTTTTTTTTTTTTCTAGAGAAGCATTAATGACATAAGATTAAAATCACTTACATAGGTTTTGCCCTCGGGCACACAGACTGAATGTAATAACTGTACACCTATCATTACAGTCCCCAAATAGCCAAAGTTCCTGCAAAGTTTCACCAATTAGCAAGGAAATGGTTACTAAAGCATGTGTGCTGTTGGCCTTATTTAAACAAGATCTCATTTAAACAAAAAAAACAAAAAAAAAATCTATTGAAAATCAACAGTTACCTTGACAACAATTTCTGGTGCACTTTTATATAACTGCTGAGAAATCTAATGATGTTAAATGAAATAAAAGCCTTCCCCAGTAAGTTAAAGGGTTCATTGTGTTAAATAACCAAATTAGATTACTTAAGCCTGTCAAAAGTAAAGAACCCATGTTTCGTGGCTAGCATTAAAATTCCACAAACAGGTCAAATGCTTATTAGTAAATGCTTGTTGAGAAATACACAATTTGAGGGAAAGACTAACAGAATCAGGATGGCTTCAGCTCACATGGTGTAACCACTTACTCAGAGCAATCAGAAAGGACTGGAAATGCCGCCGGCTGCTGTTCTTTCCCGAGTCTGATCAGATGGGCTAACGTAAGGGCAGCAGGAGCTGGTTCTCTATACTGAGCATGCGCCTGATGGCAAAGCACCCACCAAAAAGAAGCCAGCAGGATAGCCTCTGACCATTAAGGGGTGTTTGGTGTGTCTAGGGCAGTGGTCAACAAACTTATTAGTCCACAGAGCCAAATAGCAACAGTACAACGATTGAAATTTCTTTGGAGAGCCACGTTTTTTAAACATAAACTTCTTCTAAGGCCACTTCTTCACAATAGACTCACCCAGGCTGTGGTATTTTGTGGGAGAGCCACACCCAAGGGGCCAAAGAGCCGCATGTGGCTCTCAAGCCACAGTTTGCTGACCATTGATCTAGGGACTCTCTAGTTTGCCTCGAATCTATCTTAGCTGCATACAGCATGTAAAAGAAGACAGAATGTACTTGGGGGCTGGCGGGGGGCAGTTGGGGGTTAGGATGTCAAGTGTGTGGCAGCATTTTCGCCTGCTAATACCAGTGGTTGTACTTAAACTAGAAAGTGTTTATGCTTCCCCTGTTACAGTGAAAGCTAGGGAAAAGTTCAGACAGGAACCTCAAGAAACATTTTCAAGAGAACAAAAACATGAACTTTCCTGCCTCACAATTTCAGACAACCTGTCAGCCTGTGAATATTGTACCGGGAAGAGGCTGCAGGAATGAGAGGCCGAGAAGGGAAGTGAGGTGGGCATTAATTTTAACTGCTATTGAATATTTCTTAAAACTCAAGTGCCCTAAGTGCCCAGAATTGGCGTGCATCAGTCAGAGGCAATCCTGGACACTCTCCCTAAGCAGGAGGAGGCTGTAAGGCACCTCCGGCGGAAATGGGAGCACCCAGGGAAATAGCCCTCCTAGGAAATGTAACAGCCCAGGCACCTGGAACAAGAAAGGACTGAGGGGGCCCTAACCAGTTTGGCTCAGTGGATAGAGCCTCACTCGGCCTGCAGACTCAAGGGTCCCAGGTTCGATTCCGGTTAAGGGCATGTGCCTTGGTCGCAGGTGCATCCCCAGTGTTTCTTCTTTTTTTTTTTTTTTTTATATTTCAGATATTTTTTATTTCTTCAAATTCATTATCAGGAGTGACTGAAATAAAAAAATATAACTGAGTCCCATCATCATCATGGAAATGGCTTTTAAGAGAAAACTGGTCAGATGAATATTATTGCTTCCCATTTTCAACCAGTAAAATAGTTGCCACTGATAAACAGACAACCAAAAGTCTGTCAAGAATGCTCACGAGATGTTACATGATATAACATGCCTGTTCACGGGGTCTGGGGGAGGGAAGACTAGGAAATAATTTATGTGTACTTCTTGATTTCATCATACAAGACAAGCACAAAAGCACCACCCATGCCTCTGAGAACATTGGACCATGCGCCCTTGAAAAAAGCTTTGCCTCCTTCATCACGAGCAATCTTCCTCCTGCAGTCAAGTGTGCCTGTGTACATGATATCAGTTCCTTTGCGTCCTGATTGCATCATCATGCGGCGACGAACAGTGTCAAATGGGTAGGAAGTCAAGCCAGCCACAGCTGTGACGGACTGGGCAATCATCCAGCTGATGAAGATGTGAGTATTCTTCGGATCTGGAAGCATTCCCTTTGCAGTATCATAGACACCGAAGTAGGCAGCTCGGTAGATGATAATACCCTGTACGGACACATTAAAGCCTTGGTAGAGGCCTCTAAGCCCGTCAGATTTGTAGATCTTAACCAGGCAGTCACCGAGGCCTTTGAATTCTCTTTCAGCTCCGGCTTTGCCCACATCAGCTGCTAGACGGGTACGGGCAAAATCAAGAGGATACACAAAACACAAGGAGGTAGCCCCAGCGGCGCCACCTGATGCCAGATTCCCTGCAAAGTATCGCCAAAACTGGGTTCTCTTGTCCACACCACCCAGGAAGATTTGCTTGTATTTATCTTTGAAGGCAAAGTTGAGAGCCTGGGTGGGGAAGTATCTGATGACATTGGCCAGGTTACCGCGCCAGAAGGACAGGGCTCCTTGCTCCTTGGGGATACGGACCACACAGTCTATAATGCCCTTGTATTGCTTATCTGCAGTGATTTGCTTGCTGGCATGCTGCACCGGCAGCAGCAGCTTGACCCCCTCGATGGGTGCTATCGCGGTCTTGGAGATGGCTGCGGCCACTCCACCTGCCAGGAAGTCCTTGGCAAAGGACACGGCGGCATCTGTCATGTTGAAAAGAAGAAGCGGGCGAGTACAGGCCTGGGACTGTAACCGGCTTGAACTCCGGGGCTCTCCCCAGTGTTTCTCTCTTATCAATGTTTCTCTCTCTCCCTCTCCCTTCCTCTCTGTAAAAAATCAACAAAACATATATTTAAATAAATAATCGAGGGGAAAATGCTCATTAAGAAAAGAAAATCTCAAATCTTTTTTTTTATCATTAAAGAATATCTATTCTTTCACAGTATCAAAAAGCCCAGTTTTTAGCACAAATTCTCCATTAGAAAGAAAAACGTTTCTTACCTGAGACAGAGTAGACGCAAAGTTTTCTAGAATGCAGCACAGCCAAATGAAGCATTTCAGTGCCTCTGAAAAATGGGGGAGTTTTAAAAGTGTAAATATTAGTTTCAGATGGAACCGAAAAATGGTAGAATAATTTGTAAGAGCGATTATAACTACAGTCTACGGTGAGTAAAGGAAGCAGTCCACTAGATGACATTCTACACTGAAAAGCAAAGCTCACAGCAAGCAGCCAGCTTGGCAATCCCGGGGGCTCGGGGCTGGGCCGCCAGCAGCTGCCTCCAGCCTGAAGCCTGGGAGCCTCCGGAGAGTCCCGGGGAGGCTCCGTCTGAGCTGCCCACAGCAAGGAGCCCAGGTCAGATCCCGGCTCTCCAGCCAATAACCCTGTGACCTTGGCCACGCACTTCATCTCTCCCAGCTGTTTCCCCTCCTGGACAATAAGAGGTTTCAATTGGGTGAAATAAAATCACGTGTGAAGCACCACAGAACGCTAATAGTGACGAAGCTACAGTCATGATCTTACATGGTATTCGTCAGGTCCAGCTCTGAAACGTCATGGGAGGCCCTGGATGTGTTTCAGCTTGACCACTGTCGCCACTCACCACCCAGCCCCTGTCAAGTGGTTTCGAGAGACAAGGAAGGCAGAGTCCAGAAATCCCAAGTTCAAAGTCTTCAAGGGTCAGCCAGTGGGTGTGAATGAGGAAAAAGCAGTGACCCACTGGAGACTGGGGCCAGACTAAGGGAGGCCACTGCTGCTCAGTTCTGGGCTTGTGGCCAGATGTCCACTTCTTTTCTTTTCCCAGAAAAACCAGAAAGTAATCTCCAGCTTCATATACATATACATATAGGAGTTCATTTGAGCCAACTGACATCATATGCTGGGAAGCAAGCGCTCCTCCTGGCTCTCAGATGTCGGCAGGCCTGTTCCATCTCAGGCACATCTGCAGCAGGCCTCCAGAGTCTACAGACTGTCCTACACGGCAGGGACAATCGCTGGAATCTGAAGACTGGCGTAGAGTCTTGACTCTCACCTTGACACTTGTGTGATCATGGACTCTTTCAGAGAATTAGTCTCTCATTTAGAAAATGAGATGTCTGATAAGATTTGCAAAACATTGTTACAATGAATATATAAATACCCACCGCTTGCTCTGCTACCAGGAAATGCAAATATATACAACAACCACATAATCAATATTGCCTTCAGAGTGTCCTTTTTTTTTTTTAATATATTTCAGAGTGTCTTATATGTGCCCTGAACCCCCTCAGCCACCTCCCATCACGCACAGGAAACGATGTCATGAACAGAGAGACAGTAGATGGTGAAGTCAGACCTGGGTCTGAATCCCGGGCTCCAGCTAGTCTCCTTATCCTGAAACCACATTTTACAAACAAAGAGTAATGAGAGGACAGCAGTAGTTAATACTAGCACAGTATCCACTCATTAATGTTAGTGATCACACAGATGAGGGCCACACTGAGGACTGGACAGCATGACTGTCACAGCATTTCACTTTCTGAAAAAACAAAAGGAAAACGTGTTCTTAGCTCCTTACCCTACAAACCCATCATATATGTGCAAATGCACAATGGGCACCCAATCACCATGAGCCCGAGATGGAGTAGATAGGTACCAGCCAGGTCAGGCACATATCTCCGAAATCCACCCGTCACAGTGCACGGAGGCCCCGCACCCAGGAGGCAGCTGCCCATCAGAAGGAAGCACAGCAGGGGAGAGGGGCAACGGTGAAAAGTCGCTGGGCAGGTTTCTCCAGCAGGCCTGGGGCCCTGAGTACATGGAAGCTGGGGCCAATAAACTGTGATGAGCAGGTGGAGTGAGCCAAAATCCAGAGCTCAGGGCACTCCTGATCAAGAAGGCAAAAGCGGGGACAAAAAGAAGAGGCAGGGGAAACGAGACCACCTCTGCCTTCAGAATTCCTCAAAACGGATACTTCCATAAATGATTAAGAAGCAAGGGCTTGCCGAAACCGGTTTGGCTCAGTGGATAGAGAGTCGGCCTGCAGACTGAAAGGTCCCAGGTTTGATTCCCGTCAAGGGCATGTACCTTGGTTGCGGGCAAATCCCCAGGAGGGGTGTGCAGGAGGTGGCTGATTGATGTTTCTCTCTCATGGATGTTCCTAATTCTCTATCCCTCTCTCTTCCTCTCTGTAAAAAATCAATAATATATTTTTTTTTTAAAGGAAGCAAGGGCTTAAGGGTGAAAAACTGCTGTTTGCAACCACATGAATGGATCTTGAGAGCATCAAGCTAAACAAGATAAGTCAGATGGGAAAGGGCAAGAATTAGATGATTTCAGTCATATGTGGGATACAAAACAGAAAGCAGCAAGAGAACAAAACAAACTCATAGACACAGACAACAGAAAGAAAAAGGCGGGGTGGGGGGGAGAATGAAGAGAGAAAAGGGGGTCAAATATATGGTGACAGAGGGAGACCAGAGTTTGGCTGGTGGGCATACAATGCCGTATACAAATGATACATCATAGATCTATGCACTTGAAACCTATCATTACTAACCAATGTCACCCAATAAATTTAATTTTAAAAAAAGAAATACAGGCTTATTTTAAGGAAATTCGTGTATGACAATAAGACAAAATCTACAATATCATCAGTAAATTAAAAAAAAGCAGACATATTAAACAAAGTGCAAACTAATAAACAGTTTTCTAAAATAAATTAGGTTTAAAAGTATAAACTACTTTGAAACAAAGCTCTTTTAAGGGGAGACTTAACTTTATAGGTTGATGTGGCTTCTTTTAAGAAACTAATGACTGCCCTGGCTGGTTAGGCTCAGTGGATAGAGCATCAGCCTGTGGACTGAAGGGTACTGGGTTCAATTTCAGTCAAGGGCACATGTCCGGGTTGTGGGCTCCATCCCCAGTAGGGGGCATGCAGGAGGCAGCTGATCAATGATTCTCATCATTCATATTCCTGTTTCTCTGTCCCTCTCCCTTCCTCTCTGAAATCAATAAAAATATTTTTTAAAGAAAACACTAAGGACCAACCTCACTACCCCAAACAAGTAATTCATTTTAAAGCTTCAAAGTTATATGCCAAGTAGCATATCTGCTACTTTGTCTAATTATTTAAAGAGACATTTCTATAACCTGGACATTGAGTGTTTTAAGTAAGTGAATACTTTCTATTTCTTTATTTGGTTATTTTCAAAAGTTTATCCTTTTCCCTTAAGTTTCTGATACATCAGGCATCTTAGGTCTATTACAAAAAAAAAAAAAGTCCTAAATGATTTGATCTTAGATGTACAGGCTTCTATGTTAAAAAGCATTCAGTACAGGAAGAGCACCTAGGTGACAAAATTCAGAAAACATAGTCAATGGATATTAAAACATTTTCATGGATCGTCTTTTTTTCTTTGAAGAATTCATAAATGTGACACAGTGAGGGACTGATCCACTCCACATCAAATAAAACCCCAGAATCTGTAGGCCATACTTACGAAACAAACTGTCCTACTTCCACTTGTAGGATTGGATCTCGTAGCTGAACTTCTAGAAGCAAATCCTCAGCTTGAGCCCCATCTCCTGTTTTTACAGGATGGGGGTTAAAGATCCGTAGGTATCCCATATAACTACCCACGATTATTTTATCTGTAGAGAAATTTGGAAAAAAAAGAATTAGGAAGAAACAAACAGTGACAAAATTTGGAATTAAACTTTCTAATGGTATGACTCTTTTTTTTTCTTTTCTTTTTTAATATATTTTATTGATTTTGTACAGAGAGGAAGGGAGAGAGATAGAGAGCCAGAAACATCAATGAGAGAGAGTCATCAATCAGCTGCCTCCTGCACACCCCCCACCGGGGATATGCCCGCAACCAAGGCACATGCCCCTGACCGGAATCGAACCCGGGACCCTTCAGTCCCCAAGCCGACGCTCTCTCCATTGAGCCAAACCGGTTTCGGCATGGTATGACTCTTTTATGTTGTCAAATAATAGGGGAAACATAGCTTTAACAAAGAGCTGAGCAGGAGGCAGGATTGATCTTTTTTCTTTTTTCCTTTTTCTTTTTTTTAATTTTTTTTTCTTTTGTATTTCAAAGAGGAAGTGAGAAGGAGAAAGAGATAGAAACATCAGTGATAAGAGAAAATCATCCATCGGCTGCCTCCTGCAACCTGCACACTGGGGATCGAGCCCGCAATCCAGGCACATGCCTCAACTGGGAATCAAACCACGACCTCCTGGCTCATAGGTCGATGCTCAACCACTGAACCACACTGGCCAGGCAGGGTTGATCATCTTTGAGGAACAGGCCTTCCCATGTCCTATCACTGAGAGGGCAGGGCCCAGGTTTTCCTTAGAAACAACTTAGGAGGCACTCACTACACTTCAGTGCCTCGCACTCTTCCTAGGCAATGTAATTTTCTCCTTTCACCTCATCCCCCAGATTCTACTCTTTTCATTAAAGACAAATTTAATAAAATGGGAAAAAATGTAAGGAGACAATACTTTAGATACACCGAATAAAAGAATCATTCTTTTTAAGAGGTCAGTGACTGAGAGATTTGAAGATGGCACCATAGATAAATGCCTGTACTCGCCGCCCCCCACGACCACATCAAAATTACAACTAAAATACAGAGCAACCATCATCCAGAACCGCTGGGAAGCTGGCTGAGTGGAAGTGCTACAACTAGAGAAGTAAAGAAGAAAGCACACTGAGACTGGTAGAGGTGAAGAGGCACAAAACGGGCTGGGCTGGCACACACACACACACACAAAAAAGGCTCATGACTATGAATCATTAAAACCAAATACAAATTTTAAATAGCAATGATATAGAACTAAAATGTTTTAAAGACCATTTTTAAAATATGAAGATGCAAAGAGGCACAACTAATGTAAGAATAAAATAGAATGTTTTTCTAGGATTATGAAAATGAAGGCAATGACTTAACAATTATTTTCTACCAACACATCGAGCTTGCATAATTTCTCCATTCTTGTATGATTGGCTTTCAGATTCAATTTAAAAAGAAGGTAATTTGCTTTCCATGGCAACAGTGCTCTAGAAAACATGATAAACATTCCTTAAGCCTGCTGGACTTGCCCTTTTTTTAAGATATTTCATTGATTTTTAGAGAGAGAGTAAGGGAGAGGGCGAGAGAAAAACTTTGATCAATTGCCTACCTCCCGCACGCCCCTGACGGGGGATGGAGCCTGCAACCCGGTCATGTGCCCTGACTGCAATCAACCGGCAACCTTTCCGTTTGTTGGATGACACTGAACCAACTGAGCCACTCTGGCCAGGGCAAACACGCTGGACTTTCTATAAGAATGTGGCAAGCATCAACCCCACGAAGTAACACAGGACAAGAAGGGCAAGGATTCTCAGTACGGGCAGGGACAGTGGCATTCTGACAGGAAGCAGAGTGGTTGTAGTGGGCAGACGAGGCCAGCTTTCTGCAAAAAAGCTAAAACTACAAAGATTATGCCGAGGCTTGAATGTGCTGAGCCCAATGCAGATCAACCAATACTTGAGGATAAAAAAATAAGTAATAAAAATAACAATTTTTATTTTATTTCCTTTCAAATAATTTCTTTAAAAGGATTTCTCAAAATTCTAAGTATTTTTTTAATTCTACAACAAATGGAAGCAATTTAAATGACGTCTTAGAATATTTTTCAGAGTTCCAGCAAATAATATGACAGAATCAACATAACCAAGAAAACACAAACAACTGAACAGAAAAAAGAATTACATTTATCATCCTGCTACCTAAATATCACTAATAAGGAAAACTACCTTCAAAATTAGAGCATAATTATGACAGTTCATGGAAATCCCATTAAAGTACATATTTTAAGAGGAAGTTGCGAAAACCAGCTTGGCTCAGTGGATAGAGCGTCAGCCTGCAGACTGAAAGGTCCCAGGTTCGATTCCGGTCAAGGGCATGTACATTGGTTGCGGGCCCATCTCTGGTAGCGGGTGTACAGGAGGCAGCTGGTTGATGATTCTCTTATCGATGTTTCTAGCTCACTATCCCTCTCCCTTCCTCTCTGTAAAAAAATCAATAAAATATATTTTTTAAATAAAATTATATATATATATATATATTTTTTTTTTTTTTTTTTTTTAAGAGGAAGTTGTTTTTATTTCATCTCTGTACCGATTGGCTCCAAGATGCAGGGTCATAAGTTACTTACCTTGTCCATTTCCACTATTATCAACGTCAGCCAAACACAGACAGCCTTGATCAAATTCTTCCTTTTCTCCCAGAACAGTAGACCACCAATCTCGGGCTTTAAATAAAGACATTTTCGTTCACTCTAAAAAGAAAACATGTGTTTACAGTAAAAATCCACTTCACACCATGAATAAATAGAAGATAATCTCTATCACTGAAGCTCCAGAAATTCTCTTCCATACTTACCACTTGACACTTTTTTTGTTTTTAATACCTACTTAAATATATATCATCTCCCAAACCAAGTTTACTCAATTTGTGCAGTCCTTTAAGATATGTTTTTCACACCTCATTGGCCTAACCCTTCACTAAGGAAGGGTCGGTACAAAAATGGCTGTGGTGATGGTAACCCCAAGAATCCTATGGAAGGCACATGTGGTCAGGAAGGCAGATTCGGCAATTATGAGGCTAAGACCCTGACACTGTTGTTGTTCATATTTGAAGCCTTGCTTTCTCCAGGTCATGCTACTGCCTCCACAGATTCTGCAAAACAGGAATCAGGTCTTGCAGTCCAAAAAAGATGACTACTGCACACAGAGGTGAGGGGAAGTTTTGCTTTAGAAGATAATGTGACAAGGGCCCTTTCAATAAAACACACAAGGCAAAGAGCACAGGAGAGGGAGTCTGGGGTTCCCTCTCTGACCCCACACTCCAGCAATGTGACCTTAGACAAGTCCCTCGCCCTCCAGTCTCCCAACTGGTCTAGGGGGTGGGAGCATACAATGGCTTAACACATGAAACTGCTGAGCCCAATACTTAATCCATAGGACACACTCAATAAATGTCAGATATGTCAGTAGTTACCCAGAACAAGTAATGGTGGTGCTGGAGGTGGAGTGTCTTCTGAGCAAGACAAAATTACAAACGCCGATCTGACCCTCTGGACTGAAGTACAAATGGCACATTCAAAAGACCAATAGTAGTCGTTTATAGAAATGTTGTTAATCTGCAGGGGTGTCTTATAACTTCTATGTTTCAATTCTTTTTGAGAAATACTTGAAAGTCTGAATTCTATGGGATAAGGCTTGCTTACACACATCGAAAGGTATAAAAATTTTGCCGAAGCCGGTTTGGCTCAGTGGTAGAGCGTCGGTCTGCGAAATGAAAGGTCCCAGGTTTGATTCCAGTCAAGGGCGTGTACATTAGTTGCGGGCACATCCCCGGTAGGGGGTGTGCAAGAGCCAGCTGGTCAATGCTTCTCTCCCATCGATGTTTCTAACTCTCTATCCCTCTCTCTTCCTCTTTGTGAAAAATTAATAAAATATACATTTTTTTTAAAAAAAAAGGTATAAAAATTTTCAAATTACTATATACTATTGATATTGGCTTTTTTTTCCTTCTATCAATAATTTGTACCATCAACATAAGTGTAGTAATTTAAGGACAACAATTACAGGAAATGAAAAATCCCTTAAACTCTCATAAATAGCTTATAAATTATTTGCAAATTTTTAAAAGTTAAATTCCCTAAATGATTATTTAGTGTATACACACACACACACACACACACACACACTATATATATATATATATATATATATATATATATATATATAAATCACCAATTATTCTTTACATTATCTATAGTAACAATAATTAGACCAGACGACCTTCCAGGCCACTGTCAGGGCTGTGAGGGAAGCCTGGGTTCTGGGGCCCGCTGGGCTGCCAGAAGGAAGCCTGGGTCCCAGGTGATGGAGGAAAGCAGGTGCTGGAAGCTGGGGGAAGGAAGGCCTACTCTTGCATGAATTCCATGCATCGGGCCTCTAGTTTCTAATAAGTTAGAAAATCTCTCCCTCTCTGACAGGTTTTAGTTAAGACCAGTTTTACTTTGTGCATATGTGTGATATGGTTTCATTTTTTTAAGGGAAATTGAGCTAGGGAAAAAAAGAAGAAAAAAAAACACTTCATTTTCCAGGAAATCTGAGTCAACCCCAGGACATGGTTGGGGACAGGAGATGCCAATAAAATCAGCTCATTTCATCGAAACTGCTGCGGTTTGCAATGCAGGGAGAAGGCTAAGCAATAATCCTATTGCAAGAAGGAATTAGGGGGTATTAGTGTATGCATCCCACTTCATCATAAGCTGAGAACTGCACTGACCATTTGCTCACAGGACCTGTTGACGTGCCACAGGAGGAGGATGTTCCTGCACCACCTAACATTCCTGCATGGAATCTTCACAAATTCTTAACACCCTCTCTGAAAAGTGTCCACAGGATCTCACTCACATGGTGCGCCTAGTTGTGTTTTGTTATTTTCAACACACACACACACATCCTTCCTAAGAAACCTATTACCCCCAAAAAAACTAATACATGGCATCAGAGGATCAATCCTGCCCGCCGAGTAAAACTCAGAACGGGAATCCACGCGCGCGATGTACCAGACACACCTGCTTACCCGGTGCCGGATCCGGTGGGTCCTGCCCACCTGGCGTGGAACTCTCTCCGCAGCTTTTCCTTTCGGAACGCCTGCCTGCCGGGGTCCCGGGGCTGGAGCGAGAGCAGGAGCGAGGGGTGCAGAGAGAGCAGCCCTCCCTTCACCGCTCCCTCTCCTTCTCCTGCTCCGACGCGCCCCACGTCCCGGGGACAAGGGGGCAGCCTGGCCAGGCGGCACCGCCCGTCCCACCGAGCTGGGAGTCACCCCAGGGAGCCCCTCCGCATCCCTCCTCCGTCACCCCCAGACAGGAGCAGGGGAAGCCGCATCAGTCCCTGGGAAGACACCGGGCAGGCAAGGACAACGGCCGGCGGACCGCAGAGAGGAGGGGATGATGGAGAAGGCGGCGAGCGGTGAGCGGAGAACGGTGAGCGAGATGGAGCGGAGAGCGGACCGCGGTGGCGACGGAAGGGACGCCTCCCCACCCGCGCCTAACTCCAAGCCATCTTCGCCCAGTTGTCATAGCGCTTTACAACGAACGCTACTGCGCAGGTCCGAGGGCGGCGCCCCGAGGCCTTCTGGGGGTTGTAGTCCAGAAGGGCGGAGGCCGAGGAGGACGGAAATGGGAAATGTCAGATTTCTACTAGGCGGGTAGGCGGGGCTGTCAGGAACCCAGGCTCCGCGCTCAGCTCCCGATCCTCGGCGCTCGTGGGTGGGACTTTTATGGGAGAGATTGGGGTTCAGAATAGCAAAGCCTCTGGAGCGACTTCATCTTTCCCAGCCCGCGAGGCTATGTCCATGGCCTGGGCTGCTTGGGCGGCGGGGAGCGGGGAGAGGGAGAAGGGATGGAAAGAGGGGAGAGCGGGAAGGGAGCTGGCTCAGCACATACTCACCGTGAAGAAGACCCCGAAGGTGGAAGATCAAGACCTTTGAGGCTGCAGGGCAAGGTTGATGGGTGTTTTATTTTTATTTTTTTCCTCCTGGAAAAAGTTATTTGTACATGTCTCCTCGTTACATGTGCTGAATATTCTCTTTAGAATATACTTTGGGGTGGGTTTCCTGGTATATAGGTGTGCTAATGTTCAACTTTATAACTGAATATAACGGTTAATGCCAATTTTTCCAACTTTTTATGGGCTCTCCCCAGATTGTTGTTGGTGCCAATTCAACAGCAACAGGGATCCCCACATTGGTGTGTGATGACGCCGGAAACTCGGAGCAAACAGTTCGGTTGTGACACAGCCCGGCGGTGGGACAGCTCAGTGGTGCTGCAACTGAACTCGGAAGCCCCACCGCTGGGGCGCAGAGGCACCCCTGGGCGATGCCCAGTGAGATGTCGGCAGCTCCAGCTAAGGGAACGCAGCCTTCAGTGGAACAATTCAGAGGGGAGATGACTTATAAATCCCACCCCTGGTCCCTGATTGGTCCATCCTCACGCAAACGAGAATTCACAGTTTGATTTGTCCCAAAAGTATTGTTTGGATTGGTCCAAAATACAGCTCTGATTGGACAGGGAAATTCTCAGTCTTATTGGTTGAAGTAGGAATCCAGGAACTCCTTTGGAAAGGCTGGCTCAAGTGCAGGAGACAGGTCCGTGCTGGGGGCAGGTTCAGCAGAGGCTTCTCCCTGAAGCTGGCTGGCCTGAGAGGTCCTGTTAGAATCAGCTGCTAGGCTTTTTTTTCTTCTATTCTTTCTTCTTCTCCTCCTTCTTCTTCTTTTCTTCTTCTTTTTCTTCTTCTTTTTCTCTTCTTTTTCTTCTTCTTCTTCTTCTCTTCTTCTTCTTCTTCTTCTCCTTCTTCTTCTTCTTCTTCTTCTTCTTCTTCTTCTTCTCTCCTTCTCCTTCTCCTTCTCCTTCTCCTTCTCCTTCTCCTTCTCCTTCTCCTTCTCCTTCTCCTTCTCCTTCTCCTTCTCCTTCTCCTTCTCCTTCTCCTTCTCCTTCTCCTTCTCCTTCTCCTTCTCCTTCTCCTTCTCCTTCTCCTTCTCCTTCTTCTTCTTCTTCTTCATCCCAGTTAGCCACCAAGAGCCTTTTCTTGGTAGGTGTCTTCTTTCTTAGGGCCCAAACTTCTTTACTTTCAAAGTCAGTGTAGGTATATAGCCTGTGATACCAACTTTGTAACTTTAGTCCTTGCTTTTTTCACTAGATTTAACTTATACACTTTAAAGTTCCTGTCTTTCACCAATAATTCACATTACCAGTAGGAAATGAAATTCTAAATCATGGCTTTTCTTTTTTTTTTAAGATATATTTTATTGATTTTTTACAGAGAGGAAGAGAGAGGGATAGAGTTAGAAACGTCAATGAGAGAGAATCATCGATCAGCTGCCTCTTGCACACCCCCTACTGGGGATGTGCCCACAACTAAGGTACATGCCCTTGACTGGAATCGAACCCGGGACCTTTCAGTCCACAGGCCGACGCTCTATCCACTGAGCCAAACCAGTTTCGGCTAAATTATGGCTTTTCTTAAAGATACAAGGAATTCATGGAAAGCATTAATTTCTAATACTTTGATATTATTAAACCATCACAACATTGAATATAATAAATAAAATGTAAATTACTTGGACTGCCAATAATAAAAGCTTAGGCAAAGTACTAATCCCCAATTAAAACTCAAATGACTGAATTATTTCTAGTTGAATAATGTTCATAATATCAGTGAGAAAAAGTCTTTAAAACCACTTAATATAATTCTTTTTTAAAATATATTTTATTGATATTTTACAGACAGGAAGAGAGAGAGAGCTAGAAACGTCGATGAGAGAGAAACATCGACCAGCTGCCTCTTGCACACCCCCTACTGGGGATGTGCCCACAACCAAGGTACATGCCCTTGACCGGAATCGAACCCAGGACCTTTCAGTCCGCAGACCGACAGTCTACCACTGAGCCAAACCGGTTTCAGCTGATATAATTCTTATAAAGAAAAAAATATGGCCCAGCCAGTATGGCTCAGTGGCTCAGTGATTGAGTGTGAGGTCACGGTTCGATTCCTGGTCGGGGCACATGCCCAGGTTGAGGGCTCAATCCCCAATGTGGTGCATGCAAAGGGCCACCGATCAATGATTCTCTCTCATCATGGATTTTCTCTCTCTCTCTCCCTCTCCCTTCTTCTCTGAAATCAAAATATATATATTTTTAAAAAGGAAAACAAAAAGTATGGAATAACACTGGAAGGAATTTTTACAAAAATATGTATAGGACTATTAAGTGGGGCTTCTTCTCAACTATAAAATCAGGATGATTGACCAATGTTACACCAACAAATTCAAAAAAAAATTTTACATTAAAAAGAGATAATATGTAAGAGCAGTAAACAGTACTTAAGTTTTCAAAAATAAAGACAACTCTTATTAAGGGCTTAACTCCATGAGCAGGACATGAAAAGCATTCAATGTACATTAGCTTTTCATTTCCAGTGCCCAAGCCTTGTCTAAGTACAATAAACACTAGGTTTCAACCAGGGATCGCATACTAGGGAATTCCTACGGAGAACCTTCCTTTCTCCAAAACTGATGGCTCCTATCGCTTGTGCGGAGCGCCTCCTGTGTAGCCACTGGGAGACTCAAAGCACCTGCCCAGGTCGCGGAGTGCAGGTAGGACGCGGGTGGGAAGCGCACAGTAAGGCTTCAGGCGGCAGCTGGGGCGCCCAGGCCTCCCCGCGGCCTCCGCCAGGGGGCGCTACCCCCTCGGGCACCCACCGGCCCGGCAGGCGTTGGGGCCGGGCGCTCGGAGCTCGAACTTCAGGCCTCCAGGCCGCACTGCGGGGGAGGCTACCGGCCGGCGGCGGCGGGAGGGGGCGCTGCGGCCCGGCGGGCGGGCGGGCGCGGAGGAAGTGCCGCCTTCGCCGCCGCCGGAGCCGCGCGGGCCGCGATGTCGGGGTCCCGGATGTCGGGGTCCCGGCCGGGGCGCGGCGAGCCGGGGGCCGGGGGCGCGCGGCGGGCGCGGGAGCCGCCGGAGCAGGAGCTGCGGCGCCGCCGGGAGCAGAGGCGGCGGCGCCACGACGCGCAGCAGCGGCAGCAGCTCCAGCACCTGGAGTCCTTGTGAGTCCGCCGCCGCCGGGCGCGGGAGGGCGCCGGGGCCGGGGCGGGCGCTCGGAGGCCCGGCTGCCGCCCGTTCCCGTCCCGGGCGGGGGCTGGGGGGGGGGGCGGTGCCGGCGCCCGGGCCGCTGGGCCGGAGGGAGCGCGCCCCGCCCGGCTCCGGGGGTGCGGGAAGGGAGGGCGGGGGCGGGGTGCGCTCGGGTTTGGGGACCGAGCAGCGCGCAGGGCCCGCTGGCACCTGCCCTGGCACCTGCCCTGGGTGTTCAGCCTTCCGGGTGCTGAGGGGAGAGAAGGCTCAGTGCTGAGCGCCAGGGCGGGCTGCCATGGGGCTCGACCGCTGCACAGCCATCCGGATGGAGCATGCCCACCTGGAGACTCTTCCAAAGAAACCCCACCTCGGCGCTCAGAAACCCCAGGAGTGTTTTTAAGCACTTGGCAAAAGAGGAGATTTCTACCCCCCTTCCCACTTGGGAGGATCTCATTCTTTCTCTCTTATCTAAATATAGCCTTCCTGCAGCTCAGAGCAACTTATTACCACCTGAATTGGAGAATCGTAAGGCATCACAGATGGTACAGAATAACGGGCCTCCGGGGACATGTTTTATTTTCTAAGGATCAGCTACAAAAATAATGCAGACGTTTTCACTGTGATATCGCAGAAGGCAACTATCAATACATAGTAAACATTACTATTCCCATTCCCAGATCTTTTTTTTTTTTTTGCCCTCAACCAAGGATATGTTTATTGATTTTAGAGACTGAGAGAGAAACGTAGATTGGTTGCCTCCCGTACTCGCCCTGGGAATCGAACCCGAGACCTTTTGGTGTCCAGGACAATGCTCCAACCAACTGAGCCACCCAGCCAAAGCCAGCTCTGTTGTTTTTAATAGTTAAATATTCCCTCAATAATCGAGAAATACAACTTCTAATTACCACATAAACTAAGAAATTGTTTAGCCCTAAGAAAAAAACACCAACCATGGGCCTTTAAATTTTTGGAAACAGGTGAGAAATGTACTTTTTAAGGACATTGCTAATAATAATAGGTTTCAAAATACACAGTTCCATCATATTGCAAGGGACTTAGGAACTACCCTATCAACACTGAGGGAGAGTTATGCTAGAATAAACAACCTGACAGATGATGACAGTTTGGAACCGTAATTAACTCCAGGGTCTTCTTACCACACGTTTTCCCTGTAGTCTCTCACTTTCCCTTCTTCCAAAAAGAAAGTCATTGTGCTAAGACGGCAGGTGAGTTAGTTTCGGTGAATTTGGTTCTGCCTCTCCACAGGATGTGGGAGAACATCAGTGTGTGTATATGTGATCTCGAGCGCTGGGCATGTTCTATTAACTGCTTTAGACGTAACGTACTTCTACCCTGTTTCCCCAAAAATAAGACAATGTCTTATATTAATTTTTGCTCCCAAAGATGCGCTAGGTCTTATTTTCAGGGGATGTCTTATTTTTCCATGAAGAAGAATACGGTACACATTTATTGTTAAGTGAAAATAAAGGAAATGTATTACCTGTATACGGTACGGTAGTACGGTAGTTGTCAACACAAACCAGACAAACTGTGAATCCTACAGTATCAAGAATTTACTCATTTATTCAGTGACAATCATGTCATCATCTTCTGGAACATCATCATAACAATCCAATTCCTGAATTTCCTGGTGAATTTCTTGTGACTCCATTTCTTTCAGAATCAGTGGACCAAATCTCTCATGTTTAGCCTAGGGGGGCCTTGTTTTCGGGGGATGCCTTATATTTCAGAAGGAAGCCTGTAAGTAGGTCTTATTTTTGGAGGATGTCTTATTTTCGGGGAAACACGGTAGGTTTTTATTAAAAACTAGAGGCCTGATGCACAAAATTTGTGCAAGAGCTTTGCCTGCCCTCCCCACCCACCCCCACGGCCCCTGCCTGCTGTGACTTTGTCTGGAAGGAAGGAAGTCGGTCTAATTAGCATGTTATGTCTTTATTATTATAGATGTCCCTTTTAGTTTGGCCCACAGCTGCTTTTGGCTCGCTGTGTTCCGGTTAACGTGGTTGGTGACGGTCTTTTCTTTCTCTTTCCAGTTATGAGAAACCTCCTCCGGGGCTCATCAAGGTCAGTGTCCTCTCGGCTCTTCTCTCAGACAGGAGTCCCTCAGGGCTCAGCCTCCTCTGGGGTCACCTTCCTTCCCGCAGGTGCCAGGCAGACACGGGCTGTGTCACAGCTGTGCTTCCTGGCCGTTTCTCAGCGGTGTCTGTGCCCTAAGAGACCAGGCGGGCCCACACCTGTCCCCCAGCCATCACACCCCTTCTCCGAGTCTCTGAGGAAGCAAGACTTAGAGGAGTGGTTAAAGGCCAAAATAACCTTTTCTGTTTGCTACCTTTCAATATTAAAAAAGATTTTTTTTAAACATTTTCATTTTAAATTTAATATACATGGAAACCTGAGGGGGGAAAAATCCAAAGGTTAAAGAAAAAAAAGCCTTATACAGGCTCAATCCCCAACTCCAGTTGGGTGTGTGTGAGGCAACCAATGGATGTTTCTCTCTCACATCAATGTTCCTCTCTCTGTCTCTCCCCCTCCCTTCAACTCTCTCTAAAAATCCATGGCTCCCTGTTGGCGCAGCTCCGTGGTTGAGCATCACCTGTGAACCAGGAGGTCAGGTCACCATCCATTCCTGGTCAGGGCACATGCCCAGGGTGTGGGCTTCCCCAGTGTGGGGCGCAGGAGGCAGCCAATCAATGATGCTCTCTCATCACTGATGTTTCTATCTCTCTCTCTCCCTCTTCCTTCCTCTCTGAAGTCAAAAAAATATTATAAATAAGTAAATATCACTGGAAAAATAACTTCAGGTGAGGATTAACCGGAGAGAGAGAGAGAACCTTAAAGGTATTTGGTGGTATAAGTACATTTCATAAATACACCCTGTGCAGTCAAATGCTCTACCACTGAGCTATACCCCCATAAATACACCCTGTGGCCTTCAAGATATAATAATCCATTTTAACTTAACATGCTTTTGTTATTATTCCAGGAAACCTTACTTGTCTAATCCTACACTTTGCCTCATTCCCTAAGACTTTTAAGTTATCAGAAAACTTGTTGTAATCTTAGCATCAGAATTTGGAGCTCATAAATCATTTCCTCATAAACAACTCTAGTACCATTTCTCCAAGAACAGCCACCTGGTTTCTGCGATGTGGTTCTTCGGCACAGTCATCTCCACCTTTCCTGTCAGGTCGTTGTGTCTCTGACCTTGGGAGGTGACTCCTGATGACCTCGGGAGCTCCCCACTGAGAAAGCCAGGCCGTGCTGCGTTCTGAGGCAGGCGGGGCGGGCTCGGTGCTCTCTGGCCATATTGTTTACCCGCTGTTTCCCTTTTCAGGAAGATGAGACGAAGCCGGAGGACTGTATACCAGATGTGCCAGGCAACGAGCACGCCAGGGAATTCCTGGCTCACGCGCCAACCAGAGGGCTCTGGATGCCCCTGGGCAAGGAGGTCAAAGTGATGCAGTGTGAGTGCCAGCGCGTCCGGTGCTCCGAGTGCACCAGGGTGCACACCGCGGCTCACAGGCGTTCTCCTTCCATCTAACGTGCCCTCCTCAGCGCTGGCAGAGTCCCGGCGTGATCTCTGCCCTGTAGAGGGGCTCACACGGTCAGTAAGTGGTCCCGGTACGAGGCGGAGCAGAGAGGCGCTCCAGGCTCTGACTCCCCGTGCGGTGGCCTCCCACGGGAAGTGTGCCTCAGGAGGACACGCGCAGGTGTATTCCTGCAACAGGAAGCACCTTCCGTGGTGGAAACGCCGGGGGCAGGTTCCTCTGGGTCTTGGATCTGTTAGCCCCCTCCGTCCGTCGGTGGTAAGGCTGCTCCAGGTGGCCTGAGGAGCTACAGGCACAGAGGGTGGGGTGCACACCCCAGCAGCACCTTCATCCAGCGCAAGGCGGCATTTGAAGAAAGGGTCCTGAAGCCTTTAAAAAAAAAAAAAAAATATATATATATATATATATATATGGCTTTTATTGATTTTGGAGAGAGAGAAACGTCAACTGACTGCCTCCTGCAGCCCCCCTGCCCCCACCAGGGATCAATCCCACGCAACCCAGGCATCGAACGGTGACCTCCTGGTTCATAGATCGATGCTCAACCTCTGAGCCACACTGGCCAGGCCGAGTTCACTTTTGAGTAGAGACTGATAACGATCTCACTGTCGGGTGGAGTGCCTGGGCTGCTTAACAGAAAACACACTGTTTATTTTATTGCTGAAAACAGCTGCGGAGGTCAGTATCTCCAAGTCTTTCTCATCAGGGGGTTAGTCTTTCAGAGGAGAGTTTCCTGCTGAAGGCCAAGGCCACGTGCTGGGTGCTGGGGACTGCTGTGAGGGACGAGGCGGTGAGGCCGGAGCCTCGGTCTTCAGCCATCTAGTCCTTCCTGTGCTCGGTGTGGCACCTGGCCTTCTTGTGGGCCTGCGGCCTCAGCCAGAGCCCCTCCGCCCGCCGGCTGCAGAGGATGAGCCTGCCTCGCTGGGGCCAGGAGATGCAATGGCCTTTCAGCCAGCCCTCCCCCCCCCCCCCGCCCCGCTGTCCCTCCCCCTCCATGGCCAGAGGGTGCGGCCAGTCCCAGTGCCTCTGGGCTCCAAATGGAAAGCGAGTCGTTTCTGTTCTGCTGGCTCAGAATCCAGTTCTCCAGGGCCTGCTGTCCACGTACACTCTTCCCTGCAGTATAACTTCCTTCATCTTTTACTGCGGTCTCCTTTCACATGCTCCCTGTCCTTGTGGGTCACACCTCTTTTATTTGCTTTTAAAATTGGAATCTAATGAAGAATAACTTTCATATGACGTACTGATACTTTATCTTGGTGAAGTAAAACACATTATCTTACAGAAACATATCCCCCTTTCTCTGTTTTCAGGTTGGCGCTGTAAACGGTACGGTCACCGAACGGGCGACAAAGAATGCCCTTTCTTTATCAAAGGCAACCAAAAGTTAGAGCAGTTCAGAGTAGTAAGTAGAACCCCAGGGTGTCAGTTTACGTTCGCCACAGACGGTGCGTGTCCGTGAAGCAGGCCTTCCTCGGTGAACTGGAGGCTCACGTGAAATGTATTCCCAGAAGCCTTCTGGCCGAAGGACCTGGCGTTAACTACTTCTCTGTTAAATCGTGTTTGTGTGCGAGATTAGTTACATTAACAAGAAACTCTCTTCTTACTAAAGTGTTATTTACTTATGCCCTGGGAACACTGATTCTTTTTTTTCTGAAGCAGACATTCTTATCCTCTTTTTACTTTGGGGAAAAAAATTAAATTTCCTAACCAAAAATCAGGGTTCTGATTTCCTAATCCTTGTCGAGATACTAGATATCTTCCTGTTATAAACTAGAAGTGAGCATAAATGATATTTCCTCGTTACATGTCAATAAAATAGGTCTGTCATTTCCTCACTATATTCTAACAGTCCCCTCCCAGGGATAGTAATTCACCTTCAGTAACTGTTTCAATATATCAGGTATATTGGGATTACCAGCATATATCAAACTGGGGTCCACATTCTTCAGGGATTTTAAGACATTGAAAATATTGTTCTTTCATTTTAATAATCATTGATAGCTGGAATATCAACTGGAATATCAATTTTTATACCTCTCTCACAGATAATTTGGTGATAAATCTAAAAAATTTAAACATACGCCGAAACCGGTTTGGCTCAGTGGTAGAGTGTCGGTCTGCGGACTGAAGGGTCCCGGGTTCGATTCCAGTCAAGGGCATGTACATTGGTTGCGGGCACATCTCCTGTAGGGGGTGTGCAAGAGGCAGCTGGTCGATGTTACTCTCTCATCGACGTTTCTAGCTCTCTATATCTTTCCCTTCCTCTCTGTAAAATATAAATAAAATTTTTTTTTTTAATTTAAACATACGATATTCAATATTTTTTCAAATGCAGAAACCTAAATTCTAAGAATTGATCCTAAGGATTTAACAAAACATCAATATACACAAATTTTTCTGAATGTAGAAAAATAACTTTCAGAATATTTATATGGTTAAAAAATAGAAACTAAATAAAAATAGGCAACAACTTCAATGGCCAATATGCCAACAACATAAATTACTATAACATAAAAATCATATACCTTTTAAGAATTATGTTTTAGAAGAAAGTATCTCATAGGAAGATGTTCATGAAAACTTAAGTGAAAAAGAGAATAGAGCGTTTTATATAACATGATTATAATTTTTTGTAAATTATGAATAATGACTGGGAGAACCACACTAAAATATTAGCAGTGAATAATAGATATTTTTAACTCTGTTTTTTAAGATATATTTTTATTGATTTCAGAGAGGCAGAAGGAGAGAGAGAAACATCAATGATGAGAGAGAATCAATGATCAGCTGCCTCCTGCATACCCCAGGGATTGAGCCTGCAACCCAGTCTTACGCCCAGACAAAGAATAGAATCGTGACCTCCTTGTTCACAGGTCAACACACAACCACTGAGTCACACCAGCCAGGCTTAACTATGTTTTTTAGTTTAATATGTAAAATTTAAATAAAAAAAAATTAAAGATAACTCACATACTATAAAATTCACTCTGTGTATTCAAATTTTAAAGTACTTTAAGTGATTTAGATTATACAGATATTACAGGAATACATTGGCCTTTAACAAAATGGAAACATAATAAGGTTTTCCAGAATTGAAAAGGGATTTACAGTAAGTAGTCTGAAGAGTATCCCTCCAGACCTCTTTTTTGGCACATGGTTTGTGTACCTAATAAATAAATCATTCTTACGTATCATTTTCTTTTTCTTTCTTTTTTAAAATATATTTTATTGATTTTTTACAGAGAGGAAGGGAGAGAGAGAGAGAGGTAGAAACATCGATGAGAGAGTAACATCGACCAGCTGCCTCCTGCACACCCCCCACCGGAGATATGCCCGAAACCAATGTACATGCCCCTGACCGTAATCGAACCTGGGACCCTTCAGTCCGCAGACCGACACGAAGCTCTACCACTGAGCCAAACCGGTTTCGGCTACGTATCATTTTCTAACTCATTTGTTTTGCTTAATATAATTTAATCAAAAGATAATTTCTTTAATATTTCTAATCTTGAATAGTATTTTTCAATATTTCTATGGTTTATTTCCTTACAAAAGATACTAAAATTATAATCCTGTATTTGTATAATTGGAAAACCTTTTATAGCCTTCACAAGTTTAAAGATATGATGACTCTCAGGAAGGATTAAAACCTGTAGAATATAAAATTACACCAAACTGGGGAGGGGAACAAACTAATTTCAGTGAAAACGATTTAATTTTAAATTAACTAACAATCTATGAAGTTTAACCCAACCTTAACTTTCTCTAACCCTCAAGGCACATGAAGATCCCATGTATGACATCATCCGAGAGAATAAAAGACATGAGAAGGATATAAGGTGAGGTTGTCCTGATGATAACAAGACCCTCTTAAAGTTTTACATTGTGTTGAGTTGGAAACAACTATTCCTGTTAGAGGAGTAGTGTAACAAAGGTGGTGCTTTAATTGCGCAGTGCTTGTAGGTCAGGAGCAGTCACTGAAAAGGCCTGAATTCCAGCAACGAGCAAGTAGCCTGCTCCATTGGGTTAGCGTAATGCAGTGGGCATGACCCAGTCTGCTGAAACCATGAATGGTTGATATTGGCAGCCCTCATTCTACTGTTTTCTTTTTTTCTTTTTCTTTTTTTTAATATATTTTATTGACTTTTTACAGAGAGGAAAAGAGAGGGATAGAGAGTTAGAAACATCAATGAGAGAGAATCATCGATCAGCTGCCTCTTGCACACCCCATACTGGAGATGTGCCCGTAACCAAGGTGCATGCCCTTGCCAGGAATCGACGGTGGGACCTTTCAGTCCGCAGGCTGACACTCTATCCACTGAGCCAAACTGGTTTCGGCTGATTGGTTCTCTTTCATATGATTGTTCTTCAGGGGTCTGAGCTATTGATAAACGTAAAGATAGAATGAAAAAATAGGAGGTTTTTACTTTTTCAAATCTGTGGTCTTCAGTTATAATTGTTGAGGTGATAAATTACCTCATATGAACTTGAGCAGTGGGGGCATGATTTAGGAAAGGCTATATCTGTTAGAAGTTACAATAAAAGGGACACTAGAAACATGCAGAAATTGCCTTAGCTGGTTTGGCTTACTGGATAGAGTGTCAGCCTGCAGACTGAAGGGTCCTGGTCAAGGGCACATGCCCGGAATGCTGGCTCGATCCCCAGTAGCGGGTATGCAGGAGGCAACTGTTCAATGATTCTCCCTCATTATTCAACTTTCTATCTCCCCTTTCCCTTCCTCTCTGACATCAACAAAAATATATTTTAAAAAAGAAGAAAAATGAAACATGCAGAAATATTTAGGATAATGGAAAGGATACAGAACACTTTTACACAGCCCTGTAGAATAGGCGTGGATGTGGACAGGAATGGGAAACATGAAAAACTAAAAATACTGTGCAGAAGGAGGTGATTATTGGTCACTTTTTTATCCTCACATCTAATTTTATATTTAAAACAATTCTTGGACGTTGTTATGGTTTCTGGTTCTTTGACCGGTCTTCTCTGGTTAGGATACAGCAGTTAAAGCAGCTGCTGGAGGATTCCACCTCAGATGACGATGGGAGCAGCTCCAGCTCCTCGGAATGTAGGGAGAGGCACAGGAAGAGGAAGAAGAAAGAAAAGCATAAGAAGAAGAAGAAAGAGAAGAAAAGGAAGAAGAAACGGAAGCATAAGTCTTCCAAGTCAAGTGAGGGCTCGGACTCGGACTGACAGCCGCCCGGCCTGTCCGTGTTCTCGGCTCAGAATCACACGCTGTGGCCGAGAACAGAGGGCTGGAGGCGGAGAGGGGGCGCCCAGGACCACATCTGGTGTCACACACACAAGTGACCTCTCACCCACCTTCCCAGGAAGCTGTGACCCCCGAGAGAGACTCTTCCAGGTGCCCAGGCTGGACGGTGCTGACTTTGCAGGACAGGCCCTGCCAGTCCCCCTCCTGCCGGGCACTGTGGCCCGCGATGCCCAGAAAGCCGGGGTGTCAGGACGACAGCCTCTGAGGACACTCCTCCGGGGGCTGCACCTCCACACGAGGCTGCTGAGTTCCCGCTTCAGGCTCCACTCTGGTCTGTTGTTGAAGATAATAAAAGCTCATTATTTATTTTTCAAATTATTTTTTTTATTTCTGAATAATACACGCTTGTGTTCCAAATTTAAATGGCATATAGTTTTCATTTAATTATGAAAACTCTTCCTTCTTCCTTTCTCCCCCACCTTCCCCAGTTCCCTTCCCCAATGGCTACCAATGTTACCAGTTTCTTGTTAATTCTTCCAGATTAATTTTATAAATCACAAGCAAATAAAGGGCTATTTTTTACACAAATGCTCTACACATTCATCTGCACTTTGCTTTATCTTGAGAGTATGAAACTAATTATTTTACAGTTAAGTGCATTTGGCATTGCTGACCAAAAAGGTGTATGTGTATACCGCCTGAGACGATTTGTTGATTGGGAAGAAGGGGTTGCTATAACTACAATGAAAACTCTGGTGTGGCTACATCATGTTTAACTTGATTGGATCTTTCTGCCCAAACCCTAAGAATTTCCCAGGGTAAGTGACTCAGAAAATTGTTAAAGAATATAAGGGAATTACTGTACTGAGTCAGCTAGCCACACCCCAAAATACCCCTCTCTTCCTTCCTCTTCCTGGTTAAGCACAGCCCACCTGGGCCTCAGCAGAAGCAGCTCCGCCTGTCGGGGTGGTGCCTGCAGCTAAGGCAGAGCATGTCTTGTTCTTTGCTGAACTGTGGAGCTAGATCTTGCTCACAAGTTGTGTCTCTCCCTATCCAGTAGGTTCTGTTGCTATTATCAGGGTTCCAGAAGTTTTCTATTCATTTCTGGTCTCTTTCCCTAGGAGTTGAGGGACCTGGGTCCTCCCAAACTGCCCTCTCCTGCAGGTCTGGTCACCACTGACAGCCTCCCCTGCAGGCCTAGTTCCCCCAACTGCTCTCCCCTGCAGGCCTGAGTCCCTCCCAGCTGCCCTTTCCTGCAGGCCCGGTCGCCCCCAACTTCCCTCCCTTGCTGGCCTGGTCCCCCTCAACTGCTCTCCCCTGCAGGCCTGGGTCCCTCCCAACTTCCCTTCCCTGTAGGCCCTGGTGCCCCCAACTTCCCTTCCCTGCAGGCCTGGTGACCCCCAACTTCCCTCTTCTACAGGCCTAGTCACCCCCAACTGCTCTTCCCTTCAGACCCGGTTGCTCCCAACTTTTCTCCTGTGCTGGCCTTGTCACCCCCAACTGCCCTCCCTTGCAGGCCATCTTGTGGTGGCCATCTTGTACCCACATGGGGGCAGCCATCTTGTGTGTTGGGGTGACAATTTGCATATTACTTTTATTAGATAGGATTGGAATGACATCAATAATGAAAACATAGTATGCTAATTAGATCAGATGTCCTTCAGGGTATCCTTCCGGATGAAGCCAGGGTTGCAAGGGAAACCAGGGCCCAGGTGCCTACCAGCAGCCACAGGGAAGCCCAGATACCTGCTGGCGGCTGGAGGGAGGGAAGCCAGTGCTGGTAGCCGGGGGAAGGAAGGCCTACTCTTGCATGAATTTCATGCATCAGGCCTATAGTTGTTTAATAAAATTATATAGGTTTCACCCTGGCCTGAAAGCTCAGTTGGTTAGAGTGTCTTCCCAATATATCAAGGTTGCTGGTTCAATCCCCAATCAGAGCACATACAAGAATCAACCAATGAATACATAAATAAGTGGAACAAGTCAATGTCTCTTTCTCTTTCTCCCTATCTTCTTCCCTTCTTCCTTCCCTCTTTAGTCTTTCTAAAAAAAAAAAAAAAAAAAAAAAAAAAAAGTCAATGAAAGTTCTATTGCCTTAGCCGGTTTTGCTCAGTAGAGCTTTGGCCTGCAGACCATAGTGTCCAGGGTCTGATTCTGGTCAAAGGCACAGACCCTTGCCGGCTCCTCCCTGACAGGGGCCCTGGTCTGGGCTGTGGCAAGAGGCAACCAATAGATGTGTTTCCCTTTCATCAGTTTCTGCCTTTCCCTCTCCTCCACTTTCCCTAAAAATCAAAGAAAAAACAACCCCAGGTGAGGATTAACAAAGACAAAGAAAGCTTTGGGGTAGGTAAACACACAGAAGTGCTGGAAGACTTACATGCCTAGAGGGGGGCATGGAAACTCCACACCCTTTCCTCCTACCTTGTCCTATGCATCCCTTTCACGCGTACCAGGATCTGCTTCAGCGAAACCAAACCCGAGGCAAGGGACACTGGGACCTCCAAGTGACAGCCAGTCCGTCAGAAGCACGGGTGATAACCTGGGTATGGTGAGCGGCATCTGAAGGGTGGAGGCAGTCCTGTAGGACTGAGCCCTAGGCCTGTGGGCCGTGAGCTTAGACAACACTGGGTACTCACATGCACATACCCCCCTGCAGACACTGATGGCTCTCCCATCACACCCCACGTGTGCAATGGACTTCCTGCTCTTCCAAATGAGCCCTAATTAACCTTTTTGGCATCTAGCAAACTTAACCTGCACCATCTATTGGAAGGTTGTCCCTACAAATTGACCAAGTGGCTGTCTACATATTTGTATAAAGACTGTTCCTTTAAGACTTCTAAAATTTCCTTCCTAGAAGCAGGCACTGGATGGAAGTCCATGGCACTAGCAGCCACCCTTGGATAGTGCTGTTATCCACAACCTGCTATGTGCTTGGTCTCCGTCTATTAAAATGAGCAAGATAGTCTATTCCTTATCTAAGGGCACCCGGAAATTATTAGCACACACAAATGACCCAAATCTATAGGTTATCAGTGATGTGGCCTTTTTGGGAGAGAAAGAATATGCTCAAGAATCTCAAACATGCAATTCAATTAACTTTTATAACATAAAATTCACTCCAAAGACTTTTGTTTCTGTAATAGCTTTATTAGTTGAAATCAAGACATCACGTTCTTGCCCATCATGATACATTTAGCCCTTCTTTGAGTTGGAACTCAGTAATTGCTTCTTAAAAATGGAATACACTCCCTAGCCAGTGGAAAGTGTTGGTCTATATACTGAAGGGTCCAAGATTCAATTCCAGTCAAGGGCATGTACCTCGGTTTCAGATCAGCCCTGGCTGGGGTGTGTGCGGAGGCAACCAATCCATGTGTCTCTGTCTCTCTCCCTTCCATTCTCTCTAAAAATCAATCGAAAAATTGAGATTACTTGAGAGAGAGGGGGGGGGAATATCAATACCCATTTTTCCTTTCTACCTTTAGGATAAAATGAAGGCTCTTGACATTTTGCCTGAGCTTAGTTACCAGTCTCTCCTTTATGCCACTGCAGGCAGGATGACCTTTACATGGCTATAAAGCAACTGAACCCTGACATCCCAGGACTAGGTATTGGGGGGTATGGCAGGGATACTCAATATCAAGGCTCAGTGTAAAGGAAAACCTGTCCTTAAGATACTAAACTTCCAGTACCCCAAGGTCATAGGCCTCGGTTGTAGGCTTAATTCCCAGCCAGTTGGGAGTCAACCAATCAGTGTTTCTCCCTCCCTATCTTTCCCCCTCCTTTTCACTCTAACAAAATAATAATCCCACATAAACCACAACTTACTATCATTAGCAACATCAGCAATTAAATGTGAAAAACCATAAAAATAACATCCCGCAGAAGAGAAAATCTTTGGCTCCAACCCATTTTGTAACCTAAGGTCTTTATTTTTAAAAAATATATTTTATTGATTTTTTTTTTTTTTTTTTTTTTTACAGAGTTAGAAACGTCGATGAGAGAGAAACATCGACCAGCTGCCTCTTGCACACCCCCTACTGGGTATGTGCCCGCAACCAATGTACATGCCCTTGACCGGAATCGAACCTGGGACATTTCAGCTGCAGACCGACATTCTTACCACTGAGCCAAACCGGTTTCAGCATAACCTAAGGTCTTTAGATATGCTTGTTACCCAGTTAGAATGGTGACAATCTTCATTTGCCCAACAGCAGAGTTAAATCTATTGTACAACCCCCTACCCTAACTATTCAACCCAGCTCTCCATTACCATTACCTCCCAGTCATCATCTGCTGACTCTGTCTCAACTCTAACTTGGAATCCTCTTTGCAAAGAATACAAATATGAGCACCTAAAGCTTAAGTGAAAACTCGATTTTAAAATGGAGTTTAGAATTATCACCCTACCTGGTTTGGCTCAGTGGATAGAGATTCAGCCTGTGGACTCAAGGGTCCCAGGTTCAATTCCGGTCAAGGGCATGTACCTTGGTTGCAGGCACATCCCCAGTGGGGAGAGGGGTGCAGGAGGCAGCTGATTGGTGATGCTATGTTCTGGTAGAGACTTGTCATATATTTCACAGTCCTCTTTTCTGGTTAGGATAGCAGGCTCCTAGTGAGGCCCTCACACTCATCATTCCTCTTGTTGATCTGATTGCTGCAGGGCCAGCAAAGTAGAGAACAGAAATAGCTTCCCCAGGATTCCTCCCGATTAGAACTCAGACCACTAACTTCTTCTTCAAAGACCCATTCTATCTCGTCTTCCCATTCATACTCATCTGAAATGTTCAAAGAAGTAATTTCTTTGGTCAAAGTAGCAACGTCGTTGTTTCCTTTTAAGGATGCAACCGTGGCCTCCTTTAACTTCCTGCTCCCCGACATCTTCCTCGGTCTGGTTGCTGTGCAGTTCGGTGACTCCTCACTTACCAAGGGCATTTGCTCAGGGGAGTTCATCTCTACATCTCCCAACCAAGCTATATCGCAATGGACAGCTTCATGGGTTTTGTTCGACTGTGCCAACTGGGCAGTGGAGGGCCGGCTGCCCTGCTCTCCTACCTCCTTTCTACCCAGGTCCCCACATAGCACTGACTCTTCCCCTGTTCCCTTTCTCCCTCTTGGTGATGACGCAGGGGATCTCCCCAGGTTCGCATGCTCCAACCAGCTCATGTCACACTGAATGGCTTCATTGACCTTGTTATACTGGGCCAACAGGGCAGCAGAGGGCAAGAGCCTCTGGAGGGAGCAGTCCGTCTCTCCTACTTCCTCTTCACACTTTTTCTCCAGGGAGGGGTCTTCGCCCCCATGAGGGTTAGAGAGCACACCCCTGCTTTCACAGGAACTCGGTGAAACCCTATTGTGCCACAACTGCTGAAGTTTAGTCTGAGTCCCTTCCATTCTCATTTTTTCCCCGTGGCCACTGTAGTGCCAGAAATTAGGCCTTTGTTTAGGTGTAGTGGGCAAAAGGGACTGTGGTACGAGGAAGTCCAAATACTCCCTGTGTTCCAATGGCCTTGGAAAATACAGATTTCCACTTCTGAGTCCTAGAAAGAAAACATAGTAATTATTTTGTCTCCTGCAACAGTCACAACATATAGCCAATATGCATCTGAATGGCCACATACAGTTATCAATCAGTAATTAATGGTCCTTAGTTCCTCCCTGGATAATCCAGAATTCAACAAATAAAGGAGCAATGACTCAAACTGTGGGGCCCCTCCCTGAATCCCTCTTCAGGACTCCAGTAGGTATCTGTTCTGACTGGCAGGTCCCCAGGACAGCACATTATCAATATCACTCATAATGATTTTTTTATTTATTTTTATTGAGTTCAGAGAGGAAGGGAAGGAATAGAGAGGTAGAAACAATGATGAGAGAGAATCATTGATCGGCTGCCTCCTGCATGCCCTACACTGGTGATTGAGTCCTCAACCTGGGCATGTGCCTTGACTGGGAATTGAACGGTGACCTCCTATTCACAGGTTAATGCCCAATCACTGAGCCACACCGGCCAGGCCATAATGACTTTTTTAAAGAGACCAAGCCCACACTAAGCACAAATTCAGGACGGTCCTGGCTACAAAATAATACAAAATAAAGATTTTTTTTAAAAAAAGTTCTTTAGATTTCACAACCTTATTAGATCTTCTTATTCATTCACATACACCTTCCCCCACTTCCACTCTTCAGGGCAATTGTGTCAGTAACACCATAAACACATTCTTGGGAAAGGAAAGACAGGCTTATATATTGACAAATGAAGTGAAGAGAAAACTTCTAGTATATAAATGAATAAACAGTTATGTTCAAATCAGTGTTCATGAGGCAATTTAGTCAATATTATGGGGCTCATCTTACGAACTCAATTTGTAACGTACCTGGCATATTTTTTATTTATGTAAGCATTTGGGCTTTTTCCTTTATTGGAAGGGGGGAAAAGCTTTCCCTCTTCTGTTACAAAAGACTTCATGTCCTCTCCAGATTTTCACATGAATAAGTAGTAACCTTCCTAACCTATCTCCCAGTCTATACTCCATACCACTGCTAAAACAGTGCTTCTGGTCCACTCCCTCCAGTTACAGTATTTGAATGTCTTTTCACAGCCTAAGCTCCTCACCTCATTATCTGGTGTCTCACTGTAGCTCCTCATTACTCCCCACAAACAGCACAGACTCCAGCCATATATGGACTCCTCCACTACACCAACTTCTCTTCCCTTTCCTGGGACCCTTCTCCACTCCCCTCCAATTGCTACCAAAATATATGCACCAGGAGGTCACAGTTCAACTTTCAGTCAGGGCACACGCAGGGGTTGAAGAGTTGATTCCCAGTGTGAGGCATGCAAGAGGTAGCTGATCAATTATTTTCTCTCATCATTGATGTTTCTATCTCTCTCCCCCTTCCTCTCTGAAATCATTAAAAAATATATTTTAAGTCATTTTCATTTATTTTCTTTGTTTGTGTGTGTTTTTTAATCTTCATCAGATGGATTTTTAGAGAGAGAGAGAAAGACCAAGAGAAGCTCTGATGTGAGAGAAGCATAAGGATAGGTTATCTCCTGCACACGCCCAATCAGAGCCCGGGGCCAGGGAGGAGACTGTAACCAAGGTACATGCCCTTGACTGAAATCAAGCCAGGGACCCTTCAGACTCTCTATTCACTGAGCCAAGCCAGTTAGGGCAATAAAAAAACACATATATTTTTTAAAGATAATAAAGACAGTGGGAGAAGATGTATTTTATTTTAAAGCAAGAAAAGTCTCCAGGGACAAAAAGGGGCATTACCTAAAAGTCAATTGTTCGCTGAGACATAACAATCCCTTGTATGCCTTTAACAGAGGGTGAAACTACAGGAGTGGGGGCAGGCTAGAAGGGTCAATGGGGGAAGAAAAGGGGACATAAAAATTACAAATATCAGAAATGAGACTAAATAGCTGCCAGAACCATGGGCATTTATCTTACTATTGACACAATTTTCAAAATCTAGATAAAAATGGACCAATTCCTTAAAAGACAGTATTTGCCAACACCCAACTGGAAATGGACTGAGTAGGTCTATTTTTATTAAAGAACTTGAATAATAACCTTCAAAAAAGTCAAAAATAGATCAATGGAAAAACACAGAGAATCCACAAATAGACCACATCAACATAGTCAACTGGTCTTTAACTAAGTAGCAAAGGAAATACAAATTGTTTTCCTCACACAACTAGTTCCTCTGCACAATCAAAATAGCATTTCAACATCCCTATCAGTTAGGGAGCTCCAGAAAGAGCCAAGGGAACATTTATATATAGAAAGAAACTTTTCTTTAAGGAATTAGCTCATAGGAAGATGCAAGTTCAAAATCCGACAGGTAGCAGCCGGCCACACCAGCGACATAGCTGGCGTCCATATACTGACACAATTCCTCCTTGCTTGGACTGCAACTTTGAAAATGCCATCAACAGCTCCTACTACCAGTGAAGTGTAGTCACTGATAAACTCAATTGCCCTCCTGATCACACCTAGTTTTGGGGAAGAAATGAGTTGTGTACACAACATGCTTCATCTACAGAAGGGGACAAATTAAGGGGAAGGCCCCAGAAATACTCTTTGCTACTGCAGATAAGAGAATCACTCATTCCTACTCAGTTCAGCCCCACCTGGCCCGCCCTCCATACCTCCATACAGCTCTCCTTAAACCCCACTTATCTCTAATTGGTTTTTGTGGTGGTGTTGTTTTAGAGGAGAATGGAGAGGAAGAGAAATCACTATGAGAGCCTTCCATCATGCCCAGACCAGGGATCAAACTGCAACCTGGGTATGTGCTCTGACCAGGAATCAAACCCAGGACTCTTCAGGGCACAGGATGATGCCCCAACCAACTGAGCAACACCGGCCTGGGCAAACCGCCTTCCCTTTAAACTAGGGGTGTCGAACTCAATCAGAGAAGGGGCCAAAATCTAAAATCCAGCCTAAATCGCGGGCCGAATGGTTTACTGAACAGTCATAAACTGTCATTGTGATGGAAACGCAGCGGAGTGCAGTGATGACAGCGCGGTGCGGGCCACATTGCAAGGCCTGGCGGGACGGCCCGCGGGCCTTGTGTTTGACACATGTGCTTTAAACCACTTACTTATTCTCCCCAGGGTATTTTTTTCACTTCAGTGTGAAAGATTTTACAATTTGCAGGCCTTTTTGAAACAATTATGGGAGCTCTGGGGTAACTCTTCCAGCCAGACTGGTCTCAGAACATGAGGTTTTGGTTGGACTACTGTATGTCCCCAGGCAACTCACTGACTGTCCTGGCCTCCCTCCCCTTATTTGTGAAGCAAGGACAGCAATACCTAGCTCATGAGGTTGTTGAGAGGTGGCATGAGAGAATCAGAGTACCTGGCATAATGCTAGATTCACGTTTTACCTATTAATGTGAACTTCTGAGCTGCCACAAGGGAGAAGAAAAGTTTATAAAAACCTTCGGGCATTGGAGACACCAGAAAACCTTCAGGCTTTGGTTGAGCAGGGTGTCCGACCCCAGTGGACTTCTATGCAGATTCCTTACCTGCCCCAGGAACAGTGAGTGGATTACGGGTATAATTCTGGCCCCAGCACTTTGGGCCAGGCTGCCGAGCCTCCCCATCCAGGAAATAAAAGGGTGTGGGTTTGTTTTCCTCAGAATGCCTCTTTTCTTCTGAAGAGTTCATCTTCTAGGCTGAAAAACAAAAACAAAAACAGATGTTCGCATTTAGGAAAGGACAATGCTATGAAAGTAGAGAAGTCATCCTAGCCCTAACCCGTTTGGCTCAGTGGCTAGAGCTTCGGCCTGTGGACTCAAAGGTCCCAGGTTCGATTGCAGTCAAGGGCATGTACCGTGGTTGCAGGCACATACTGACTAGGGGATGTGCAGGAGGCAGCTGATCAGTGTTTCTCTCTCGTTGATGTTTCTCACTCTATCCCTCTCCCTTCCTCTCTGTAAAAAGTCAATTAAAAAAAAAAAAAAGTCATCCTAGTTCTCCTTCTTAATTCAGGGTTGCACTGCACTTGGGACCCCAGGTTGCGTCCAGAAAGCCTAGGTTCCCTGGGGGAGGAGGAGGCAGAGAACCCAGGGCCGGCCCAGAATGCAGAGGCTCAGGCCTGGCTTGCACTCTCCTTGTCTTCAGGCCCTTCCCACGTGCGCAGCCTCCCCGGGCCAGCCCTTCTTCAGTTTAGGGGTAAACCCCAGGGCTCAGCGTCTTCTTAGCCAGGGCTCCACTAACGCCAAAGACACAGACACCCCTTCCCTGCAAGCCAGTGCTTCCCCGCCCGCCTCACACCCTCCGCAAGGCCCCTGCTCAGGCCTCTGCACGCCTGTCCCACCGATCTGCTCTATTCTGAAGCCTGGGCGCCCGCCTCCCTCTGGCCTACCTTCCACTACCAGGAATGTGTGCTGTGTGTGTGGCGCCCTCCCCCGTCCTTATAAGCGCCACACGGAGGCACGTGCTGCGTGGTGCGCAGGCGCTGCCCTTCCCGGCGCATGCGCCCTGGGCAAGGACACCCCTCCCCCTGGTCCAGTGGCTCTGCCGGAAAAAAGGAACAGAGCAGCTCTGCACCAGCCCCAGGGGCCAGCTCAGCCCTTTCCTCTGGGCCCACCTTTTGGGTGTAGAGCCCTGGTGTTGGCTCCTTCCCAGAACCAGACAGTTCCTTGTCCCCCTCACAGTTCTTCTTCTTCTTTTTTTTTTTATAATATATTTTATTGATTTTTTACAGAGAGGAAGGGAGAGGGACAGAAAGCTAGAAACATCGATCAGCAGCCTCCTGCACACCCCCTACCAGGGATGTGCCCACAACCAATGTACATGCCCTTGACCGGAATTGAACCTGGGACCCTTCAGTCTGCAGACCGATGCTCTATCCACTGAGCCAAACCGGTTTCGGCCCCCTCACAGTTCTTAACTCTCCCTTCCATTTGTGCTTTGTGTTGTGTGTGTGGTTTTTTCCCATATATATATATATATAATTTATTTCAGAGAGGGAGAGGGAGGAGTCAGAAACAGCAATGGTGAGAGCGAATCATTGATCGGCTGCCTCCTACAGGCCCCCTATTGGGGATGAGCTCACAACCTAGATTCCCAGGGGGAAGACCTTGAACGTGGCTGATAAGTCAGACTAATGCAAGTAGCCCCAAGGAGCTACAAATGGGTCTTGACCCAGTTTCCATAGAACACTCAGTGGTTTCCAGGGGAGATTAGGTGTGAGGGTAAGGCAGGACAGAAAGAAGCTAAGGAGATGCCTTGACAAGTGGAATAAGGAAAACTGAGGCAATATGATTAGACAAGGCCAAACAATCTGAGCAATTTACAGCCAGCTAATGAATGACAAGGTTTTATCTTTCCTAACCATGGACACTAACCAGAGGGAGGTGTGCAGGAGGCAGCTGACAGATGTTTCTCTCTGATCGATGTTTCTAACTCTCTATCCCTCTCCCTTTCTCTCTGTAAAAAAAAATCAATCTATATATATATATATATATATATATATATATAGCTATCCCTCTCCCTTCCTCTCTGTAGGAATATATATATATATTTTAATTAGTATTTATTTATTTATTTATTTATTTATTTATTTTACAGAGAGGAAGGGAGAGGGATAGAGAGCTAGAAACGTTGATGAGAGAGAAACATCGACCAGCTGCCTCCTGCACATTTCCTACCGGGGATGTGCCCACAACCGATGTACATGCCCTTGACTGGAATTGAACCTGGGACCTTTCAGTCCGCAGACTGACACTCTATCCACTGAGCCAACCCAGTTTCGGCAATAAAATATATTTTTAAAAAATACAAAAAGGGCATTCGTGCATCAGTTAATGCCAGACTTGCTTTCTTACAGAAACATGGTCAGGTGGGCCTGTCCCACCTATCTAAGCACCCCCTTTCCATAAATTTTCCTCTCACTCACAGCGTTGGAGGGGTCGCCCCAAGGAACGTCCTGCATCCCCTCTGTCACCCCCAAAGATAAGAGAACTTCACATCAACCCCATGGGAGGGAGAAAACAGGTGAGAGGGAGTCCTGCGCTCACAGAGAGGACATGATGAAAAGGTGGCCATTGGGAGGCAGTAGCCACAGGAAGTGTCGGCAGCAGGGACACCTCCTCACTCCAGCCACCTGTGCCTTGTTGCCATAGCACTTTCGTAAACATTGTGATATAAAACACAGAAGGACAAAATTCACCACGCTAACCGTTTTTTTTTTTTAAATGTACTGTACAGCCAAATCCAGTTTAGCTTAGTGTATAGAGCAAAGGGTCCCGGGTTCAATTCCGGTCAAGGGCACGTGCCTTGGTTGTGGGCACATCCCCAGTGGGAGGTGTCCGGAGGTGGCTGATCAATGTTTCTCTCTCATCATTGTTTTTAACTCTCTATCTCCCTTCCTCTCTGTAAAAAATCAATAAAATATATTTTTAAAAAATAAAATAAAATAAATGTACTGTACAGTTAACCATACGCCCGTGGTTATGCAGCTGCCCTCTGGAACTTTTCACCTTGTGAAACTCAAACTCAGTATGTGGAGTTGAACAGCTCCGCCCTTCCCTCTCCCCAGGCCCTCAGCCACCAGGCTACTTTCTGTCTAGAGTAGTGTGACTGCCTCATGTAGGTGTAATAATGCGGGACATACTTGTCTTTTTGTGACTGGCTTATTATTCTTAGTAATGTCCTCAAGGTAGAACCTTGCAGAATATCCTCCTTTTTAAAGGCAGATGGTCTTCCTTTTGAATTGGGTGTCACGTATTCCTTATTCATCCACCTGAGCAGGGGCATCTGCTGTCCTGAATGGGCCGCAGTGGGCACAGGAGTGCTGGTAGCTGAGCACCCGGAGCTGGAATCGCTGGACCCATGGCAGCTCTACTTTTAATAATCGGAGGACCATCCAGTTTCCCACAGCGGCTGCACCAATTCACATTTTTACGAACGTGCATGAGGTCTCCCCACCAGCACATTAGCGCTTTCTTTTCTGTTATTGTTGCTTTTTCATAAAGGTCATCCTAACTGTGTGAAGTGACGTCTCCATGTGGTTTTGATTTGCATTTCCTGATGATGTTGAGCATGTTTCCAGAAGCTTGTTGGCCAATTGTTTAGCTGAGCCTTTGGCCTATTTTTTAATTGGGTTTGCTTAAACAGAAATGAAATTTGGAGATGAGATTTCATCGTTTTAATTTGTACTCCTGCCGTAAAGGTAAGGAACTGTGAAGAAAAAGAGCCACATGCTAACCTGACAAGCTCAGGGGAGGCCTATGTGGCAGTTTTGCACACTCAGAGACTTAAAATAACCACAAAAGGTGGTTTGAAAATTAAATATCTAACTACAGACAGGTCATAGTGGGTAGTCATGTCCAAGGCCGATATTTCACCTGACAAAGGTCAACTTAGATCTTCTTTACCGAGCCCATTTGTCTTCTGTGAGATGTCTGGGTAACTTGTAACTTCCCTTTTTCTGGAGCCCCTGAGACACAACCAAATGTGGTGGGCGCTAGGATAGATGCCTCAAATTCCTTCCTTACCATGTTAATTATTCCTGCACTCACCTAAGTACGAGTCCATCATTTTACTTTTTATCCAATCCCAGGGGTTTCCCAAAGCTTTGCTTTCTCCCTCCTCTCTACTCCATCACCAATGAATTTCATGTAACCCTATGTCCCTCCCTTGATTGCACACAAAAATTCTTTACAGGTTTCAATGGTTTTGTTTTTTTCGTTAACAGAACCCTTATCAGATGCGTGATTTGAAAATACTTCCTCACATACCCTTGGTCCCCTTTTTGCACTCAGCCGAACTGCGCGGTAGCGTTGGCGGTAACCGCGCGGCCTTCTGGGGATTGTAGTCCAGACCCAGGAGGCTGGACGTCGTGGAACTATTTTTTTTTTTAATTAATGGACCAAGGTTGGAATCGGATTCCTATTGGGTGGGGCTAGAATGAACCCCAGCCCAGCATGGCCCTCATTAGCAGAGACAGATAATTAATACAATTCTCTTTTCAGTGCTCGGAAACCACCCGGACCTTGGCTGGGATAGGCCCACCTTCCGCCTCGGCCTCCGACGCAGGCCACGCCCTCCCGCCTTTAGCCTGTCCCCTCCACTAGGCGTTAGCCCCGCCCCCGCCACAAAGCCACGCCCCCTCGGAGCTCGGGGGCGGGGCTTGCTGCGGGGGCGGGGCGTCCTGGCCTTTCCAGCCCGCGCCTCTAAGGCCGCCGGCGGCCCTGAGCCCGGTTCTTTTCCGTTCGGGAGGCGCGCAGGGACCTGTCATGGACCGGGCGGCCGTGGCGAGGATGGGCGCGGTGGCGAGCGCCAGCGTGTGCGCCCTGGTGGCGGGAGTGGTGCTGGCCCAGTACATATTCACCTTGAAGAGGAAGACGGGGCGGAAGACCAAGATCATCGAGATGGTGAGTGCGGGTGCCCGGCGCGCGGGAGAGCCGGGGAGGGGACCCGCGGGGCCCGCGGGCTGGAATGCCAGGGGCGCCCCGGGGACCCGTTCGGGACCCCCGATGGCGGCACTCGGGGGGCCTTGGTTGTCTCCCTTTGAAACAGAAAGGCAGCGAATAGGTGATAAGGAAACGAGCTCTACCTCCTGCTGCAAAGTCCGTTTCTATAGAGACAAACCGAACCTCTGCCCGGGTTTCTCCCTCCTTCCCGCACCCCCTGCAAACCCTGGCCGCCAACCCAGGTCTAGCAGAGGGGCTGTTTCTGCACCCTGGCTGGGATGGGTTCGATCCGGGATAGGTGTACCTGCTCCGTGGTTAAAAGAATGCCACTCATCCAGTTGGGAGTTCCGAGCTGTTTATTTTGTATTCGAATGTTATTTATTTCTTCTTGTCTCAAACCGCCAAGAAGTATCTTTGTGTTCATTGTAACCCCAAACCTTTTGCATAACATTTTAGAAGTTTATTTACAGTTTTATTGTAGTAGAATGTTTTGGGAATTCTATCTGAGGAACATTATAAGGAGTGTTTGCAACAAAGTCAGAGGGTTTTTTGTGTTGTTGTTTTTTAATTAGAGTTCATTAATCAAGACAGGTAACCCACTGAGTTGCATTCCAATGTACTTTCTGGAGTATATACTCCGGGTATATTCCAGGTGAACATCTGGAGTCAAATATTTGTGACAAATCAGTTGACAGCCTACGATTCGACTAAATACTAATCATTTTAGGTTCATGTGCTACTTAGAATATTTCAGCCTCAGTGATACAATCTGATGGGTCAGGTAAACTGTTTGGTTGCTTTTGGCCGCAGGTTGAGTACAGAAATACTTTCCATTACTAAGAGTAAAAAAAAAAATGTTTTTTAAATTAACTCCTTCATGTCTCATATGTCAATTATATTTCTAAGTTTTGTTTATTGTTAGCATTCAGTTATTCTTGGGTTATTCTCTTCTCCACGTGTATACCCACAGCAGAAAGTTTTTATCTTAGACATTTCATTTTGTTGACAGTGCTGTCCAGTGGAGAGAACTTTGGTGGTTTCCTTTTGTCCCAGGCCAAGAATGTATTCACGAGTATCTTTATGTGACCCATCAAACTAAATTTTATGTTAGGAAAATTTATAATACACATGTGCAAACTGATTGTCATACCTTCTGGTGTGAGGTTCTGTGTGTAGAACTGTGGGTTCATCTGTTACATCACTTCTCTGAACCAAAAGAGCTAACAATGAACGCCCTTGCACAATCCCACAGCGAAACCATCGTGAACAGTTTGCCACCGTTGTGAAGGGAGAGCCCAGACAATCTTCCCATATGCATCTGTAGACACACTATTACATTCACATTGTGATGTATGGGCTGACTGCTCATAGCTATTAAAAGGCCAGAAGTCAAAAGAACTTGGTGTGTTTAACTTGTAATTTTACTTCTTCCAATGGGATGAGCATTTGTTTGGGAATCGGAAGACCTAGATTCAAATCCTGGTTTTATCTCTTGGTAATAGATGTGTTTTAGGGGGCACGCTCGGCCCACCTCACCCTCAACAACGCCCACCTTAGAGAATCTGAACAGACCCACGGATGTCCAGGGGATGTAGTCGGAACTGGTCCCAGGTAATGGACCCAGCAGTAACTACCTGCCCACAGTGGGCCTGTCCACCGCTGACGAGGTGAACAAGTGACGTCTGGCACTGGGTTTGGCAGGATGTGCTGCTTGGAGGATTTTTACTAAGAGACACAGGGGGTTGCTAGTGGGCTGCACACTCACCCTGCTGCTGAAATGCTGTGTGAGGCACCACACAGAAGGGAAGTCAGCCACATGCCAGAGAGCTTCAGAGATAAGAGGGGCCCTTTCCTGATGTTGCTGTTTCTTTTCCTTCAAGCCTGTTTGTTTGTTTATAATATTTTATCATTTAAAGTGTTACAAATAGTCGTACATATGTCTCCTTTATCCCCCCATTGACTCCTCCCACTCCCCTACCCCCCATCACCGGCCTTTCCTACATGCCCCTGCACAATTACTCATCATTCTGTGTGTCCCTAAGGCCGTGTAGCAGCCAGCCTCACCTATGAATGGAGCTAGTTTGGGTAGATTTCTCTTCCTTGCAGCCCAAATCTATTTAAGATGACTAATTCACTTGCCGTGGTCAATACACTTTATTTATTTATTTTTAAAAAAATATATTTCATTAATTTTTTTACAGAGAGAAAGGGAGAAGGATAGAGTTAGAAACATTGATGAGAGAGAAACATCGATCAGCTGCCTCCTCCCCACTGGGGATGTGCCCATAACCAAGGTACATGCCCTTGACCGGAATTGAACGTGGGACCCTTGAGTCCTCAGGCCAATGCTCTATCCACTGAGCCAAACCAGTTAGGGCACACTTTATTTTTAAATAAACATTTTATTTTGGAAAAATTTTAAATTTATGGAATAATTGAGCAGGTAAGTAGAGTCTTCTTATACTGCACAGCCAGTGTCCCCTGTTACTAACATTAGTATGGGGCATTTGTTAAAATTAATTATTATTCTTTTTTTTTTTTAGGAATCCCCTCCCCCCTTATTTATACATTTTAAATATCCATGCTTTGTTCAGATTTTCTTTGATTTTTGCCTAATGTCCTCTGCCCCAAGATTCCATTCAGAATACCCCATTACATTCTGTCATCATTCTCCCTATCCCTTCCTGGCTGGGACAGCTTCTCAGATTTTCCTTGTGTGGTTTTCTGTTTGTTTGGTTTTTTATATATCCATGACACTATGAGAAATATGTATATATATTTGGAGTTTGTCCCACGTCCACGTTGCTGGCACACAGCCCATAAAACAGTCGGACTCTGGGCAAGTGTTAGGACTATCTCTTGTATGCTAATGAGATGGACTCTGCCATCTGGTGGCCCCAAGATGTGCGATGTGGGCTGGTGGTACCCAGAAAGATCGAGGCGTGATTCCAGGATGGAATTTGCAGTCCCCCCTCACCCCTGTGTAGAGGGGAAGGGACTGGGGTTTAATCTCTGGCCAGCGAATTAATCCATCTTGCCTGCACAACAGAGCCGCCATACAAACCCCTCAGGGAGAGCTGTCAGGTTGGCGGGTGCCTCCCGGTGCTGGGGGGCGGCGTGCTTGGAGGGCATGGAGCTCTCCACCCCTTCTCCCACAGCTGGCCCCGTGCTTCCCTCCCATGTGGCTCTGACTTGTATCCTTAGTAAACCCGTCACCATCAGTAAAGCACTCCCCCGAGTTCGGTGCCAATTGTGGGAGCCCTCGAATTTTTACCCAGTTAATCAGACCTACGGGTGGGCAACCTGGGGCTTGCCCCCGGGCATCTAAAGCCGGGGTCAGATTTGTGGGACTGAGCCCCTCACTCACTATAAATAGTGTTGGAATTGAATTGGTTGGTGTGAAGAAAACCCCCCCACATTTGGTGCCAGTGTTGTGTGTGAAAACAGCAATAACAGAATAAAATAAAATAAATAAAATAAAATAAAATAAATAAAATAAAATAAAATAAAATAAATAAAATAAAAAAATAATAAAATAAAATACAGCTCAGTGCCAAGCATGGTAACTTGACTAAATAGTAGCTGTAACTATTAGCACTGAGCATCAGCCCCTCCAAAATCATTTTTCCTTACGGACACTAGTGGGGCATAATTTTATCCACTGGTCTTATTTACTTTTACTTTTCTCTCTCCTACGCTTTCATTGTCAAAATTACTCTTTCCAGCCCAGCCAGTATGGCTCAATGGTTGAGCATCTATTATACTTAAGAACCCAGGAGGTCACGGTTCGATTCCCGGTCAGGGCACATGTCCGGGTTGTCGGCCTGATGCCTAGTAGGTGGCGTGCAGGAGGCATCCAATAGGTGATTCTTTCTCATCACTGATATTTCTATTTCTCCCTCTTCCTTCCTCTCTGAATTCAATAAAAATACTAGTGTAATTTAAAAACAAAATTAAATTAAAAAAACTACTCTTTATTGTAATTATCCCCAGTAAGGATGACTGCAGAGTTTGTAAACTGGACTAAAAAGGTTCAGGTTGCCAAACATGTGTACAGAAGTTTATACATATAGAGGTGAATTTTGCACAAACGTGACTGGTTTCGGGGATGAATTAGGATATAATGGTGAGCCTGGATTCCTTTCTCCCTCCGGTCTCTCTGGGAGTCGTGCAGCATTGAGGCCTCCCTCGTATCTGTTGACCATCACACCTCAGTTGTAACTCACCATTCCAGTCAAGCTTGCCTACTCAGATCCGACCAGTTCTCTCCCGGTCCCTCCCCCCCTCCCATCAGACCGGGCAGCCAGGTATGGCTAGTCTCCCCATAAAAACAAAGGTTCTGGAACAGCCGAAACCGGTTTGGCTCAGTGGATAGAGCGTTGGCCTGCGGACTGAAAGGTCCCAGGTTCGATTCCGGTCAAGGGCATGTACGTTGGTTGAGGCATATCCCCGGTAGGGGGTGTGCAAGAGGCAGCTGGTCGATGTTTCTCTCTCATCGACGTTTCTAGTTCTCTATCCCTCTCTCCTCCTCTCTGTAAAAAATCAATAAAATATATTTTTTAAAAAACAAAACACAAAGGTTCTGGAACAAAGGCAGAGTGCTGTCTGGAATTTCCTCCCGTCGGGCAGAGAAACCCACTTCCACACAGATCTTAGTCTGTGAAGGATGAGGCTCTGAGGCCGGGAACTGTAATCAACATTTCCATATTGAATGATGTGTGACAACTTTAGTGTTTATACTTGGTTGATTTTTTTTTATTGAAAGTAAAGCAATGGAAGCAATGTGGACAATGCTTCCATGTTTTATAGTCTACAGATAGCATTTATCTACTTTCGAATTAATTTAGCCCAAATATAAGAGCATTAACAATAATAACACTTTCAGGAAATAGTAATAACTGCAAGTTTTCTTCATGAAAGAAAGACCCTGTACTTGAAACGGAGTAAAAATAAGTGTTAGTGATTAAAGAGACTGGTGTACAAAATTAAGTACTAAGTGAGGCTTCTAGAGAAGACAGTTATGGGAGGATCTTTACACCATTAAAAATGTGTTTGGGTCCTGGCTGGTGTGGCTCAGTGGTAGTGTACCAGCCCTGGAAGTGAAGGGCCATGGGTTTGATTCTTGGTCAAGGGCACCAGCCTGGATTGCAGGTTCATTCCACAACTCCACAATCAATGTGTCTTTCTCTCTCACATAGATGTTTCTCTCTCTCTACCCTTCCCTCTATTTTCTAAGGATCAAAGGAGAAAATTACTCAGGTGAGGATTAAAAAAATAATAATAATAAAATAATGTTGAAGAAATTATTTTAAGATGGAAAACATTTATTTTTTAAATGTATGTGTATAAATATGTTTATGTACACATACGATGTTTGTATGAACTCTTTAGTCTTTTTGGATTATGGCAGTAGAAGTCTTGAAAGGGTTTTTACTAGTTATTTGTGATGAACAAATGATATCTTTCCTGTCCTACATTTATCATTTATCTCCACAGAGCTGGACTTTTGTACAGTTTCAAGAATCTCAGTTTCGGCCCTGGCTGGTTTAGTTCAGTGGATAGAGCACTGGCCTGTGGACCAAAGGGTCCCGGGTTCGATTCCTGTGAAGGGCATGTACCTAGGTTGCAGGCTCCTCCCTTGCCTGGGCCCTGGATATTCCTCTCTGTCTTTCCTTCTCTCTTCCACTCTCTCTAAAAATCAATGGGAAAATGTCCTCGGGTGAGGATTAAAGAAATTTAAAAAACAAAAAACTATACCTGTTTAAAAAAATAATAATTTTAGTTTTTACCACTTTCTTTAGTCATTATTCTTGTTAGATAGGTTATACAAAAGTGGATTTTATTAAATTTTGCACTAGACTATCCAAATGTACTTTGACCTCTCAGTAAAATAACTTAAAATTTGGTGTTCCATTGTATTTATTCCAGAGACTAATCTGGAAAATTTAGTGTCATATAGGACAGAAAATGTAATGCCCTTCAGATAGCAACAGCAAATTTACCAAGTTTCCTGTCATTTAAAATTCCATATACTTAATTTGTGCTTTTGAAGTTGTTTTAGAAAGCTGAGAATTTTTTCTATAATCCAAGATGTTAAAAGGATGCTCTAAAAGAAACTTTTAAATTTAAGGCCTATCTCTTACTTCTTGGCCTTTGACTAAGATCAAGCGTAAATATCTGTTCTTATCAGTTTAAAAATACATCCATATATATATATATATATATATATATATATATATATACACACACACACACAGTATTTACTGATTTGAGAGAGAGACATCAATTAGTTGTCCCACTTACTTATGCATTCATTGGTTGATTCTTGTATGTGCCCTGACCAGGCATCAAACCCACAACTTTACGTAACGAGGTAATGTTCTAATCATCTGAACTACCAGGCAGGACTGTTCTTATCAGTTTAATATCTGATATGTCCTCTGTCTAAGGACAACATATTAAATGGACTTCCAAAGCAGGGAGATGGAATAGGAGCTTGCTGTGTCTATTGCAAACATCCACCTGGTATTGCAGTACTCCGGGAATGGTGTACCACAAGAAAAAAGAAGAGAAAAATTAAGGTCCATCTCCATATGTCATTCTTCTGTTTGCTGTTAAAGTCAGCTGGATACAGACCTATAGGAGTTTAAAAGCTAAAGTAAATAAGGGATCACAAACCAAGTTACATTCATGGGAAATAATGGTTCCTTTGATAGACTATTCAGTAATCAGAAAGCTGGCTGATGAGAACAAATATTTCCAGCCTCTCATATTTACTAAGAGAAATGGGATTATAATCTTTTTTTTTTTTTTAATCCTCACCCAAGGATATTTTTCCATTGATTTTCAGTGAGAGTGGAAGAGTGAAGAAAAGACAGAGAGAAACACTGATGTAAGAGAAACACATTGATTGGTTATTGGTTATCTGCTGCTTGCCCCCGCCCCTCTCCCCCATGAGGACCAAAGCCAGGGAGGAGCCTGCAACATAGGTACATGCCCTTATCCAGAATCAAACCCAGTACCCTTTGGTCTGCAGGCTCTATCCACTGAGCAAACACAGCTGGGGCTGGAATTATAATCTTTAAAGTAGAGAGATTAAAGGTTTTCTTATTTTAAAAAAGTGGCATTAAATTAGATGATCTCTAAGATCTCTAAAGATGTGATTTGCATGTTGAATAGACATGATGCAAGGGATGTAATTAAATACAACTTGATTTTCTCTCTAGTGGTCTCTTTAAAATCTATTCAGTGTTTCTCCCTCTTGGTGGAAACGGATAGGTCATAACTTTTTGCTCACTCTCAGGTAAAAAAAAAAAATTATATATATTTAAAACATTTTTATTGATATTTATATATTTTATAGAGTGGAAGAGAGAGATATATAGAAACATCAATGATGAGAGAGAATCATCCGTTGGCTGCCTTCTGCATGTTTCTTCCGGGGGACCAAGCCTACAACCCAGGCATATATGCCCTGACTGGGAATTGAACCCATCCATGTTCGTGGATCGATGCTCAACCACTGAGTCACACCTGGCTGGGCATGACTATATTCTAAGATCACAAGAAATCAGTCTCATTTCTGCCAACAGATGTGTCCAGTCTTATCTATTGTTCACGACTTCAGTATTAATTTTCATGTGAGACTTCTAGGTGGGCATTATGAGTGTTCACCAATATTTTCAGTCCATCTGTCCTCCTTGCAGTTGGGCAAGTTTTCACTGTTTTGGCCAATGAATTGTGTCCAGAGATAATATGATCAGTTCTGAGCCACTGGTGATGAACCGGGTGCTCAGTTACCCATATTCTCTCCTTCTGCTGGGGCTAATCCTGAAGCAGCATGTTGAGATGGAGGTGACAGTTTCAAAGCAACCTGGAGTATCATGTCATTACATGGAGGACAGCTGCCCCGGAGAGCCATCTGGACCCGTGTGGGCCTGTGTGTGAATGAAAAATAAACTTTTTTGTTGTCAAGGAACTGAGATTTTTGTGTCGTTACTGCACCATAACCTATCCTAATACAGACTTTTCCATCAGCCCCAAGCAATGGCTTCTTGCAGGTGACTTCTCTCCTTCCTAGTTAATGGTGGCCCTTGATCTGGGATGGGAAAGGGGGTTGTAATCAGCATCTCTCTTTCCCTGCTGCTCCTGCTTCCTCCGCTAGTCTTTGCTTCAGACTTGTGAGCCAGTGGTTAGGAGGAATGGGGCAGCATTGAAGAAAGAAAGAAATACAGTGGACTGAGTAGGTTTTTGTTCCCTGGGCCTGCAGGATATTTGCAGTTTGACTTATCCTTTGCTTGTTGGTTTGTCCTTATTTTTTTAAATCCTCACTGGAGCATGTGTTTATTGGTTTCCAGTGGTCGCCAACCGGTGGTCCAAGGATCACCGGTGGTCCGAAAGGTTGGCAACTACTGGTTTAAGGAAACCTAAAATTTAGACAGAAGAAGGGAGAGAGGAACACTGATTGGTTGCCTCTCGTAGGTGCCCCAACCCAGGACTGACCGGAAACCTAGGCACATCCCTGGACTTGGAGGTGAACCTGTGACCTTTCGGTGCACAGGGCGATTCTCCAGCCAAGGGAGCCACACCCGCCCGGGCTTTCTCTTGTCCTTTGGCTGCAGCCTCTGCCATGTGGCAGGGAGTACTTTTTTGCACCTCACTCAGCCAGAGCTTTTCGAAGTGATCCACGTTTGCTTTTAAAGTCCCTACCTGGCCGAAACCGGTTTGGCTCAATGGATAGAGCGTCGGCTTGGGGACTGAGAGGACCCGGGTTCGATTCCTGTCAAGGGCATGTACCTTGGTTGCGGGCATATCCCCGGTAGGGGGTGTGCAAGAGGCAGCTGATCGATGACTCTCTCATCGATGTTTCTAGCTCTCTGTCTCTCTCCCTTCCTCTCTCTACAAAATCAATAAAAAAATATTTTTAAAAAAATAAATAAATAAAATAAAGTCCCTACCTGTCAGGTGCCTCTTTGGGGCTGGGCAGAAGTAGGCTCCTGGCTGGTTCTGTCCTGTGTGATCCCTGCCCGACCTGTGGGCAAACATTCACTCGCCCCTCGCTCTGACAGACCAGGGATGCAGGCCTGTTATGACAGAGCCCCTTTTTGTTTGTCTTTTTCAAATGTTAGCTTTATTGAAGTATGACACAAAGTTGTAAGGTTCTGGAATGCCCACCGTGGTGACTAGATAGATACACATTGAAAAAGGATTTCCTCCATCTATAATTGACACACCCATTACCTTACAGATTTATCTTGTGTGTGGTGTGTGTGTGTGTGTGAGAGAGAGAGAGAGAGAGAGAGATAACATTTAAATTCATAAAAGCATTTGCTCAATTCTCTTAGCAAATATCGGTTATGCAATATGGTGTTATCAACTATAGGAAATACAGAACTCTTCGCAGTGGTGTGCAGCAGAGCCCTTTCTGTCCCCACCCGTCTCTGTAGCATGGCTCAGGCAAACACAGTTTAAGGTCTCCAAGTGACCCCACAAAAGGCCCCAGCCTGGTGAAGGTCACCTGAATGGACCGCCCCCTGGAACAGCTCTTTATGAATGCCATCTTCCTTCACGTTTTTCACCCTTTTTTGTTCGTTAAGTGGGTGAGGGCCCTAGGGCAGTGGTCGGCAAACTCATTGGTTACAGAGCCAAATATCAACAGTACAGCGACTGAAATTTCTTTTGAGAGCCAAGCTTTTTAAACTTCTTCTGACGTCACTTCTTCAAATAGACTTTCCCAGGCCATGGTATTTTGTGGAAGAGCCACACTCAAGGGGCCAAAGAGCCGCATGTGGCTCGCAAGCCGCAGTTTGCCGACCACAGGCCTAGGGTCATGAACCCAGTTCTGTTTCCTTGTTAAATAGACTGCACTTGTCCAGCTCCCGTGGCTCAGGGGTTGAGTGGTGACCCAAAAATCAGGAGGTCAGTTTGATTCCTGGTCAGGGCATGTGCCTGGGTTGCAGGTACAATCCCCAGTGTGGGGCATGCAGGAGGCAGCTGGTCAATGATTTTCTCTCATCATTTAAAAAACATTTTTTTTACATTTTTATTGATGAGAGAGAATCATGACTTGGCTGCCTTCTACACACCCCATATTAGGATTGAGCCCAAAACCTAGGCACAAGCCCTTGACCAGAATCGAACCCAGGTCCACAGGTCGATGCTTTATCAACTGAGCCACATGGACTAGGGCTCGCTCATCATTGTTGTTCCTATCTCCTCTCCCTCTTTGAAATAAAAAAAAAAAAAATTAAAATTAATAGTCTTCACCTTAAGTATGATACCCATCATATTGGTTCCAGAATTGAGCCTAAACAGGAAGTTCCAGAATTTAACATCCTCCTAAGTCTAAGAAATTTTTTCTCCGGTGTCACTCTTTGTAAGGGTTCAAATTGTGTTCCACCTAAATTCAAAAATTATCGTGCCAATTCTCCCTGCCTCAGATAAAATCCCATTTGGAAATAAGGTGTTTAAAGAGATTATGAACTTTAATGAAGTTGGTAGGGAGGGGCCCTCACCCTATGGGCTCTTATAAGAAGAGGAGGAAAAACCTGGGGCGTTTGTGAACAGAAAGAGGCAGCAAGAAGGTGGCCATCTGCAAGCCCAGGAGAGAGTCCTCCAAGGAGACCATTCCCGCTCACATCTCATCTTGGACCTCCAGCTTCCAGCTTCCAAAGCCGCCCAATCTAGTATTTTGCTATGGCAGTTTTATTTTTATTGTTATTTTTTACCCAAACTGTAAGAGAACACTTATCGGGTGAATTAACAGAGATAGAAAAAGAAATTCCCAGAAGAAATGGGCTCTGCAGACACGTTCTAGAGGTAAAGAAAGGGGCCTTGGAGTTTGGGAGCCGGGAAGCTCATGGTAAAATGCCTGGGGAGGGATGAAATGGTTTGATTTTATTCAGTCATTCTTATATTCTTAAGTTCTTCCAAAGTACAAGTATGTACCAAAGGAAATAAAATGCAGGCACAAACCCAAAACAAACCAGTGTCACCCCAATAAATTTAATAAAAATTTTTTTTATATTAGAACGAATGTGTAGTCTTAACATTACCCCCTAAAGAGCAAAAATGAGGGTGGGCATTTTTAGACAGCAGGCTAGGGGACATGGAATTAACTGTCTCTAGAAGTTCCCCAGCCAGTTAAATTTGTCATTTCTAATTTAAACACATCTCAGCTATTTATGGCTTCCTTGTGAACTTGGAGTGTTACTCCTTAAATAGCTGGTGCTGTTTTTGAAATCTAGTATAGCGTGTTTCCTTCCAGGTGGTGAACTTCTAACAAACACTTCCTCCTTTCTTCTGTCTTAAGATAGTACTGTATCAGATGTCCTCTGGGCACTACAACTAAGAAAGTGGGAAGTATTGAGTCTGTACTTAGAAAGGGAAGGGAGGGTGGAGGGTGGGCCGAGACTTAACTGTTTTAGTGGATTAAGCTAGCACGATCACTTGGGCTTTTAAAATATCTCTGAGGCTCAATTTATGTAATTCATACCAGTACTCAGATTTATGACCTTGTAGGACCTGTGTTGAATCCCTGATTATTTTTACAATGCCTGTTTCCTCAACTCCTGTGGCATTTCCTGATGATTCCTCAAAATTTAGCAATCTATGCACTGTCTTGTATTGTTTGCTGTTGTGTGTGCTCTTTAAGAGTCCGAGTCGGTACATATTTCGTGGTCTTTCTGTTTTATTAATTGCAGCTAAGAGAAACAGAGGCCCCCAAACAGTGGCTCCAATACACAACTCATTGTATTTTTGTATCATAAGTTAATGAGAAGTTCAAAAAGTAGGCAGTTGTTGGTGTTAATTAGACAGTAGGAGGATATCAAGGCAGAAGTCTTTGGTGTTTTCTTAGCTTTTCTTAGGGTCATGCGATGGCTGTCACAGCCAACATATCTGTTTTCAGGCAGCAGGAAGGAAGGAGACCTATTTCAAGTAAAGCAGAACTTTCTCCCTACACGTCATTGGAGAGACGTCACATGGCCACCCCAGCTGAAAAGGAAGCTGAGATTTTGTTGTTGAGCAAATTGCCATCCTCTGACAAAACTGAGATCCTATCAGTAAGATAGCAGGCCAGAGTGTATGCTAATCCATATTCAGCAGTCTGCCACTCTACACTATAGTATCTGTTCTTTTTTATTTTATTTTATTTTTTATTTTGCTAGGGTTAGGGTTAGGGCTAGGGCTAGGGCTAGGGTTAGGGTTAGGGTTAAAGCTAGGGTTAGGGTTAGGGTTAGGGCTCTTGTTTGTTCTTATTGATTTAATATTTGATCAAGAGAAAACACATGTATATAATCTAATATTACTGGTGGTCAGTTGGCTGGCCAAAAATAGAGCATCCCAGCTCGTCCAAATACTTGGTACTACAGCAGAAAAGAGTGCAAATTCAGAATAGTTCTGCTCTTCTGGCCACCCCAGAAGAGGAAAGATTTATTCATTCCCACCTAAATTGTCTGGATCTTCCATAGTTCTTGAGACCTGGCCACTGCCTTCATACATGTGCATCAGATGTAGAGGCTGGTCTCCCAAGTAAATGTGACAACTAGCTTAGCAGATAGAGTCCTATCAGTACTTTAAAGGTATCAATAAAAGGCTGACATGAATTTCAAAGGAATAGTTAATGGCGTTGGGTAATATTTGATGGATATGGCGGTATTTGAAGGGTACCCTTTCTGATTGGCTCAGTTTTAATAAAAGGTTTTGTAAAATAAGGGAAATACATTAAAATCTTAACATTGGCAAAGACTATATCCAGGATCATCTTGAATCTCCAGATCTGCAAGTAAGGAAATGTTTAATCCAGTCATGTGACTTTGTCCTTTGAAGTCAAATCTGTCATGTTTCCTGTGTATTCCCCTCATACAGCAAGTTAACACCATGAAAAGTTTGGCTTCTTTTCCAGTAAGCCATTTTCAGGTTAGCTGGGACAGTTTTGGGAAGTTAACCTGAAATTAAAATGCCAAAACCAGAGTCAAGGAGCATTTAGTTGAGATTTAAAATAATACCTAATCGGGAAAGCAGAGCCCAGGATTGTTGGGGTCAGGAGGCAACGGCAAAGGTGTTTCTGAGAAAGGGAGCAGGATGGGTTATACCAATGGAAGAAAGGCATTTCCGTTTGTAGGTAAGAAAACATAGTGACACTGATTCTAAATAATGTTTTTAATTTTCAGTTCTGTAGTCATCAGGTAAGTCATAATAGCGGCTTTCTTGCCTTCGTTAACAGTTCTTTGGGGAATAATGGTGCTTTAGGCCCAGTCCAAAGGTTATTTCACTCATTTTCAATATTCCAGACGTTTGAGGAATAAGAACCCAAGGCAGTTCCTCTGAGATGGCAGCTCCAGTTCCATTTAAAGGGCCCTGTTTGCATACTTTCCCTACTGTTTTATGACTTGTTTTCTTTTGGTTGTGAATTCATTTACATAACAGATGGAGACATGCTTGAACCGGACACTATAATTTTTCTTCCTTTCTTTCTTTTTGGACACCAGGATATTTAAGTTGTCTAAAAATTCCCCTTTCTGGCTAAAAGCCTGCATAGCCTTAAATGCTTTTACATTTTTAATTTGCGTCGTTACCAATGGAAGCCATTGGTGCAAGGGGATAAACAGTATTTACACACACACACAGTAGGGCGATTTTTTACAATCTCGTAAGTGCTGACTTTATAAACCATGAAAAGATGGGCTACCCTTACATTTTGAAGCGTAAGATCCCACGTGCTAGTACTGAACTACACCAGTGATTCTCAATGCTCCTAGCCAGCATCAGCATTTTGTGGGGATTTGTAAGATACACAAATTCCCTAGCTCTACTCCAGATTTACCGAATCCAAAGCTGACCTGGGCCCCTAAAAGTGGGGCCCAGCTCTCTGCTTTAACCTGCCTCTGGGTGATTCTGATGCTCGCTAAAGCTGGAGAGCTATTGGAGTAAACAATTCAAATCCTTACCTCCAGCAAAATGACAAATTTTACAAGTTACACAACGTCAGGAAAATGGCTGACAAATAGTCAAAAATGGGTCAGCCAAACAATTACTGTGTAAAGAGAGAAAGCTGATACTGGCTTAGAAAAATGGGCACTTCCGTGTCCTCAGTTGGAGGTAGTATATGTTAGCTAAGTAAATTATAGTGATGCCTAAATGATGGAGCTTTTGAATAATAAGATACTGTACAGCCCAGCCAATGTGGTTCAGTAGTTGAGTGTCAACCTATGACAAGAGGTCACTAGTTTGACCAGTAGGGGGCATGCAGGAGGCAGCCAATCAATGATTCTGATCATTGATGTTTCCCAAACATCTCTCTCCCCACAAAAGTAAATCTTCATGAACTACCATTTTTAAAGGCTCAAAAGATAGTAACTAGAGGGAAAAAAACAAAGTGTAGAACAGTTATGGTCCCAAAAGAGACAACACCCAAAGAATGACATAGGGTTGTTATGTCATTGGAAATTTTTGGGAAACCACGTAAGAAGCTCTTTATAGTTTTTTCCTTTAACAACACAAGTTTATAAACTGTATATGTTGACATAAGAAGTGTCGAGGCCTATAAAGAATTTCCCTAAGACTTTTTTTGCAGCCGAAACTGAATTAAGGGAGGATTGTAAAGAAAATTACATGAGGGTGGGAGAAAGTGAGGCAAGGATGAGATTACAGGAGAGTAAACAAAATTATGTGCTCTCTCAGGGTGACTATGCTTCTTCCGAAGGTGCTTTAACTTAGATGCTTCAGGCAAATAGAAACCTCTTACTAGGGAAGCTATAGGCCTGGGGTGTGACTTCCCACCATGGCCTGCCCAGTTATTTTCCATAGAGCCCCCCTATTTTGTCTACATATGCATGGGGAGATACCTGTGGGGAAATGGCTAACTCTCCTAGGTGGCTTAGACGTAGACCATCTACAGTTAAGACAAAGGAGAGAAGGGTATGGGGGAGGCCTGTTATGGGGGAGGAGGGATAGAAAGTACGGTGAAGTGAGTACAGTCCATATGCAGATTCAAGTCAGCGCGTCCCCACTGATAATGTGGAATCATTTCCATATAGCCCTCGTTGGTTTGCTTTTAAAATAATTCAGGCATCACAATATGTAGAGTGATTGAGTTAAGAGGCATATAAATAACCTGGAATCCTGTCTTAAACCCTTATTTTCCTTTAAAGTAGAGGCTATACTTTATATCTTTGGTATAATAATTAATTTGAAATCTGATTGCCATGGTAGGCTTTCCCCCCCTGAAAGGGCAATCTGGGAAAGCTATGCAATGCGGTGTTTCTGTCAGCAGGTGGCAGAGTTCTCTCTCTGCTGTGAATGGCACAGCGAGGCATTTCTAAGTTAACTTTCTTGTTGACACACTCTTGTTTACTCTCTCGGTGTTGCTTCCACCCATCTAGCTGTACAATATGAACCACCTGGCAAGGAGACAGTTCTGAGATGTCCTAAATTAAACTGCCGCAGGCCAGAGCTAGCGAGAAAGAGACCAGGAAGGCCTTCTCCGTTCACACCTGCAGGGCCACACCAACAAGAGCCTGCCCGCACTCCTGAGTCTGGAAGGAATTTTGGATTGATTTCCAGGTGGCTCTTTCAGGAATGTCTAAAAGAGAAAAGAGCAGCCAGGTGCTGTCAAACACCAGGCGGCTCTGCTTCTTGAATTTTCCAATCTCCTGCCCACAGCTAATCCAGTGAAGCAACACTCCTTCCTTACGGATGTATGTGCCTATCTCAGAACTAGCCCGCACTATGCTTTATCTTCGTCCACCCCGTCTTGTCCATAGCTAATGCGGGTTGTTTCAGAACAGCTTACCTGTTGTATACAAACTCTTGCCAGCGCCAGGATGGAGGGCAGGTTTGCTTTCCTTGCCATGCTGCTGGCGGTTCCGAGCCATGCCCAGGGCCTGCCTTCTTTTTCTTGCTTCCAGTGGCCTAATACACCCTTTCTTTGAAAAAGACGTTCAGCCGCGGAAATTAAAATGTTTGGTTGAATGTCCTCCTTGCGAAGTCAGAGCTGTTTATTATTTCCTTACATGTTGTTTGCCTTCCTCATTTTCAAGGTCCTAGTCATGACAAGATTGCTTGGAGGATTGCTCAAATTGTTTGGCAAGTTCCTGCTGATGAGCACGGTAGATGGAAGTAGACATAGCCACCTGTGGGTTCCCGTCCTTCCTGCCCTGTTTTATCTGCCCTGCAGGCTTCTCCTCTCACACCGAGTGCCCCAGTTAGGGTCTGAGTTCAGAGTATTGTCATTAAAAAAAATCATCCTATTTTTATACAGTTTCCCCCCAGATTTCTCTGTCAAACCCTCAGAGCTCTAAGGGAACGAGAGCCTGGATTGATTCGGGTGGAGGGGGACAGGAAAGTTAGAGAACCTCAGCATTACAGAGTAACGAAGCGTTGGAAACTAGAAACCCACTGAGTTATCTTAAGACAAAACTGGGCCACACTGGGATTGGGACCAGAAAACCAGGAGAAGTGGGTTCCCATTGTAACTTGGCCATGCCCTGTCATCCAGTAACCAGGAAGCAGGAGCTGAAATTCTGGGCCAACTACACCCCAGGTGTGTACCTTAGTTAATCCATAAGACGCAGCCCAGCTGGCAGGTGTAACCTATGCATGTGCCCATTCTAGCTCTCCCAAGCCCCGGGCTCCCTGTTTTCCTGGGAACAGGCATCACTTGGTTCTCATCTTCCCTATTGAAAGTTACTTCTAAGAATTTCAGTTACTTTTGAGGTTGAACTTTTAAAAAGAATTGTCCATTTCTTTTCTTCTTTCCTGAACCATAGGCGTTCTTGTTGTTGATTTGCAAAGACTCTTTGTAAGGTGATTGTATCCACGGGTGTGGGTCGGGGACGTGTTTTTCCAGGTGTTTTCCATTGCCCTCCTGTTTTTGAGCAGTCTGACTGGGACCCTCCTTTTCAAGCCGTGACCGTGTGTGTGTGTGTGTGTGTGTGTGTGCGTGGTGTGTGTGGTGTGTGTGTGTGTGTGTGTGTGTGTGTGTGTGGTGTGTGTGTGTGTGTGTGTGTGTGTGTGGTGTGTGTGTGTGTGTGTGTGTCTGTGTGTGGTGTGTCGTGTGTCTTGGGAAGGTTGCGCAGAGCTTCATTGGCACGTGGCCCCTCGTTGACGCATCGTGACTTCAGTCTGTAGCCAGGCGGGAGGGGAGCTAGCACGTTGTTTGAATGGTTTGTGTAAGTTACTCATTGGTTTACCCTCCCAGATACAGAATGAGGAAGGCAACTACAGGGAGGGGAAAAAAAGAAGAAGAAAAAAGGGCAGGTATGATTTTGTAGATAATTTTGTTTTATGGTCATAAGCATGACTTAACATATGCCATGTTCATTTCTTCCCAAGTTGCAGTAGTGAAGTATGCGTTCACTTTCTTATATTTTGAGCCACGTAAGTTTCTTTTAAATTTTCCTTTTCTTTTCTTATTTTTTTTTAATATGTTTTTTGTTGATTTCAGAGAGGAAAGGAAAGGGAGAGAGAAAGATCAATGATGAGAGGGAATCATTGATTGGCTGCCTTCTGCACGCCCCCTACTGGGATTAAGCCTACAACTGGGGCATGTGCCCTTGGCCGGAATCGAACCTGGGACCCTTCAGACCGCAGGCTGACGCTCTATCCACTGAACCAAACCAGCTAGGGATAAAATTTGATTTTGGAGAGGGAGAGAGATGGAGAAACATCTATGTGTGAGAGAAACATTACAGTTGCCACCCATATATGCGGCCCATCCGGGACCGAACCAGCAGCCTGGGTATGTGCCATGACCAGGAATTGAACTGGGACCCTTCCATGCATGGAGAACGCACAACCAACTGAGCCACACCAGCCACAGTTTTAATTTAACAAATAATCTTTCTTTTCTTCTGGGTGTGTGATATAATCATTACAGAAAACACCAAGGAATAAGGAGAAAATGCAATCACCTGTGATCCTGTCCTACCTCTGTGATGTTTGTTGATCCTTAGAATATATTTGATATTAAAAAGTATATGCTTTAGGTTCTTATAAAACCTATGAGCATTTTCAAAACCCACTCCTCTTCCATATAATTCTTTGCTATATTTTCTTACATCATCATCAGCAGCAGCATTACTAGTTCATACTCACCCAAGGATATTTTTTCCATTTTCCATTGATTTTTAGAGAGGGGAGAAGGGAAGGGGGAGAGACACACACACACACACACACACACACACACACACATCTGATTGCCTTCGCATGTGCACAGAATGGAGCCCAGGGTAGAACCTGCAACCCAGTTACATGCCCTTGACAGCGAATTGAACTCAGGACCCTTTGGTGTGCAAGCCTGCGCTCTATCCATGAGCAACACTGGCCATGGCTTACCTTATTGGTTTTAAAATGAGTTCATCTAGCAAAAAGGGGGTAGTAAGTCTTATACTCTACATTTAAATGTATTGGATATACCATACCAATACTAAAAAAAAAAAAAAAAAAAAAAAGAAAGAACTTAAATAGAATAATCTTTTGGCATTTTTAACCCATATCAAAATAGCAATCTCAAACAATACTATTTTCAACAGAAGACCAACTGTGTGAAAGAGTCCAAAATGAAACAAAGTTTTTCTTCTTGTCCCATCCCAGGCACAAAGATTCAGATATAAAATGGAAACAATTTCAGTGCTAAGAACACAGGGCATTTGAGAAAGGGAGAGCTAAGAGAGACTCCCTGCATTTATGATACTGTCTTACACCCAGTGTTCTTGACCTTGGCCTACCTATTGCCACAGTGTCATTTACTTCTGGAGTTTAGGTTCCAGAATTTATTGCTTTTAAATAAGAAAATAAAAATTACATAGACTACCTTCAAGAACTTCATTTGCAAAAAAGTAATTTTACTTGAGTTTCTGAAAATTAAGTTAGTCTATCTTAGATTTCTGCATAGCGTTTTTAGGAAATGTATCGAGATTAGAACCGTAGGTTTCTCGCAGTTTGTCCATGTGCGTCAATTCACAAATGCAGCAACCAAGGTCACCAGTAGGCACCCAGACAGAAGACGTTTTGGGAATGATTTTCCATGAGAAAATCTTGCTTTGTTGTCTGTTTTCCAAAAATGTAATACTTTATTGTTTCATCTTTGTTTTTTGTTCCTTAAACATTTTAAACTACATTCAAATACGCATCTATAGCAGCTTGTTTTAATTTTGTTTTGAAGAGTCACAGTGTTGAAGGTAGTTGACTAGTCTCAGAAGAGTTCTAAGAAAGTCTAATACCTAGACTAGTGTTTTGCTTATTTAAAAAGAACCAAACATCTTCCTATTTACATCCTGCAGCAATTAGCAGGAGCAACTTTAGCCAGAGTCCATATAGCATCCATCTCACCTCCTACTGAATTGTCTTCCTTATGTGGCTCTATTGTTTTGTTTGAAATAACTTCCCAGGGTGTCAGTCAAGTTCACATTGAAGTTTAAAAGTACGTTGGATGTGATGGACATCATAAACTGATGAACAGAAATAGATACAGAGACAAAGAAGCATCCGACAGACTGTCAAACTACAGCGAGGAGGAAGGGAGGTTGGGGAAGAGTAAGAGATCAACCAAAGGACTTGTATACATGCATATAAGGATAACCAGCGAACACAGACCCTGGTGGGGCCGGGAGAGGGCATGTGCCGGGAGGTAGGGGAGGCTGTGGGGAGGTCAGTGGGGGAGAAAGGAGACTTATGTACTACTATTTGCAATACTTAAAACCATAAAAACAAACAAACAAACAAACAAACACAACACATTGGATGGTTGAATGATAACTGGATTATGGTAAACTGAATTATTAGTTAAACCTTAGATTGAATTATTGAGAAATAATACAGGTTTTACTCGGGATCAGGAAGTGATTTCTTTCACATATAACTTAATTAATGTAATAACTTTATTTCATTTACTTCGCTATCCCAAGATTAAAGGCAAAATGAATCAAGCAGCGAATAAGTAATGAAGGCTTAACTTGATAGATTTGGTTTTCTCTGGGCACTTTTGTTTTTTCCATATTTTCAAAAAACTGGAGAAAGGTTTTGCTGGCAGAATACGAAGTGATTGCTTACAGGTTTCTGAGTCGATGGGGTAGTTGTCGGTATCTAAAAGGTAACTAGTTTCTCAGCAGTGCAGATGTTTTCTCCATTGAAAACAGTGTCAGGGTCACGTGGGGAGAAACACCTCCCCAATCTTTGCGTCATGCAGAAGGTCCTTTGGCGGCTCAAGTTCAGGTGTAGAGTTTGCGTTAGGAGGGGCGCGTGAGTGGTGTCTGCTTTTATGACGGTGAGTAAAGAGACTCCACGGCAACAGGCCCAGGGATGAAAGTCCACTCTGCTTCCTCCTGGATCCTTTCTTTATATCCCTACTAAAAAATAAAAAAAGTAAAGGGACCTCCAGCTGTTTGAAGCCAGTGTCTTATCTGTGGCCCCGTTTCCAGACATTCTTGCTTGTAAGCATGTCTTGCCCTCCCGTGGAATTGTTATGTGTCTATTATTGCCTAGAAACTCATATCATGTAGGGGGACATGCCCCAGCTCTTGTACCTAAGCTACCTGAGTAATAAGTGACTTAACACCTCTCCAAGCCTTAGACTCCTCGTCTCTCACAAAGGGGGAATCATTACCTTTCTCTTCAGGCTACGCTCATTAAAATAAATGAGTTTGCATATAAAGGGCCAGGGCTGCTCCTGGGACCCTGGCCCCCAGGGAGAGAAAGTGCTAGAAGAATGTTAGTCCCCGCGGGGGACAGTCCAGCAGACGTGCACACTGACGGGTGGAATAGAAGGCAGCAGCCCCCCCCCCCCCCCCCCGTGGGCAGGCCCCTGTCCTCGCTCTCCTCGGACCCCAGGAAAGCCAGGGCCATGGCTACCCTCAGGGGCAGAATGGCCTCCTGATAAGAGAGCAGCCCTCTTCCCTGCCTGTCCTCGTCTCGTTTCAGAGTAAGCTGGCTGAATTCCTTGTTTCTGTCCCAGTTTTAGAAACATTGTGTTAAATCTGTAGATTTGATTTTCTCTGGGCTTTTTTGTTTTTCATATTTTCAAAAATTGGAGAATGCATAGGACGCTGGCTGTTTCTGCAGTGTGTGTGTATGTGTGTGTGTGTGTGTGTGTGTGTGTGTGTGTGTTTAACTTTCTTTTTTTATTATTATTATGGTTGGTGCTACTGCTGCAGCATTTTTAAGAAGCCATTTTGCATTTCCCAAGGAGCTCGTTTATTTCATAAAGTTCAGAACATAGAAATGGCCTCTTGGTCCCATCATGGTCTTACGTGTTCTGTTTTAGACTCCCTAAGCTCATATAAAGATTTATCCCCCAAATTGGACTCTTGCTGTAGGTACCTGTGGCGTTTTCAGTTGGTAGTAGATCAGGCACACCTCCGCACCTCTGACACGGCTGCCCTCACAGAGCAGCACTGCCCAGTGGTTACGGCACAGGGACTGCAGTCAGGGCGACCCAGTTTGAATCCAGTCCTGCCACCTGCCAGCTACAAGCCGTCATTAGTCACCTGTAAAATGGGGTAATAATAGCTCATACCTTCTAGGGTTCTCAGTGTTAGGAGAGATGAGGAATGCCAGGTGCTTAGGAAGTATCTGGCACATCATAAGTGTACAGTACATTTTATCTGTTTATAACAGTTGTTTTTAAGGATTGTATCACTTTACATTTTATGTGTATACCACAATTTATTCGGCTCTCCTGTATTAGTGGACATTTAGATATTGATCATTTAGGTATGTGGTTTTTAAATATGTTTTTGTTGATATTAGGGGGAGGAGAGAGAGAGAGAGAGGGAGAGAGAGAGAGAGAGACAACAATGATGTGAGAAAGTAACATCGATTGGTTGCCTTCAATAAGCCTGCAATTTAGGAATGGGCCCAGATAGGGAATCAAACCCTAGACCTTTCGGTGCCCGTACGACACTCCACCAGTGCGCCACACCGGCCAGGGCAGCCATTTAGGCTGGCTACGTTCCCCGGTATTATAAAACAACTCTGCAGTGTACACCTTCGCAAGTGGGTATTTGTGTATTCTGCCTTATTTCCACAGGACACAAAATTGGGGTGTCGGGGAATGCATATTTTGAAAGCTTTTCATGGTGTTTCTAAATGCTGGTGGAACTCACTCCAGCCCTCTTTGTTGTTGGACATGATTTATCTTGTCATCTTTCCAAGTGATAGCTTCAAAATTCTTATCATTGATAATTATGTTAGTGTAGGGGAGAGTTCAGTAACCATATTTACCCATTAATTCAGAAGTGTTTTCAAAACGAATCACCTCATTGCCCTTGCACCCCCGTTACTAGAGTGTAAGAGACTTCCTCTCACCTTAGTAAAATAAGACAGCAGTGCCAACTTTTTAACATTTGGCAGAGACCAAGTTTGGATAGTTTGTTAGTGGCCTTTTTTTTTTTTTTTAAAGCAGTAGTTAACTTTTTAGGGTTTTTAAAAAATTTACTTTTATCAGAGAGGAAGGGCGAGAGAGAGAAACATCAGTGATGAGAGAGAATCCTTGATCCGCTGCCTCCTGCAGGCCCCACACCGGGGACTGAGCCGGCAGCCCTGGCCTGTACCCTGACCAGGAATCAAACCATGATGTCCTGGCTCAGAGGTGGATGGACGCTCAGCCACTGAGCCACGCGGGTGATGGGGGAGGAGGTGTTTTTAACAGAGAATGCTAACTAACTTCACAGAGTTTGATTGCTGAACTGTTGCATGGTTTGATTTCTCTTGGGCCTGAGGAGGAGGCTGATATGAAAATGTATTTACAGCTGGCAGCTCAGCCCTGTCCCCGCTGATAAAGCCGAGTGGAGTCCGGGCATCGTAATCAGGCCCCGGCACATGGCGTTCCCACAGTGAGTCCACTGCTCGGGCCAAAAGCAAGCCCCGTTCTCTCTAAAAGCTAAAAATTTACTGGGGGAAACATTAATAAAACTTAACAAATGTTCCCTTCACAACAGTTTGCTTTTTTTTTTTTTTAATATATTTTTATTGATTTCAGAGAGGAAGGGAGAGGGAGAGAGAGAGATACAGACATCAACGATGAGAGAAAATCATTGATCAGCTGCCTCCTGCACACACCCCTACTGGGGATCAAGCCTGCAACCCAGGCCTGTGCCCTTGACCAGAATCGAACCTGGGACCCTTCAGTCCGCAGGCCGATGCTCTATCCACTGAGCCAAACCAGCCAGGGTGACAGTTTGCTTTTATTTCTTACAGGAAAGGAACTTTGTAAAATAGTTTTTAACCGTAATAATTAGTTTTCACTATTTGTATTCAGATATATATATATATATATATATATATATATATATATATATATATATATTTAGCAAATCCATGCATGGTCTTGTTCACATTTTCAAACAAGGTAGGAAAACGTAAAGAAAAACATAAGCGATCCCTTTGAACCCCCCTGCCCTGCAGTAAAGACTATTCATGTTCTATACATGCACCATAGCCTTTTTCCTGTGTGTCTTTAACGAGCTCATCTTTTAACGATGGTGAAGCACACGTAGCAGAAGCCTGCCGTCTCACCGGCTCTCATGCGGCCGCTGTAAGGAGTTTGCATTGTTGTGCAACCACAGCTCCATCCACCTCTGGAGGCCTCTCCCTCTCCAGGGGGGACTGTGCCCACTGAGCTACCCCCACCACCCCTTCCCTCCCTGTCCCCGCCCCTGCCCACCACGGCCTGATCTTTTTTAACATGTAATGAAACATAATATTCACTCCGAAAACCTCTCAGGCCACAGGCACACTGACAACCCCCAGAGAAAAACCACCAGGAGGAAGGAAGTATTTGTGCTCATAATCGAAGTTCCTTTTTTCTCTGCACACACAGCCAGCGGTGCCCGGATAGCCCACTTGCCGGCTCTGGACGGACACAGTATTCCAGGCCCGTGTCCTGGGCCGGTGACCAGCTCAGGGCCGCGGGCGGGCGGGCGGGCGGGCGGGCGGGCGGGCGGGCGGGCTGTCACCGGAGCGGTGGTGAGTCACAGGCCTGTTTTTGCATAGAGCCTGGCCGCCGGCGTGGGGCCCGCCCCTCCGCTGCACCTTGTGCTATATTAGGGCTGCTCACACAGGAAGACTTTTCTTTCGCCCGTGGATCTGGCCCGGTTCCCTTCGGGGTAAGTGTGTATGGTGTTTGTAGATACTGTGGTTGAACTTGATCCTAACTCTTAGTTGGTTTAGTGTCTGATTGAAACGTTAGGCATTTAAAAAGCATGAGTTAAAGAAACTGAAAATAGAAGGACCCAGTAGAGTGCACAGCTGTAACTTGCAAAGATCTGGATTTGTAAAACTTTGCATAGGTCTCAGAAGTGGATGGGGTCTCATTTTAAGAGCTTCCTGTATGACGTGCAGGTTGTTAAGAAAAAGCAAAGTGCCCTCAGAAATCTCTCTTTTTAAGGGAGTGGGGGACATTATAAGGTCCAATTTTGCTGTTCACACACACACACAAAAAATGACTGGATTTTGCTGATAGTTACATGCTTTGTGTGTCTGGAAGTGGGAACTGTTGATTACAGCTAGTAATGAAGATAATTAATTTTTATTTTGTGCTGCTGAGCTTTATCCAGGATATCATGGGACAGTATTATCCTGGTTTGTTTTATGAGTTGACAAAATCTGGATTGCTCCCTCTAAGGCTTATAACAAATTGTATGTTGTCAATTAAGATTCAAACATACATATTACCATAAAAGGGAGAGTATTATGTAAACAAGTTGGGTTTTTGTTGTAAAAAAAAAAGTGCAATGTAAACATTTTAATTTACCTCCTTTTTCGTAGTTTTATTTTTTCAACGAGGAAAATTAGACAAGGCAGCAGACCTGTTCTCACAGCAGATTACTTGGTTTTTATTGGCAGCTTATAGCCAAGCATCTCCGGTATTGCCTCCCACCTGTGCTGTGGGTCTAGGACAAATTCAAGGACAGAAGAACCCAGAGTGACAAATTACTTAATTTCTATGTGCCTTGGTTTCATTCTCTTGGGGGGGGAAAAATGCTATTAGATATCAGGGCAGAGTTGGTGGGGGGGATAGATGAGTCAATTCTAAACTCTGAAATCATGTGTTTTCCTAAGGATCCACTGAATTCTGACTGGGAAGACAAGCTTTACTGTTTAAGAAGACCGGTATCAATCGCCAATTTTTAAACAACTGGCCTTTGACAATGATTTTTCCTCTTTCCTTCTCTCTCCTTCTCTCCTCCCACCTGTGGCTCTTTAGTTTCATTTCTGTTTTATGTCTTTATCAAGAAAGTTTCACTTTCCAATTTATATATATTTTTTATTTTTTATTTTACTGCTGCCTTGAACATTTCATTAGGGAGAATTATTTAAATGCCTTAAGAAACTGATGTATAATGCTATGGAAATCATGACCTCACAGTTTTATGTTTTCCCATGTGCCAATTACCTAAGAAAGAGCTGTTATTAAAAGCTCAAGCTGAGAACAAGTAGTGCAGGCTGTTGGGAAGGGCAGTCACACATATTTACCAGGGATATGCAGTCCTACCAGGGGTGTGCACTTCGTGCCTTTCCTATGTAAGTAGTACAGTTTGCCACTCAGGATTTCATTACCTTACTGCCGTGTAGCGTAAATGACCCTTCAAGTATCAAAATTAAAGCAGAATCATAGCTTTTTCTGCTCATTATATGCAGGAGTCTCATCTTTTTCCCATCAGACTGAATCTCATGGGCCTTGAGAAGTATTCATTCCACTTTCATGCAGATACTGGTGTAAAGGCCGGTAGCTATGTTTCATGTAGACACAGAACTTCTCGGTCACTGATTTGTCCGTGTATGTTCCAGGTGGAGTTGATCCTCTCAGCAGTAAAGGCCAGGATACTCCTGGTTACCGAGTCTGTGCCCCTCACTTGCAGGTGGCCCTTCTGGCTACAGCCGTTGGCCTTGGCCTCCATGTTCCCGGTAACGCGCCCTGTGATAGCGGAGACCCGGCCTCCCTCACAGAGCACCCGGGCAGTTAGCAGCTCCCACATCGGCCGGCCCACGTTGAGAGATTCCAGAGGCTGAAAACTTCGGGAACTTCCTTTGAAGGGAGTTCAGAGTTCAAGGCTGGTGTTTTCTATTTTTGAAAGTGTCTTCCCCACCCGAGGTGTTTTTTCCAACGCCTCTCCTCCTGCAGCATCTGCGGCAGATGACTGCTGGCAGAGGGAGCCAGGACTTTATATACCAAGTATAGGTTTACAAGCCTATTGGTTTAAAAATACCCTGCCCTCCTTCTCTATGTCTTCTGCCGGATTGTGCCAGAACGCTGACATTTATGCCCCAGTCTTTACGGGTTTAGAATGATCGTGACCTGGGGCCGATGTTTGTGTTCAGACCGCAGGAGCACTCACTTCATGTGAGATTATTTTTGAGCAAAAGATAAACTTTGGTCCCATTGCCGGTGAGGGTTAGGAAAAAATGAAAGCTCTGCAGTGGAAATTTGCATATCAGATTATCAAAAGTAATGTCCTCGTTATCAACAATAGTGTCCTACTACAGTGGGAAATTTAGCAGTTGCCACTTTGTGATTACTCTTCGGTTTTGTGTGTTTTGTTAAATAAAATTTGAAGGACTAGGAGAAAGACAACTATTCTTTCACCTATTAACACTGCCTTTTTTTTTTTTTTTTTTTTTTTTTTTAATGAAGACTGAATGCTCTAGAAAGAGCCATACATGGGGGCGAGGGGAGGAGAGAAATTGGGCTGCTTGGCTATGTGTAACAAAGGGGCTTAGATTCCCAGATATTAAAATGTATCCTGCACTGCTTGAATTGTTTTCCTTGGGCTTTTCCAATGTTTCGCAGGGTGCGTGGTATTTTTGTAAACTCTATTGTACTTTTCCACATCCTCCTTCCTCTTTTTCAAGCTAATAAAATGGCTTTATTTAAATAGTGCCTTCTAGAAACTTAAACCCCTTTTCAGATATTAAACATCAAAGAATAACCATGGGCACTTATTAGTGTGTGCGTTTGTTTTTATAGATAAAAACAGACTTGTAGGCAGCTTCTAAGACATCTTTGTTTAAGCCAGGTCACTGACAGAAAGCAGATAGACCAAAGGTTACTTAAGTTTGACTCCATGTTTAACTATGCCTACAATCATTTTGACAACTGACCCCCCCCTCAAAAAATAAAAAAAAACTACTAACCCCAAACTACCATTGTAATTAAATTTTGGGGTGGTGATCAAATGTTTTATGAGTTATATAGAGTGCATGTCTATGCAGATGGATACTACCTTATTTTTCCACATGTGAAAAATTAGAGGTATCTTACTATTTGAATATACTTTTTACTCAACCCCAAAATGCCATCGATTATACGATCAATTTATTAATAGCCTTTCTGAGAAGGGAGGGAAAATACTTTTTTATAGGACATTTCCCAGTTATATGCAGTTAAAATGGAAGAGGGGAGGGGATAGGTTTCAGAATTTAAAGAATTTTTATAGATCTGCTACCACATATTCTAATTATCAAGAACACAGATCTAATGTCCAACTTCTATTACTAGAGTTTAAGGAAAAGTCTGACTTTTTACCTGACTGTGTATAATGGTTCTCCTTACATTTTTTTCTATATTCCTTCATTGGGTTAGTAATAGGAAAGCATCATTTTCCCACAAACTTCAACCTCATATGTAGAGAAAATGTTGATAACATGTTCTTGTAGTAAAGCATTTTCTTGCAAATATCTACTTCACTTTAACTCTGTTCAAATCTTCTTAACACCATAGTTCTTGTAAGAGGGTTGCGAATTCTCCATATAAAACTTTTAACCCTGGCCCTAGATGATTTGGCTCATTGGATAGAGCATCAGCCTGGAGACGCGAGGATCCTGGGTTTGATTCCAGTCAAAGGCACATGCCCAGGTTTCAGACTCCATCCCCAGGCAGGGCGTGCAGGAGTCAGTTGATCAATGATTCTCATCATTGATGTTTCTCTCTCTCTCTCCCTCTCCCTTCCTCTCCGAAATTAAAAAAGAAAAGAGCCGAAGCCAGTTTGGCTCAGTGGTGGACCATCGGTCTGCGGACTGAGGGGTCCCGGGTTCGATTCCAGTCAGGGGCATATACGTTGGTTGCGAGCACATCCCCGGTAGGGGATGTGCAAGAGGCAGCTGGTCGATATTTCTCTCTCATCAATGTTTCTAGCTCTCTGTCCCTCTCCCTTCCTCTCTGTGAAAAATCAATAAAGTATATAAAATAAAATAAAAAGAAAAGAAAAAAAAGAGTATCTATAAATCTTTTAACCCCGAATTTTAAGAGAAAGAGTGAAATCTTTACTGAGGTCCATAGGAAAGAAAAAGGACGCTTCAACAACTTGGTGTTTAAACCCAAAAGTACCATGTTAGTGTGTCGTTAACATATGGGAGGAACCTGAAATGTACGTGTGTCACGTGTGCCTTTTTTCTCTCTCTTTCACTGTGACCTCACCTGGGAAAATCCAGAAGATTGGATAACCAAGATATGACTAATCAAGATTCTGCTGTGCATGTGAAAATGGTGGGTATTTAAGTATTTCCAGCTCCATTTACTAATGGTGACTCTTCACCACCTTGACCTCTGCCTCTAACCCGGTCATTCTTTATGGGACCGTAACTGGATACAGATCTTTCTTCGCAATGTTTGACTTACAGTATTACCTCAAATATTTGTTGAATTGAATTCCAACTTACCTTTGACATATTTTTGGTTGAAATACAATGTGCGTTTGAGTGTTTCTAGGCATATGAGATGGCTCCTCCATTCCTTTTTGGGCTAGATTTTCCTTGTTCAACAACACATGTAAATCATACAGAGTGAGACATTTTATATTAGGCCTCTGAATTTAAAATGGCAAGCTTTTACATTAAAAATAAATTTCTTGCCCAGCCAGTGTGGCTCAGTGATTGAGCGTTGTCGACCTATGAAAGGTCACAGTTTGATTCCTGGTCAGGGTACAGGCCCAGGTTGCAGGCTCAATCCCCTGTGTAGGATGTGCAGGAGGTGGCTGATCAATGATTCTCTCTCATCATTGATGTTTATCTCTCTGTCTCCCTCTCCCTTCCTCTCTGAAATTAATAAAAATAAATAATGAAAAATAATCTTCTTGGCCCTAGCTGATTTGGCTTAGTGGATAGAACACTAGCCTGTGGACTGAGAGGTCCCGGGTTCAATTCTAGTCAAGAATGCCATACTTAGGTTGCAGGCTCAATCCCCAGCTTTCCTTGGGGCACTTGTGTCTCTCACATCAATGTTTCTCTCTCTCTCTCTCTCTGTCTCTGTCCCCCACTCACACTAAAAATCACTGGAAAAAATGTTGTTGGTGAGGATTAACAAAAAATAATAATAACAAACTCCTTGGACAATAATAGAGTTCATTGCATTATGGACATTAGGTTGAGGTAGGAAAAAGAGTCTTTGGGATCAGAACTGGCTTCAAATCTTACCTCTATCTTAAGAGCCGTGATACCCCCAAATGAGAGAAACAATCTCAGCTTTGAGAAACAGGAGTGAAACCACCCAACTCTTGTTCTTATTCACATTTCCCCCCATCTTTATTGAGGTATAATTGACAAATAAAAGTGTAAGATATTTTAAGTATACAATGTGTGATTTGACATATGTATGCATTGTGAAAGGATTCCTCTAATTAACACATCCATACTTTTCACATATTCACTGTTTTCTTTGTGTGTGTGTGTGTGTGTGTGTGTGTGTGTGTGAAAGAGAGAGAGAGAGAGAGAGAGAGAGAGAACATTGAAGTTCTACTCTTTCAGCAAATTTCACTTATACAGAAATATAATTTTCAACTATGAAATAGTTATAGTAATAAACTGTAGTCACCAGGTTTTACATTAGATCCTCAGACCAAGAAATACGTTTACAGATACATCTCTAGGGCAAAGGCAACTAAGAAAAAAAGTAAACAAATGGGACTACATCAAAATAAAAAGCTTCTGCACAGCAAAATAAAATATCAACAAAATGAAAAGGGAGCCCATTGTGTGGGAGAACATATTTGGCAATTATACATCTGATAAAGGGTTAATATTTCTTTGTTTCTTGAGTCTGACTAAAGGTACATCAATTTTGTTTTCTTTTCAAAGAACCAGCTCTTGGTTTTATTGATGTTTTGTTTTTTGTTTTTGTTTTTTTAGTCTCTATGTCATTTATTTCCACTCTTATCTTTATGATTTCCTTCCTTGTACTTACTCTGGGCTTTTCTTGTTGTTATCTTTCTAAATCTTTAAGTTTATGGTAGATTCTTAGTTTTTCTTGTTTTTTGATGTAGGCCTATAGTGCTATGAACTTCCCTCTCAGGACTTCTACAGTACCCCAAAGATTTTGGGTTGTTATGTGTTCATTTTCATGTTTCCAGGAAGTTTTTTTCATTTCTTTATCTCTTTGGTAACCCAGACATTGTTTAATAATATACTATTTAGCCTCCACGTGTTTGAATGTTTCTGAGTGTTTTTATTGAAGTTGATTTCTAATTTCATGCCATTATAATGAGAGAAGATGCTTGATATGATCTTGTAGAGACTTAGTTTGTATCCTAACATGTGGTCTAGCTTTGAAAATTTCCCATGTGCACTTGAAAAAGAATGTATATTCTGTAGTTTTGGGAATGAAATGTTCTGTAAATGCTAGTTAATTCCATCTGATCTAATGTATTGTTTAGGATCAGTGTTTCCTTGTTGATTTTTTTTTTTTGTCTAGGAGATTTTCCAATGATGTCAGTGTTTAAGTTCCCTACTATGAATGTATTGCTATCCATCTCTCCTTTAAAATCCTCTAGTATATTTGGATGTTTCTGTACTTGGTACATATATGTTTACCAGAGTTATATCCTCTTGTTGTATTGATCCCTTTAGTATAATAATGTGGCCTTCATTGTCTCTTATTATGGCCTTCATTTTTTTTTTAATACATTCTTTTTATTGATTTCAGAGAGTCAGGGAGAGGGAGAGAGAGAAACATCAATGATGAGAGAGAATAATTGATTGGCTGCCTCCTGCACACCCCCTGGGGAATCAAGCCCTCAACCTGGGCAGGTGCCCTGACCCAAAATGAAACTTTTGACTTCCTGGTTTATAGGTCGATGCTCAACCACTGAGCCACTCTGGCCAGGCATTATGGCCTTCACTTTGAAGTCTCTTTTTTCAGATATGAGTATTACTACCCCATTTCCCCCACCCCCCTACTCCATTTCCATTTGCCTGGAAATTTTTTTCCCTTTCCTTCACCTTCATTCTGTGTGAGTTTTTTGTTCTGAGATGAGTTTCTTGTAGACAACATGTAGTTGAGTCACATTTTCTTATCTATTCAGCTACTCTATGCCTTTTGATTGGCACATTAGGTTATTATTGATAGGTGCTTATTTGTTGCCATTCTTACTCTTTATGCCTGTGTTCTTCTCTTTCTATTTCTTCTTCTTATGCCAGTCCCTTTAGTATTTCTTACAGTATTGATTTGGTGGTAACAAGTTCTTTTAGACTTTTTTGTCTGCAAAGCTCTTTTCTTCTAAAACAAATATTTATTGATTTCATGGAGGGAGAGAGATTAGAAACATCAATGATGAGAGAGAATTATTGATCAGCTTCAAATCCCACTGGAGATTGAGCCCACAACACAGGCATGTGCCCTGACCAGGAATCAAACTGTGACCTCCTGGTTCTTAGGTTGACAATCAACCACTGAGCCATGCTGGTTGGGCAAACATGTGTCTCTTTTTGAAGCAAGTAACTTGTATGTAGCCAGCCCACAAAAAGACTATGGAAGGAAAAGAAGCCAAAGATTATGTATATTTATATATTTTTTCTATCAAGGTGATGTATACTTCTATGTCTTTTTGTTATCATTACATTAATTTATACACTTTTTGCCTTGGGTTTGTGTTTCTTAAAAATTGATTCAGCTTATAGGTTGAAAGCCCCTTAGGATGTCAGCCTGAACTTTCCTTGGCCTGCCTCTACATCTCTCCCTCCAGACTTCACACACAATTTCCATGTCCACTTAGGTTTTAGACAAACAGAGCTGTTTATCTTTCTCCCCCATTAGACCCAGTACTTTGATTCCTCCCCAATCTCAGCATATCCAAACCTTGCTTCTCTTTGAAAGCCTAGCTCAGCATAAATAATGTCTGTTCCATTTGTATTTTATCTGGATGTCTTGACAAGGCAGTAGCTATTATAATCCATATTATAGAATATGTATCTTAAGTGTAAGAAGTATATCTTATTAAAACTTTGTATCACTTACAGACCTATTTAACATAGTGCCTTAAGAAAATAAAAAGGAGCCGAAACCAGTTTGGCTCAGTGGATAGAGCATCAGCCTGCAGACTGAAAGGTCCTGGGTTTAATTCTGGTCAAGGGCATGTACCTTGGTTTTGGGCATATCCCCAGTTGGGGGTGTGCAAGAGGCAGCTGCTCGATGACTCTCTCATCGATGTTTCTAACTCTCTATCTCTCTCCCTTCGTCTTTGTACAAAATCAATAAAATATATATATTCAAAAAATAAATAAATAAAATTAAAAAAAAAAGTATTTTGAGTAAAATGCCGTGTCAGAAGTATGTTAGTGCCGTTGTATGTAGACCTCGGGGAGGTTGGAATAGTGTTACCGTCTAACCCAAGACATGTCATTATGATTCTTATGTTTCTCACACCTGTCACCTCCACCCGTTGTGTCCTCCTGAGAAAGCAGCTGCAGTCTCACCTGTTTTCATCGCAGTCGTTTCTCTGCAGTGGCCCTCAGCCATCCGCTGCGCCTGGGTCTGTCAGGGAATGGCTGTGTGTCGGGCAGAAGCAGGGACACCAGTGCCTCCGGCCACTGGTCCCTTCAGGCCCGGTGATTTTGCAAAGCCAGGCTACAAGCTGTTAGCCTTGCAGAGCCTGGGCTCCTCTGAGGCAGCCTGGGCCCTGTGCTCCCGTCCGTTCTCGGAATCCTGGGAATGTGATTGCTGGAGGCAGGATGTCTTCCTCAGCTCAGACACACTGAAGCAGATGTCTCATCTACTTGGAGAAAATACAGTCGGTGGCATATATCCTCTGTTGCTTTTCAAAGCAACGAGTTATTGAATCGAGCACATGCCACTTACGATGCACCTGTCACCAAAGGCCGCGGGAGGAGCAGAATGTCGTCGTTGGGAGATGAATTTACTAGCAGGGATGTTTGCGAGGACGCTTTGGAAGTGAGATTCCAAAACAGCAACAGTTCCTGAAACTCCGCAGGGAATCGGTGTGAGCAGTGCTCCCCGTCCTGTTCCTGGAGTCCAGTACGACTGTCTGGCACTGTGTGGGCACGTGGTCAGCCTTTGTTAAGCAAAGAATGGATTGATGAATTAAAAACAAAACAAAAAAAAGGAACCTAGCCTGCTCATTTCTCTCATCTATTAAAAGAATCACTATAAGTAGTGAGAGGACCTTCTTCAGTGGGTTGGATCCTGTGGAGTCCAGTTAATGAGAAGGCTCACTGTGTGAAGGCTGGTACATTGCAGGTGATATGTCCTACTCAGCACATATGGAAGTGTATTGTGAGGCCAGGGGTTTCGTTCATGGAGAAAATTTTAACGTCAGCATGTCTCTTTCCTGTTCACTTCTGCATCCATCTCACAGCCTTTGGAAAACAGTTTAGCTGTTTCCCGATTTTTCTAATCTTGTCCTTTATATAGAGATAGCATAGGACCTGATAGAGGTCAGGCTCTCTTGTCGCAAAGATTCTAAGACCTAGGGGATTTTTTCATAACCGTGTAATATGCAAATTGTCCCTTCAACCAGGAGTTCAACCAGGGTGTGGGGCCTGCCGGCCAACCACCATGGCCCCACCTTGGCCACCCCCACCACCGGATCAGGGGCAGGGCCTGCGTCCCCTCCCCCTATGGCTCTTATCAGGGCAGGCCTGTCAGACCCCACCTGTGCACAAATTTGTGCATCGATCCTCTAGTGTAATAATATTTTAAGAAAATCTAATACAAAAGTAAATTATGAGAATGAGATAAACTGCATATACATGCATGTTTGCAATCAGAGATATGAAAATAATGAAAAATAAAGTGGTGGTTTTATCTTTGGGTAGTAGAATTCCAAACAACTTCTTTTTCTGTAACTTCTGTAATAAGCATGCATGACTTTTATAATTAGAAAAATTCACACTTATAATGTGTTCATTACCAATGTCATTTTGTCTTAATCTTCTAGATGAAAACTACTGATGTGCTTTGAAAAATTTTGTGTATAAATGACAATTTGATACCATGGTTTGCTGTTTCTATGTAATGCCTTAGTATCTTAAAACCTTTAAATAATATAAACTGCTGCTTGGTATCAAAGGACCCTGAGGAAAGAGAAATTAAAAAGTCAGTTACTTGCCTTTTATTTTAGATGCCAGAATTCCAGAAGAGTTCGGTTCGCATCAAGAACCCCACAAGAGTAGAAGAAATCATTTGTGGTCTCATCAAGGGGGGAGCTGTCAAACTTCAGGTGAGGAGCCATCACGAGGCCTGTCTTTCTTATGGTCACGCAGACAGTCATCTCCTGCTTTGCTGAAATCTCAGCAAAGAAAGTTTAGATAGATGAGCTTTGCCCATCCTTTCCGAATGTAAAATCTAGCCCTTGTCAACAACGCATAGAATGTCTGTTGTAAATGAACAAAACCTAATAGTCTTGAAGTAAATTTAGCTTTTCTTTAATATTAAGTACTAATTTAACTACTACTGAGCCTAAGTACTCAACTATTTTAAGAATAATGTTCAATATGCACAGTTTCCAGTTGCCATCCCATCTTTTAATTAAATAAATCATAATACTTCAAATTAAGTTGTCACTACATGGGATAACTGATTTTTTAAAAGTTTTTTAAAGGGATGTTTTAAGTGTGAGCTAAATCAGCCGTCCTGGATAGTCAGTGAAATAAATCTTTTCCTTTTTTTTTTTTTTTTTTTAATATTTAACCCAATCTCCTAAATTGCAAGAACTGGCAAACTGTACCAGGTATGATTCATTGATTGGTATAGTTTATTTACCTATATAGACCAGTTACATCTAGAATGGAACAGTGTCAGTGACTAAGCTTCATATAGTTTAAACGCTTTTATTGCATTTTTGTACATTGACCCTGGGGGGTTGAAATTGTGCAGTGTCTTATCTCTGTGGCAATTGCAGATTCCTATACTGATTCATCCGATTTCATGTGGTAACGCTTGGGCATGTAAGGTATTGCCTTTGGTTAAGGTAATTCTCAGGGCTGTGTGTCTGAGCTGCATCAGGAAACTCAGTGCAGGGGGAATAGCTTGTAATGGGGGCGGGATGCGCTGGCCTTGCAGCTGTGTCTTCATAATGGTTTTCCCCCTTTTCTTACAGATAATAACAGACTTTGATATGACACTGAGTAGGTTTTCTTACAAAGGAAAAAGATGTCCAACATGTCATAGTAAGTGTGGCCCTATTAACAAATTCAGAAATACAATCATTATTTTAAGATCCTTTTCTACCGATCATATTATCTATGAGATTGGGGTTTTTTATCTTCCTTTTGGGCATTAAAAGCGAGAGGACCTGCTTTTTCTCTCCCCCCCACCCCCCACCCCGAGATCAGATGAGATTGGACAAGTTCAAGGTGATATGGCCGTAGACCAGCTTTTTCTTATTTAGGATTTATCCCACCCCCCGTGTTATATAAATGGCTATTTTCTGTATGGTTTAGGTTGCAAGAGGAATAAAGAAGTCTGAAATTTTTCTCTGCAAATGTGGTCTGTTCATTACTCAAGAAAAATTTAAATGAATTTTCAATTTTGGGTTAGAAACAGCATTTATTAATTAGTAACATGTTACTAAATGTTTGTGTTATTTATATGTAAATTAGTTAAAGAATACATTATGAAATAAATACTAAGTTAAAATGTGTTGCTAAGATAAGATGCCTATTTTGTATTCTAAATGAGACAATTCAGTTTTTAAAATAATAATTCTCTACTGGCCAGCGTGGCTCAGTGGTTGAGGTCAACCTATGAACCAGGAGGTCACCATTTGATTCCTGGTCAGGGCATATGCCCAGGTTGTAAGCTTGATTTCAGTAGGGAGTGTGCAGGAGACAGCCAATCAATAATTCACTCTCATTATTGATGTTTCTCTCTCTCTTTCCCTCTTCCTTCCTCTCTAAAATCAATAAAAATATATTTTTAAAAATAAATAGATAAATTAAATAAAAATACTTGCCCGGATGGTATGGTTCAGTGTTTGAGCATCAACCTATGAACCAGGAAGTCACAGTTTGATTCCCAGTCAGGCCACATGTCCAGGTTGTGGTCTTGATCTCCAGTTGGCAGCATGCAGGAGGCAGCCAATGAATGATTTTCTCTCATCATTGATGTTTCTCTCTCTCTCTCCTGCTCCCTTTCTCTCTGAAATCAATAAAAACATTAAAAAACAAAACAGAAAAACAAAACAAAAAAAACTGCACTGTGAAGTGAAAAAGCAAGCCAAATTCAAAAGTATACATCTGGTTTAATTGCTATATAATTGATAACGTATAGAACTTTAAGACTGAAAGGAAATATAATAAAATGTTAATTTATTATTAAGTGGTAAAATTGTAATTTTTGTTCTCGTTACAATCTGTATTTTTCAGATTTTCACATTAATTTTTTATTAAGTTACAATTGTATTTCCCAGATTTTCGCATTACAGTATTAATATTTTATGATGAAAGAAAGAATAGCCGAAACCGGTTTGGCTCAGTGGATAGATAGAGTGTCGGTCTGCGGACTGAAAGGTCCCTCCCAGGTTCGATTCCGGTCAAGAGCATGTACATTGGTTGCACATCCCCAGTAGGGTTGTGCAGGAGGCAGCTGGTCGATGATTCTCTGTCATCGATGTTTCTAGCTATCTATCCCTCTCCCTTCCTCTCTGTGAAAAATCAATAAAATATATTTTTAAAGAAAGAAAGAAAGAAGGAAGGAAGGAAGGAAGGAAGGAAGGAAGGAAGGAAGGAAGGAAGGAAGGAAGGAAGGAAGGAAGGAAGGAAGAAAGAAAGGTGTTCTCTTTAATGGTGTTAAAGGGACCAGTCACTATACAATTCACAGTGTTAGAAGACTTTGAATTATCTAGCTCAGTGGTGTAAATAGGCAATCACAAAAGCATGGGTTTTAAAATCATTAGCTTCTCTAGCAATGCCATGTGGAAAGCATTACTCTGACAGTTGTACGGAGTGTGCTAATTGACTTGTCATGTAAACTTACAAGAAAAGTAGTCAGTTATTGATTCACCTATGAGGGCACTTCTTTTCAGCCTCGTTTGCTTTTTCTTTAGATGTCATTGACAACTGTAAGCTGGTTTCCGATGAATGCCGGAAAAAGGTAAAAGCACCAACAATAACCCAGTTATGAAAGCCTTCATTACCATTTCTGCCTGAGAATTTCTTCAGGCTCATTCACACAAACGAGAATGAAGCCAGACCTGGCTCTTAGTAAACACTCAACAAATGTGAGGTTTATTCTTCAGATTATAGCACTCAGCTTATTTTAAAGAAAAATTTACCAGGAACATTTTGATAACAACAAAACTTACCCGAAAAAAAAACTTTTAAATGGTTACCCAAATATCCTGGTATCTTTACATTAACTGGAAAGTTAAACAAAACTACTTCGGTTTTAATGTAGGTTTTGCTCCTTTAAATTGGTCAGGAAATTGCCTCAGTTCTCTGCTTTTTTGAGTAGGTGTCTGTCTGCATCTCTTTTTAACAAAATAAGATTCCAAAGATGAATCAAATGTAATACTTTCGTATGAGAATGAAAGTGTTTTTGTGGTGATAGTTTAATTATTAGTTGGTTTCATTGAATTGCTGAACTGAAAATATTTTTAAAAAATAAAATAAAATAAAAAGGAAGGAAGAAAGAAAGAAAATCGGCCTTTCACAGGTCTGTTCAGTTACATGTAAACCAAAACCAACCAAGGTCTTTTCAGTTGCTATATGTAATAGGTACTCATGCTCCAGTCTTTACCATTTTAAGCAGTTCATGGAAAACACTTGTCTACGTCGTTTTGCTTCCTATAAAATTAAGCACTTAACAGCTCTGCAGCCTTCCTGATTTAGGTATTTGTTTCTTTCTAGTTACTGGAACTAAAGGAAAAATTTTATGCTATTGAAACTGACCCTCTTCTTACGGTAGAAGAGAAGTTCCCTTATATGGTAGAATGGTAAGTGTGTATTCCCAATGGGAGGGTTCAAATGTAATAACATGACCTAACAGTTACAACTACTGGTGTCTCTCCCCTCCTACCCTCCCCCAACATGTGCACATAGATTAATACGTTGTCCAATGAGTTAGAGTAAGTGATTAAATGTAACAAAACCAACCAATTCTCTAATCACTCTCATAGTCTAGAATCAGTTTTGTTTGGCTTTGTTTGCTTTTGAAGATGAAGATCAGTAGGAATGGATTTAAAATTCTGCACCTTAACCTGAAACTCAAAACAAGAATTTGTTTTCTCTGAAGTCTGTGGGCGAGATGTGGCTCAGTGTGTGAGGAAAATGACTTAGGATTTAGGTGGACTCTGTGTGAGCTGGAGCCAGTGGGGGGCAGTGCTGAGAACTAACCGGCCTCTGCTGCTGGTGGCATTCATGGAAGCGCCCTTTGCTCTGAGCAGGGCACGCTGCCAGCACGGTGCTGCCTCCTGGGAGGACACCGGAGAAATGCTGACACTCAGAGGGTCACTAAGATACTCCCAGACACTGGAGGAGCCACTCCATTTGAGGAACATCTCAAAGAATGGAACATTGAGTGGTTTCAGAATCTTAGGAGCCCAGAAATGGTGTTGTTTATATCCATTATCCCATCACCTAACCGCGGGCCTTGCACACTTAATCAGTGTATATGGTAGGAAGTGTTGGAAAGGGGTTCGACTCACTCAACATGCGGAACTGGAACCAGACGTGGAAGGCCTAGACCATGGATTTCAGCACGATGACAGGACGGTCTAGGAATTACTAGTAGAATGTTCTAGCAATGGTATAGCTTCCTGGGAGAATGAGCTCACTGGCAGGATGGGAGCCACCCAGAGAGTAGTTTCACTGAAGACTGATACAGGGGGGATTTGTGGGTGTCAGGTGGAGAGGGTCTAAAGGCCGGCTATACTCAGATAGTGTGATTACAGGTGCTTTTATGTGATTGCAAAGCACCTATATGTGGATAAAACTTCCCAGAGCAAGGATCTTCTCTTTGCTCACTAGGCAGCATCTTCAGTGCTTAGGCATTCCATGAAAATTCAGACTCCAGGCCGATGAAACATGGCTTTGCTCCAATTCTTCCTGGAATTGAAGAAATTATTAGCTTCCTAAGGTTGGAGCTCTTTTTTTTTTTTTTTTTAATATATTTTATTGATTTTTTTTTTTTACAGAGAGGGATAGAGAGTTAGAAACATCAATGAGAGAGAAACATCGATCAGCTGACTCTTGCACACCCCCTACTGGGGATGTGCCCCCAACTAAGGTACATGCCCTTGACCGGAATCGAACCTGGGACCTTTCAGTCCACAGGTGACGCTCTATCTACTGAGCCAAACTGGTTTTGGCAAGGTTGGAGCTCTTATCCATAGATCGAGGAAAGGTTTATAACTAGAATCCTTTCACTGTCTTGATAACACACTTAAAGTAAGCCAGCGTTTGGGGAGAACTGGGAAATGCAGTGAGAACATGTGTATCATTTTTGAGACATGCGAGGTATACGTTCATTAAGATCTAAAATTTAAATCCAAAATAGCATGAATGAAATACTGCATGTTCACATGCCGAAGAATGCTCTGTCACAAAGAGAATAGTATTAATTCGCTTTCATTGATTTTCTTTTTTCTTTGGGCATAAACTCCAGGTACACCAAGTCACATCGCCTGCTTGTTGAACAGGGTATACCAAGAGCTAAACTTAAAGAAATTGTGGCAGAATCGGACGTCATGCTCAAGTAAGTTTCTTGGTGGTTAATTGTCTACAGTTCGGACCTGTTACATGCCATATTCAAAGTGTGTATTTGTATTAAAATAATCTAAAAGAATATCCCATATAAAAACATATCCAGAACATGCCGCCTATCACATACTAAAAGTGTCGCGATAAGGAGTTGAGAATGACACGTCAGGTCATGGTGCAGGGAATGAAAGCCTGTGAGCTTGAAGCACTAATTTACATTTTCTTTCTCCAAATTTTAAATCTCAAGACTTACGTACGCCGAAACCAGTTTGGCTCAATGGATAGAGCATCGGCTTGGGGACTGAAAGGTCCCAGGTTCGATTCCGAACAAGGGCATGTATCTTGGTTGTGGGCATATCCCCGGTAGGGGGTATGCAAGAGGTAGCTGATTGATGACTCTCTCATCGATGTTTCTATCTCTCTCCCTTCTTCTCTGTACAAAATCAATAAAAAAATATATTAAAAAAAAAAAGAACAGAAACCATGCAGGCCAGAAGGGAATGGCAAGAAATATTCAAGGTGATGAATAGTAAGAACCTACAGCCAAAGATAATCTATCCAGCAAAGCTATCACTCAGAATCGAAGGTCAGATAAAGAGCTTCACTAATAAAAAAAAGCTAAAGGAGTTCATCACCACCAAACCAGAATTATATGAATTGCTGAAGGGGGTTCTTTCAGAAGAGAAAGTAAACAAAGATAAAAATTATGAACAAGAAATACGTAACTATCAACAAGTGAGTCTAAAAACCAAGGAAATTAAAAAAAAAATCTGATGAACAATAGTAACTGTTGAATATAATAGAATCAGAGGTATGGAAGGGGAGTGAACTGACGATTCTTGGGGAAAAGGGAAGAGGGGGGCGTGGGAAGAGACTGAACATAAACTGTGCACCTATGGATGAGGACAATGGGGAGTGGGGAAAGGGCAGAGGGTGGGTTGGGAACCTGGTGGAGGAGAGCATGGTGTGGGGGGGGGGGGGGGGGGGAAGGAACATTTGTAATAATATGAACAATAAAAACTTATTTTAAAAAAAAAGACTTACAAAGTTATGAAAACAAGACCATTTTGAAGTTGTTGCTTTTTTTTAAGCAAAAATACTTTTCAAAGATATGAAATATAAAAAAGAAAGTTTACATAGTCATATTGAAAAGTGTTTTTGCTAAGTACCGTTTTTATGATGTACCCTCTTTTAAAATTGACATAAGTCTACTTTCTGAATTCTCCAAGTCCCTTGAAAACAATCTCTAAGAAAGGTGCATATGTTTTAGCAAATAATACAAATATTTCTAATAGGTGAATTATTGGATATTAACATGTTAAAGCTTATTTTCAGTTGTTTACTACCTCTTAATTCTTCAACTCACTAGGCAAATATGATGCTTTTTCTTTTTCCCTTTCCTTTTTTTAAATTTTTTTAATGATGCTACATTAAAGGTGATTTATTTCTGAAGAAAGCATTCAATTGACAGAGTGTGAGGACTGCTGGTATTTTATTCCTTTGCTGGGCAGCTTATCTTAGAGCCAGGAGTGTGGAAAGGGAAGAGGAGATTTTAAGACGAAAACATTACCTGTAGCTGCCACAGCTGAGGCAGGAGAGAGGCCAGGGGTACCGGGAATCCGGCCCGGGCCCTGCCACTCCGAGTTCCCAGCAGAGAGCAGGAGATGAGCAGAATGACAGCAGCAGGTCTTGCAGCCTCAGCCCAAATGGGGCTTTCAAGCTAAGCTTTCATGATGTGCTGTCCACTAGTATCAATTCCCAGCTGTAGGCTTCTCCATAGCCGGTGCAAGTCTAACATCATCTCATTTTTACTACGAGAATTTACCAGAAGGCGGGTTAAAAGTTAACTGTTGTCTGGAAAACCTGTGCTGGTCTCAGACATCAGGAACAGTCCCCCTTGGCTTTGTTTTGAAGTGAGAACTCAGTGCATCATAGAAACACATGGCTTTTTAAACATCTCGGTGAAAAAGAGCTATGCCTTCGCTCCTAACGGTCATACTATACCTCGCCCTGCAGGGAAGGCTATGAGAATTTCTTCGATAAGCTCCAACAACACAGCATCCCCGTGTTCATCTTCTCGGCCGGCATCGGAGACGTCCTGGAGGAGGTGATCCGTCAGGCTGGGGTTTACTATTCCAACGTCACAGTGGTGTCCAACTTCATGGATTTTGATGACAATGTAAGAATATCAGGTCATTCATTCCCTGTCATTACTTTGAAAATGTGAAAATATTCTAATCATGTAGAAGCATTTGTTATTTATTATTTCATGTGTGCTCATTAAATTAGGCCAAGTTCATAGGCCCAGGACGGGCCTCATCATCTCTCGCAGTGTTGTATCCATACCCATGTTTCAAACATAATAACTCTGCTTAAACTTCTGTTTCCTGAGCTGTAGACTAACCTTACATTAGATATGTTACTAATTTTTAAAATATATATATATTTTTTATTGATTTCTTTACAGAGAGGAAGGGAGAGGGATAGAGAGTTAGAAACACTGATGAAAGAGAAACATCAATCAGCTGCCTCCTGCACACTCCCTACTGGGGATGTACCTGCAACCAAGATATATGCCCTTGACCAGAATCGAACCTGGGACCCTTCAGTCTGCAGGCCGATGCTCTATCCACTGAGCCAAATCGGTTAGGGCAGTGGTCCGCAAACTACGGCTCGAGAGCCACATGCAGCTCTTTGGTCCCTTGAGTGTGGCTCTTCCACAAAATACCACTGCCCAGGCAAGTCTATTTTGAAGAAGTGGCATTAGAAGTAGTTTAAGTTTTAAAACTGTGGCTCTCAAAAGAAATTTCAGCCGAAACCGGTTTGGCTCCGTGGATACAGCGTCAGCCTGAGGACTGAAAGATCTCAGGTTCAATTCCGGTCAAGGGCATGTACCTTGATTGTGGGTACATCCCCAGTAGGGGGTGTGCAAGAGGCAGCTAATCAATGATTCTCTCTCATCAATGTTTCTAACTCTATCCCTCTCTCTTCTGCTCTGTGAAAAATCAATAAATATATATATATATTTTTTAAATTTTCAATCGTTGTACTGTTGATATTTGGCTCTGTTGACTGAGTTTGCCGACCACTGAGTTAGGGCAATTTTACTAATTTTAATTCAACAACTCTAAAGAATTAACATTCATGGATGGGAAAAAAGAAGTGGCTTAAAACTAATGTAACTGGAACTAGTTCTTCTAGTCAAGACAATATAACATACATAAAATGGCACCCTTTGGTTAGGAACCAAATGCAAAGTAAAAATTAGGCTTTCAACTCATGTTTAACATTTAAAGCATCTCTAGAGAGTCACTTCTCAGTGTCCTTCTTATCTATCTGAATGTGAAACTACGACAAGTAAAATTTGTAAAGCCTGTTATTTCAAAGGATTTATGCCTTTTGAACAGGGAGTGCTCAAAGGATTTAAAGGAGATCTGATTCATGTATTTAACAAACACGATGGTGCCTTGAAGAACACAGAGTATTTCAGTCAACTGAAAGACAACAGCAACATCATTCTGCTGGGAGACTCCCAAGGAGACTTAAGAATGGCAGATGGAGTAGCTAATGTGGAATACATTCTGAAAATTGGATATCTAAATGATAAGGTAAGGATATAAATCTAATTTCCTTTTAAGAAAACACTAGGATTGTTGGGGCCAGTTTGGCTCAGTGGATGGTGCTTTGGCCTGCGGACTGAAAGGTCCCAAGTTCAATTCCGGTCAAGGGCATGTGCCTTGGTTGCGGGCACATCCCCAAGGAGGGTGTGCAAGAGGCAGCTGATCGATGATTCTCTCTCATTGATGTTTCTCTCTATCCCTCTATTTTCCTCTCTTTAAAAAAAATCAATAAAGTATATTTAAAAAAGAAAACACTAGGGTTGTCCTGGCTAGTGTGGCTCAGCTGGTTGGGTGTCATCCCTTGCACTGGAAGGCTGCTGGTTCGATTCCCAGTCAAGGGCACATGCCCAGGTTGTGGACTCAATCCTCAATAGGGAGAGTGCAGGAGGCAGCTGACCAATGTTTTGGTCTCACATCGATGTTTCTCGCTCCCTCCCTTTCTAAATATAAATCAATAAAAATGTTTTAAGAAGGAAAAACTAGGGTGAAACTTGGTAGGTAATTGCTATCCCAGGTTCCTGAGAAAGCCGTTCTTTTGGAGCCGACCTGGTTGTTCTTTACCCCTTTCCTTTGGTGCTGAGTAAAGGAGTTGGTGTCCACTGTAGTGCTGGGAAAGAAGGGTGTACATTATAAAAGGCCTCTCTGGCCTCTCTTCCTTTGATGTCAATAGCACTCCCCGTCCAGGAGCATCAAAACTTTAGCCATGGCCAAATGTTTCTTGGGCACCTTATCCCCATTTGAGAACCACTGGAATAGAGAGGATTCATTCGGGGAGTGGAACAAGTTCTGTCAATGAGCCTTAAGAATTGTTTTTAATTGATTCTAAAGAGAGAGGAAGGGAGAGAGAGAAACATCTACAGCATTCTGCTGCCTCCTGCACGTGCCTTCGCCCCCCCCCCCCCCAGCCCTGAATTGAACCTGTGACCTCTTGGTGCACGGACTGACACTCAACCACTGAGCCACAACAAACAGGCAAACCTTTAGAAATTGAATATTTCCTAAAAATAAATAAATAAAGTGAAAAATTAAGAAGTTAAGTAAAAAAAAACATTTTAAAAAGAACTTGAATATTTGAAAAGTACTGCTTCATTTCCAATGTTTTATGAAAGTTAATTTAGTTTTTTATTAAATTCACTTTCATGAAACATTTTTTTTTTCTTCTTAACAGATTTAACATAACAATGTGGTTCATACTGAAATTCTTGGCTTCTCCCTGAACATTAATCTTTATGGTTTTCTTGTTGTTGATCAGGTGGATGAGCTTTTAGACAAGTACATGGACTCTTATGATATTGTTCTAGTCAAAGAGGAATCCTTGGAGGTAGCCAACTCAATCTTACAGAAGATCCTGTATAAATGAGCCTTCTTCAAGGAGACGCCTGTCCTGTGGTGCAGCGGATGCAAGAACCACTCATGTGTTCGGCGTGTGAAAGACTTTTATTTATAACATATCCTTGCTCAGACATGCTGAATCCAAAGGCCAGAAGCTCCTTGTTTTCTGTCTCTCTCAACACACTCCTCACCATATTTTTTTTTTAATTAAAAAAAAATCTTAAAGTCAAAATTTGAAAACACTGCCTACATTTCCAGAGTGAATTTTGTAGTTTACTGTTAAGACGTTTTTGAGGAGTCTTTTTACATGTGTGTGATTTTAAGTATTGACATTTTTGTAATTTGAATGAATTATGCTGATGGTATCACCATCTCCTAAAATTGTGTTCCTTGTTTTTTTGGGGAAATTGAAACTTCCAAGAACATATCAGCACACGGTGTTGGAAAAACTTGGTATCCATATGTCACTAATCATTATAAAATGTTCTATATTGATGCACTGATAATAAACATGAAATGAAAAGTCTTTTTAATTCTGTTGGCAAGACTATCATTCATTCATTCAACAAGTACTTATTAAGCACCTGCCGGGTTTATCTTGTATGTGTTTGATAGCCTTGCAGTCAGGCCACTTCCTTGCCAAAATGAATTTTTTTTTTTTCTTTCTTCTGTCTTAAATGATCATTTTGAAAAGCTGGATAGCCCTGGCCAGTGTGGTTCAGCTGGTTGCCACACTCAGGTCGCTGGTTCAATTCCTGGGCAGGGCACATGTCCCGATGATGGGCTTGATCCCCAGTCAGGGGAGTGCAGGAGACAGCCGATGGATGGTTCTCTCTCATCAATGTTTCTCTCCCTTCCCCTTTCGCTCTCTCTAAAATCAATAAAAACACATTTTTTTAAAAAGAGAAAAGAAAAGCTATCTAAATTGCTATAAGTAATCAGAGATCAAATGCACTAGGTCTTAACAAAATAGTGCAGACTGCTTATGCTTGCCAAGTAGCCTCATGGTTGGTTGGTTCGTTTGGAGAAAAGGGGGAGAGAGAAACATCGATTTGTTGTTCCACTTCTTGATGCATTCACTGGTTGATTCTTGTGCCCTGGCCGGGGACAGCACCAACCAGCTGGGCTCCCCAACCAGGGTGCCTCGTGACGTTTCGAGCACACAGGTCACGTGCATGCTTAGATGTCAGATTCTCTAAGGCACTCTGACCCCCTCTAGCATCGATGACCTAGCTCATCTTTCAGGCACAAAGTTCAACGCCTGTGTCACAAGCCAGGTGGTCCGAAGGCGGAGACTGGCCATCTGTCCTCTCAGGAAGAGGTCCAGGCTGCCTCAAGAGGCCACACAGAAGCCGACTGTAAAATGTGATGAAGGAAAATGCTGCATGTGGCGCCTCCACCCTGTTTGGGCCTTACTTAGTACTCACGGCCTCGGCGGGCAGAGCCGTCCCCCACAATCTAACGTGAGCAAGTGTTGCTACAGCTTCACAGAGTGAGGCCAGCCAGGCACACGGAGCCCCTGAGGTTGCTTCTGCAAAAAGGAAGCCACGTTTGATTTTTAAAAACATGCATGTATTTCCCCCTATACATGTGCCCATTATTCTCCATTTGCTCCTTTCTCTGCATCCAGAGGCTGATTGCTAAGACCCCTACCACACCCCCACCCTCAGATCCCTTTCCTCTGTTTCGGACTGGGTTCAGCGACAGAGCCAGCGGCAGGGTAGACATGCCCTCTCCTGCCTCAGCACCAGCCCCAGCTCCAGCGTGGCTCAGGCCCAGGGAGGAGCAGCCGCCTGCTGTTGCTGGCCACCAGCCGTCCTGGGTACCTGACATTCTTGGTGGGTCCCAGAGTCCTGTCCACACCTCTACAAACAGCCCTGTCATTATCCTCCCTGCACGAGTCCCTAGGAGGGCGATTCCTGGCAGGACCCCGAGCCCACACCCTCCAAACTCTCCCAAGTCGCACAGCGCGGCCCCGTGAGTTCTTATCCAGGGGGTTCTGACTACATGGTGCATTCCCACGGGATCCTCTCTGCCTTTCAAGAAAAGACCACAAAGCTTGGTGAGAATTCAACGTTTTATATACGAAAAGATGGGTTTTCCAACATTCAATTGGATGAGTGCACGGCATTCTCATGGCCTGCCTCAGAGCCACATCAGTACAAAACAGTTTAAATTAGTAACCGCCGTTTCAGAAGGAAAAGCGTGGGTCACGGGGCAGGGGGTGCCATCACCGGTGGGGAACAGGATGTAAGGCAGCAAGGTGTTCACTGGGCCGCCAGGGGCAGCGGCCTGGTTACGCAGAGTGAGGCCCCGGGAGGCCGAGGAGCAGCCTGTCCCCTGTTTGTGCTCATCGGCTGGGAAGACACAGCCACCTGGGCCCCAGGGAGATGCCCTGCAGCTCGGCCTGGCCGCGGGCCCCGCACGCATCTCTGATCAAAGGACTTGAGGCCGAGGGGCCACGGGGCAGAGTGACGGGCTGACAGGGAAGCAGGTGGCCTCGAGTGGCAGACAGTCAGGTTCTCTCCCCGTGGGCCTCCGTGCCTTTTGTTTGGTCCCCGTTTTCCACCTCCAAGCTACCCAGCCGATCGGAGGACCACGGGGCATGGGGCGACTACCTAGAAAAGCGTGTGTGCGTGCGTGCGTGTGTGTGTGTGTGTGTGTGTGTGTGGAGGAGGAGGTGGAGGCTGGAGCTGTGTGTGTGTGTGTGTGTATGTGTAGACGGAGGTGGAGGCTGTGTGTGTGTGTGTGTGTGTGTGTAGGAGGAGGTGGAAGCTGGATGTGGGGGTGTGTGTGTGTGTGTGTGTGTAGGAGGAGGTGGAAGCTGGAGGTGGGTGTGTGTGTGTGTGTGTGTGTGGAGACAGAGGTGGAGGCTGTGTGTGTGTGTGTGTGTGTGTGTGTGTGTAGGAGGAGGTGGAAGCTGGGTGTGTGTGTGGAGGCGGAGGTGGAGTTGGAGGCTGGGCCGACCAGAAGGTGCTGTACAGGCCGCTGGGAAGTCTCTGCCATGCCCTTTGTTTTTCCTGCCTGTCTGGACAACGCTTATAAAACACCAGCAAGTTAAAAAAAAAAAAAAATTGTCTTAATCCTCCTTACCAGATATCCTGGATTTTCTCCCATTCCCTGCAGGATGGCCACAGCTTCTCTACGACACTATTTCCCTCGATAACACACCAGCCGGAAGGCCCAGAACAATGGCTGGCAGCCTCCCACCCCGTGCGGAGGCCCCTGGCCGATCTAGTCTAATCCCCGGCGCTGGGCCCCGGTCCTGTGTGTGCCCGCCCAGCCTGTGTGGCCGCGGCCCTTGCTGACAGTTCACCTTCCGCCAGGGCCTGGCGCCCTCCGCGCTCGGCCGCCACGGCACACCGGGGCGGGTCAGGCTCACAGCTCGTCGTGCTTGGCCTCCTGGTCTTTGAGCTTGAACTCCTCGGCCGTGACCTTGCCGTCCGCGTTGCGGTCCTGGTTGGTGAACATGTTCTTCACAATCATCTCGGCATCGAAGCCGGGGGCGAGCTTCCCTCTGCCGGACGCCACCTGGGCGTGGATGTACTCCGAGAACTGGACAGGAAGAGAGGGGCAGGTCAGACACACGCCCAGGCCCACACGGATGGGCCCTGCATCTGAGCTCGCACACGGGAAATCCTCTGAGCCACTCAATCTGGTTTCCCCTCCGGATGCAGGTGAGAAACTGCCCACGAAGTGATCCCAGCAGCCCCTTGGTTCCAGGCGGCCAACCCCAGCGGCTGCTGGAGCTCCCCGTCCCCCCAACCAGCCCTTCTTTCCGCACAAAGACGGGCCCCGGACCACCCAGCCCCTGAGGATGCCCCCACCCTCATCATTCATTCACACAAGAACAATGTCTCGTCCGCTTCGTCCTAGAGCCGCATCAATGCCCAAACTAGGCTTCCTGCACCTGTAACTAGCATGTCCTGGTAGGAAAGACGCACAATTAAACATGAACATACAAAATAAGCTCCATAGTAAGGAAGACAGGGGAATGCTCTAGAACAGTGTTTCCAAAACTTTTGACATATGTGTGCCCCTTCTATAATTTTCGTAACACTGAGTACCCCTCGTACTCATGAGAACGTAGAATTAGGTGCAGCCAAGCACGGTGCAGTGCATACCCCCACCAAACTCCGGTGCAACGCGTACCCCCACCAAACTCTTCCCGTACCCCTGGGGGTACGCGTACCGCACTTTGGGAAACACTGCTCTAGAAAAACAAACAAGTAGAGCCAAGTGAGGAAGATGCCAAGGGGGTGAAGTATGGATTCGGGATCAGGGTCCGACCCGGGGACACAGGGAGGCTTGAGCAGAGGCTGGAAGGGCACGAGGGAAGGTGCCCGCTGTCCCTGGCAAGAGCCTTCTGGGGCAGAGGGGAGAGCGGGTGCGAAGGCGGGTGGGTGCCTGCCCGGGGTTCACAGACCCGCCAGGGGAGAGGAGGAGAGGCTCCTGAGGAGCCACCGGGGAGGGTTCTGGAGGCCGGGGAGAGCAGGTGGCGTGAGCAGGTGCCAGCTGTGTCGCGGTAAGAGAGTGAGGACTGACCACTGGACTCAGCAATACGAAAGGCACCGGTCCCCTGACAAGACCAGGGTCAGGGCTACTGTGAGCAGGCCAGCAGCCGGGGAGATGCTGATGGCGTGAGAGAGAGGGGAGAGGGCGGGGAGGGCGGGCGTGGAGCTGGGGGGAGTGGACTTCAGCGGGGCTGTGACAGAGGACTCTACTGCCCAGCTCCACCAGGGTGTCTGGTTCCGGAGGCACAACAGGGATATGGATCCCGGCTCCACCGCTGGGAGCTGGGTGACCTTGGGCAGGTCAGCGACCTTCTCGGTGCACGGCTGCTCCCTCTGAAAGCCAGGGACGATTGCATGGCTGTCGTGAGGACCAAGCAAGCTGACAGATGGGCAAACAGCACGCCAGGCATGCAGGGAGCGCCCAGGAACTGGACCCCGCCCCAGAGCCGAGACCCTGCCATCCGTCCCTGCAGAGCGTGGATGAGAGAGCATGTGGGGAAGCGCTTGGTGCCCGGGTGTGCAGGTGCTCCCAGCACAGGACGTGAGCACAGGTGTCCTCCCCGCGCCAGGAAGGCCCCGGGCCCAGGACGGCTCCCTGAGCTCCCAGGTCCCGCCCGCCCGCCCGCCCGCCCGCCAAGGGCAGGTACCTCTTCCAGGAGGACTTCTCCGTTGCCGTCCTTGTCGATTTCTTCGAAGAGGTTGGAGGACACCTCGTCGTTCCATATGAACATGTACCCCTCGGGCAGGCCGGCCACCAGCTCCAGCAGCTCAATGTCAAACACCAGCACGGCACTGCCTGGCACTTCTCCATCTGCTCGCCCACAGGGATGGGGGGGGGAGTTGTTAGCACTGCAGGGCAGTGGACAGGCCCCTCAGCCGCCCTCCTGCCCCACCCTGGGCTCCACCTCATGGGGACAGGCAGTTCTTGGGACAGCAAACAAGTTCAGCATCAGCACGTGGCTTTCCCAACGGGAGGCAGTGACTGCTGGTGAGTCACCAAGTCAGCTTAGAGGGTGTGACCAGCATTTTATTTATATTTATGTTTATATTTATACATATATATATATATAGATAGATAGATATACACATACATATATATGATGTATTGATTTCAGCGAGGAAGGGAGAGAGAGAGAGAGAAACATCAATGAGAGAGAATCATGGATCAGCTGCCTCCTGCACGCCCCACACAGGATGCAACCACTGAGCCACACTGCCAGGCCAGCATTTATTTATTTATTTATTTATTTATTTTAAATAAAGGAACCGAATAAAACAATCAGGGTACCTTGCACATAAAAAGGATAAGTATTCCATGAAACTTGAGTTTCCTTGTTACAGATAAACCTAAATGTACGTGTCCATATGGATAAGCACAAACTGTCTATTTACTTGTAACCCAGGTTAGGAGCCAAAACACACTGCTTCCTGTGTGTCTGGGGGTTCACAGGCTCCAGCGGAGACCACAGGGAGAGCTGGGCACCCCCCGGTACTCAGAGCTGGGAGGACAGGAAGGGATGCCTCAGATCGTGGTCTGAGATGCCGGCCACCACAAACCCGGGAACTGCTCCCGCAGCCCGGCCGGCGTCCTCCAAGGACCTGGGGCGTTCGCCTGCGTCAACTCCGAATCCACGGGGTCGTCGCCCAAATAGGCCAAATGCTTTTTTGAAAAAAATCCAATCCTTGGCCGGGACTGATTTGGCTCAGTGGATAGAGCGTCGGCCTGCGGACTGAAGGGTCCTGGGTTCGATTCTGGTCAAGGGCATATATCTTGGTTGCAAGCACATCCCCAGTGGGGGGGGTGCAAGAGGCAGCTGGTCGATGTTTCTCTCTCATCGACGTTTCTAACTCTCTGTCCCTCTCAATTCCTCTGTGTAAAATCAATAAAATTAATATATATATATTTTTTAAATCCAATCTTTGGGTTCAACATGGAAGCAGCAGGGTTGGGGGGCAGGGTGACAAAGGGGAGGGGAGCCCCGGCCGGTGGGCCTCCGTTGGTTGAGTGTCACCCCATGCCCTGAAAGGCCCCAGTTCGACCCCCTGTCAGGGCACATATGCAGGTTGTGGGTTCAGTCCTTGGCTGGGGTGGGTACAGGAGGCAATCAATAGATATTTCTCTCTCTGAAACCAATAAAATTCTATTTTTTTAAAAAATTTAACCTGAAAAAAACAACAGCAAGGCACGGCCACTCACCCACGCCGGCCTCCCCGTAGCCCAGGTGCGGCGGGATGATCACCGTCCGCTTCTCGCCAACGCACATCTCGCGGAGCCCCATGTCCATGCCCAGCACCACCTGGCCGGACCCCAGCACGATGTTGTACGTTTTGCCCAGGTTCCACCTGGAAACGAGACAGAGGCATCCCTGGTGAGGTCGTCCCCCCACGGCGCCTGAGTGTCCTCGTGGGACGCTCCCTGGCACAGCTCGTCGCCCCAGCGGCACAGGCCCCGTGGAAACGGGCAACCCCGCAGGGAGGGGCACTTTGCAGACAGAAACAGACGGAAGTGAAAACACCTAAATCATCTCCAAAAGCGTCCGGATGGAAATCAGAGGAAGGCTGGGGATGTGTTCAGGGTGAGAACATCTTGGAACCGACTTTTATTTTATTTTTATTTTTATTGATTTCAGAGAGGAAGGGAGAGGGGGAGAGAGAGAGAGAGAAACGTTAATGGTGAGAGAGAATCATTTAGGGGAAGGACCTTAGGGGAACACTTAGGGAAACTTCAGTGGGGTCTGAGAGTGAAAAGGCGGTAATCTAGCAAGGCCACCTCCTGGCCTGGGTGTCTGTACTGAGCTCTGCAGGGGAAGGCGCGCGGTTTGTGGAAAAGCCTCCCCTGCAGGCTCCTTCCGCCTCCAGCTGGTTCCCAGGGCCCGGCTGGTTCTCTGGGGCCAGGAAACCAAAGCAGGGTTTGCATCCGCCCTACCTGGGGCGGAGCAGAAGCCCGCCAACTGGCACAGGCAGCCCTGGCCCAGGGCCCGGGGCCCGAGGGAGGGCGTCTGTCCGCCCCCACACAATCCCCCTTTGTGTGCAGCACAGAGGCGCCTTCTTACTGCTGTTCCTGGACCGGGGCCTCCCAGGGGCCCACGGGGCTGCGAGGCCTCAGGGATCACTCACACAGCGATCCCCAGTCCTCCTCCGGGGCCAGTGTGCACTCCAGAGAGGACCTCGGAGCAAGCACCGTGCTTTCCTGCACCTGCCTGAGAACACACCCACACACAGACACACACAAGTTCTGTCTCCTGGGTCATCCTCTTACTTATTTCCTTGTTTCCCTCCAGTGTCTCTGACATTCTCCTCATTCCTCTGGTGTATTCCCAGCTTCTGAAAGCTTCCTGCCTTCCTGTCGTCCGCTCCCCCTCCCCTCGCCACATTCCCCTCTGCCCCCCCCACAGCCTACTCCCTGCCTCCTGATTGCAGTGCTCCCAGGGCGAGGCGGGACCAGGCTCCGCCTTCCAGAAGCCTCCCACCCACCCCTCCATTCCACACACAGGTGGGCAGATGCCGCCCACTCCCCTTCATCTCTTTATTGTGAAACGTGCCCCCTGAGAGCCCAGCGAGGGCACCACCCTTTGTGTGGATTACACACGGCACAGAGGCCTGGCGGAGAGCGGGGCCTCTGCGCACAGGAGGGAGGCCGCATGGCTTCCGGATGCTCTGGGAGAAGCGTGAGCCCCCAAACACCCTCGGGCGGGTGGGGGGGCAGGGGGGGGCGGCTGACTCTCCCTCCCCACCGGAGAAGTTCGCCCTGAACCCACCAGGACCAATCCCTTTGCTCATTCCCTGTCCTCAGGTCCCCCTCCCAGGCCAGAGGAGCACCAGCAAAGTGTGAGCATTAGCAAGAGTGTGACAGTGACAGCCGCCACTGGCCCTGGATCGGGTCCTAACCTCACAGGCCTAAATGCACTCACCCCCAAACCACAAGCCACGCTCCCTCCCTCCCTCCCACCCTTCCCTCCCCTCCCCTGCCCTCCTCTCCCCTCCTCTCCGCAGGCTTCTAACTCTAGTGCAAGGAGGTGTGCTTATGTTGGTCCATCTCAGCCTCCGCCCTCGAGGCTAGTGCCTCTTTCATTGACTCCATAGCGCCCATTCCCCCACGTTTCAGCATCTCTGTGACCGGGACACATGCCACCACCGGCAGCAATCGGCACACGTGCCACCACGGGCAGCATCGGCACACATGCCACCACCGGCAGCAATCGGCACACGTGCCACCACCGGCAGCATCGGCACACGTCCCACCACCGGCAGCATCGGCACACGTGCCACCACGGGCAGCATCGGCACACGTGCCACCACCGGCAGCAATCGGTACACGTGCCACCACCGGCAGCATCGGCACACGTGCCTCCACGGGCAGCAATCGGCACACGTGCCACCACCGGCAGCATCGGCACACGTGCCACCACCGGCAGCATCGGCACACGTGCCACCACCGGCAGCATCGGCACACGTGCCACCACCGGCAGCAATCGGCACACGTGCCACCACGGGCAGCATCGGCACACGTGCCTCCACCGGCAGCATGTCGCTCTTTCGGGGAAGCGTTTTTACTTCCTCAGTGTTTACGTTTCCTCAAATGATGCTTCTCATCCACACATTCCGATGCAAACGAGCTCGCTGACTGCACCGGGACGCGGGCTCTCACGGCCGCAGAGAGAACGGTCTGGAGGTCTGCCCCTCGCGCTCCCCTCCTGGCCTGGCTCCCCCTCCACACCGCCCTCAGAAGCCAGAAGCAGAGGAGCGGGGGAAGTGCGGCACAAAGATTTATTCAAAGCCCTTCCTTCTCCCCAAGACCAAACGGGCCGCCAAGCCAGGCCCAGCGCCAACACGATGCGCTGAGGTACGTACGAAGCAGGGCTGCCCTGGCCGTGCGGCTCAGCGGGCTGAACATCGTCCTGTGCTGAGAGGTTTCGGGTTCGATTCCCAGTCAGGGCACATGCCCAGTTTCCGGCTGGAGCCCCAGTAGGGGGTGTAGGAGCCAGCAGATCTCTCTCTCTTTCTCTGTCTCTCTCTCTCCTTCCCTCCCTTCCTTCCTCTCCCTTGTTCTCTCTCTTAAGTCAATAAAAACATATTTTTTTTAAAAGGCTGAAAATGTCTTTCCCCAAAGAAGAGAATATTGTGTTAACTCACAGACGCATCTGAAGATTCAGTGCATCAGAAACACAGCTCCTCTAGGCTCCCTGACACCGGTTCATACGGCCGATTCCCTGGATGTGCTTCCAGAGTCACCTCAGCCCTGAACCTTTTCACAACGCCCCCTGCGCTCCGCTCCGGGCTCCGTGAGGAGCGCAAACACGGTAAACGCCTTGGTGTCCCTGGGTCCTCAGACCAGCCGCGGAGACAGAAAGGAAAATGAAAGGCAGGGAACGCATAACACCGGGAGGAGACTCCAGGGGGGAGCCGCTGATCCTTCCTAAGGAGAGAGGACGGTCTGAGAAAGGGCAGAAGCTGACAGAGGAAAGGGCATCAGGCGCCTCCGGCCCCACTGCCCAGGGCGCCCGGGAGGCGGGACCGGGCCCCAGCAGAAGACAAGACGGGTGAGGCCGACAGACGGACGGACAGAGACGGCCTGGCGTGCCAGGCTCTGGAGCCTGGCTCCCATCTGCGGGCTAATGTGTAAAGGCAGCGGTTAAGAGACTAAAAGAGGAGATGTGTTTTTCAGAAAGATGATGTCTCAGGGGTAGGGGAGGCCACGCAGAGGGAACTCTGAGAAGGACACATCCGGGCAGTGATGAGGGCTTGAGCTGTGCAGGGGGGGAGGGGACAGTCCTCGGCCAGGACCTGATGAGAAGGAAAGGAGGATCCTCTGCCCCCCACACACACCCCCCGCGTCCCCCAGGGCCCTCACGTGGAGTCCAGCAGGGTCCCGTCCAGCAGCGAGGCGTTGTAGTGATACTTGAGGTAATCCCCCTTCTTACTCAGCACCGAGCAGTCGGGGGGCCTGTAGTGGGAGGTGACGCTGATGGAGTCCGAAGGGTTGTGGAAGTCGATCACGTGGATGTCGAACACCAGCACGGCTGAGCCGGGGATCTTCCCTAAAGGACAGGCACGGGAATGAATGAGGGAGCCCCCCAACCGCCACTCCCCCCGCCCCACCACCTAGGATGTCCTCACCCCTCACCGTCCCATGAGGGGCACGGGGACTCAGCTATGAAGCCCTAGAGCAGTGTTTTTCAACCTTTTTTGGGCAAAGGCACACTTGTTTCATGAAAAAAATCACGAGGCACACCACCATTAGAAAATGTTAAAAAATTTAACTCTGCGCCTATATTGACTATATATAAAGTAATTCTCTTGAATAGGAATCAAATAAACACAAAGAAAGTATTTTATAATTACTTTATTATGAAATATTAAGTAAACAAAATAGTGAAAAATTATAAAATTCTTGTCTTGTCTGCACCTACGGCACACCAGGCAACATCTCGCGGCACACTGAAAAACGCTGCCCTAGAGAACCCTGGAAGAAGGAAGCTGGAAGGGCCTCACGTTATGGATGGGGAAACAGGCAGTTTCCCCATCCTCCTCCGGGTCGGGCAGCCAGTAGAGAGCACAGTTCGGACTCTCAGTTCCAGATGATGAGCTCCCGCCCCAGGGCATCCCTGCGCCTGGAAGATTCCTGGCTGAGCTCAGCACAGACCTCGGGGCTAAAGCTCGGCCCCTCCACCCAGAGGCCAGACGGGAGATGGGAAAATCAGCTGTGGGTGAGAGCCACTGCGCAGAGAAAGAAGACCAACGGCAAGCTCCTGGGGAAGCCGGGGCCCACCGGGGCCCACCCCGCCCGCACCCCGCTCCTGCTGCAGCACGGCCCCCGCCCCTGTTGGGAGCCAGCAGAGTTGAGGCAAGCAACTCAGTCTTAAGGAAATAGAATTAAGTTCCTTCTAGCAGAAGTTATGCAGTGCCCTGAGGGCTTGGCCAGAAGATAAGATTAACCTGGGGCTTAGCATCTCCTGTCTTCCTGCCTCTTCCCCTTCCTGATCCTCCCCCCTAGATAGCCCAGCCTTGGAATGTTGCACCTTGGAATGTTAACATCTTTGCAACTCCCCCTTCCTGATCCTCCCCCATGGACACTGCCAGGGACCCCTCTGCATGGGCGGCCCTGCCCCCCTTTGTCTCTGCTGTATAAATACAGCCATTTCAGAGAATAAAACTGAGGCTTGATCAGAACCTGGTCTTGCCTCCATTCTTTCGCGTTCCTTGTTTGTTTCATTCTCTTAGGTGGTTCCTGCGTGCCCCCGTTGTTGTCCCGCGGGTCGGGACACGCTCCCAGTGCCTTCACTGCGCCTCCTATTTGCTTCTTCTGCACAAAATCATCCCTACAGTTTTATCTCCCGTTATCTCCGCTTTGAAAACATTGCCTCTGAACAATGTTTTCGCTCACATTCTGCGCGTATGTGACCGCGTGCAGCCTGTGCAGCAGCCTGTGGGGAAATGGCTGCGAGGAACCGCGCTGCCAGGGGTGAGCCTGCGAACCCCACGGAGAGCCCAGCGTTCGTCCACAAGCAATGGCTGCGGCTGCTGCGTGCCCGCCCTGGGCACACGCTTCCTCTGTGTCCTCACACCCTCCGGGGTCAGTCCCTCAGGGATGAGCATCGGGTGCCAATCGAGAGAGAACAGAGGTGGACTCCGCACAGATGCACCTCGGGTGTCACAGGTCAGAGCGTCCCGCCCCCACAGCAACATGGGGTGCAGCAGCCTCAGGCCCAGAGAATTGACAAGCCTCCTTCCCTGCGTCCCAGAACCTCACATAATTCTCTGACAGAAAGCCAAGGGGAGAAAGATCATGTAAGCGAATGTCTTCCCATCAATACATTCTTTTTAGAGAGAGACAATACAATGGGCATCGAGACACTCGGCAAACAAGCGAGGCCTGTTCGATGTGGCTTGAGCTGTGACCTGTGGCGGCTGCGTTCATGGGGGATTTACGTCAGGAAGGAAGAAAATGCTTCTCCAGCCTAAGGAATACAACCGGCCTAAGGAAATTCCAAAGACATGTAGGCTCAGGGGTAGTCAGAAAAGGTAATATCATACATATAGACAGCCTGCCAAGCCAGCCATAATCCTATCAGACGAGGGGCAATGGCAGAGCACCCCCAGAAAGGACAGCTGCTTGGGCCTTCCAGTCTGGCTGCACTCGAGTCTCCACGCTGGCTGTGAAGGCCAGGGGCCTGGCTACTGCCTGCAGGCAGCCGGCACTCACCTCTCCCGTCCTCCCCGTACCCCAGGTGAGGGGGGACCACAATCCTCCGCTTCTCTCCGATGCACACGCCCAGCAGGCCTTCATCCATCCCAGGAATCACGTAGCCCTGCCCGATGTACGTGTCGAAGGTGCGGTTCCGAGAGTAGCTGGAAAAGAACAGAGAGTTCCTCGCGAGGGGACACCACAGCTGTGACGCACGTCAGCACGGGGAGGCCGCAGGAGGCAGAGGCCGCCAGTCCCCCAATACGGTGACCTTATCTTTTTTTTTTTTTTTTTTTTTTTTTTTTTTAATATATTTTATTGATTTTGTACAGAGAGGAAGGGAGAGAGATAGAGAGTTAGAAACATCGATGAGGGAGAGTCATCGATCAGCTGCCTCTTGCACACCCCCTACTGGGGATATGCCCGCAACCAGGGTACATGCCCTTGACCGGAATCGAACCCGGGACCCTTCAGTCCCCAAGCCGACGCTCTATCCACTGAGCCAAACCGGTTTCGGCACGGTGACCTTATCTTTAAAAATACGTACGGTTTTACTGATTTCAGAAAATGAAAGGGAGACAGAGATAGAAACATTGATGAGAGAGAAGCAGGGATGGCTGCCTTGTACATGCCTCCTTACTGGAGATCGAGCCCCCAAACCAGGCCTGTGCTGGACCGGGAATTGAACCAGCCACTTCCTGGTGCATGGGAGGGTGAGCTAACTTAGCTGGGAAGTACAGGGAACCTTCAAATCCGAGGACACAGCCAGGAAAGGCTCCTCTGTCCACATCCAGCGCCCAGGCTGCCCTGTGACAGGGGCGCCTCGGAACAAGCCCTCCAGCCTCTGGTCACCTTATGAATGGGACACGGCACCGAGGAGTAGCCACAGCAATGCAGCTAAAGTAACAGACAGCCGCCTGGCAGCCCGTCCGGCTGATGAAAAAAGCATCACGGGGAGCCCTTATCAGGAGCTCAGTGCATCCAAGGACAATGTCCAGTTTTGAACGAGGACACCTGCACAGATGGGACAGGAACCTGGGACGGCCAGAAAAGCAGCGTGTGCACCGAGAGCAACCGAACTCAGCAGTCCCCACCAACGCCCGTGCATCCTCCCTCTGTCCCCACCAACGCCCGGCGCATCCTCCCTGCTGTGTCTCCGTGCATCACGCTGTGTCTGGTGAAGACTTGGGTTTCCCAATGCCACTGGCAGGCAGCCCAAGCATTCCGCTCAGCGGTGAGCTGCCAACTGAGGTCAAGAATCATGAGTCTGATGAGAACAAGAAGTAATTTCTTAAAGCCTGACGATTCCAGAATAAAATCATAAAATTTCATCTGCCACGTCTACTACCCAGCTCTGAGCCACAGGGATCGGCAGCCGCCCTCCACCCTGCCTGGGGCAGAAAGCCTGTCCTGGAGGAGCCAGTCACTCCCCCGTCCCCTCACTGAGCACAGCCCCGGGTGACTGGCTCAGAGAAGGTGGGGAGAGCTGGGAGGGTCCTCCTTCTCAGCACCCTCAGAGACCACAAAGCCAAGGGGCGTGAAGAAATGGTAGTAACAGTCCTGGCTGGTGTGGCTCAGTGATTGAGCATTGTCCCATGCACCAAGAGTTCACTGGCTCAGTTCCTGGTCAGGGCATATGCCTGGGTTGTGAGCTCGATCCCCCTGGTCGAGGTGCGTGCATATGGGAGGCAGCTGATTGATGTTTCTCTCACACATCATGTTTCTCTCTCTCTGCCCCCCCCCCTCTTCTTTCTAAAAATCAATAAAAACATAGCCTGGAGTGAGGATTTAAAAAAAAAAAAAGAATGCTGTTTTGAAGGTGTAGGATATAGCAAGCTCTCATTCCTGTAAAAAATTAAAATAGGGGAATATGTATTTCAATGTACATGTATGGATGATCACTGAAATTCATAATACTGCTTCCCTTTGAAGAGGGGCACTGGGTGTCAAGGACAAGGACAGGAGGGCAATTCCGCATTGTACACACTTTTATACTTTGAAGATTTGGAACTATGTCAATGTATCACTTAGTAGAAAATAATATTGTTGAAAAAAAAAAGAAAAAGAATACCACCTATCATACAAATTAGAAAGCTGTAACAGTTTAAGGTGTGACACTGGCCCAGGAAGAATTAGACCAATGGAAAAGGATAAAAATTCTAGACAAAGACCCAAAAGCATATTTTGAGAATTTGGTACGTAATAAAAGCCAGATATTTGATGAGTGAGGAGAAAAACAGCTATTCAATAACGAGCATTGGAAGCACTAGCTCACCATCTGGAAAAACTAGTTCGATGCTTACTGTCACACTGAATACAACTGATTCCAGATGGATTGAATATTTAAGCATGAATGCATTCATAGGAGTGGAGAGGGACTGTGGAAGGTTATTAATATTTACCCTGGAAGTGAGAAAAGAAGGGGCTGATGGGAAATTATTATATTCTACTAATGGCCCGGTGCACGAAATTCATGAAAGGAGAGTGGGGAAGGTGTCCCTCAACCTGGCCTGCATCCTCTCCAATCTGGGACCCCTGTGGGATGGGGCCTAAACTGGCAGTCGGACAACACCCTCACAATGCAGCACTACTGGCTCCTAACCTCTCACCTGCCTGCCTGCTTGAGCTCCCCTAACCACTCTACCTGCTGGCCTGCTTGCCCCCAACTGCACTTCCCCACCAGCCTGATCACCCCAACTGCCCTCCCCTTCTGGCCTGATCACCCCAACTGCCCTCCCCTTCTGGCCTGATCACCCCGAACCACTTCTGCCTCAGCCCGCCACCATGGCTTCGTTCGGAAGGTCTCATTAGCATATTACCCTTTTATTAATATAGATTACATACCTTTGAATTGTTTCCCTTATATAATAAAGTAGAGACTGGGAGTACAACATTTCATAATGCATATGTGGTTTTCATTTTGAACCATGACTGTTACTTTTTCCCCAAAAAAAGAAAACCAAATGAAAAATTTAGAAGGGACCCAAGATGCAGAAAGAAAGGATTATGCAAATAAAATAATACCATATAACAATTCTGCTGAGTATTTCTGGTTGACTAGATAAGCTCAAAATCTCCTGCCTGGGACGGACTAGGAGTCTGCTGTCAGCATTGTTTGCTCTGCAGGAGTGGCTTCCAAACAGCACAGGCCATGGAGGGAGCAAGACACGCCTCACACAGGCATGCCCAGCCATCGCACACCTGGGCAGAGCCTTCAAAACCAAACAGGACTCTGCATCACAACAGAGGCTGGGCCATTAGGGTGGCAGCTGACACACCCAGCCAGTCCCTGCAGTGCAAGGAAAGCCTGTCACGTTTGGCCAGCTCTTTTATCTCCCTTGTGTATTTTTTTAAAAATATATTTTATTGATTTTTTACAGAGAGAAAGGAGAGGCATAGAGAGTTAGAAACAACGATGGAGAGAAACATCGACCACCTGCCTCCTGCACGCCCCCCACTGGGGATGTGCCCGAAACCAAGGTACATGCCCTTGACAGGAATCGAACCCGGGGACCCTCAGTCCGCAGGCCGACACTCTATCCACTGAGCCAAACTGGTTTTGGCTCCCTTGTGTCTCTAACCCTCTCCGTGAGAAAGGTGCTCATTGCAGGTAAAAACCTGAAGCTGAGGGAGGTCAGATGCTGTCCGCAGCTAGTGCACGGGAACTGGAACCCAGGCCTGTTCTCTTCCCAGCCGACTGCCTGGCCCTCCCTCTGGCCCCTCCCCGTCTTGGCCCCACCGCTGAGGGTGTAGTTGGAGAGCTAAGCACAGGAGAGGGGGTTAGTGGGCGTCGAAGGGGAGCCTCTCCTCTTTCTCTGCAGATTCTGGTCCCACAGGCCCCCGGGGGATAGATCCACCAGCCTCTACAGGACTTCGGTTCAGCAAACAGCATCCTGTGTCAGAGCTGAACTCACTGACTCCAAGTCAGCACGGACAGGGCGGCACTCGGACCCGGGTCCTCACCTGGAGTCAAAGAGGGTGCCGTCCAGGAGCGTGCCGTTGTAGTGGTAGCGGAGGAAGTCCCCGCTCTGGCTGCGGCGCTCACAGTGTTCGGGGACCACCTTATTCTCCACGGAAATGCCATCCTTGGGGTTGTGCAGGTCCAGCAAGGCAACGTCGAACACCAGCGATGCCTGCCCAGGGATGTCCTTCCCTGGAGCGGGAGGCAGGAAGGTCAGGAAATCAGGACGCAAGAACTACCCCCTCAACACCCCGTCTTCAAGCAGAGCAAACCAATGTTCTTCCTCGTCTTGGTTCCCCCTGGGTGGGGTCTCACAGTGGGCCGGCAGGCACAACCTGAAGCCAGACTCCCTCAGAAAAAGGAGCAAAGGGATATTAATGACATAAAAGACTGCTCCGACCATGCTGTCTCTCTGCTTGTGCTGGCAAATCAAGGCGCCACGTGGGTCCCCCCCCCCCCCATGCAAACTCCAGCACAAGCCTCTGTGGGTGTGTGTGTGTCGAAATCCAAGTGTCAGACATATAAAGGCACACATTCCAAAGCTGGGGTCTGCTTCTACCTAGACTTGTTCTCTGGAATTCACAGCCAGTTCGTTTGTTTTTTAAGAGACAATATGCATAATTAAATCCTCTAGGTCAGTGGTCGGCAAACCTCAGCTCGCGAGCCACATGCGGCTCTTTGGCCCCTTGAGTGAGGCTCTTCCACAAAATACCACGACCTGGGCGAGTCTATTTTGAAGAAGTGGTGTTAGAAGAAGTCTAAGTTTAAAAAAACGTGGCTCTCCAAAGAAATTTCAAGTGTTGTACTGTTGATATGAATGAGTTTCCCGACCACGGCTCGAGGTGACTCCAAAACAAGATCTAAATAAAAACTAAAGTTAGCTGAGGTCAGAGAAAAAGAGACACCCACAACCTAAAATATAAAGAGTCCTTCAGTCGTTTCTATGTCGCTTCTGGATGGCACTGCCTCCCTTGGTTCTTCCTGACAGTGAGGAGTCACTGAATATCACCCACATGGTGAGCTTCCTGAGCACCAGCTGGTCCCGCAAAGATCAGCAGCCACCGATCATGACCTCTACACCCAGCACTCTGGGATGAAAGCAGGTTCCCTGAGGAACCACCGACCTCAGCCCTCTCGCTTGCCACGGTTCCACCACACGAAGGAGGAGGCCTGGGCAAGTGAGCTGCCGGTTACACAAGCCAAGGCTGTGCTCCCTTCAGGGGCTCTGGGTCCATCCCTCAGGGGGGTGATGAAATCCGGCTGAAACAGGCTGCTGAGTCAGCCTCCGGAATGCAAGGTGTGGCCCAGCCTGAGGGTGTGTGTGTGTGTGTGTGTGTGTGTGTGTGTGTGTGTGTATGCAGGAGGATATGCATCTTTCTTCTTTTTTTATTGATTTCAGAGAGGAAGGGAAAGGGAGAGACAGAACATCATCAAGCTTGCAACCTGGGCATGTGCCCTTGTGACCAAAATTGAACCCGGGGCCCTTCAGTCCACAGGCTGATGCTCTATCCATTGAGCCAAGCTAGCCAGGGCAGGATATGCATCTCTTGTACTTTTTCAGAATCTTTTAATTTAAGAGAAAAAGAAGAAAACCTTAAAAGTCACCCCAGCATTTAAATTTTCCTAGCGTTATCACCTACTATTTGTTGTCTTTTTTTTAAACAACTTCATTGAGATATAATTCCCATACAATTCACCTATTCAAAGTAATACCTAGACAGCCGAGTACAGTATTAAAGTATAAAGTTTTTAAAGAGTTATTATTTTTCAAACCTTTTATCTTGAATATTTAAATTATTAATTCTTTAAAATAAATAAGTAATATTCCTCATATTTAGCTAGACATTTAATTTTATTATGTATGTCGGGTGCATGTGGATGATGTCAAAAGAATTTGGGAGCCAAGGCAAATGAATGTCCACGGGCAAGGATGAGACAACAGGCGCATTGATAAGATTAGACTGTCCAGCCCTGACCAGTTTGGCTCAGTGTATAGAGCACTGTCCTGCGGACTGAAGGGTCCCAGGTTTGATTCCGGTCAAGGGCATGTACCTTGGTTGTGGACACATCCCCAGTAGGGGGTGTGCAGGAGGCAGCTGATGGATGTTTCTCTCTCATCGATGTTTCTGACTCTCTATCCCTCTCCCTTCCTCTCTGTGAAAAAAATCAATAAAATATATTATTAAAAAAAAGATTAGACTGTTTAGTTTGAATCTCATTTCACTAGTGGGAAAAGCATAGGCTAGGGCAGTGGTCGACAAACTCATTAATCAACAGAGCCAAATATCAACAGTACAACGACTGAAATTTGAGAGCCAAATTTTTTAAACTTAAACTATATAAGTAGGTACATTGTTATTAACTTAATTAGGGTGCTCCTAAGCTGGCCTTTGCTAAAAACTCAAGGGGCCAAAGAGCTGCATGTGGCTCATGAGCTGCGGTTTGCCGACCACTGGGCGAGGGAGTGGTTGGCGCCCAAGGTCATAGCTTACAAGGCAGTGGCAGATGGCTTCCTTGTGAACGCTCATGACCGTGAACACACGAGGCTCCGGACTCTCAGTCATCAGAGAGCGGATGAGCTAGACCCGCACTGCCCCACATGACTCTGCGGGGGCAGAAATGCTGCGTCTGCACCATCCAGGACAGAAGCCCTCGGCCATGTACCAGCACAGAGTCACACGTAGCGAATGGCTACCTCCGTGGACAGTGCAAGTCCAGACCAACAGGTCTGGGGATTTCATGTAGCAAGTCGCATTAACCACTGCAGTGAAAATAAGGACAGCCCTGGCCAGTGCGCGCCTCAGTTGGCTGAGTGTTGTCTGTGCGCCAAAAGGCTGCCGGTTCAATCCCCAGTCAGGGCACACGCTCAGGTTTTGGGCTCCATCTCTGGTCGGGGAGCGTGCAGAAAGCAGCTGATGGATGTTTCTCTCCGCATCATTGTTTCTCTCTCTCCCTCCCTCCCTCCCTCCCTCCCTCTCTCTCTCTCTAAAAGAACAGGTGAGAGTGGCGTGAGAGAAGGGCTTACCGTCCCCGTCTTCTCCGTAGGCCAGGAAAGGGGGAATGGTGATGAGGCGCTTCTCCCCCACACACATCCCCAGCAGCCCTTTATCCATCCCAGGAATCAGCCAGCCGATGCCCACGTAGGTGTCATACGTTTTCATGCGATTATGGCTGCAAACCAACGAGAAAGGGGAGGAGTTCCACACCATAAGGACGTTTCTAGTTCACCCTCAGCAGGGTTTTGTTACCCACATCTCAGCGGAACAGCGAACCCATCCCCATCCCGGGAGACAAGCGGATCTGGATCTTTTCCCCTAGTCACAGAGCACACGTCCTAGAATTTATAAAAAGCATGTGACTGAGCCACCTCGATTCACAAAATTAGGCTTGTTCTTCTGTCCAGCCAAACACACCTACAAGGAGGGGACAGGCTCACTACTCCCAGCTAAGCTCTTTCTGCCTACACTTCTCCAAGTGTCACATCCATGCAGGCTTCCCTATGAAAATAGGCCAAAACATGCATGAACTCCTTGGTCATAGGGCCCTTCACTTAATGAGACCTGAAAACACTGTTAATTTAGGTAAACCCTGTTCGTTGGTTTTCCTAAGATATTTTACAGCATGGACTCTGGCACTAAGCAGTTAATGCTGGTGCATGCTGGGAAGAGTCCGTTGTCTGGTTCCTCCGTGGGTATGAAAAGCAGGTGAGATGGAGGAGCGCGGGGCAGCGCACGGATTCGAGCAGGAATGTGGGGCTTACCTGGAGTCGAACAGCGTCCCGTCCAGGAACGTGCCGTTGTAGTGATACCGAACGAAATCGGACACCTGGATGGTCCGAGGGCAGCTCGGGGGCTTGAAGTACGTGTGAACCTGAACCTGATCTTCCGAATTCCAAATATCCATGAGAAGCACGTCAAAATGCAGCACTGAGTCCGGGGGTATCACACCAGCTGGAAATCAAAGAGAATTCACACTAAGGAGCTGCAGTCCAGGGCTCAAGGGGCCTCCAATTCCAAACTGAGCCCCCATGTCCTCCAAATGAAATAGAAAGAAAACAGAAAAATAAAATGTTCCTCCCAGCAAGTGTAACATTCACGACACCTGTGTTAATAACACCTTCCTTCATAGCTAGAAGAAATTACCTTAAGAGAAAATTTAGCTCTGTGTGCGTGTGCGTGTGTGTGTGTGTGTGTGTGTGTGTTCGCTGCTTCCTAATTTCCTCCCCAATCTAAAGCTTCCGAGGATCCTTCCATCTGCCTGACTGAACAGCCTGCAAACGTCCGATTGTTTCTGCAGATGTGTGGACAGACACGAGACGAACACTTACAAACGCCTTCGCTCCCGTAAGCAAGCTTCGGGGGGATCTTCACAAAGCGCCTCTCGTTCACGCACATCCCGACCAGAGCTTGGTCCATCCCCGCGATCAGCTGTCCCTTCCCCACAAACACGTTGAAAGTGGAGTCTCTGTCATAGCTGGCGGCCCAAAGGTGGGGAGAGAAAGGACAGCATAAATAACGTTTCCCGCAGTGAAACCCACCTTAGTGAACGAGTACCCGCGGATGGAGTGAGGTCACTGCAAAGCAAAAAGCCTGCAGAGGAGTTACTGACATGGAAACTGTTCTTATGGCACTGGGATTTTTTTCAATTCCTGGGGATATTGCCGGCAAATCTAGTTAGATAGCATCAGTATAACTATATATATATATATATATAACTTCCAATTCTACTAAAATTAGTTTGCTCCATTCCTTTTTCTTTTCCTTCCTTCCTTCCTTTTTTTATTTTTCTGCAGTAAAAACACACTTAGGGCAGTGAAACTAGGGCAGGCATCAAAGGAGCAGCAGGAGAGCCTAGGCTGGGCTGCTTTGGCTCGCTGGGAAGTCAGAGACAAGGAGGCTTGGAGACAGGTTCAGGGGGTGGGTCCAGGATGAGCTGCCGCTGCTCACTGCTCCCCTGGTTGCTAGACTCATGGGGTCCCTTAGAGCTTGGGGAATACATGCCTGTGGGGGATAGAAAGGGAGGAGAGAATGGCATGGACATGCTCCCAGGAGGGAGAGCACCCAGTTTACTCCATTTCTGTGTGATTGGTACCCAAAAATATCATCCTAGCCCATCAGGTGTGGCTCAGTGGTTGAGCATCAACCTATAAACTAGGAAGGAAGTCACAGTTATATTCCCAGTCAGGGCACATGCCTGGGTTGCAGGTTCAATCTCCAGTAGGGGTGTGTAGGAGGCAGCCAACTGATGATGTTTCTATCTCTCTATCCATCTCCCTTCCTCTGTCTCTAAAAGTCAATAAAAACATTAAAAAAAGGTTGTATGGCCATTTTAAAATACCAGATTAAAAAAGAAATAAAGCCGAAACTGGCTTGGCTCAGTGGATGGAGTGTCAGCCTGGAGACTGAAGGGTTCCGGGTTCAATTCCGGTCAAGGGCATGTGCCTTGGTTGCGGGTACATCCACAGTGGGAGGTGTGCAAGATGCGGCTGATTGATGATTCTCTCTCTTTGTTGTTTTGAACTCTCTATCCCTCTCTCTTCCTCTCTGTAAAAAATCAATAAAATATATTTTAAAAATAAAATAAAAAGCAGATTTCTGTTATGGAAATGTAATGTACAGCATGGGTCTATAGTTAATAATTTGCATATTATATTTCATATTTGTAAGCTGCTAAGAGCATAAATCTTAAAATTTCCCATCAAAAGAAAAAAAGTCTTTGGAACTACATAGTATGGTGACAGATGTTAACTACACTGTGGTGATCATTTTGCAATACATACAAATATCTAATCATCATGCCGTACACCAGAAACTAATATGTCATATGTCAATTATACCTCAATTAAATTTTTGGAAAACAACAACAACAACAAACAGATTCCTATTCACTGGAAAAGAGGATACACTCATTAAGAGAAAAGTCCAGGTTACAGAGCCACAGTATAAAACAATCCATTATGGATTTACATAAATGCACACGAAAAAATCCACAAGGCGATACATGAAGATAATATCAATGATAATCTTTGGGTAGGAGATTACAAGTGATTTGTCATCCCTTTAATTCTCTCTGAATTCTCAAAATGATCATGTAACATTTGTGTGTAAAGCATTAAGAGCGGCTGGAATGTACCTCATAGGGTACACTGCCCTTCGTTTGGTAAGTCACTGCCACCTCTTCTTCCTTTTCTCTAAGAAAAGGCTGGGGCCACAGCACAGCCTCCTCCCACTGGCAGGGCAGCTTCCTCCCACCCCACCCCCACCTCCCTTTGTGCTCAGTTTGATGGCTCATTTAATAGCCTTCCGTTCTCCAAGGTCAGTGAATGGAACACAAAATTCCAAGTTCAGGCCAACAAGCCAGAGGACAAAAGAACAGGTCAGCTTTGGGCGCTGGGCGGCTTTACACCTAACCCTCAGCCTCCGGAGGGCCAACAGCCACTCCCTGGAATGCCAGCTCTGAACTCCACGTGGCCGTGGCCGTGGCCAGGCCAGAACCACCCTGCCCTGAACCACCATCTAACTGGTGGGTTTATGTTACTACTGACCAGAACTCGAGGCTTCAAAGACTCCTCAGGCTCAGAACATGCAAAAACAGCAACAATGCACAAGCTGAAAACTACTTTATAACTATGTGTTCCATCCACAGCACTTTAATATAGTTCCCACATTTTTTTTAAAGAATGCATTTATATATATATATATATATATATATATATACACACACACACACACATATACACACACACATATATACACACACATATGTGTGTGTGTGTGTATATATGTATGTGTATATATATATATATATATATATATATATATATATATAACATACACACACACATATATTTACACACACACATATACATACACTAGAGGCCCAGCGCATGAAATTCGTGCATGGGAGGGTCCCTTCAGCCCAGCCTGCGCCCTCTCCAATCTGGGACCCCTCACGGGATGTCTGACTATCGATTTAGGCCTGATCCTGAATTCTCACAATCTGGGACCGCTGGCTCCTAACTGCTCACTTGCCTGCCTACCTGATCGCCCATAACTGCCAGCCTGATTGCTCCTAACTGCTCCCCCCGCCCCCCACTGGCCTGGTCACCCCTTACTCTCCTCCTCTGCACCCCACGCAGTCTGCTGTTCGGGTCATTTGGTCATCCCTCACTAACCCCCCTGCTGGCCTGATCACCCCATACAGCCTGCTATTAAGTCGTTACTGTGAGGGTGTCCTGACCAATTTGCATATTACCCTTTTATTAGTATAGATATCTTTTTAAAGTTGATTTCAGAGAGGAAGGGAGAGGGAGAGATAGAAACATCAATGATGAGAGAGAGTCATTGATCAGTTGACTCCTGCATGCTCTCTACTAGGAATTGAGCCTGCAATAGTGGTACGTGCCCTGACCAGGAATCGAACCAGTGACCTCCTGGTTCATAGGTTGACACTCAACCACCAAGCCACACTGGCAGGACTATAATTCCCAAATTTAATGAAAATGTTTAATAATTACTTTTAAGAGAGTGTTTCCGATGTGAGGCACAGAGGGAAACTCAATTTTGCCTTAAACTCCTCATTGGGTCCTCATACAACCCTCGGAGCATTAATTTCTTCATTGAGGACCCCGTAAACGAAGTGCTTAAAACAGAAAACACCCTTCCAAAAGAAAACTGACATACTCAAGAAACGAACGGTGCAAGGCAGGCCAGCCTTATTTACTGCCGAAAACCCTGGCCATCTGGAAAAATAAAGTTGTGTCCTGAGCACATTTGTGCTGATCAGTACAACTGGCACACGCTCCGGTGCAGCACCCAGCCCAGCGCCGGGCATGGAAATGGAGCTCAGGAATGAGCTGTTACTCAACCGGGCCCAGCATCTGGCTGATGGACACCTTTTGCAGTCATCCCAGGCAAAGAGGTTGTGTGCAAAAGTGTGTGTGTGTGCAGGGTGCAGAGAAATGACAGGGAGATGCAGTACCCGAGGGGACCAGTAGGGAGCACTGTCGACAGAAGCTAAGCTGGGACCTTAGGTCTGGGGACACCGTCCACAGTGACTCTACAGACAGGGAGCCTGGGAAATAAATATTTCATCTTTATTCACCTCCTGCCCTCTGTCCTTTTGCTGATGCCCCATTGGCTGAACCCAACCAAAAGCCAAATGACAAGGAGGTCACTGATAACACCCCCTGTATCACTGGAACGGGGAAAGGGGACCTAGAAAGGCAAGTGGAAACCACCCAGCACCTCCAACACCCCCCTTTCCTCTCCACCAGCTTCTTTTCATCCCCTGCTCCTTCCCTGCTGAAGCCCCTTTCATTGCTGCCCCTGACACTTGTACCCGAGCAGGGGTTGGGGGATGGGGGTATGGGGAATGTGGAAGGGGTGGGGGGTGGGATGGGAGGTGCTTGCTGTACTCTCCCATGATGCTCTTCACAATTATCAGCCCCTACCCCACTGAGACTGGAGACATCATGTAAAACCATCATGTGCACCCCACTCAGCTGTACACCCACAAGCACACACCACCTCGCAGCATGTCCCTCAGGAGAAATGACCATCCCTGGCTGTACTCTTAAAGCACAAACACCGTGGCTCTACTGGTTAGTGTACAGGTTTCAATCTGCAATGAGGATGAATCTTGAGAAGAACACAAGGCAAACTGAACATATTCCCTCTCTCGGGTCCGCAAAGCCCATTTTTTCCCCAAGCTCCCAAACTCCTCTCTCTCTTTTTTAATCTTTGCATATATATTAAAATTTCAGAGAGAAAATGAGAGGGAGAGAGAGAGAAACATCAATGATGAGAGAATCATTGCTGGGCTGCCTCCTGCATGCCCCCTACTGGGGACTGAGCCTGAAACCTGGACATGTGCCCTTGACCTGATGGACATGTGCCCTTGACTGGAATCGAAGCTGGGACCCTTCAGTCCGCAGGCAGACACTCTAGCCACTGAGCCAAACTGGCTGGGGCTCAAGCTCCTCTTTTTAAACAAGGACTTAGAAAACCAGGAAGAAGTTCCCTAATGTCAAGAGATGCCATCAACCATCTCTTGGAAGGTGGAAAGGGACTGGGTGAGCAGGAACCGACCTAGAAATGAAGAAACAGAATCTCGATGCACAGGAAGGGGATGAGGCCAAGGGTGGAAGGCAGAGCCTGCAGGTGGAAGGCAGCAGGGCAGAAGGAAGCCAGGAGCTGGGTCAGAGCTCCCCACCCAACAGGGCACGTAGTAGGCGCACAATAATATTTACTGAACATCTGGACTCTAAGGCCTGCAGGCTGCGAGTGACATGACCGGACACTTGGTTTGCCTGCTAACGGGAACGGGAACTGGTAACCTTCAGTCCCCCCAGGAAATCCGAGCAAACAAAAGAAATCGTGCCGAAGCCGGTTTGGCTCAGTGGTGGACTGAAGGGTCCCAGGTTCGATTCCGGTAAAGGGCATGTACCTTGGCTGTGGGCACATCTCCGGTAGAGGGTGTGCAAGAGGCAGCTGGTCAATGTTTCTCTCTCATCGGCGTTTCTAGCTCTCTATCTCTCTCCCTTTCTCTCTGTTAAAAATCAATAAAATATATTTTTTTAAAAAAGGAATCGTGCCCCTCTAGGGGGACAAGAGTGCTCGGAATACTACAAAAGCCCTAAAAGCTGAGTCAGGACAGGCTGACCAGGTGCTCCAAGACCCGGAGAGTGAGAGCAGGAGTCCCAGGGACACCTGCAGGCGGGAAGCTGGTGTCCTCCCTGTGGGTCTGGAGCAGCAGCCACTGGGGCGTTAACAAGCCCACGGAGGCTCCGAACAAAACCAAACCAGGTCCAAGCCAGTGGCGAAGGGCCGAAGGGCTGGACCGCTTGGCAACTGCAAGTGCCCATAAGCTGAACCATCACCAACTGCTCCCAAGCGCCAGGCAGAGGTGCGGGAAGAGAGCTCTGTGGAAAGAAAGGCCCTTTCAGGTTTATGACTCTGGTTGGGGTGACAGCCATCATTTCCCTCTGGGCACCATCTCCAAACCAGCAGCCAAAGCCCGAAACACCTTAGATGTCTCCTCCCTCACCATCTCTGAGCAGGAACGCCAAACTCATCCCTAATACTTCATAAAATCCCAAAGGGAAGGGGGCCCTAGAGGAAATCCTCACATTAGTAAAGCCCCTACTGTGTGCCCTGCCCCTTCCACCCCTCTGTCCACACTGCAGCTACAGGGGCCTTTGTATAACACAAATTCGGTCCCTCGTTCCCCTGATTAAAACTCTCCAATAGGCCAAAACCGGTTTGGCTACGTGGATGGAGCTTCGGTCTGTGGACTGAGGGGTCTCAGGTTCGATTCCAGTCAAGGGCATGTACATTGGTTGCGGGCACATCCCTGGTGGGGAGTGTACAGGAGGCAGCTGGTTGATGTTTCTCTCTCATCGATGTTTCTAGCTCTCTGTCCCTCTCCCTTCCTCTCTGTGAAAAATCAATAAAATACATTTTAAGAAATAATAAATAAAACTCTCCAATAAAAAAAAGAAAGCAGACTCTCCAATGGCTTTCCATGGTCCTTAGTCCAAGTGTCCATACTCCATATCCCAGCAGGCAACATCCCTCTACAGCTGGCCCAGCCTACCCTCTGGCCTCCTCTCTCCTTTCTTTTTTTCTCCTCTCGGCCACTCCCACTGCCAGCTCAGGCCACAGTGAACAGACTGAATGTCCCCCAACACCCTGCTCCCACTCCCGACCTCAGCTATGCTCTTCCCTTTTCCAGCCACAGCCTCTCCTCCCTATCACCCTCACCCCTCAGCACCTCCCAGTAAATTGTCACCCTCCTCAGGTCTCAGCCCTGAAGTCCCAGGGCTCTGTCCTGACCCCACCCCAACATGGCATTCGGTTAAAGCCTTCCCCAGCTCCCGGCTTTTCTGTCAGCCTATATATGGTGGCCCCTAGGCTCTGGCACTAAGATGCCTTGGTTCAAAGCCCCACTCCACCACTTAGTAGCTAGCGACCTTCGGCAGTTTACTTGAACTTCCTGAGCTTCGGTTTCTTCATTCGTAATGAGGTATCTATCTCACTGTTTTGTAAGTTAAATGAATTCATCCGAGATTAAATGAATTAATGAATGTAAACACATGTGATAGCCCTAGCTGGTTTGGCTCAGGATGGAGTATCAGCCTGCAGACTGAGGGGTCCTGGGTTCAATTCTTTTTTTTTTTCTTCTTCTTTTTTTAAAAATATATCTTATTGATTTTTTACAGAGAGGAAGGGGAAGAATAGAAAGCTATTAGAAACATTGATGAGAGAGAAACATCAACCAGTTGCCTCCTACACTCCTCCCCCAATCACCAGGGTTGTGCATGCAACCAAGGTACATGCCCTTGACCGGAATCGAACCTGGGACCCCCCAGTCCGCAGGCTGACGCTCTATCCACTGAGCAAAACCGGTTTGGGCCTGGGTTCAATTCTGGTCAGGGCACATGCCCAGGTTTTGGGCTTGATCCCATTGTGGGGCATGCACAAGGCAGTTGATGGATGCTATTATTCTTTCTTTAAATAAATAAATATATATATATATCATTGAATTTTTACAGAGAGGAAGGGAGAGGGATAGAGAGGTAGAAACATAGATCAGCTGCCTCCTGCACATCCCGTATTGGGGATGTGCCCGCAACCAAGGTACATGCTCTTGACCGGAATCAAGCCTGGGACCCTGTCCCACACCGCCTTAGTCCACCGCCTCAGAGTGGTTGCCATGCCTACAGGGTAGAAAGTATCAGACAACTTGTCCTAGTGGGAATTATTAAATAACACCAGTGTAAGCAGGAAAGTTTTCCTATTCCTAACCGAAGACGCACACAAAAGAGGGCACACAAATGGTCAACAAACACGTGAGAAGATGCTCAGAATCGTTAGCCTGAGGGAACTACCACTTAAAACCACAATGAGATACTGCTTCACACCCACCAGCAATTAAGTGGCTACAATTAAAAACACAATTATAGGTGCTGGGAGAATGTGGAGCAGTTAGAACCCTCACGCACTGCTGGTGGGAATGTAAAACAGTGCAGTCAACTGCTGGAAAATGCAGTTCCTCAAAAGTTAGTTACCTTAGGGTCCAGCAATTACACTCCTGATGCTGTGTCCTTATTCCATATTTTGTCTTCCCATTATCAATAGATGGGCATATGAGTAGATAGTACTTTTTGGCTACTATGAATAATGATGTGTGAACATGCATGAACAAAGTTCTGTGCAGCTATGTTTCCATTTCCTTTTGTGGAGTGACAAAAATGTCCTGGAATGGGACAGTGGTGATGTTTGCACCGCTGCGACTATACTAGAAGCCACCGTTCTGTCCATTTTGAGTTAAGTGTTTGGTATGTGGATTCTAGCTCCAAAACAAAGGAAGGATTGAAACAATAGTAAGCCGAGCAATGTAAGCACTGGCTGTGGGCCTCACAGCATGCTCAACAGCTTTTGTAGAGTCACTCAATGTCTGCAATTTCAGAAGAAAGAAAAAAAAGCAAGAGAAGGTAAGAGTGTGCTTACAAAGACCAGTTCAGTGAGCAGCCTGCCCAGCCTGGGCCCGGAGCGGATGCTCAGCAAACAGTTCTCCCTGCCTCGTCCGGTGATTCACTCAGATGTGCCCAGACAGACAGACAGACCTGTTAGTAACAAAGCCTTGGAGGGAAGGCCTGGAGCCGGAGAGGCCTGTGACCTCTGGACTTGGATTGTCCGAGCCTTCAGCCTGACTCCACTTAGACAAGTGTCTTAGCCTCGATGGCCTCACGACTTCACCGCCCCGGGGAGGGTAGTAACAGCTCCACCCCCAGGGAATGGCTGTGGGAACTAAGTGAGCATTCTATGGAGAGCACTCAGCACTGCCCTGCACGCTGTGCCATCTCCACGCCCTCAGGCCCGCTATCCCGGCGAGGGGCCTGCGGGAAGGCTCAGGAAGGGGGGAGGGGGGGAAAGACGCACAGCCACAGGGACCCCGGGGGCGGGTCCACCCGCGGAGCGCCGCTCTCACAAGGGTTTCGCGCGTGTCAATGAGCTGGGCGAGGGCGGGGGGAATGGGGGAGGAGGCGTGACTAGTCCCCGCTCTGCAGCGCAAGGTCACGTCGAAGATTCCGGCCCGGACGAGAAGACCTGGGGAACCCGAGGGCCGGGGGAGCCAGGCGGGCCGAGGGTCGGGGAGCTTCGGGGCAGGAGGAGGGAGAGGGAGGAGCGCAGGGTGAGCGGGGCGGGGCTGGGGGAGGTCCGCCGGGAGCGAAAGGCCTGTCCGGAGAGAGGGAAGCGGGACCGCCCGCGGGGCGCGGGGCGCGGGCGCGGTACCTGGAGTCGAACTTGTGGCCGTCGGGGAAGGTGCCCACGTAGTGGTAGCGCACGAAGTCGCCGCTGCGCACGGTGCGCGGGCACTCGTCGGGCACGGAGCGCCGCTCGATCTGCAGCTCCGGGTCGGAGCCCAGGCCCAGGCCGGCCACGGGCGCCGCCTGCCCGGTCACCCAGAGCAGCAGCAGGAGCAGCGGCGGCGGCGGCGGGCGCCGGCCCCTGGCCCCGAGCGCCATCGGGGGCCGTGCGGGCAGGAGCGGGGGTCGGGCGCGGAGACGGCGGCGGGGGCGCGCGGAGCTCGGGCGGCGCGCGTGGCGGGCCTGGGAGCAGCGGCGTTTGCAAACGTGGAAATGAATGCCGGCCCTCCCTCCCGGGCCCGGCCCCCGCCCCCTGGCCCGGGTCCTCCCTCCCCGGCCCCGGCCCCCGCCCCCGGCCACATCCGAGCGCGGGGCGGAGCTGCGGCCACATGGGGCGGGCCCGCTGCTCCCTGTGCCGCCGCCCAGGCGGCCCGGCCCTGCCCTGCCCCGCCCCGCCCTGCAGCCAGCGGGCCGGGGAGAGGACCGTCCTGGGAAGAGGACCGTCCGGGGAAAGGACAGTCCCCGGGGAGAGGACCGTCCCGGGGGGAGGACCGTCCCGGGGGAAAGGACCGTCCTGGGAAGAGGACCGTCCGGGGAGAGGACAGTCCCCGGGGAGAGGACCGTCCCGGGGGGAGGACCGTCCCGGGGGGAGGAACGTCCCGGGGGGAGGACCGTCCCGGGGGGAAGGACCGTCCCGGGGGGAGGAACGTCCCGGGGGAAGGAACGTCCGGGGGGAGGACCGTCCCCGGGGGGAGGAATGTCCCGGGGGGAGGACCGTCCCGGGAAGAGGACCGTCCCCGGGGGGAGGACCGTCCCGGGGGGGAGGACCGTCCCGGGAGGAGGACCGTCCCCGGGGAGAGGACCGTCCCGGGGGGAGGAACGTCCCGGGGGGAGGACCGTCCCGAGGGGAGGACCGCCCCGGAGGGAGGACCGTCCCCGGGGGAGGACCGTCCCGGGGGGAGGACGGCGTGCTCCTCGGGACTGGGCTGCGGGCCAGAGCCAGAGAGAAGAGCATTTCATGCCCCAGCAGACCCGCTAGTCTCCGCCTGTCCCCGGAGACTCCGGATTTAGAACCACTGAGGCTCCTACGTGGCCGCGGGTCCAATTACTCCGTTCTGCCTTGGAGAAGGAAACAGATTAAATACACACACACATACACACACACACACACACACACACACACACACACACAAACAAACAAAAACAAAAACAAAAAAAACACCCTAGTTACAAGGATGGAGTCTCCCCTGAAAAAGACTGGACATCCCCCGTCTGCAGGATTAGAGAGAGGGGAGGCGTGCGTTGGCAGACCCCCCTGGACAGTTGCACAGGTGAAAGTGTTAAGGTGCCAATGGTGACTGTCCCGCAGGCCATCAAGGTGTGTGGCGAGCTGTCATAGCAATACCCAGACGTGGCGAGAAACTCATCGGCCCTAATCGGTTTGGCTCAGTGGATAGAGCGTCAGCCTGCGGACTGAAGGGTCCCAGGTTCAATTCCAGTCAAGGGCATGTACCGTACTTGGTTGCGGGCACATCCCCAGTAGGGGGTGTGCAGGAGGCAGCTGAGCGATGTTTCTCTCTCGTGGGTATTTCAAACGTTCTATCCCTCTCCCTTCCTCTCTGTAAAAAAATCCACAAACTATATTGGGGGGCGGAGGGGAGATTCATCGCAGTCGTTAAATGCATTGAACTTAGAGTCGATTGTCCTCATTAGAACCTGGCGCCAATGAGAGCAAATCACCAGTTTCCGATTCATCTTGGAAGTGTAAACCAGTGGTTGTGAGCACCAATTCAAAGCGAATAGCCATAGCCATTCCCAATGTGAAGCAAGTGCCGTGAAAAAGAAGAGACTTTACTCAGTGCAAACAGCTCAATTGGGTACAGAGTGGCCCTGGGCACAGCCCTCGGGTGTCACAGCTCAGTTATGAAGCAGCACAGCCGTGAGCCACGTCCCCTGGCCGGGTAGTCCTCCGGTAGGCCCCTCTCCATAGCCAGCCTGCCCTGCTCCGCCGGGTGGCCTGACTCAGATGGCAGGAACACAGAGCAGGCAAGCGGTTCCTTCCAGCTTCTCCCTCAAGTTCACTTTGCATGAGAGGCCTCTGGGGAAAAAAGGCCCCGTTTTTAAAAATGTGAGCTCAGTTAGCCAGTGGGAACCCTACTAGGAAGCTATTTTCTTTCTCAGGGTTCACAGAAGCAAGCGATTCTGATATCAAAATTTGGCAGAGAGAGAAAGAGAGAGAGAGAGAGAGAGAGAGAGAGAGAGAGAGAGAGAGAGAGAGAGAGAGAGAACGAGAGAGAGAAACTGGGCACCAATCTAATTTATACACACATATGCAAAAATACTAAATAAAATGTGAGCAAATGGAAATCAACACGTTATCAAAAGAATAATGCATGTAACATGTGGACTATCTAAGCGACCTTTAGCAAGTTCATAGTATCCTTTGCAAAATGAAGATAAAACATGATGATTACAAGATTATTAAGATTATTATCGATCTTATGAGATCCCAGGGTCTAAAGAGAAACTTCATGTGGCACAGTGAAATGTTCACTGTTCCACTTAGAGCTTAGTCAATGGAAATCGAAAACCTATTCCTATAATTCACCCTATGAGTACTGTTAGTGTGTGTGGCCTGGGTAAAGCTGATTTCACCCCTGGGAATTACGGTGGGCATGTGACACAGGCTAGGCCAGTCAGAGTACTGCTTCTCTCTGACCACAGAGATTGTTTCCATAGCAGCTACATGACCCTTGCTAAGCCCAGGCGCATACTACATGGAAGTCCTACTGGAACTGAGAACGGCTTCTCCCAGGGGCTGCTAAGCTGCTGGCCACCTTTGCCCCGACAGTGGGAGGACCTGTGTGAAAATCTAGCTGAGAGAAAGAGAAATGGCTGGCTCGTAACATTTCAGCACCTGGATCAGGCCATTCCTGAAGTTCTGCCCCATGACATCACATATATGTGAGAAAATAAATTCCTTAAAAACAAGCAGGTTTTTTTGGGTTTTGGTATGTTGTTTTCAAAAGAGTCGATTAATGCTTGCTAAAATGGAACTATCAATCCCTGAGTCTTCCTGAGAGATCAAATCATTGAGTTAAGCAAATATTTGCATCAATCAAGACTTTTTTTTTTAAAGTGTGATACTAGATTATTTTATTGATCAAAATTCTTTCAATTGCAAGTGTGAGAAGAACAGCTTCACGGGGTTTGCATAGAAGTATACGCTAAAGTTGACTGCTTGTTTGCTTGCTATAATGTTTGGTATCGCCTTTTTGTTTCCTGTACTTTAGGGGCACATCTTGACGGGCACCAAAGTCTTCCCAGGAGAGGAGGAACTATTGGCCCAGGATTGGTCCGTACACTGATTCTTCTCTCTCAAAGGGAAACCTGATTTCCAGGTTCTGGGACGCATCCGTGTAACACTGTATGTCTGTTCACAGTCTTTTGTGTGTTTACTTGGACTTCCTGTGATAACTGTGAAAGAGCTCCCTAGGTATTGATTATGTTAAATGCCATGTTTGAGGGAAATATCCTCTATACTATTTTTTTAAATATGGAATTCTTCACGAATTTGCCTGTCATCCTTTGTAGTTGATCTCATTACATGAAAGTCACTATAACTTCCTGTATCAGATAACACTTTTAAAAAATATATTTTATTGATTTTTTACAGAGAGGAAGGGAGAGGGATAGAGTCAGAAACATCGATGGGAGAGGAATATCAATCAGTTGCCTCCTGCACATACCCCACCGGGGATGTGCCTGCAACCAATGTACATGCCCTTGACCAGAATTAAACCTGGGACCTTTCAGTCCACAGGCTGATGCTCTATTCACTGAGCCAAACCGGTTTCAGCCAGATAACACCTTTAAAGTACAATCTAGGTAAGCACCTAACACTTTTGCGTTCTGGCTCCACCATTTACTAGTTCTGCATCCTTGCGCATGTCACTTGACTTCCTGGATCCCCTCCAGTCTACAAAATTAGTGTAATACACGAAGGTAATAACAGAAGTTAAGTTTGTAAAGATTAAATCATATCTTCTTAAGGGCTTGGCTCAATGACCAGTGCATAAAAGCACTTAATATGTACTAGGTTTTCATTTTCAGCTCCCAAAGCTTTGTCTAAAGTCAATATACACCCTTTTAACCAGGGATCGCACATTCTAAGAGGTGGGGGGAGGGTAAGGGGGGGAGAGGCAGGGAAGGGCTCCCAACCGCCGCCACCCTCAGCCTTCAGACGCCGCCAGGGGGCGCGCTCCGGCCTCCGGCACCCACCGGCCGGCTGCTGCGCTCCGAGTCGCAGGGAGGCGGGACGGGCGGCCTCGGCGGGGACACCGGGCTCAGCCGCGGCCTCGGGGCGGCGGCGGGAGGGGGCGCTGCGGGCCGGGCGGGCGGCGGGCGGCGGGCGGGCGCGGAGGAAGTGCCGCCTTCGCCGCCGCCGGAGCCGCGCGGGCTGCGATGTCGGGGTCCCGGATGTCGGGGTCCCGGCCGGGGCGCGGCGAGCCGGGGGCCGGGGGCGCGCGGCGGGCGCGGGAGCCGCCGGAGCAGGAGCTGCGGCGCCGCCGGGAGCAGAGGCGGCGGCGCCACGACGCGCAGCAGAGGCAGCAGCTCCAGCACCTGGAGTCCTTGTGAGTCCGCCGCCGCCGGGCGCGGGAGGGCGCCGGGGCCGGGGCGGGCGCTCGGAGGCCCGGCTGCCGCCCGTTCCCGTCCCGGGCGGGGGCGGGGGGGGTCGGTGCCGGCGCCCGGGCCGCTGGGCCGGAGGGAGCGCGCCCCGCCCGGCTCCGGGGGTGCGGGAAGGGAGGGCGGGGGCGGGGTGCCGCCGTGGGAGCTGGGCTGGGGCTCTGCGTGCGCGCACTCCGCACCTGGGGCTGAATGAATGAATGAATAATGAATGAATGAATGAATGAATGAATGAATGAATGAATGAATTTATACGCGGGCAGTGCGCTTGAGTTTCTTTTCTTTTGCGAGGTTCGGGTCAGAGGGCCACTAGGAACCTGGTCCCATCTTTCCGTGCGTCCGTCCGTCCGTTCGTTTGTTGTTTTTTTTTTACAGTTAAAGAGCTGTGTTTTTTTTGTAACAAGATTTCCAATACCTGCACTTATTTTAGGCTAATTTTCCCAGCCCCCAACTTTTGTGATACTGTCCTATTACCACATAATGCCAAAAATCAAATAACATTAGTACAATGTTTAGAGTCATTATTAGCAGTAATTGGCAGTTACACTGTGCTAGGATAGAATGAACCACCTCAGTAGCTTCTGAGGCTAATACATTCTATCACCACAGTTACTTCAGCAAACCTGTCCGCTGCTAACGGAAGGAAAGACACATCCTGGAGCCGGTGGGAGGAGAGTAACCATGGGCGGGGGCTTGTCCCCGATGAGAAGGGGCTGTCAGTGGGGGACAGTGCAGACCCGCTCTCCAGGCCTGAGGACTTTTACTGGGATTGGGGGTTGGGGTGGAGGTCAGAGAGGCCGCTTCCAGCTGCACAGAGGGAATTGGGACGAGACTCACATCCCTGCAGGTGAGGCTGGCCGCACGGAGGAGTGTTCCTGGGAGCCCAGGGAACCACCGGGAGGAGGGAGAGAGGGAAAGGAGAAACATCCGGTAGGAGGTTGGATGAATGATCTTCCAGCTCTTTCCTGCCATCCTGCCATTCTGTAATTAGTTTTCATTTAAAAAAAAAATTATTTATTTATTTATTTATTTATTTATTTTACAGAGAGGAAGGGAGAGGGACAGGGTGTCAGAAACATCAATGAGAGAGAAACATCGATCAGCTGCCTTCTGCACACCTCCCACTGGAGATGTGCCTGTAACCAAGGTACATGCCCTTGACCGGAATCGAACCTGGGACCCTTCAATCCATAGGCTGACACTCTCTCCACTGAGCCAAACCAGTTAGGGCTGCATAATATGTGTAACATGTCCTCAGAGTGGCCCTTGAGCTGAATGTCACCTCAGTAGGACGCTGGTTGCAGGATGGGGGCCTTGCTTTGCGGGCACCCACAGTCCTGGCCCCTCGGGGTGCTCTGTGTGGCACTCCATGTCTGTCAAATTAACGATTCCTCACCCCATGCACCATGGGGAAGATTCGTCTTCTGACTGCACAGAGCAAGTTGTTCCAGTCTGAATGAGTTCTCAGCTGGCTTCTCAGATGGCACAAAAGGTTGGGCCTCCACCAACTTCTTTTAATATTAAGAATTAACGGCAAAGACACATAGATTCTTGACTGTCTGAGGGCAGAAGCCAGCCATACGTTAACATGGTCCCATTTCCAAATCTGGTCTGTTTCGTAGTTAAATGTGACTTTAAAAACTTTTATTTTTTAGTGTTAAAATCACCGATTGTTTAGCCGTAAGGAAACACCATCCACGACCGTCCTTGAAACTGAGAAAACAGCCGGGAAGGGGACTTTTGAGGCCACGCCCTTGCTGGGGGCAGATTTCACCGTGTGCTTCCCTCACACTTCCTTTCCGTTTGGCAGCAACGGTTACAGACTTTTCCCGGGAGTTTGGATTTCAGTTTGATGGGCCATATGTTGTTGTTTGTGCAACTCCTGTGGCTCAAAGGACGTGCTGTCGGGTCTATAGTCTGCTACAGGCTCCCTCGGTGTCTATGCCCACGGCGAACCGTTCCTGGTTCTCGTGAATGGCTGCGGGTGAACTGTATCATCGCCCCAATGCAGGCATCTTCAAACTACGGCCCGCGGGCCACATGCGGCCCGCAGAGGAGTCTGATCCGGCCCGCCAGGTTTTTTGGGCAGTGAGCGCAGCCGAGGTGTTACAGTAGGAATTAGTAGTTCATACAGTCCGGCCCTCCAGCTCTCTGAGGGACCGTGATCTGGCCCCCACTTTAAAAAGTTTGAGGACCCCTGCCCCAATGTGTGCAGGTCCCAGTGCTGTTGCCGAGTAAGTTCCGGCTGGGACACGCCACCCCTTTGTGCTAGAAAAGAGTGTAAGCATTTGCTCTGGAAAGCACTGGACCACACCTCAGCCGCTCGGCCTAGTCACGCCCAGCGGCTGGCTGGGTAGTATCTTGGGGCAGGTCCTCTGTGCACCGGGAGAGCTCTGGCTTTGGGTGTGTGCCATCCAGCGGGCTGTTTGCTGTTTGGTGCGGATCGTGGCCTTGGCGATGCTAGTGATAAGTCTTGAGCTGCCTGTCGAGGCCGCTGAGAACATCCTCTTGTCTTCCACAGAAGCGGCGGACGCCAGCTTGGCGGCGTGGCTTTCACTGTGTGCTGTGACGGTTTACACAGGAGGAAACTGAGGCTCGGGGGATTAAGTAATTTGCCCAAAGTACAGAGCAGTGAGAAAGAATCGGAATTCAAAGCGGAAGTTTTTATGGCCAGCAGATCACTCGGCCCCCTCCTGGAGCCTCCTCGGCGTTGGGTTGTTGGGTAGGGGCAGTGATGCTGGGTGAGCAGCTGACGACGACAATGACAGTTTGGCACCCTAATTAACTCAGGAGCTTTCTTACCACACGTTTTCCCTGTAGTCTCTCGCGTTCCCTTCTTCCAAAAAGAAAGTCATTGTGCTAAGACGGCAGGTGAGTTAGTTTCGGTGAATTTGGTTCTGCCTCTCCGCAGGATGTGGGAGAACATCAGTGTGTGTATATGTGATCTCGAGCGCTGGGCATGTTCTATTAACTGCTTTAGACGTAACGTACTTCTAGTTTTTATTAAAAACGCCCTTTTAGTTTGGCCCACAGCTGCTTTTGGCTCGCTGTGTTCCGGTTAACGTGGTTGGTGACGGTCTTTTCTTTCTCTTTCCAGTTATGAGAAACCTCCTCCGGGGCTCATCAAGGTCAGTGTCCTCTCGGCTCTTCTCTCAGACAGGAGTCCCTCAGGGCTCAGCCTCCTCTGGGGTCACCTTCCTTCCCGCAGGTGCCAGGCAGACACCGGGCTGTGTCACAGCTGTGCTTCCTGGCCGTTTACTCAGCGGTGTCTGTGCCCCTGCCTGTCCCCCAGCCATCACGCCCCTTCTCTCTCTCCAAGCCCTGCTGCCTGGTGCTGACACTGGTTCCTCGAATGTCATCAGCTCAGAGAATGTGAGACTCCGGGGAGACCTGGAGCTCCCCCAGCCCCAGTCCCCTGCAGGAGCCCTCCTCCCGCCCCTGGCCAGTGTCTGTTTCTCTGGGGGAGTGAGGCTTAGAGGAGTGGTTAAAAGCCAAAGCAACCATTTCTGTTCAAAGACTTAAACTTCGAATTAAAAAAAAAAGATGTAAACCTGGCAGCATGGCTCAGCCTCTGAACCAGGAGGTCATGGGTTCGATTCCCAATCAGGGCACAGGCCCAGCTTGCGGGCTTGATCCCCAGTAGGGGTGTGCAGGAGGCAGCCAATCCATGATTCTCTCTCATCATTGGTGTTTCTATCTCTCTCTCCTTCTTCCTTCCTCTCTGAAATCAGAAAAAAATATATATATTTTAAAAATGGAGAGAAACAGGGGGTATCTGTACAATAAAAACAATAAAAATAAGTTTTAAAAATAGAAATAAAAAAGGATTTTGAGAAAATTTTACTATAAATTTAATATTCTTGGAAACAGGGTTGGAGGAAGCTTCTTAAGTATGACTGCAGTTATTCAGCAGTGAAATGCATATCAGAGATAGAACATGTGTGTGACTAGAGAACAAGGCAAGGTTAACAAGCAACATGCCATTTTATTATTCCAGGTAGCCCTGTTTAATTCTTATGCTGTGCTCATTCCACACAGTGTTTTCCCTTTAAAAAAAAATTGTTGATTTTAGAGGTGGGGAAAAGATACATCAATTTGTTGTTTCACCTATTCAGTGGTTGATTCTTGTATGTGCCTTGACTGGGGATTGAACCTGTAACTTTGGCATATCAGGACGACTCTCTAACAACTGAGCTACCCAGCCAGGGCGAGGTGAAACCTTTTTTTTTTTTTTTTAATCTTGGAATCTAACATACATTAGAATTTCGAGTTTGCAGATCACTGCTGTGGGAAGGACAGATTTCCATCCAAGAACAGCCACTTGGTTTCTGCGATGTGGTTCTTCGGCACATTCATCTCCACCTTTCCTGTCAGGTCGTTGTGTCTCTGACCTTGGGAGGTGACTCCTGATGACCTCGGAGCTCCCCGCTGAGAAAGCCAGGCCGTGCTGCGTTCTGAGGCAGGTGGGGCGGGCTCGGTGCTCTCTGGCCATATTGTTTACCCGCTGTTTCCCTTTTCAGGAAGATGAGACGAAGCCGGAGGACTGTATACCAGATGTGCCAGGCAACGAGCACGCCAGGGAATTCCTGGCTCATGCGCCAACCAGAGGGCTCTGGATGCCCCTGGGCAAGGAGGTCAAAGTGATGCAGTGTGAGTGCAAGCGCGTCCGGTGCTCCGAGTGCACCAGGGTGCACACCGCGGCTCACAGGCGTTCTCCTTCCATCTAACGTGCCCTCCTCAGCGCTGGCAGAGTCCCGGCGTGATCTCTGCCCTGTAGATGGGCTCACACGGTCAGTAAGTGGTCCTGGTACGAGGCGGAGCAGAGAGGTGCTCCAGGCTCTGACTCCACGTGCGGTGGCCTCCCACGGGAAGTGTGCCTCAGGAGGACACGCGCAGGTGTATTCCTGCAACAGGAAGCACCTTCCGTGGTGGAAACGCCGGGGGCAGGTCCCTCTGGGTCTTGGATCTGTTAGGCCCCTCCGTCCGTCGGTGGTAAGGCTGCTCCAGGTGGCCTGAGGAGCTACAGGCACAGAGGGTGGGGTGCACACCCCCCTCCCCACCAGGGCAGCAGCACCTTCATCCAGCGCAAGGCGGCATTTGAAGAAATGGTGGCACTGCCTTCTTATTTATTTTTAATATTCTGAAGTTTATTCATTCAGTATTATTGTTTTGCCATTTTGGATTATGTCCAGCAATTTGCTGTTTGGTTTTTTATATATATATTATTATTTTTTATTTTTTTTTAATTTAAAAATATATATATTTTTATTGATTTTAGAGAGAAAGGGAGAGGGCGAGAGATAGATAGAAACATCAATGATGAGAAAAAATCATTGATTGGCTGCCTCTTGTACGCCCCCTATTGGGGCGGGGGGGTTTTGAGCCCACAACAGGAGCATGTGCCCTTGACCAGAATTGAACCTGGGACTCTTCAGCCAAAGGTTTTTATATATATATATTAATTGATTTTAGAGAGAGAAGAAGGGAGAAGAAACATCAGTGGGCTGCCTCCCACACACTCCCTCCTGGGGGTCAATCCCACAACCCAGGTATGTGCCCGCATCAGGAATCGAACCAGTGACCTCTTGGTTCATGGGTCAGTAGTCAACGCCAGAGCTGGCCTTAGTTGCTTTTAAAAGAAGCAAAACCAGAGAGCTTGTTCTCCCTCCCCACTGCGTGAGGACACAGCTGCCTGCAGCCAGGAGAGCACACTCATCTAAAAATCAATGGAAAAATATCCTCAGGTGAGGATTAACAAAGTAAAACAAAACAGTTTAGAACAGTTCAGAGTAGTAAGTGGAACCCCATTATAGTCTGAACTACATAGGTCCACTTACAGATTTTTCCCCCCCATAAGTATTATAAATGTATTTTCTCTTATGATTTTCTTAACGTGTTTTTTTCTCTAGCTTACTTTATTGTAAGAATTCTGTACATAATACATATAGCATACAAAATTTGTATTATCAGTAAGGCTCCCAGTGAACAGTAGGTTTTTTTGTTTTTAATATATTTTTATTGGTTTCAGAGAGGAAGGGAGAGGAAGAGAGAGATAGAAACATCAATGATGAGAGGGAATCATTAATTGGCTGCCTTCTGCATGCCCCCTACTGGGGATTGAGCTGGCAACCCTGGGCATGTGCCCTTGGCTGGAATCAAACCTGAGACCCTTCAGTCTACCAGCTGATGCTCTATCCACTGAGCCAAACCAGCTAGGGCAACAGTAGGCAATTTTAAGTTTTGGGGGAATCAGAAGATACATGTGGATTTTCAACTGAGGTTAGGGCTTTATAAGAGTTTCAAAATCCCAGGCTTCCCACTTCAGTGTGTGCAAGGCTGCTGCTTGCTTCCAAGACTTACAGAAGTGGGGAGACAGTCCGGTTAAAATGCCAGAAATCCTGCTGTTCTTTGCCAAGGCCCATGCTCTTTGTTGAATTAGTGCTCCTCAGGTCTTGGCCGGCCTCTGGTTAATTCCCAGGGTTGCACAGGAATTGATTTGGGCAAATTTGCAACTCCTGTCAGTGCTTTTATGGAAGAACAAATGTATAGAGATTGTCAACTGGCCATTCCTGACATACTTCCTGGGTTCTCACTTCTGAAAAGAATTTCCTTCATTGTCATTTGGATGACTTTTTAGGAAGGGAATGAAAGCGGATGAATGTGTTCAGTCTGTCAGCTGTGCCCAGAAGTGTACGGTTTTTTGTGTTTTTTTTTTTTAATTGATTTGAGAGAGAGAAACATTGATTTTATTGTTCCACTTATTTACGCATTCATTGGTTGCTTCTTGTATGTGCTCTGACCAGATATTGAATCTGCAACCTGAGCGTCTTAGGACGGTTCTCTAACCGACTGAGCTATCCTGCCAGGGCCCAGAGTCTTTTCTTTTTTTGAATTTTAAAAAAAATATATTTTATTGATTTTTTACAGAGAGGAGGAGAGAGGGACAGAGAGCTAGAAACGTCGATGAGAGAGAAACATCAACCAGCTGCCTCTTGCACACCCCCTACCAGGGATGTGCCCGCAACCAATGTACATGCCCCTGACCGGAATCAAACCTGGGACCTTTCAGTTCGCAGACCGACGCTCTACCACTGAGCCAAACCGGTTTCGGCTTTTTTTGAATTTTTTTAAGTTTGAAAATTACTACTCTGTTTGATGAGGTTGTTAGTTGCATTTCACTTACCACTTTATAGTTATTTGCATTAAGTGTGTTTGGGTTGGGACCAGAGCCAGTTCTGCCAAGAAGTAATTGAAGTTTAAGCTTCAGGGAACCTCAGTTGTGCCTTTCAGGGGCCTGCAGGGATCCCATTGATATGCTGATATGGTCATAGGCTTTTGTAAAATTTGCCAAAGCATGATTTTTTTTTTCCTGAAGCACCCACTCCATCCAGACCCCACAGAACTTGAACTTGTTCCAGACATATACACTATACATACTTTCATTCTTTTCTTATTGGTTGTAGTGTTACCTAAAACAGTGGATTTTAAACTTTCATATGTCTACAAATCACCAATAAGTCCTTTGAAATTCAAGTATGTGTATTTTTGGAGTTGGCCGACTACTGTGCATTTCCAGCAATCTCACGTGTCGCCAATTTTCTAGACTCCTCATGATTCACCCACTGATTGCATATGCTTTTAGATTGGAGTCTAATGAAGAAAAACCTTAATGCGATCCACTGATCATCTTCATTAAGTGAAACTGTTATCTTACAGAAATATTTCCTTTTTTCTTTGCTTTCAGGTTGGCGCTGTAAACGGTACGGTCACCGAACGGGCGACAAGGAATGTCCTTTCTTTATCAAAGGCAACCAAAAGTTAGAGCAGTTCAGAGTAGTAAGTAGAACCCCAACATGTGAATTTACGTTTATTAGAAACTAGAGGCTCGGTGCATGAAAATATATCATCTCTTATAATTCACTTTAAAAAAAAAACACCCTATCTCTTAGTCGTCTATACACATAGACCAAAGAGAATTACCTCAATATTTCTACCTCATATAGTAGTTTGTGATTCTGCCAGAGTTTATTTATCAAATACTTATAAAAGATATTTAAATTATATCCTATATATATTTTTTCAATCCTATATTTTTTATTTTTCTTTTAAAAAAATTATTTTATTTTCAATCCTGTTTTTCTAAGTGGAAAATCCTTTTCACAGCATCAGTGAGTTAGCAGTCAGTGATGGTGACCCTCAGGAAGAATTAGAACATCTTAAAAAACTACCAAACTGGAAAAAAGTAACTGGTTTTAGTAGCATAGAGATTTAATATTTATTTAATGTTTTACGAAGTCTTACAACAACGTTAACCTTCTCTGACCCTCAAGGCACATGAAGATCCCATGTATGACATCATCCGAGAGAATAAAAGACATGAGAAGGATATAAGGTGAGGTTGTCCTGATGATAACAAGACCCTCTTTTTTTTTTTTTTTTTTTAATATATTTTATTGATTTTGTACAGAGAGGAAGGGAGAGAGATAGAGAGCTAGAAACATCGATGAAGGAGAGTCATCGATCAGCTGCCTCCTGCACATCCCCCATTGGGGATATGCCCGCAACCGGAATCGAACCCGGGACCCTTCAGTCCCCAAGCCGACGCTCTATCCATTGAGCCAAACCGGTCCCGGCGACAAGACCCTCTTAAAGTTTTACATTGTGTTGAGTTGGAAACAACTATTCCTGTTAGAGGAGTAGTGTAACAAAGGTGGTGCTTTAATTGCGCAGTGCTTGGAGGTCAGGAGCAGTCACTGAAAAGGCCCGGTTCCAGCAACGAGCAGGTAGCCTGCTCCGTTGGGTTAGCGTAATGCAGTGGGCGTGGCCCAGTCTGCTGAAACCATGAATGGTTGATGTAGTCCTCCTCGTGGTGTGTGGTTCTACTGTCTGATGGGTTCTCTTTCATAAGATTTAGTTTATCTTCTCCAGTGTCTTCAGGGATCTGAGCTATTGTTAAACGTGAATAATGACAGTGAATAAACAGGAGATTTTTATTTTTTTCAAATCTGTGGTCTTGAGTTCTAATTGCTGAGAGGGTAGATTAGCCAGTATGAACTTGAGCATTGGGGGGATGATTTAGGAAAGGCGGTATGTGTTAGGGTTGTAATAGGAGGAACTATAGAAATACGCAGGCACACCTCCTTGGGGGATGTGCACTCAAATCTCCTTTTTAAGTGAATTTTATTTCTCCTGAACTCTAAGGGACCCCTCAAGACTTGCGACCAGGGGAGCGGTGGGGAGTGACGGCGCATCCCTGGCTAACCCGATGAAGGGGTCCCCAAAGCCCCCTTTTCTGACTTCTTAGTGAGTGAAAGCAGCCCTGCTTAGGCTCTCCTGTTACTTCTATCCTAGGCCCTTCCTGTTTCACTGTCCCCAGCTTTAATAAACGTACTACCAAAAAATAATAATAAAAATTTAAAAGGAAAAATGGGGAAATGTTTAGGACAATGAAAAGGATACAGAGCGACTGTACACTGGCCAATAGGCGTGGATGTAAACAGCCCTGTAGAATAGGCGTGGATGTGGACAGGAATGGGAAACATGCAAAAATAAAAGTAAGTACTGTGCAGAAGGAGGTGATTATTGGTCACTTTTTTATCCTCACATCTAATCTTATATTTAAAACAATTCTTGGATGTTGTTATGGTTTCTGGTTCTTTGACTGGTCTTCTCTGGTTAGGATACAGCAGTTAAAGCAGCTGCTGGAGGATTCCACCTCAGATGACGATGGGAGCAGCTCCAGCTCCTCGGAATGTAGGGAGAGGCACAGGAAGAGGAAGAAGAAAGAAAAGCATAAGAAGAAGAAGAAAGAGAAGAAAAGAAAGAAGAAACGGAAGCATAAGTCTTCCAAGTCAAGTGAGAGCTCGGACTCAGACTGACAGCCGCCCGGCCTGTCCGTGTTCTCGGCTCAGAATCACACGCTGTGGCCGAGAACAGAGGGCTGGAGGCGGAGAGGGGACGCCCAGGACCACATCTGGTGTCACACACACGAGTGACCTCTCACCCACCTTCCCGGGAAGCTGTGACCCCCGAGAGAGACTCTTCCAGGTGCCCAGGCTGGACGGTGCTGACTTTGCAGGACAGGCCCTGCCAGTCCCCCTCCTGCCGGGCACTGTGGCCCGCGATGCCCAGAAAGCCGGGGTGTCCAGACGACAGCCTCTGAGGACACGCCTCCGGGGGCTGCACCTCCACACGAGGCTGCTGAGTTCCCACTTCAGGCTCCACTCTGGTCTGTTGTTGAAGATAATAAAAGCTCATTATTTATTTTTCAAATGTATTTATTAATATTTTATTTCTGAACAATTCTTGCATGTTTTTCAAATTTAAAAGGTACATAAGGTTAAATTATGAATCTTAAGTAAATTTTGTTGTTGTTGTTTGTTTTTTAACATAAATGCTAGTATACATCCACATTTTTTTTCCATTTTTTATTTTTTCATCCAACCGTGCAAAGTATGCTCACAGAAGCCTGTGCTCATAAACCCTGGCAGGATGGGTTGAGTTTTTTGGGGGGTGGTGAGGGGTAATCTGGGGTTCTGTAATAGTGAAAAAGCATGTACTTACTTAGGAAGAGTCAGGCATAGGTTTGGAAATCGAGTCCAACATGTAAGGTAACTCCTGACAACTGTTCATGGAGATGCCCTCATCTGTTTCTTCCATCCTCAACTCCACCATCATGTTCTCCTTATCTAAAGGTCCCTAGAGATTCTAAGACAGGATACATGGTAGAAGTATATGCCAGGGACCCAACCCTATTGGTGGTGTTATTAATGATGTGGCCACTTGGGGAAAGGGAGAAAAGTGTGTCAGGTTCACACAATCATATGCAATTCAGTTTATTGACTGTTTTACAACCTATTCCAAAGGCTTTATAATGTGACACTTCCTTAATGTGGTTGATGGTATCACAGCTTTATTAGTTCAAATCAAGAGAGATATCAATGGTCTAAGCTGAATATCATGCCCTTGCAATATTTAGCTGTTCTTTGTAGCTGGAACTCAGAAATTGGTTTCCTATGACATAACAACAGAATAGTACATTCCCTTAAACCAGTTGTATAACAGACTCAAGATACCTTACCCAGAGAATCATTATCAATATCTTTCTCATCTCTGGGCTAAAGCTGGAGGTGTTGACTTTGCTTCAGTTCCCATGGGGCTGCGCCATGTCTTCTGGCATGGCTTTACCATAAACCAGGTCACATGAACACAGTTATTTTTGCTTTGAAAGCTTCCCAGAACTGTATTACATGGGGTCCTTTGCCCTCTTCCGCTCGCATTTTCTCTTTCCCAAATGCATAGTTTCTTTGAGGTGCATTTCCACACACAACCTCCTTTCAAGAGCTCTTATCATGTAGCTCCCTCTTCTGGGCAACAGAAGATAAAGCTCTTGTTTCTGCAGGAATGTAGTCAGTTTCCATGTCAATATTAGCAGCAGAGATACTGGTCACTTATGTCATGGCTGTTGCCTTCTAAGTGTAAGTCTTGTTTTTTTTTCACTCAAGTTCTCAGCCTGTTTAGGTTCAGTTTGAGTCTCGTTTTCATTTTCCCCACAACCATTATAGTGCTGGAACTGTGCCTGATGATCACACAGAGGGAATATGGCTTTGTGGATTAGTGTAGTGGGCAATGGGGACTGAGATACGAAGAAGCCGGATATTCACTGAGCACCACGGAACACGGAAAATACCAACTTCCATTTCTGAAACCCAGAAAGAAAATGTGGTAGTCATCTTGTCCCCTCCAGCTAGTCACAACATTCAGGCAATATGCACCAGTATGGCACACCATGGAGTTGCTAAAGAATGGCCCCCAGTTCCTCCCTGGATATCCCAGGGTTCAGCAAATGAAGGGGCATGAGTGGAACAGTGGGGCTCCAAACCCTCAGCACTAGTTCTGACTGGCAGGACCCCACTCACATCAGCTGCAGCACATTATGAATGCCACCCCACTTCCTCATTAGCCCTAGGCGTTGTCAGACTTATCGCACCCCCCATGTGATAGTTATAAGTGGCATCTCATTGCAAAATATAGGCTCCCTAGGAATTATAATTTTGGTTTTCTTCCCTGACCCCTCAGAGCTACAGTTGTACTGGTCCCATTGTAGGGATTCAAATATCTGTGGAGTGAATGAATGAATGAATGAAGGACCGCCAGTGAGGCTGAGCATTCTTGGTGTGTTTATTACTTGACTGGCATGGTAAAGATGAGGCTCAAGGTGTGAAAACAGAGACTGTCTACACTTGGGTCTAACATTTCAATGTGACATAAGTGCGTGAACTGAGGGAAGTCAAAATCGGTCTTTAACGAGAGACACAGACCGTCAAATTGTCAAAACAAGGGTGAACTGATCACCGGAGCACTAGATAAGGCCCTGGGCCTGAGAATTTAAAGATCTCAGCCCACTCCCCTTCCAACCAGTAGGACTGGAACTTCATGTAGATGGGCAGATGGCTTAACCTCCCTGAACCTCAGGTCCTCATCTTAAAATAGAAATGATGGTGATAATACCCGTTTGGAATTCTGAGCAGAGAACACACAGTTCACTGACTGGGCCTTACCACCAAAATAGCAGCCTCCATCTAACCTCAGATACCCCCACACACTAACACAGCACAAAACCTCCTTACCTAAGAGGTCAGTTGGAGTCCTAGCCAGTTTGGCTCAGTAGATAGCGCGTGGGCCTGTGGATTGAAGGGTCCCGGATTCGATTTCTATCAAGGGCACATGCTTGGGTTTCTGGCTCACTTCCTAGTGTGTGTGTGTGTGTGTGTGTGTGTGTGCAGGAGGCAGCCAATCAATGGTTCTCTTTCACCACTGGTGTTTCTCTCTCTCTCTTCCTTCCTCTCTGAAATCAATTAAAAAATATTAAAAGAAAAAAAGAGGACAGTTGGAATCTACAGGGCAGACCATTCTGTTTTGCCCTTGACAGCTTTCAGCACTCCTGTTCCTGGTGATCTACTTACCAACCCTTTCAACCGTACCGCCTAGCAGCCCGGTTCGGCTACACGGGAGCCACTAGGTCCCTCACCCTATTCACTGAATAGTCCTTGAACCGGGCTCCCTCCTGAGGACTCTCCCAGGAGGGTCTTCATTCTCCCCCTCTCCATGCACTTCAGGGCTGGGGCATGGCCACTAGCTTGTGGCAGATTATATCTAACACTAGTTAAAATTAATTTTAAAAATATTTTTATTTTCCTGAAAAAACAAAAACAAAAACAGGTGCTGAAGCCATTCCTTTTTCCATCTTCCAGTGTGAACGCTAAAACTGCTACAACCATCTTGCAGCCATGAGGGAAATGTCAAGAGAATCATAGACATTGTGGCTCTGTTGTTCTTAAGCTGTTGAATCAAAAAGAGTAACTGCTTGCCTACGACTGGTTATATGACCAAATAGACCCTTATTTGTTTAAGCCTTTGCAATAGAGTTTTGTGAGTTTGTTTTTTCTTTTTACTTGCAGCCAAATGCATTTCTAACTGTAGTTATTAAGCCACCTTTGTAGTCCTCTCTTTCTCTTTAATCTTCACATTTAGCTTTACTGACCTTACTATGTAATCGCTCTATTTTCCCTCATCTTGTGTATTAGTTTCTGATCCTTCCTTCACAATCATCACTAAATGAGTTTAGGCTCTCTCATCCCCTGTCTGGACTATTTTTTTTTTAAATATGTTTTATTGATTTTTTTACAGAGAGGAAGAGAGAGGGATAGAGAGTTAGAAACATTGATGAGAGAGAATCATCGATCAGCTGCCTTTTGCACACCCCCTACTGGGGATGTGCCCGCAACCAAGGTACATGCCCTTGACCAGAATCAAACCTGGGACCTTTCAGTCTGCAGACCGACGCTCTATCCACTGACCCAAACTGGTTTCCGCTGTCTGGGCTATTTTAACAGTCGTCTAACTAGTATCCCAGCTTCCAGTCAGAAACCCACCATGCTTCAGAATTTCTAAAATCTTTTTTTAAAAAATATATTTTATTGATTTTGTACAGAGAGGGAGAGAGATACAGAGTTAGAAACATCAATGAGAGAGAGTCATTGATCAGTTGCCTCTTGCACACCCCTACTGGGGATGTTCCCACAACCAAGGTACATGCCCTTGACAGGAATCGAACCCGGGACCCTTCAGTCCCCAAGCCGACGCTCTATCCATTGAGCCAAACCGGTTTCAGCTAGAATTTCTAAAATCTTATCAACATATTCTTAAAAATCTTAAATGGCTCTTCTACAGGATGAAACACACTCTTACCATAGGCATTGTGGTTCCCCCCGCCCCCCTCCCCACCTTCCTTTATTTTAAAATATATTTGTATTGATTTCAGAAAGGAAGAGAGGAGGAGAGACTGAAACATCAATGATGTAAGAGAATCACTGATGGGAGCCTCTTGCACATCCCACACTGGGGATTGAGCCCGCAACCCTGGCATGTGCCTGGACCTGGAATCAAACCCTGACCTCCTGGTTCACAGGTCGAGGCTCAGCCACTGAAGGATGCTGGCCAGGCCCACCTTCCTACTTAGACTTTGCATCTCCAAGGTCCAGTCTGGCACAAAGCAGGTTCTCAAATATTTGTTAAATGGCTGAATATTTTGCATGGTTTCTTTGTTGTTTAATATTAAAAACACTGAAACATTTAATCAGACTAAGCAGAGTGACAGCATATTGGGCACTCAATGAAGATGTGTTGAAGGAATCTAGTTTCTAAATCCTATTGGAAAATCCTTCATCAGTAGTAGTCCCAAATGCTCACATCTTGGTGTGCACTCAGTTGTAAGGCATTACCCTTACCCAGAAGTTCTGACTTCAGGTTGAAGACATTAGTACATTATTAAAATTTTTTAAAGTGTTTTTCCCTAAGGCAGTAGTCGGCAAACTCATTCGTCAACAGAGCGGCAAACCGCAGCTCAGGAGCCCAAGTTTGCCCACCACTGATCTAGCCTAACCTGCAGGAAGAGGCTCTCCAAAAACATACCTGCATGCTTTCAGGGGATAATTAGTCGTGTAGGTTCTGCAGAGAGTGCTTGTGCCAGGAGGGAAGTTATGAAAGTAGGTGGCTGCTGTGTGGGCATTTCTGACAATTTCAGGTCCACAAATAACCCTCATCCAACGCGAGAACAAACTGTGCCAAGTTCATCACACCAGTGTGGGCCCCTGCCTTCGGCTGCTACCCTGTTTCCCCGAAAATAAGACAGTGTCTTATATTAATTATTGCTTCCAAAGATGCGCTAGGTCTTATTTTCAGGGGATGTCTTATTTTCCCATGAAGAAAACTACGGTATGCATTTATTAAGTGAAAATAAAGGAAATTTATTACCTGTATATGGTACGGTAGTACGGTAGTTGTCAACACAAGCCAGACAAACTGTGAATCCTACAGTATCAAGAATTTACTCATTTATTCAATGACAATCATGCCATCTTCTGGAACATTATCATAACAATCCAATTCCTGAATTTCCTGGTGACTTTGTGACTCCATTTCTTTCAGAATCAGTAGTCCAAATCTCTCATGTTTAGCCTGGGGGGGGGGGGGCTTAGTTTTTTGGGGGGATGCCTTATATTTCACTCAGAAGGAAACCTGTAAGTAGGTCTTATTTTCGGGGAAACACAGAAGGCTTGGCTTTGCAAAGCTGAAGGCGCTGCTTTGAACTTGCTGGGGTGGCAGTCCGCATTGCGGCACCAAACCATCTGGAAGCTTCTCACGCAGACAGCCTCCCCTCCGCACCCCGAGGGCTCCCTCCCAAACTGCTCAGCCTCGGGCCTGGGTCTGAGACCAGGACACGAAACCGTTGGGGATGGGATCGGGAAGACGAACGCGCTCCGGGGAGCGGAGGGCGTGTTTTGGAGGGAAGGGGCTGCGGACACAAAACCCACGGAGCAGCCGCCCAGCCGCCCCGCAGTCTCCCGGCCTGGTGGTGTCGGGTCCTCATGCCCCGACCCCATCCTGCAAATTTCTGTATTTCAAGGGGGTTGAAAACGGCCCCCAGCGTAAGCTCTGCGGCCTCGCTTCCCGGATTTCCCAGCAGCAAAGTCCCCAGGCCTCTCCTTCCCCCGGGTAACCTCGGGGCGCCCGCCGCCGGAACCCCAGGCGGACCCAGCCCCGCGCGCCCGGGGGGGCGGGAGCCGCGAGCCCCCGCCGCGCACGCGCCCTCTGCTGACCTTTCCCGGGAAACCCCTCCGCGGCGCTTCCCGCCGCCGCGCGCCGCCCCCGCCCTTCCTGCCATTTCCGCTTCCCCCTTCGCGCCTGCGCGGCCGGCTTGTTTTGGCTTTCCGGTAGGATCCGGCCCAGGAGCGGGAGGGGGAGCTGGGCCTGGCGGGGGCGGGGGGCTCGGAACCCGGGAAACTGCGAAACGGCCGCCCGAGCCGCCGGCGCGCGCGCTGCGAGGAGGAGAGCCTGGCGGGGCTGGCCCGCGGCGCGGCCCGCGCGTTCCCGGCGGCGAATGGGCCGCGGAGGGTGAGAGCCGCAGGGGCGGGGCGGGCCGGGCTGACGGGGCGGTGCGGCTCCCGGGGGAGGAGCCTGGCGGCGGTCGGGCCCCAAGAGCGCGCGGCGGCGGCGTCCGCAGAGGACGCGGGTTTCCGCGCAGCACGGGCCGGCCGGGCGGAGGAGGGCTCGGGAGGGAGCCGGAAGGCAGAGGCGGCGGCGGCCCCAGCCTTCCTGAGCGGGAGGCGAAGGCCAGACCCCGGCCCGCGCTCCGGCCGCCGGGGGACCACGCCCCCGCCCCGCCGCGCCCCAGGGGCCCGGGGACTTCGGAGCCGCCGGCCGCACCGGGACCCGCCGTCAGGACCGAGGAAGGCGGGTGAGCAGGCGGCGCCGGCGCCGGGGGCGGCCGCCGCGGCCTCCGGAGGAGCGGGGGGAGGAGGGCTGTGGCGGGACGGGGTCGGCCCTTTGTGGCTGGGCGGGCGGGGGGCGGCGGCGGCATCTTTCAAACCCGAGCCGTTTCCGCCGGGAGGGGGAGGGGCAGGGCGAGGGGCGGCGCCCGCCCTCCCGCCGCGGCGGCCCCTCAGCGGCGGCTCTGGCGGGGCGGGCGCGGGGCCGGGGGCGGGCGCGGCTGCGGGGGCGTTTCCGGCCGGGCCTCGCCAAAGTGAAGCCGTTTTTTCCCTGAACGGCGGGCGGCGGGCTCCCGGGGCCGGGGCCGGAGCAGGGCCAGCCTTCGGTGCGGGCTTCCCCGCTCGGTGCCTCCGCGGCCACCCGAAGAAGCCGTCTGGGCGAACAGAGGTCCCATTGTGACCCGCTCGTGATTTTTGAGGCAGAAAGCAGGAGCTGCTGCCCTTTGAAACGGAAAATTGTGGACGTTGTTTACTTTAGGCCGAAATCGGTCACTTATCTGAAACTCGACCACCGCCCTCTCCCTCTGGGTTGGGAAACCGCGGAGAGTGGTAGAAGACGACCCGCTGTTAGCGGACGAGTCGTTACGTTGGGTTTGTTTCTCTCTTATTTTCTGGGTTGGCTGGCCAAGAGAGCTTTTACAGCCAGCTCCAGCGGGGAGGAACCCACGCCCCGTGGACTGCGGATCTCGAGCGGTCCGCTGCCGCGATGGGCCCTCCAAGTGCAGGGAGGAAAAAACAATCCCAAAGGGAAAAGTTACTGTTACGAGGGAGGGTCTGTCTGGGTGAGACGTCTGCATCCCTTCGCCGCGTGAGGACGCAGGCTGCAGGGCTGGTCACGTGCTGCTGCTGTGTGAATCCGTGGGTCTGGCTCGCCGTGCCTTCTGCATTCGGAAACAAAACCCTATGGGCAGCGTGGTCTGGCCAAAATCGCATTTTCTTCTCATTAGCAGGGTGCTGGTTTGCTGTTGTTGTTTTTTTTTCTTTCCTCTGAGTTGTGATCTTATTTGAGTAATCTTTCGTAAAGGGCTTCTTCTATGACCTAAAAAGTAAATTGAGAAGTAAAACCGGGCCGTCGTTTTCCAGCCTCGATGATGTGGAATTCTGTTTTTCTTTCCACCTGGCTGCTCCCTGAGGTGAAGCTGGCTTCTTCGCTTTGACCTCTTGGCGGGTGGGGCTTGTTGAAGGCCTTTTCGGGGGGCCCCTGGGATCCCCCGGAGGCTGTCTCTGGTCGGTAAAGTCGCCAGCACCGGGCGGTGCTGTGGAGCAGGCGGCAGCGGCCACGCTGCCACACGCGGTGCTTTTTCTCCGCACGGTTTTGCAGGAAGAGTTTTGCGTGCTGTAACCCTTCTACCCTTTTTGCTCTCAAAAGAAGCAATACCATAAAATGTTAGCTTCCGTTATTTACGGGGGCTGTAAGGAGACGGTGGGAATAGAGGTGCCATCGTACTTAAGTCTACACTCTTCCATAGATTTTCTTTCTCTTGGTTAATGGGAATAATGAGGCATTTCATACCACCCAAACATTGTGGAACAACGAAATGTGTTTAAGGTGGGTGGTCAGCTCCTGGAAACTGGAATGCAACTTTATTTCACACCTTTAAACAAGAGTTTTCTCCTTGCCCACATTTCTAAGACTAGGAAAGAAAGATTGATCCTGCTGTCATAAAGTATAGGAGTGAAAATGCCAAAGTCTTCATTATATATCAGTCTTATCATTTTCAGTTTTGTGGCATTTGAATAGAGCAACTAATATTTGAATAAGACAATATTTGAAATGACAGATTGGTTTCAAATAACTTTTTAAAGTATATGAAGGTTACTCCTGGTTCCCTTGCCAGGTATTTGCAGTACCTAGATTCCTTTGGTGTTGGAAGAAGGGATTATTATAAGAGATTTGGAGAAAATATAATCATTTTATGAGAGGTGCCGAAATTTTTTCCCCCTTTCTCTATTCCCACACCTCTGACATGGTTGCATGCAGTAGCTTACATGATAGGCAGAACGTTCTAAGTATCCCTCAGTTTGCCCTTTATTTTTAAAAGAAATTGAGTAATATCAGTAGTTGTAATCATTAAGTGGCTTTGCCTATAATGACCTCATGAGTATGTTTGAATATCTGGGAAATAATTTCCTTTGCTGTTGTGACTGAAAAGATCATTGGTTTGAAATCCCAGTGAAAAAGTTAAGGGTTAGTTTCTCTTCAGGGAAATTTAGCTAAAGTTTTCTTAAGTCACAATGCAGAGCTGAGAGGAAAAAAGTAACATAAAAAAAAAGACACACATGATTATCCTGTCATAGATGGCAGTCTCCTTATGTTCTTGTTTAATTGTTTAAAAGTGCGGTAATTTAAAAAAAATAAATAAAAGTGCGGTAATTTATTCAATGTGACCTGAAATTACTTAAGGGTACTGAGCATAGTTTACTTGATGGAGCCATGTTCTTTTTCAGCGTGGTTAGAAAGGAGGAACATGGGACTAGACCTAAGCTCTGAATTTTATTAGAGTAGGGGACACTGCTGAAATTTATCAAACTTGATGAGTATTTGTTTTTTAATTGGTGTTTGTCACAATTCCAAAAAACTCTGTGAAGTGGTTGACAATTCAAAGACTAAGTCTTCCGAGCATTCTCAACTGTCAGAGTTGTTTTGATAACTTGAAAGCAAACTATTTCTGGCACCAGTCTTTTGTTCTCCCTAAAGAGAGGCCTGTCTCCCCATTGAAGTGAAGAAAGGCTGTTTTATGACTGGTGCCTTCCTGGCCCCCATTTCCTTTCTCTTTACTGGCACCAGCTTTCTTAGGATTAGTCTTTGTTGAATTAGGTTGTATCATGATTTGTACCATCAGAAAGACTCCCTAAACACTTTGAACGAACTTCTCTTATCTAAGATACTGTTCACCCAGGGTGAAATGAGAACTGTGTTTAAGTGCTGAGACCTTGTAATTGGGACCCCTAGACGTGGTACTGGTGTGGAGATTCAGGACTACAAAAAGCTTCATCAATGATGCATCAATAAAAACAATTGCATATATTTTATAGTAGTGCTGTGTGTCAGTCACTCCTCCAGCCTCTTTATAAAACTCATTTAATCCTTAATTGAGTAGAGTTTATTTTTATTCCTCATTTTACATCACAGAAAGTAAATATATTTTAAAAGGTCATACAACTAATTGCCAATTGGGCTTTCAATCCAAGTAATTTGGCTTCACAGTTCTTGTTCTTAATTTTTTGGCAATATTTAACATCCAGAAAGCCTTGGATTCTTTCCAATATAAGTTTTCAGTCTTCTGGATTGCCATTGGTAGCCATTGCAGCACCACCTAGGTTAGTAATACACAACTTGAAGGTGCTCGGTACAGGTGAGGACCTATAGCCCATTGCCCTTCTATCACTATTTGATCCCTGCCCTGTCATTCTGTGCAGTCCTTGTTTGTACCCTTCCAATTTTTTTTATCCTGCCTTTCTTTTAACATACACAGCTCAGTTAACTGCTGATCAGTCTCATTATTAAAGTTGCAATAATTTTCCGGAAGAGGTGCTTCAGGTTTTTAAGTAGAATTATATATATTACTATGGATTGCTGACTGATTTAATCCTAATGATCATTTAATAACAATGTTTGGTTTGAAATTATTTTGTGTAGTGGAACTCATTAGAACCTTGGAAGCTTGGGTAGTCTAGACAAAGTATATTAGAACCTAAATTTTATGTCAAAGTACATTATACTTTATTAGATCCTGAATTTCATTGTATTATGTTTGTATGACTTGTATTTCTTATTCTAGTTGACATTTTTCACTATGAAGTATGTTCTAATGAGACCTGCTCTGAAATGTTAGACTTTGCTAATCAGGAATTGTAGCCTGCAACAGTGATTTCCCAATCTCTGCCCCTTTCATTTAATTAATCCTAGTATCCACTGTCTTAATGCAAGCATTGTCTTATATACATCTTCTCTTTCAAATGTATGTAGACATTACATACATTTGCAGATATTGTAGTTGATAAAAATGGAAAGTTGGTCTGCTTACTGAAAGGTCCCAGGTTCAATTCCGGTCAAGGGCATGTACATTGGTTGTGGGCACATCCCCGCTAGGGGGTATGCAGGAGGCAGTTGGTCAATGTTTCTCTCTCATCGACGTTTCTAGCTCCCTATCCTTCTCCCTTCCTCTCTGTGGAAAATCAATAAAATATATATATTTTTTAAATGTTGAATTTTGTGCCAAAGAGCATTTGCAGGAAGTTATAATTCATTAGTTTATTTTGAAGAAAAGTAATGCTAAATACTTTGGGAAGCTTATGGTGAACATGATCCATCTGAAGATACTTGTGAATGCTGATTTAAGCACTTTAAAAGTGATGATTTCGATGTGAAAGACAAAGAACGTCCAGGTCAATCAAAAAATTTTGAAGATGAACAATTACAAGCATTATTGGATGAATATGCGTGTCAAACTCAAAAGCAACTTGCAGAAAGATTAAACGTTGCTCAACAAACAATTTTCTATCTTTTACAAGTAATGGGAAAGATTTTAAAGGAAGGAAAATGGTTGCCACATCAATTGAACAAAAGACAAATGGAAAACCGAAAAGTCGTCATAAAATGTTGCTTCAAAGGCATAAAAGAAAGTCATTTTTGCATCGAATTATGACTGGCGATGAAAAGTGGAATTATTTTGAGAATCCGAAACGCACAAAATCATGGATTAATCCAGGTCAATCATCAACATCGACTGCAAGACCAAATCGCTTCAGAAAGAAGACAATGCTCTGCGTTTGGTGGGATCAGGAAGGTGTGGTATATTATGAGCTTCTAAAACCAGGTGAAACCATTAATATTTATTGCTACCAACAACAAATAATCAATTTGAACCACACTTTGATCATGAAATGACCAGAATTCTGTTCCAGAAGACAGCAGAGTAATTTTGCTTCATGATGACGCACTATCACACACTTCAAAACCAGTTAGACACGTTAAAAAGTCTTGCCTGGGAAGTTTTAACCCACCTGCTGTATTCACCAAACCTTGCTCCTTCAGATTACCACTTGTTCTGATTGATGGCATATGCACTTTCTGAGCAGCACTTCAAAACATACAAACAAGTGGAAAATTGGGGCTCTGAATGGTTTGCCTAAGAAAAGTTCTATTGGGCCAGTTTCCACAAACTACCTGAAAGATGGGGGAAATGTGTAGCTAGCGATGGACATTACTTTGAATAAAGCACTTTTGATGTTTCTCTTGAAATTATTGTTTTCTTTGATTACAAAATCTGCATTATTAACCAATACATCTGGTATGTTTGATTATGGGGTGCTGCCCCATACTCTTTGAGAGAGCATTGTAATACATGATATGTGCACCACATTATAAAATCTGAAAATTCAAAATTCCAGAACATACCTAGTCCCAAGAGTTTTGAATAAGGTCTTGTAGGTAGTTATGTGCCAACTTAGTCCTCTGTAAGAAAGCTCATTTTCCACATTCTCACTAACACTAGGCTTTGCTGCATTATTAATATGGGGAAATAGCTAGTGATTTTAGGTATTAATTAGCCTTAGAGGTTGTGTAGTAAGTAGTAGAACTTAGATTTATAGTGCAGCTACCAGGTCTGGAATAGCAAAGTAATTTCTTAATTGACCCAAAGTCACATTCTACCTTTGCATCTGTTTCAGTTACTTCCATAGTTAACTTGGCTAGGAATTTGACAGTTTACACCAAGTTAATAGTTTCTGTAATAGTATAGTTGGACAAGGAAGTACAGTGTGATCTCTCTGATATATGAATGGTATTTCATGATTGTTAGTGGGCCCAATCATGCTCATATTTTAGGTGTTGTGTCAGCCACTTGACTTTCTGATTATGGAAACTAAGAGTCATCTAATTAGTTTTAAATTAGCTATTACTAGCTTTCTGTACGAGTTTCCTCTCTTCCTTATTTGTAATTTCTTTGTAATACTGCAATAATCAGTGTTATTTCAAAATAGAGGCCCGGTGCACGGATTTGTACATGTTGAAAGGAAATTAGAAGAAGTTTAGAAACGGGGGGAATGCAGGAGGTTGACTCCAGGGCATGTCCGGCCCATCTAGCCCAGTCCCAATCAGCCAGACCCCAGCAGCAAGCTAACCTACCTGTTGGAGCATCTTCCCCCTGGTGGTCAGTGCGTGTTATAGGGACTGGTCTAACAGTTGAACAAGCAGTCGGACACTTAGCATATTAGGCTTTTATTATATAGGATATACTGATTTACAAATAAAGTTAAACTTTAATTCAGTGGGAGTTTAATTTTTATGAATGGTGTACAATGTGGTTAAAATTGGGTTTTTGTGCATAGCCATTTGATTCCAACATTGTTGAAATAAGCCACTCTTCCTAATTTGAAATAAGTTAGGACAAAATTGCCCTCCTTTCTTGTGCATTCTTCTAGATGAATCCTCAAAAAATAGGATTTAGATAGGATTTGTATTAAATTTACACATAAGGGAGTCTTCCATGTAAGAAAACATCTATTTTATCTTGTTTTGTGTTTTTGGTTTTCCCCCCAGTAAAATTGTATGCTCTTATAAAAAAATTAAAGGAAGGAATAAAATTAATTTTAAAAAATAGGATTGAAACACTGTATGAAGATTAATATTACATAAACTTCCCTTGTAGAATTGAACTCCAGGCCTAAAAAATATGTAGTTTATGTCTTGCAAATAAGTTGAGTCTATCATATAGTTTAATAATGTAAATTAAATACAAAGCTTTTATGAATGCATTTAAAATATATCCCCAAAATGAGCCGAAACTGGTTTGGCTCAGTGGTAGAGCGTCGGTCTGCGGACTGAAAGGTTCCGGGTTCAATTCTGGTCAAGGCCATGTACCTTGATTGTGGGTACATGCCCAGTAGGGGGTGTGCAAGAGGCAGCTGATTGATGATTCTCATCGATGTTTCTATCTCTCTCCCTTCCTCTCTGTGAAAAATCAATAAAATATATTTAATAAATAAATAAATTGATCGTATAATTATGGCATTTTGGGGTTGAGTAAAAAGTATATTCCAATAGTAAGATACCTCTAATTTTTCACATGTGGAAAAATAAGGTAGTATCCATCTGCATAGACATGCACTCTATATATAATTTTAAATGTAATAGACTTTTAAAAAACATTCCTCAAGTTTCATTTTTATGGTAATATCTAGTGTACTGGCCTAGATACTCTAACTGAACTTTTTTTTCTTTTTAGTTACTCCAGAAGATCCGCAGACCATAGGATGTTTCCACGAAGCCTACCTCTGTCTTCTCACACAGCCTGTACAACCATTGCAAAGTTGAGCAAAATGTCTGCAGACTGTGTTGAAAACCTCTGAAGAACCAATTAACACAGGATGACCTAGGAGTGATTTTAAGTCTCAAACAAGAAACTATTCAATTAGTGAACGTGTCAGTCTTGGTTCTGAATGCTGCCGATAACAGCAAGCGGAATTTCTCCTTTCATTATTTCTGAAACATTCACTTGACCTTCCATCAGTAAGACTGATTTTTTAAATTTGCTCCGGGAGATATTAATGGAATACAGTCATGTCCACTCAAGACGAGAGGCAGATCAATACTGAGTATGCAGTGTCCTTGTTGGAACAGTTAAAACTGTTTTATGAACAGCAGTTGTTTACTGACATAGTGTTAATTGTTGAGGGCACCGAGTTCCCTTGTCATAAGATGGTCCTTGCCACATGTAGCTCTTATTTTAGGTAAGTACTTTAATCTTGATTCACATGCAGAATGATAGCTTTTATTAATAGGAATTCTTTAAGCATTATTTAAATTTTAAAATAATAGATTCTTAATGTTTTGTTTACTAGTCTCCTTTTTGTCCCTGTATATATTTGGACATTTCATGTACAGGGACTCATATACCATGTGGCCCTTCTTTTGATATCTGGCTCCTTTTGCTGAGTATAATGTTTTTGAGGTTCATCTGTGTTATGACATATATCGTTAATTTAGTTCCTTTTTATTGCCCATTAGTGTCCCATGACAGACTTCAGAGATATTGTGAATTCAGGTCCAGACCACCACAACAAAGCAAATATCATAATAAAGCGATATTTGATTTTTTTGTTTCCTAGTGCATATAAAAGTTTGTACTATAGTAGTGTGCCAATAGCATTATGTCTAAAAACAAAACAAAACATTTTAATTAAAAAATAGTCTTTCTGAAAAATACTGTTAGGTGAGCCTTCAGTGAACTGTAATCTTTTTGCTGAGTCTTACCTTCAATTTGTAAACAAACCCTCCACAATATCTACAAAGAGTGGTAGGGCAAAGTGAAAATAAACCAAGTTTTGCATGTAAAGGAATATTGGCGTTGTCACTCAGAATGCTGTGGTAGAATAGAAGTTTGGTATGACTTTGGCACTGGATTGTACTTTAGTGTTGTCTTACTCAAAAGTTTTCCCAAGAAGTTGTTCATCAGCAAATGCCCTAAATAAACATCTGATGTTATCTAGCTTCTCTTTTTAGCTCTACATTTGTTTTACACTGAAAACAAAGGTTTGTTTTTCTCTCTGCTGTAGGGCCATGTTCATGAGTGGGCTAAGTGAAAGCAAACAGACACACGTACACCTGAGGAATGTGGATGCAGCCACCTTACAGATCATAATTACGTACGCGTACACGGGTAATTTGGCAATAAATGACAACACTGTAGAACAGCTGTATGAAACAGCTTGCTTCCTGCAGGTAAGCAGTTTCTTCTGTTTACATTAACTGGTTTCTTTTTACTTTTTAAAAAATATTTTTATTGTTTTGAGAAACATTGATTTTGTTGTTCCATTTATTTGTGTATTCATTGGTTGGTTCTTTTATGTGCCATAATATGAGTTCGAACCCACAACCTTGGCATATCGGAATGATGCTCACCAATTGAATTGCCAAGCCAGGGCTTTGTGATTAATGTTTTTTTGTGCCAGGTACTGTACTATATGCTCTATTTTAGGTTCTAAACCTTAAAATAACCATTTTATACACTTGAGACTTAGAGAAGTAGCTACTTGTCTAATAGGGTAAAATGACTGATGGGCCAACCCGTTTTGAATCCAAGCAATCCAACTTCCCTCCATAAATTGCTTTTAGTTAACCACTTGATTTTTTTTTCTTTACTTTTTGACTTCTGTGATGTTGAAGTATAGTGGCTTAACACTTCTGATTCATCTGAGATCTACTTTTTCTTCTTAAAAAAAAACAAACCTAGAAAATTTAGAGTGGCCAGGTTAGGTAATCTAAATGTAGATAATTTACCTCTGCAAGTTTGGTTTGGTGGTGAGAGGGTAGGCCCCTGCACTGAAGGGTCTCGGATTTAATTCCCGGTCGAGAGCATGGACTTCAGTTGTCTGATTGGTCCTGAGGCAACAAATCGATGTGTCTCTGTCACATTAATGTTTCTCTCCTCATCTTTTCCTCTCTCCTTCCCTTCTTCCACCCTCCCTCCCCCTCCACTCTTCTCTTCCTTCCTCCCATGCTCTGTAAAAATAAGAAAATAAGTAAATAAAGATAATTTATAACTATACAGAAATGTATTTGTTATTCCTTTGATTGGTTGTCTTAGCTCTCTAGATAAGAAAGGCATATTTTAGTCATTATGTATGGTTTTCTGGTTTTATTTTGCTATCTTGTCCATATTGATAAAACCAGATTCCAGCTACTCAACAATGTTCATTTTCTGCACTATGATTTATTTACATCGTTTTCATTTGGTTCTATCAATGACATATTTTTAACTTATACATGAACTTCTAACCTTTCCCTTTTGTTTTTTAAGAGCCTGTTTAATGTCATTACTGGCTCCTAAATAGGGCAGTTAAGTAGGCCACTGGACAGGTGGAAAAAATGCAGAGCTATATGTATAGTCTTCTAATTTTATTATTACAGAAAACATCTCTTAGCCCCAAATAAGTATCTAAAAATAAAAACTACAGTACAGAAATTAATATACTGTTATCCACACAAAATAAAATATCTGTTCTGCCTTTATTAAACTTTTTTTTTCTTTTAGGTAGAAGATGTGTTGCATCGTTGTCGGGAATATTTAATTAAAAAAATAAATGCAGAGAATTGTGTGCGGTTGTTGAGCTTCGCTGATCTGTTCAGTTGTGAGGAATTGAAACAAAGTGCTAAAAGAATGGTGGAGCACAAGTTCACTGCTGTGTGTCACCAGGAAGCGTTCATGCAGCTGTCCCATGACCTCCTGATAGACATTCTCAGTAGTGACAACTTAAATGTGGAAAAGGAGGAGACGGTTCGCGAAGCTGCTATGCTGTGGCTAGAGTACAACACAGAATCACGATCCCAGTATTTGTCTTCAGTTCTTAGCCAAATCAGAATCGATGCACTTTCAGAAGTAACACAGAGAGCTTGGTTTCAAGGTCTGCCACCCAATGATAAGTCTGTAGTGGTTCAAGGTCTGTATAAATCCATGCCCAAGTTTTTCAAACCAAGACTTGGGATGACTAAAGAGGAGATGATGATTTTCATTGAAGCCTCTTCAGAAAATTCTTGTGGTCTTTACTCTTCTGTCTGTTACAGCCCCCAAGCAGAAAAAGTTTACAAGCTCTGCAGCCCACCAGCTGATTTGCATAAAGTTGGGACCGTTGTAACTCCTGATAATGACATCTACATAGCAGGTGGTCAGATTCCTTTGAAAAACACAAAAACAAATCACAGTAAGACAAGCAAACTTCAGACTGCCTTCAGAACTGTGAATTGCTTTTATTGGTTTGATGCACAGCAAAACACCTGGTTTCCAAAGACACCGATGCTTTTTGTCCGAGTGAAGCCATCCTTGGTTTGCTGTGAAGGCTACATCTATGCAATCGGAGGAGATAGTGTAGGTGGAGAGCTTAACCGGAGGACCGTAGAAAGATACGACACCGAAAAGGATGAGTGGACAATGGTGAGCCCTTTGCCTTGTGCTTGGCAGTGGAGCGCAGCAGTTGTGGTTCATGACTGTATCTACGTGATGACGCTGAACCTCATGTATTGTTATTTTCCAAGGTCTGACTCATGGGTAGAAATGGCCATGAGACAGACTAGCAGGTCTTTTGCTTCAGCTGCAGCTTTTGGTGATAAAATTTTCTATATTGGAGGGTTACACATTGCCACCAATTCTGGTTTAAGATTCCCTTCAGGCACTGTAGATGGGTCTTCAGTAACTGTGGAAATTTATGATGTGAATAAAAATGAGTGGAAAATGGCAGCTAACATTCCTGCTAAGAGGTACTCGGACCCTTGCGTTCGAGCTGTTGTGATCTCAAATTCTCTGTGTGTGTTTATGCGAGAAACTCACTTAAATGAAAGAGCTAAATATGTCATTTACCAGTATGATCTGGAACTTGACCGGTGGTCTCTGCGGCAGCATATATCTGAACGTGTGCTGTGGGACCTAGGGAGAGACTTTCGATGCACTGTGGGGAAACTTTATCCATCCTGCCTTGAAGAATCTCCATGGAAACCACCAACCTATCTTTTTTCACCAGATGGGATGGAGGAGTTTGAACTGGATTGAGAAATGGCTGCACTACCACCTGTACAGTTGGGGAGTTCAGGAGGTGCACGCCTGATTTACATGCTTTGTCATTTTCTTTGCTAAATAAGAAAGGCTATGAAAGGACTAATATGAATATATAAAAATCTATCTTTGATAAATTTTATTTTTATGCCCTACTTAATATTTGCATCAGTATAATATATATCAGTGAGTCTTGCAGAAAGATATGCTTCCATAATATGAAATAGATTATCCAATAATTGTAAAATTTTATGTGTATCATGAGAGCATAGAATCTAGATTATCTAACATTGTTAGCCCTGTGTATGTACAGTTCAAAAAGTTCACGTATTAAACTAGTTTCCTGTTCCTAGTGTGGTATATCACAAATTGTGCTGAGGTTATTTTAGCATATGTATTTTGTTCCTGTGCTTCTGTTCTGAAGTCCTGGAATACAGTTTTTCGGTGTAATTAGTTCAGCTGCACTTAACACTAACATCCATGTTGGAATCGCAATGTCTCAATCCTGTACTATAGTTGAGGAAGATCTTCCATTTTATGGTATTACACAGGGAGAGCTATGACTGCAGGACCAGTCTAACTATACTATTAGGTGCATGTACTCTCTTTTCACTAACTTATACTTGTCTCTAGAATACAGGTCTTCCAATCAGCTGGTCATTTACCAGGTAAAGACTTAAGTTGCTGGGCTTGCAATAAAATTTGCTAGTCCCTCATTGTGCGGGTTCGGGTGGAGCATTCATCACTAAATGCCTCCACTTTATGTATTACGTTAACATTGGCTCATGCGTATAACTACCTGCTGCTGTTGTATTTCTCCATCTTAAAAGATTTAGAGTGGGTCAACCAGGTCATTACATCTTAATTTAATAACAAGCATTACTGTAGAGTGATTGTGTATAGATACCCGTTAGCCGTCAGGGTGTGTTTTTTAACCTGTTGTGTGTGTGGGTAGGATTAGAGGGTGAACCGGTCAGGAATCCTCTGCACTGCCGGTGCGGACGAGCAGGTAACGAGTGCTGCTCTGGCATTCATCCCGGAACCACTAGCAGGAGCGGCGCCGCCCATCTAACATGAGCACAGGTGCTTCACGACAAACATTACTAGCATGTTCAACTGCATAATGTTCTGGCACTGTATTTTGAATGACATTAATTTATTAAATAAGTTGTATATATTCAATATTTGTTTTTCTTTTGTGGTGGGAATGGTTCAGTGGTGTGCTCTTGGTTTTAATTTTACTGGGTCATTTTACCTTGATGTGTTTTCTTCAGAATTTTGAGTATATATAAGAAATTGTGATATGAGCCTTACTGTATCAACATAAACTACAGATAAAAGCAATGACTTTCAACCCTCGTTGCATATTAGAGTCATCTGAGGTGGTGGTGGTGCCTGAGCCTCATCCCAAACAAAATGAACTCTAGTCTGGGGGTGGACCTAACACAGTGTCTAAGAGCACTGTCACATGGTGTTTCTTTTGTGGCATCCTTGAGAGGCATTGGTTTAGGCTTTAAATGCAGGCATGCCTTGGAGGTGCCACAGGCTCAGTTCCAGACCACCGCAATAAAGCCTTTTGCTGGTGGAGGGCTTACCTTCAATTTGTAAATTGCAACCCGTGAAAGGCAATACAACAAGGTGTGCCTGTATAAGGATTTGATTCTAGATTATCGGTCTTCCTAGAACACGTCCTTGGTCATGTTTCCAGACCTGAACTGCCTCCCTCTGCTGAATGAAGTCCAATTTCTTTTGCTTTTTTTCATTTTCCAAGACATTGTATTTTAAGAAATTTCAACCCATGATAACACAAAGCAACAATTCTTTGTTTTTTTAGATATTAGTGTGTAAAAGTGATTTTGATGTTGAAAGTTCCATTTAATAAGTAAACACATTATTTGAGGCAAATTATTTAGCAGAATTTCATCATAGATTATCAGAAATTGAGGTAGCTTCAGTCTAGACTAGCACCATAACCCACTGATTTATAAAAGAACTAGAGGCCCAGTGCATGGAAATTGTGCACCGGTAGGGTCCCTAGTGGCTGCCAGCCGGGGCACCTCCCTTCTAGCCACCTGCTGCTGCTGCCATAGCCGCCGCCTACCCCACTCCCTGGTTGAACTCCAGGTCGAGGGAACAATTTGCATATTACACTTATATAGGATGATCAAAGATAAGAGATGTACCTCTTTGATCCTAATGACTTTTCACATATCCTTCTATGGTTAACACCATGGAAGGAAGCAGGGAAATTGATAGAGAAATGGGATCTTTGCCCTAAAAAATTATAAAGGAAACTGGAGAGAAATATTGGGAATAAGTTTCCAGCAAACTCATTCAACAGAAGAATCCTTGGATCATAACAGCATCCTTCCATGGACAGATGCCATTTGTGTTCTTACATGTGAGAGTATTACAAGCAGCTCTGGAGGCTAGAAGTTGGAAATCGAGGTGCTGGCAGGATTGGTGTTCTCTGAGAGCTGTGAGAGAAAGCTGTTCCAGGCCGCTTTCCGGGCTTGTAGAAGGCCATCTGCAAGTTCACATGGTGTTCTTTGGATGCTTCATCTGGCCACGAAGCAAAGCTGCCAGCATCTTGATCTTGGACTTCCCAGCCTCTAGAAACTTCTTGAAGCTACAAGTTCCAAACCAAAGTCCAAAAGGATTGGTTTCTGGCGAACACCTGCCGGCTTGCAGATGGCCACCTTCTCGTGTCAAGTTCAAATTCTTTCACACATTTAAAGCTCAAGATTTGGCTTTCAGTTACCTTTACAGCAAAATCTTACATTGTTTATCCATAAACCTTAGCTTGAATTAGGTTTTTGCTATAGTTTCCTGCCTTTGCTTCTTGCTCTGCTCACAGTGGTTTTTCCACATTCTAAACATGCCTGTGACTTATCTGTACTACCCAAGATCTGTTTAAGGTAGTTTTAATTTCCCCCATTAAGTAGTTTTTAAACGAATGCTTCCCTGTGCTGAAGAGCCCCTAGTACCTTGTGCCTTGGTTGATTAATTTACCAATCATTTATTGAGTATTCTGACTGGTCTGAATGCTTTTCTACAAAGTGATCGTTGTGTTTGAGAGTAAGGACTTATATAGGGCTGCTTCCCCCTATAGCAATGGTCGGCAAACTGCAGGCTCTCAAGCCGAGGTTTGGGGCTCTGTTGACTAATGAGTTTGCCAACCACTGGGATAGGGGCTTAATCACAAGGAACAACAACAGCCTGTAATTATTGGACTCGAGAGTCTAGGTCAGTGGTCGGCAAACTCAGTCAACACAGTGGCAAACTGTGGCTCGTGAGCCTCAATGTGGCTTGCTGGCCTCAGTTTGCTGCTGACCACTACCCTATACTGTAGCGTACTTGGTGGTAAAAAGTCAAACCCAATCTAACAAATTCTTTATTCTCATTAGAAGTTTCATTAGTCACCTCCCACCACCATTTAACCCTCCATCTTAGATCTGTTATCTTAATATTTCGGCCACTCTTGGCAATATTCTAACTTCCTTTGCCTTATTTTATATTCAGTCAGAACCTGAGTCTTAGGTGAATATGGATGGTCTTGACCTGCTCATAACAGCTAACTAAGCTATTTTCCGGCGTATAAGACGACTTTTGAAATGAAAAAAAGTCAACCGAAAAATCGGGGGTCGTCTTATACACCGAGTATATCCCGAAAAACGTCTGGATATGCCGCTAAACGAATTTTCCAACTCGATCCCGCACCAATCACTGCAAGGCTGCTCGGACCGCCTCTCTAACTCAGCCAATCCAAGCAGGCTTTTTATGCACGCAAATTATACATGTTCTGTACCCGAAGCTACACTGTGTTCTAGTAAAAAGCCTGCTCAGATTGGCCAGAGTCAGAGAAGCGGTCTGTTAAAAAAAAGAACTGGTGTTGCCTCGGAAGTGGGGGGTAGTCTTATACAGCGAATATAGGCCTAAACCTATGTTTTAACTGTAAAATTAGGGGGTCGTCTTATACGCCCGGTCGTCTTATACGCTGGGAAATACGGTAGTTTCATTTCAAACGAATTCCTTCAAGTGCATTGCTCCTCACACAACTATTTGAAAGTTATTTCTATTGGAGGGATTTGATAATAGAAATCCTGTTGCAGGGCTTGGATGCTGGGGCTGCAGGGAGAACTGATTGAGGCTGGCTAAGATCATGGGAAAGGGCACATGAGCCTGGTTTCTCCCCGGGATCAGCGTCCTCTTGGAGGCCTGAGAACTGCTGTTTCCTCACATTTGCTTTCCCCTCGTCCCGGTGCGATGGCGCTCCCCTCTCTCCTAGCGGTTACATAATGATGCGGGTCAGCCTCACGGGCCATTCTGCCCTTGGACAGCGCTTTCTGAAACTGCCCGATTTCCACACGAGAACTGTTTATTCTGGATCGGACTTAATTTGGTCAGCTGAACTCTCCTGGGTATGGAGAGTTGTTCTTACCCTTGGCCTACTTTTTCTGGTACCAAACATCCCTTTACAGCGTCACCTCGCACTTTGTAAAACAAATAGCGGAAAGCACTGCTTTCTTTCGCTGTTGGACTACGTCATTCTCGCCGTGCTCCTTGGAAAGCCACAGGCACAGAGCCTTGTGTTGGAAAGGAAGGTTTTGTTCATGTCACAGGGTTAGTCAGTTACCTGCCAGGTGCCAGCCTCCCTGACCTCAGCTCAAAGCCAGACTGTTACCCCAGAACACAGGGTGGTGATGGAAATACATTCCAGGCCCACAGGGAGAAAAAAGCACTGGCCCAGCTCCGGGCCCAAGAGGCTCTTCCTCACATCAATGCCTGCTCTGCCTCTCTTTGGCTTTGATTTCGTCCCTTCCCCATCACAGCAATAGAAGCAGAAGGAAATCACCATAGTGCCCTTGGCCTCATAAACCAACTCCTTTTTCCATGTCCTCAAGCAACAGAGAGACTAAAAGAGGAAAAAGGAAGAAATGCAGGGGAAGCAAGCTGGACTCCTACACTACCTTTGTAGATGTTCTTCACTTCCCTCTTCCAACATGGCCCCCGTTCTCCCAATGATTGTTACAGTATCTGCCTAACATTGCAGCGAGCATCATACTTACGAGGATTGTGCCTGAGTCTCCAGACTAGCCCTTGTCTGTTGGTTGGCCCCACTTTCTCAGTATTTAGTATCATAAAAAATGCCTTGAGCTGAAACCGGTTTGGCTCAGTGGTAGAGCGTCGGTCTGCGGACTGAAAGGTCCCAGGTTCGATTCCGGTCAAGGGCATGTACATTGGTTGCGGGCACATCCCCAGTAGGGGGTGTGCAAGAGGCAGCTGGTCGATGTTTCTCTCTCATGGACATTTCTAGCTCTCTATCTCTTTCCCTTCCTCTCTGTAAAAAAATCAATAATATATATATATATATAAATGCCTTGACAGAGAACTCCATGCACAGAGTTTTCTCCTCCTTTTGGATGGAATCAGGATGCTCTCCTGGTTAAAGGTTAAGGGCCATAAAAATGTCCACTCCTGCTTTATTGACCATGCTTCTTAGAAATGCATCTCTCTCTTGAAGCAGTGAAACAGGTCTTAGTTAGCTCAACATTCAAACATTCAAAAAAGAACTCCCATCAGAATGTGGGAGTTGATACAGAACAGGTGAGCCCGTCCCAGAGGGTTAAACAAGGAAGTAGCCAACCAGTGGTCAGGTGTAGGACTTACTCATCAGGGAGAGGATGTGATTGAGCAGTTTCCCATCAAAGAGGGCCTTTGGGAACCTCTAATCTGCCTTCCTTATTTAATTCAGAACACGGGCTCAGAGTGTTCTGAATTAAATAAAACTCTGTGCATGGAGTTCTCTGTCAAGGCATTTATATATATATATATATTGTGTATGTGTGTGTGTGTATATATATAACTGATTTTTTTACAGAGAGGAAAGGAGAGAGAGAGCTAGAAACGTCAATGAGAGAGAAACATCGACCAGCTGCCTCTTGCACACCCCCTACTGGGGATGTGCCCACAACCAATGCACATGCCCTGTGTTCTGAATTAAATAAGGAAGGCAGATTAGAGGTTCCCAAAGGCCCTCTTTGATGGGAAACTTTTTTTATTTGATCTGCCCAAGGTCACACGGCAATCTAGGACTGACTATATTCTGCCCTCGCCTTTTGGGGTTCTCCGTACTGTAGAAATGTCCTAGTGACATTCCAAGGGGAACTGAGGTAGTGAGTGGACTAAGAGCCTGAGGAGGTGACTGAGGTGTGCTCTCTGCGTGTCTTGTCTCCTCTTCCTGTCCCTTGCATAACTCAGAGAATGAGAGGACCATCCTGAGTGGGTGGAAAGCGTTCATTGTATTGTGATCCTCCAAAGCTTGCACATCTGCTAGAAATTCATTTGATTTCGTGGTTAATATAAAGAATGAAAAATAGCCCTAGCTGGTTTTGCTCAGTGGATAGAACGTTGGCCTGCGGACTCAGTGGTTCCAGGTTTGATTCTGGTCAAGGGCATGTATCTTGGTTGCGGGCACATCCCCAGTAGCGGGTGTGCAAGAGGCAGCTGATCGATGTCTCTCTCTCATTGATATTTCTAACTCCCTATCCCTCTCTTCCTCTCTGTAAAAATCAACTAAAAAAAAAAAATAATAATTCCTGGTGATACCAAAGCTTTGGAGACCACGTGGAGCAATGGCTTTCTGAGGCCATGCTGGTGGGAGGGTGTTCATAGTCCCATGTGTATACCTGAGAAATGTGCACAGGGCACTGGGATCAGCCTCGGGTCCTCTGGGCCATTCCGTATGCTGCCTCCTCCGGAAGCTGGCGCTGCTGTCCAATGGGGAAGCAGGCCAGAGCCCCCCTCACCCACCACGGGAAGGGGACTTCTCGAAAGACAGGTCAGCACGACTGTATGCAAGACAAACTGGATCATTTTATTCTCATTTTTCTTTAAAATAAAGATACAGTAGGGAGTTTACAATTCCTTATGATTAGATATGATTTATAATTTTTAACATTTTTAAATAAATGACAATAGAAACAAAGAAGTGCTACAAATGATAAATCTCACTGGAGTGAAGAGAATAAGCTACCTTTTGGATCAAACACGTGCCACAGCTAAACCTCCTTGGAAAACTTTCTAAGATTTCTAAGCTAAACTTCCCTAGAAAGGGTTTGTGGGAAGCCTGGACTCTCAAATCTTGAAACTATTTTTGTGAGCATTTGACTCTTTACCAACTTGTTCATCAAAAGCTTCCTACATGTAGGAGCCCATGACTGAGTGCCCTGAAACAGGTAAGTCTTAATCCTATTTTTCCAGCTACAAGTCATTCATGTTTCAAGCAAACACAGTATGTTCTAAGCACAGAAGCTTTCTAAAAACTTCAATTACCTTCTCTGGCTCAGTACCTGACTGAAATGTTCAAATGTTCCTATTACACACACACACACACACACACACACACACACACACACACAAAGTTTGAGCAGCATACTGTGTGTGTGAGAAGCGGATGAAAAATAAGATTGGAAAACCCCCTAAATTGTGTCCCATTTATGTGATTTAAATATATAGTCTCTATATCTTTAATTAATAGAAGTAAAAAGGTAAACTGTAGAACAGCACAGAAATACAAATGCATTAGTTTTACAAAATATATTCAACCCCTTATACGTGCAAACCTTTTAAGTTTGGAGTTACAATACAAGGGACCTCGTTTTGTCTCCGTATGAAAGCGGGAAGTCACATGTACAGAGCTATTTACATGGAAAGAACAAAAATCTACATCCCTTTCCCTTGTCCTTGACAGCTATGCATGGAATGCTGGAAATGATGAAAAGACAGTTCAGGAAGTTCAGAGACTTGCGGTGAGAAACCTGCCAGCGGCACCTTGCACTCCAAGGCACGGCCACCGCCTTCCAGAAACCAGGCTGTGGTCTCTGTCCCACGGAAAGGGAAAGGCGGCCACAGAACTGGGGGAAAGGCCACGCACGCAGAGCCGCCTCCGGCCAAAGCAGCGGGGTATGGAAACATTCACATGTGGATGCCATTCCAAGTCCCGACCAAGCCCCCGATAAAATAGCAGGCACCATGTAGCAGCTATCGTCTGCACAGGCCGCTTTCCCACACTGCTGAAGTGATGCATGAGGTTGGGGATCATCCGCTGGCCTCGTACAGAGCTGAGGTTCCGCGCCCCCCCCCCCCCCCCCCCCCCATGCATCACCCCGCCAGGACGGAGCAGGACCACTGGCTGTAACTTCCACAAAACACAAAACCAACACACAACCTGCCTGCCAGGAAGATAACCTTACAGCTTCCTTTTAAACTCGTCACCAGCAGGTTAAGGTGTTAACTTCTCTATAAAAGAATTCTTATAACCTTTAAGGTAGGAAACATTGCTCTCAAAATACTTCCATTCAGATATTTTAGTTCCTTGCTCCTCAGCCTAGCAAAGACTTCTCACTTCTCCTTTCTCTTCCCAATTTGCTTTCCTCCTAGCCTTTCCACAAACTCAATTATTCTCCAAAAAAAAAAAAGTTCAATGCTTAATAGAGAACTCAGAAAGCAAGGGAAGGTGGTAGAAATCACGCCATACAGTCTGGTTTGCTGCCCAAAGATGTTGCTGCCATGTTTCTTTTTTAAAATATATTTTAATTGACTTCAGAGAGGGAGAGAAACATCAATGATGAGAGATTCACTGATTGGCTGCCTCCCGCACGCTCCCTATTGGGGATCTAGCTGGCAACCTGGGCATGTGCCCTGACTGGAATGCAACCGTGACCTCCTGGTTTACAGGTCTCCGCTCAACCACTGAGCCACACCAGCTTGACAGCTGCCATGCTTCTTAAAGCAAAAAAGGAGATGGGGATTGGTTTAAGGCATGTGGGCTGACAGATCACTAATGGATTTGGAAACAGACTATTCATACTCGTTATTAAGAACCGAATGCAAATGCCAAGTAATTCTAAGCCTTCCATGCAACGTTCCCTGCTCACCTAGTCCGAGACACAGTCGCTTTAACCTATTTTCCCTGCCTATGTCACTGCCATCACAGTGCCTCGCAGGAATCAAAGCATGCCAGGGACTTGCCCCGAACACCACTACGCAGTCACCTAGACGGACAGTGAGGCCACCACCAAGCTACAGATGTGGCCTGTGTGCTGGCACAGCTGGCAGCGGCCTGGCTGGCCGAGTTCCCTCGGGCCTCCTCACACACCCTCGGTTCTTAAGACACAAAAGGACCAGAGCAAGCGCGGCCAACCCAAACAAACCCAAACACACACCCTTCCCGGCGACAGGTCCGGAAGACGGCCTGGGGTCGGCCCCTATGGCTCACAGAGCCAGTGGCCGAAGGGAGGTCACTGCTTCTGGCCGGAGCCTGCAGCCCGAGCCCTAAGCACGGACGAGTGGCCAGGCTCCCTGCCGTCAGCTGTGCTGCCTGCCCCAGGCCCTGCCCACAGCGTACGGCCTCCCTGAAAACCCCCGTACCCCGAGAACCCGAAGAAAAGAGGACCGTCTTTTGACCGTTTCTACGACAACAGTTCTATCCTCTGCAAAACTCATTTTATGTCGGAAGCTCGTGAAATGGCCACTCTGAACTCTTAACTGGAAACACGAACAGAAAGTTCACTGAAGGTGGATGTTAAATGGGGAGCACGTGGTACTGGAGCAAAGGTAGACTCCATGTGGCTCTCTTTATTCCAGTGGGATCCCCAAGGTGGCTGGCCGCTTTTGAAGAGCAAGAGGTGGGAATTGAGCCCAGTCACACAAACCATACAGAGTGAGGATGAGTCTGCAGCTACGAGGCTCCTCCCGGTGAGTTTCCGGCCGTTGGGAGGGAAAAAGCCTCACTAATACCCTGTCTCTCCAACCAATGGTGCAGCCTTGTGAAACAAGATGTGACGTGAGGAGGGATTCTTCATAGCTGATTAAAGTACCTGTTAAGGGTTGGTTGGTTTTACTTCTCTTCAAGTGCTATTTCCTGAGAAGGTAAACTTTCCTAGCAGAAGTGGAATTAATGGAGTGTTCACAATAAGCCCTTTAAATTATCATCACTGAATTTTTTTTTTTTAATGAAACACTTTATTTTTAAAATTTGTATTGCATCTACTGGGGTGACATTGGTTAATAAAATCCTATAGGTTTCAAGTGTACAACTCTACAATACATCACCTGTATATTGCATTGTGTGTTCATCAGCCCACGTCAAATGGAAGAATGCTTTTAGACTTGCTGAACTTGTGTTGAAACACAAACTGGAAAGTTTAGGGACATTCGGATTATGTCCTTTGACCATTTCACATGCCCTAGGAGGACTTCCACGGCATAAACCTTTCCTAAGGGTTAAGTGCCATCCTTCATTAGGCCCCCTCCTTTTCCCACTACTCTTTATATTTGTATCATATGTAGGTTATGCTCACTACGTATTTTCCAAGTATCCTTTGTTATTGAAAAAGCAGTCTGTCCCCAGTACGTACTCCCTGAGAACACCCATCCCATGTCCCCACGGAAAGCAAACGAGAGCTGAGCATGGCAGACATGAAGTCCAGGTGTGTAAAACTCTGCAGCACGCGGCACACACGTGCACATATCTGAAATGAAACCAGGTGTCCTTGTATGAAGCAGGACTGATGTCACGGCCATGGTTTTCTTGTCCTGCTTCTTGCTTTCCTCAATGTGAGCTAAGTTGAGATTTCTATTTACTATTTACAGATCATCTTGCTTTCCCTTTAAAAATTCTCTTTCGATGGGCTCGATTCCAGGATTTTCCACCAGGGAAGTAGGAAAGCCAAGTAGGAAAGCTTCGAAAAGCTTACGAAGAATAAGACTAAGGAAAAAGCGTCAGGTCTGTAAACACTCAATGGAGAACTGTTCAAAAGACGAAATAGAAGGCACACACCTCAGGGTAAAAAATGCGTGAACGAGGTTACAACATGACTAGAGTCGGCAGAACAAACACCTAGGTTTTCCAAAGTCTTGCCCTAAATACGGATTTGTGTTCAGCTGCTCCAACCCCACGGGGCCCGTCCCGCGGCTGCTCCTCCTCCGCACAGCTGCCCGGACGATCGGGAGAGAAGGAAAGCACCCGGCACGCCTTGGGCCTCGGCGCCAGGGTTCGGGCTGGGCAAGAACACAGCACACAGGGAGCCAACAAGCATCCTCGGAACCCACTCCCATATTTTCACCTTTCCGGGAGGAAGAGGATTGATAGTTTGTTGGTAGAAAACTATCGTCATAGAACTCAGCAAAAAATAATAGGAACCAAGGACTGGGCAGTACAGGCCCTTAACTTTATAAGCATATTTTAGGGCCAACGTTAAGAGAAATTAAAATATTATTACAACAATTTTAACACTAATAAATTACAATGATCATCCAACTATTCAAATAGCCAAACAGAACAAAATGTACATACGTAAAAGCTTTCCTAAAGTAAACAAGTGTACGCGGTCAGAACGGGAGATGCCGTTAGCAGGGGCCCGGCGTGTTTGCATCAGGCTCAGACTGAAATGGAAGCAGCCGATTCAAACTCCAGCCTGGAGGGCCATCCCTGCTGTGGCTGTGGTTGCATCTTTCCGGCATCCTGTGACATTCACTCAGACAGAGGGCGACCGCGACCATCCATGTAAACAGTGTGACGTGTGGTCCCCGCCGTGGGCCTGTGGCTGATGGAGAACAGCCTGGGAGCAGCTCAGACAGGGGACCCTTCCAACTGGGGGAGCGCCAGCCGCCGCTGGGCCTGCTCAGGGCTTCCCGGGCGGCTCCGGGAGGCTCTGCGGGGTGGAGCCGGTGAAGGTGGAAAGCCAAGAGGACATGGCTGTCTTTGCGCTGGAAAGAGCTCCTCCCACCGACTGGCCTGGATGGGAAGGAGGGAGAAACAAAAGGAAAAGCGTCTTCACTTCTGTTAAGAGGCCCTAAAAGAAGGACCGATGCTGATGGATAAATGTCAATTCACAGTAAGGCATCAATATGGTAACGATGACTAGCATGCCATTTAGATTTCTAGTTTCAAAACAATCCCTTGCTGCCCTCGCTGGTTTGGCTCAGTGGATAGTGTGTTGGCCTGTGGACCAAAGGGTATTGCCTCATCCACCACTTTTCGAAAGGGTTTGTAGAAAGTCAATATAATTCCTCAAATGTTTGAGGAGACTTGTAGGTAAAGCCATGTGGGCCTGAATTAAATTAAAAACCTTGCAGCAAGTTTTTTAATATTAATTCCATTTATTTAAAAGGCAATAGGACTAGTCAGATTTTCTTTTTAAAATATATTTTTATTAATTTCAGAGAAGAAAGGAGAAGAAGAGACGGAAATATCAATGATGAGAGAGAATCATGGATGGAGCCCACAACCAGGACATGTGACCTTGATTGGAATCGAACCTGGGACTGTTCAGTCCCCAGGCCGATGCTCTATCCACTGAGCCAAACTGGTGAGGGCCAGATTTTCTATTTCTTATTTCACTGATCGATAAGACTATTTCAATTGAGTCTTCCAAAAGAATTTGTATATTTTATCTAAGTTGTCAAAAAATTGGCATAAAGTTATTCACAAAAGTCCTTTAATTTTTGTAATGTCTGTAGTGATGTCCCTCTCTACTCTTTATAAAGGACTATGGGCAGAGCTGGGGGGAAACTCCACTGACGCTTGCATCCTGGTAGCAGAAGAGTGAACTCATCAGAAAACCTGTCACTCCCCATCAGATGTGGCAAAATTTGCTTAACTCTGATATTATCTGGTGCCATGACATTTTTTTAAACAAATAAGACCAAAATTAAAAAACAAAAAACCCAACAACAAACAAACCCCTGTATTTGACTATGGGAATTATTTGTATTATTATGTGATACTCAGACCTCTACAACTTTATATTTTTATCAACAACATACTGAGAGCACAGCGGTGAGTTATCATCGCAGCCTATTCCTGGCCAAAGGGTGCCTTACCAACGGCTTTTCCTGTCTGGACCACATTCCGGCTGGTGGAGACCATGACGTTTCCAATTTTCTTGCCACGTTCACTGTTTTGAACAGAACTGAGAGAAGAAAAGACGTGTTACACACAACTTAAATCAACCTCCTCGCTCACACACACACATCACTCTATCACCATCCCCCAAATGAGTATTATTGAGAAAAGAAACTAAATCGTTGTTATCCATCAATTAATTTAATGAAGCATGTGCGTTTTCAGTAAAATACTAAAAAGAAACAGCATGCAGATGAATGACTAACTCTCCCGACAGGACTTGCCAGAGTTACTTCCGGATAAAAATGGCAAACCCGGCGCTTTGCTCACACCAGTCTCCGGGAGACAGCAGTGTTTTCGCTCTGAGACGCACCCGCTGCTGAGCTGCGGGCTGCCAGGCGTGTGTTTGGTTACTATTTGGAGCCCAAGTCTACCGAGTGCAGAAAACAACTCCCAATTAGCCACGGCACACATGGCACAGGCTCAGACGGCAGAGCCGTCCTGGTGTTCTGCTCGAAATACTCACTGTGAGAACCGAAGCCTCATGTCGGATACCGAGTACTGGCCCTGGAAAGGGTGGCTGTAAAACAAAGTTCCGGTTTGAACCTGAGGGGCCCGGCGGGAAAGACACAGAGCAGTCACCCCAGGAAGCATCAGGGAGCCTCACAGGGGAGACACTTTCAGTGTAACACCCGGGGGCTTGGACCCCAGCTCCCTGCCTGCAGTGAGGGGAGCCTCTGAGCCCATTCCCTCCACAGGAAATAGGTGTTTTTTCTAGGCTGGGAGTGGGAGGGTTGTGTTAGTGATGTTGATTTATTTGGTTGGTGTGGGGCCCAAGCATTAACATTTTTTAGAAAGCTCCCAGAACCCTAGCCGGTATGGCTCAGTGGATAGAGCATTGGCCTGAGGATTGAAGGGTCCTGTTTGATTCCAGTCAAGGGCATATGCCCGGGGTTACGGGCTCAATCCCCAAAGAGAATGTATAGGAAGCAGCCGTTCAATGATTCTCATCACTGATGTTTCTATCTCTTTCCCCCTCTCCCTTCCTCTCTGAAATCAATAAATATATATACACTAGAGGCCTAGTGCATGGATTTGTGCACCGGTGGAGTCCCTCGGCCTGCCCTGCACCCTCTTGCAATCCAAGACCCTTCGGGGGGATGTCGGATAGCTGGTTTTGGCCCAATCCCTGCAGGCCTGATCCAGACAGGAGGGAGCCCGATCCTGTATGCTGAGCATCTGTCCCCCATGGTCAGTGAGCTCATAGCAACTGACTGACTGACTGACTGTGAGAGAGAGACACATCGGTTGGTTGCCTCCTGCATGTGCACAGACTGGGGCCAGGGATGGAGCCTGCAACCAAGATACATACTTTGACCAAAACTGAACCCTTCAGAGCTTGGGCCAATGCTGTAACCAATGAGCAAACTGGCCAGGTGGGATAGGGTTTCCTTTGTACTGGGCAATGAAGGAACCGCTCTGTGCTCTACCTCTGAGTCTTGGAGGAGGTGCTTACTTCGGATTGATTTCCGCGAGTGCCGGGTGCCGGTTGCTGTTCCAGACCCTGTAGTTGTGAGTGTTCTTCCATGCCATCACGAAGGCTGTCCCGTAGTCCGCGAGCACCTTTTCGTTATCTGTCAAGTAAACGTGCAAAAGCTGAGCTGCCTGTAGCCAGCTGGTCAGGGGTGAGAAGATGAACAACCAAAAAGGGTAAAGGAATAGTTCCACCCCCTAACACCCCTCCCCCCCCCTGGCTCCCTGGGGATCTACTAGATGCCAGGAAGTTAGGTCTAGCTCCAAACATCCTGTGCAGGGGCTATGTGGTCTTTGGCAAGTCACTTAGTCCTGGAGGGAGAATGTCATTTCCCTAACTGGAAAAGGGGGCGGGCCCAGAGCTTGTCTGAGGCTCCTTACAATGCCAAGATGGTCCTGTTCTTCTACCCAAGGTCAGGAGGCACAGTGTTTATTAAACAAACGACAGGCCGGCCGGTGAGCCAATGTTCTGATGCTTACATAGGGAGGAGGCAAGCAGGGCATCTTTTATCTGGGCACAATGTCATGTCACTGTTCCTAAGAACACGAATTGGTTCTTTTAGGCATGATTTTCTCTTCTTTGGGTTCTGTCTCGCTATCTGGTGAAACTCACTCCAGAGTGTCCATGCATTTTGCACTCAGGATACTTAACACAACAAGGGCATTTGTGTATGTAATGTTTAAAACGATTAGGCTTTATCAGGATCGTGGGGGAGTTTCAGTGCAGGCATTTCTGCTGCCTGGAGGAATGGAAAAGGGCTGAAGAACGAACTCCAGCGGCCATTGCTTCATATTTAATTGCAAGCTGCCTGCTCTGAGGGTGAAAGGTGATGTTTGCTGCTGGGGAAGGAAGGGAAAGGTGCACACAGTTCCACGTGCGGCACGGGGAGTTCTTTTCAGAACATAGTCCCCAAACGGCACAGGGCTGCAGGCCCCTTACAGCGGGAGCTGAGCCGGGCGATGGGGCTGTAATACCAGCTCAGCCTCTTGCCAGGGGTGAGCGAGCTGCTGAAATCACCTTCCTGTGCCTCACCTGCTCCTCTGTAGAGTTGAGGATGACAAGGTATGTGCCCAGGACTGCTGTGAGGGTGATGTGGGGGTAGGTAGGTGTAAAGAGCTCAACACAGTTCCCTGCACATTATAATGTGCCCCCCCCCCCCCTTAAAAAAAGAAAGCTCGCTCCTACCAGTCCGTTCTTGCAGCTACCTGGGCAAATGTTATTTAAAGGTGAATGAATCACTCACGAAGCTACATGATTGGTGGGGACTGGGGTTTTCTTACTAGATTCCTGCATGATCCTGGGTTACAGGCCTGGATTTGGGAGTCTCAGGTGCTGAGTACTTGGGAATTCAATTAAGAAGAGGCAGACGTTTAAAAACATCCCACTAACAAATACAAACTTGCTGCGAAGCTTCCTTTCCAGTGAAGAGCACGCAGGAACCTGGGGGGAAACTCCACACACACACTCTGAGAGGAGGGAACTTAGGCGGCAGTGGTGGTGGTGGCCGGTGGCTGATTTAAACAGCCTGCTGACATGACGGTATGAATGTATGTCATGCCACGGAAGAACACCCTTAGACATGGCTGGGCTAGGACATTTTAGATTATGTGTATTTCACAATTAAGAACAAAAGCAGTGGATAGAGCGTTGGCCCGTGGACTCAAGGGTCCCAGGTTCGATTCTGGTCAAGGGCATGTACCTTGGTTGCAGGCACATCCCCAGGAGGGGGTGTGCAGGAAGCAGCGGACTGATGTTTCTCTCTCATCGATGTTTCTAACTCTCTATCCTTTTCCCTTCCTCTCTGTAAAAAAAAATCAATAAAATATATATATTTTAAAAGCAGAGGCAGAAATAAAGGTGGCGAGGGGAACAAAACAAAAGCTCAACGCTTTGAACAACAATGACAGCAAAATCTGTCGACCATGGCCTGGGTGTCCATGGTGCGAGAGCTCGTTCCCGGGCTCCACGAGGTCTTTCTGTACCTTTTTGTTCCTGTGGGGAATGAGGCAGGTTTCACAGAGGAGTGACTGTTTCCCTGCTCCCCTGGCTACAGTGAGATTGCACGGCGTACACCATTCAGGCCGTGACAGAATGGGGAAGTGGCTGCACGCCCCTCACCTGGCTGCAGCGTGGCGGCCAGCAGCGCGTGGATGTAGACCGCGAACTGCGCTCGGATCCACTCGTCGCCCCCCTCCCAGCCCGTGCCGTCCAGGAAGATGTCATCGCGGTTTTCGGTCACGTGCTTCACCAGGTAGTCGGCGAACCTGAGGTCGGCCGTGGTGGGGCTGAGCAGCTTCCTCAGCTCGGGGTCCTGGACCTGGATCAGCGCCTCTTCCACCTGCGGGGCACACAGGCACGAGTCAGTGCGGCTCTCACGTGGTCCCAAGGCAACCGCTGGCCTGGATGGGGTGGCTCAGTGGTTGAGCATCCATCTGTGCACCAGGAGGGCCCGGATGGATTCTGGTCCGGGCACATGCTGGGGCTGCAGGCTCCATCCCCACAGGTATCAAATAGGGACGGTAACAGTATGTACCACATAGGTTGTCATGCAAATTACATCAGTTAATATACCTGTGGCGCTCAGAATGCCTGGCTGGCGCAGGGAGCAGTTAGCACCGTTATTAGTTACTAGAGGCCCGATGCATGAAGATTCGTGCAAGAATGGGCCTGCCTTCCCCTGGCTGCTGGCAGCGCCTTTGCTCCGGCCATAGCTGCCTTTCCACCTTCCCAGGCTGCCCAGAGTGGCTGGGGTGGTGTGGACCGACTGCATCATCATCATGGCAATAACGTAAGTGTCCTGCCCCCACTGCTAGAGCCTGTGTATGCAAAGTAACCTTCCATCTTTGCTGGGTTAATTTGCATACCCACTCCTGATTGGCCGGTGGGCATCACGAAGGTACGGGCCAATTTGCATCTTTCTCTTTTATTAGTGTAGGTGACTCTGCCTTCCTCATTCCAAATCAGAAAGGATCCCAGGGCCCAGCAGCACCAAGGACACTCAGACATAAACCTACTTCCACGATGGCATCACTGAGGTGCTTCTGTTGCCGAAAAAGGATGTTAGTAGCTCCAGCAACAAATCCCCGAACGGTGACATCCGAGAGAAGGTGATGCTGCTGCAATGCCATGTAAGGCAAACACAGATATCCCTAGGAATCGCAAGAGTAACACAGAATATTAGAAAAGCAATGGAATAATCACCTCCCTCTTCATGCCCAGAGAGCTAAGGGTAAGGTCGACCTTGGCAAGGTCATCTAACATGAAGGCTGTCTTCCTCCACTTATTCTCGGTTCAACTTAAAAGCCTCCACAGTAACTATCAAGCTGGACTTTTTCACTTAGGAACTGAAATATGAAGCCCATTCACAAGCATGTTGTTTACCAGAAAGCTGTTAGCTCGTCTAGTAAGATTTTACACCTGCCTCTGCACAAAATCTCTGATGCATTAGTATGAGAAGCACACAGCACTCAATTTCCTGTTTTACTGTCTTTTTGTTAAAAATTATGCAAAAATATTTCAAGATATTTGCTCCTACATGCTGGAAGCAAAAATGATAGTTGGCAGTACTTGAGTATTTAGTTAACTTCCATTTGAATTGTATTTGAAAATTTCACTGCCCTAAAAATTACAACTGAACTGCCAAACCACAGCAGGCAGAAAGTGTACAAAAAGCAGCGTATCTCCTGACAATGAAGGGGTTGACACTGGACTGAAGCTGAGGAGGACAGGGAATCTCTGCCGAAAGATTCCACATGAGATGGACTGTCAACAGGTGACACGATTTGTGAATGAAGGCAGGAAGGCGGGCTTGCGGAAACCCTGGAGCTGTTTGCAATCTCAAGTTCTGTGACAGTTTTATTTGATTATTTTAAAACTTCTCATCCCTTTTCTAAAAACACCGAACCGTTCCCGGGAAGCTGTGTTGTTTACGTCACCAGACGAGACTGGGAGGGCAGGAGCTTCCTGTGCCTTTTGCTGCTGCGGGTTCTCCTCTGCAGCTAGGATGCGCCTTGGGCCTCCCAGGTGGATGCTGAATTGCCTGCTGTGGGAGAGGCTTCCAGAAGTCGGAATACGGGCCTAGTAACTTGGTTTTTCTTAGACTTGACAATCTCATCTTCTGCTTGATAAAATGCTAACTAACAGCAGCAAAAGGAAACCCACGTCTATGCATCAGAGATACTTAGCACAGTGTTTCTCAACCCAAGCACTCTCGTGACTGAAGGCGGAAAAGACCCCTGCTCCTCCTGCAGAAACAGACCAGAGAGCTGGCCAGTTTTGGCCTGATCCCCGCAGGCCAGGCTTTTATATATATACTTGAGGCCCAGTGCAGGAAATTCATGCACAGATAGGGCCCTAGGTCTGGGCAGCTATCAGGGCTGATCTGTGGGGCAACCAGCAGGGCAATCGGGGTGGGGGGTTGGGGGGGCTCCTGTTGGCACCCACCTTGACTGGCCTGGTGCTGCCCGCTTGCTAGCCCTATTTCCTGCCACTGGTCGCCTCCCTCAGTGGGGTGACTGGCAGGGTGATTGGCGGGGGGTGGGGTGGGATGGGGGGGTTGGGGGGGAGGCCCTGCTCGAACCTGCCTTGGCTGGTCTGGGGCCTGCAGGCTGGGGGCAGCTCCTGCATTGAGCATCTGCCCCCTGGTTATTTAAAAAATTGCAAAAAGAAATAATAAATAAAAATTTCAAATACATTTTGAATGGTTTTTCATACAAAGATTAAAACATAATTTTATGGGCAAGTTAACCAAAACACTAAATCTGTGAGGTGTACTGTTTAAGTTAGCCACTATGCAGTTTTTCCTTATAGGATTATAGCTTTTGGAATTGTAGTATTTGATATATATTCATTAAGTGTAATCAAGACTGTCTAGCCCTAGCTGGTTTAGTTTAATGGCTAGAGCACTGGCCTATAGACTGAAGGGTTCTGGTCAAGGGCACTTGCCTGGGTTATGGGCTGAATCCCTAGTAGGGGACATGCAGGAGGCAGCCGATCAATGATTCTCTCTCATCATTGATGTTTCTTTCTCTCTTACTCTCTCTCTCTCTCTCTCCTTCTCTAAAATCATTAAAAATATTTTAAAAGAACTCTGTCTAGAGTTTCTCAATTCATCTTTTTTTCGAAGATAAACCTGAATGATTACAAGCAGACCCCACTCAGTGATGGCTGACCTCATATTTACTAAGATTCCAAATTCTTCCCAATTGAAACCGCCTGAATGAATTCCTTATAGTCTTTCAAGTATAGTCACAGATGCCACCACAGTACACATTTGGTACGTGTTTTAGTTTTCAAGGAAAATTTTCCGATCTGAAAACGCGTGCAGCACAAAAAGCTAAGTTCCAAAAGGATGCGGTCAGCCTTTAAGGACTAAGGACGTTACACTTTACCTTTGTGAAGATGGCCAGGGGCATGCCATACTGGTCCTCTTCCAAACCGGAAATCAGCCCCGGGAGCAGGACCACCTGGCCCATGTTGGCTTGAGGTTGGACAGTAATCGGAGCGCTGTCTGAGGGCACCGACTCCCTGGGAAACGAGTTTGTCTGTTCTGACCCCACCTGGTCCCTTTCCTCTAAGATACTGGGATCCAAGGTCTCCCAGTCACTTTCTGAAGACTCTGGAGATGGACGAGAAGGAGGTTTCAAATACGGGCTGGTCTCGCTGGGTCCCAGCCCTTTGCTGCTGTTCTCTGCTGGGAACAAAGGTTCTTCCGTTGCGATGGCAGCATCTCCATCGTGGTTTCCCGTCAGGGTTTTCTTGGCAGTTTCTGAGTTGGTACAAGTGATGTTAGGAGCAGACACAGAAACAAAATCATCTGCAGGGGGGTTGTTTTCCTGAAGCCCAGCATCTTCAGACATACTCTTCCGAGGTTTGTACTGAGAACAGTCCCTGAGACCATGTTCGATCATGCCTGGAACAGGAAAGATGGGAGGACAACTTAGTTTATAATGAGGAGGAAGTGAGGAAGAGTTGTGTATGCTATTCTAAGCAGCAGGACTCTCCTATAAAAATGTTAAAAGCTATGCTTGCATACATTCCAATGAAAAATAATGAAAATGTCAGACAACACACATACACACACACACACACACACACACAAAAACTATTGCCAAAACAAAATGTCATATTAAACTAGGAATGTTAACCCTGATGAGTTTATCCTTGAACACCTTTACCACTGAAAGTTCCAGCACAAGCTAACCAACAGGAAGAGTAGATACTGTTACCTTCTTACCTGGAAAAAGGGATAACACGGTCATCAGGGCACCCACCAGTTTATTCACTGGAGAAATATAAAAGAGAACCTGAAATGGATTCAATGATAATCCAATTAGAAAATCAGAGTCCACAATGATATTAAAAAAAAAAAAAAAAAAAGAAAAGAAAAAAAAGAGGGGGAAAGAGAGAAGAAAGCTCTTCTTTACAAAAGAATAATAGTTAATTAATGACAGAATTAGAAAAACCACCAGATAAAAATTACCAGCGGACGTTAAAACTATTGTGAAGGGCCGAAGCTGGTTTGGCTCAGTGGTAGAGCATCGGTCTGCGGACTGAAGGGTCCCAGGTTCAATTCCGGTCAAGGGCATGTACATTGGTTGCGGGTACATCCCCGGTAGAGGGTGTGCATGAGGCAGCTGGTCGATGTTTCTCTCTCATCGACGTTTCTAGCTTTCTATCTCTCTCCCTTCCTCTCTGTAAAAAATCAATAAAATATACTTAAAAAAAAAAAAAAACTATTGTGAAGGGTTGCTGGGCAACAGGATATTCACATAGATTCAAACTTACCATCCCATAGATAACCTATTAATTGTAAAGGGAAAACCAAGTGCCTTACTATGAAGAAATCTGGCAACCACCATCTTAGTCAAACAATTCACATCATCAATAATCGTACAGGAGGTGGGTGGGAAGAGATCAACCAAAGGCCTGGTATGCACACATATGCATAACCCATGGACACAGACAATAGTGTGTGAAGGCCTGGGGAGGGAGTGAGGGTGGGCTAGAAGGGGTCAATGGGGGAAAAAGGGAACATATGTAATACTTTCAACAATCAAGATTTAAATAATAATAGTACAGCTATGGGCCCCTTGAAGTGGTACCCTGAAGACACACCACCACTTTGGTCCTCAGATTTTAAAAAACAACAACCAGCCCTGACTGGTTAGGCTCAGTGGATAGAGCGTCAGCCTGCAGACTGAAGGGTCCCAGGTTCGATTCCAGTCCAGGGCATGTACCTCAGTTTCGGGCACATCCGTAGTGGGGGCTGTGCAAGAGGCAGCTAATCAATGTTTCTCTCTCATAGATATTTCTAACTCTCTATCCCTCTCCCTTCCTCTCTGTGAAAAATCAATACAATATATTAAAAAAAAACAGTTTATAGGATATTATTATGACATGTGGAAATTTAAAAATGGACTTCAATATTAGGTATCATTGATTGTATTAATGTTACATTTCTTGAATCTGAAAATGGTATTTTGGTTATATATATATAACTGTCTCCTCAAAAAAGAGCACATAAACTTATGCTTCTATGGCAGTGGACAGGAATATGGGCTTCAAAAGAAAAAAGAAAGAAAGAGAGAAAGAGAAAAGAAAAGAATAAATAAATTAAAATGTGGGCTTTAGCTCATCATAATTTGATATGCAAAAAAATTATACTTTATCATTAGTTTTAATTGTATATAATATTTAAGAAATGTCAATAAATGTTAAATATTCCATCCCACCCAATCTCACCTTTTTTTCAAGAAGAATTAATTTAAACAGAATTAAGACCTAAACAAAAAAAGAAACACTGTATTAAAATAAGAAATGCAAGCCTATTATTTATTTGCCTCTTCCTGTCTGCAAAGATACCATATATCATCTCATCAATATTAAAATAATTACAGTGCTTTAAAAATTACATTGAAAATCATGAATTTATACTAAAAAATTAAATATTATCTGTGTCCTCTAAAAAGTGTGAAAAGCACTTAAATCTCTAACAAATTGTGTTTTTGGAAGGAGTTGTGCCATTTTTGCTTGAAATATTGCAAACTCCTTAAAGGCTGGGAACTACTCATTTATTTCGGAACTAGAAGCCTGATGCAAGAAAATCCATGCAAGAGTAGGCCTTCCTTCACCCAGTTACAGGCACCAGCTTCCCTCTGACACCCAAGGACCCAAAACCCAGGACCTGGGCATCCCTCCCCCAGCTGCCGGCAGGTACCTAGGACCCTGGTTGGCTTCCCTGGGGTCACCCACAGGCACCCAGGACCCCGGCTTTGTCAGGAAGGACATCCAGAATGATGTCCAGAAGACATCCAGGCTAATTAGCATATTACCCTTTTATTATTATAGGTTATTATAGATATGTCCAGAGCATTCACCCAACAGATACTCAGTAAATGCTTGTTAAGTGAATGATCAACGCCCCCTAGCCAACACATGCTTCTGTACTAAGATCAGAAGTAATACACATAGAAATTCTACTGGAAAATGTTTCACTCTTAAGGCAACAAATAAAATATTCTGCAAGATTGAAACATGTGTCTTCCCACTCTAACTTCATGGTAGCAGAAATTACAAAGACAATGGAAAAAAGTACTCTCTCCTATATCACAGACAGTATCTGTACATGTTCAGAAATTTCTCTCATACAAGCATTACCAGAACTTCCGGCTCATGTCATCACGAGAGATGTCTTAGATTAAGAACCGAAACGTGGCTGTGCCACAGTCTGCATTTGACCGCGCAGCACATGGAATCTGCCCAGTTAAATGAACACCTTTTAGGACAGCAGAGGTAAGTGCATACCTTGTGTCGAAAATGAAGCACAAGATCCCGAGGCGACAGACCTACACAGATAACAGAAAAGCGGATCTGTGACTACAGCCTGCTGTTTTTATCGGAAAAGTTTTTTCTCCTCAAAGGAAAGTCAGGTAAAAACAAAACTAGGAATATGCTATTATTGAAATATTATACAGTATTTGATCACATATACATGGACTCAGAATTCATCAGATTACTAACAGTCAAACACAGCACTGCAACGATGAAAAGGAAGAACTATCTGCAGTGATGGAAGTATCCTAAATCGGGGTTGCCCAATCCAGTGGCCACGGAGCCCTCGAAATGTGCCAAGTGGAATTGGCAAACTAACCTTTAAATTTTATTTAATTTGTATTAAGTCTAATATAATGTAAATAGTCATGCCCTGGCCGGATGCTCAGGTATGATCCTCAGGCAGAGCAAATACAAAAAAACCAACCAATGAATACATAAATAATTAGAACAACTAATTATTTATGCTCCTCTCTCCCAAAACAATTAAAAAATAAAAAAAGAAGTTAAATGTAAATAGTCACATCACTAGTGAACACTGCTATGGACAGCGTAGCTCTAACACTTTCCCCCATTCTACAAACAAACATCTTGGAAGTGACACAAGCTTAGAGATTATAAAGCTGGTACTAAGGTGGCAATCAATCATTTAAACATGCTTTTTAGGTCACTCCACTCCACAGGCTATTATTTCTGAGTCACAGTTTTCTCTGATTATTTGTCAGAGGAAAAGAAAATAATTTAGAAAGAAATATGTTTTCGGAATAGAAATTTTGTAACCAGCTTTTGTAGCACACAGGATTACAAAAGTGAAGACTTCATGCTGAAATAGGAATTGAGTGGGCATAAATCACTTTTGTTTTAATCATGAAAAGGATACTTACTGAGTGCCCACTGAGTACCATGGACACCAATGCAGATTCTGGGTTGTCAAATAGAGCAAATTAAAAAAACAACAACCCAACTTGGAAAACCTTAAAACAGAAAAGCACTAAGCAGATCTCTCTCTTGCCCTCCCTCTCTGTTATACCATGGAATTGACCAGTATTTGTAGTAATGTAAGAAAAAGAAAAAAACTTCCATTATTATTCTGAAAACCAGAAATGTCCTTAAACAGTAATAGTTGTGAATATTGGTATAGGTATGTTATACTAATGAGCAAAATAAACTGATGAATAAAACAGAAACAGAGGCACGGATCCATGGATCAGACTGACAGCTGTCAGAGGGGAGGGGGCGTGAGGGACTAGATGAAAGAGGGTGAAGGGATTAGCCAAAGAGCATGTATGCACAGCCCCTGGACACAGACAACAATGGTGATGACTGGAGGGAAGGGGAATAGGGGCTGGGTGGAGTGGGCAAAGGTGGGGAAAATAGGGACACCTGAAAGAGTGCCAAAAAAAAAGGTCTATTATACCTTTGCCAATATAAATACCGGCTAAGAAGATATGTAAGGAAGCAGCAGCATCAAACGTTGAAGAGTTTAGGTCCATATAGAAATGTAATTCTGATCATGAAGTTTCACATGCACCTAATTCTGTGCCCCAAACAAAGAGAAGTGAGGGCGTTTCTCCCCACCTGTCAGAAAGCCACTCACCGAGATACACTTGGGACCCCTCCAGTGGCGCTCCTCCCAAGGAACTGTTCATGTGTTCGTAGAGTTCCTACGAAGTACACATTCCGTTAGACACTCTGGGCACTGAATTGGAACCATGATGATCGGGAAGAAACTGCTTCGTTAGTTGGGGAAGTTTGTTTTGCCAGGCCCTAAACTTATTTTTATTTTTAAATATATTTTTATTGATTTCAGAGAGGAAGGGAGAGGGAGAGAGAGAGAGAAACATCAATGATGACAGAGAATCATTGATCAGCTGCCTCTGGCATGTCCCCTACTGAGGATTGAGCCTGCAACCCGGGTATGTGCCCTTGACCACAACTGAACCTGGACCCTTCAGTCCACAGGCGGATGCTCTACCCACAGAGATAAACTGGCTAGGACCAGGCCCTAAATTTACAATAGAAACAATCAGGGTCTCTCTGAAGACTTGCCTTGCCAGCACTTTTTCCATCTTTGCCTCTACACTTTAGACCTTGATTCATTCACATGGTGCGAAGGACTCCTGGATAAATTCCCCCTACTTCCTTGCTAAATACCTAACTGTCCTACTCTCACCAGAATCTCTGAGAGACCCATGTTCTACCTATTCACGGCAGCCTTGAGAAAAACATGCTCTTCATTTCAATAAAATAGTCACGTAGTTTTCCAGGGGTTTGCAATGGGGGTTAGGAGCCAGAAGCCTGATATATAGCATACTGAGCAGGATATTAATAAGACAAGCAGATTTGGAGAAACAATGCCATAGCAAAAGGGCTCTTACCCTTTTATTAATAGAAACATTTATGTTAGTTGCAGTCATTTGCATTATTTCCTAATAAAAGGCATTTTGGTTACATACAATAAGTATGAACTGTACGTTTTGGGCAGTTCCCTATCTTTTCAATGTTATTTTCAAAGAACGATAATGTCTTTCTTAAGGTAGTAAGTGATCATCTTTCACAATATTACTGACAGGATTTACTCGATTCATCAATGTGTCCGCGGCCAAACACATCTGTAGAGGGGTACAAATTTACCTTTAGAATGGAAATTTGGGAAAAATCCTTCTCTTCAAAATATGCATGTGTAATGAGCTGAAGTTTTGCTTGAAGCAAGCCATAGAGAGGCTTCAAGGAAAAAACAAAGAAAACTGCCATTAGTATGGTGAGAGTAAAAATACAAACACCCCACAGCCTCTCAACTGGAAGAGAACAGGAAGGAGGAAGTTAGTAACTCTCAGCGTCAGGGTCCTATTCACTGAGAGCCCTGACCTCCCTCCTCTAGCTCCCTGGCTGCAGCTGACGGTGCGGTGCCCACTCAGCGGGCAGTGGTTGAGTGTGGGCACCGACCTCCTGGTCCCCCATCACTCAGCTGTGTAACCGGGCACTTCCCCCTGCATCCCTGCTTGCTGCTGTGAGCCTGGGTGCCTGAAAAGACAGCATCTTCAGGAGTTGCTTTCAGAATTGAACAACCAGGGGGAAGCACTTAGTAGAGAATTGGGCACCCAGGAAGGACCGAGATGTTGGCTATTATTATCATAATTCAAACCATCGCCTAATACTGCACATGGTTCTGCTGGCTTGTGGAGACGTTTAACTGTCCTTGAAGCAGCCAGTGCTTATAGCTAGTTGAACATGCGTAATTCAATTTCCGTTTTCTGTCTTCTGTCGAGGCTTACAACTAGTCTGTGTCCTCTATCATAACATTTTTCTATATACTTGAACAAAGTTATTCCTTAGTTCTTAATTTTCCTATTTAAGACCCTCTCTTACCACTTCCATTCTTTTATTCGTAATGTTCTTTTCTAGATGTTTTCTGATATCTATTTTCTTTTTAGGATGCAGAGACCAATACTGCATATTTTTTTAATTAATTAAGGCAGGTAACACTAGAATAGTTCCCCCACTACTCCCAGTATTCCTGTTACTGTATCATTATTACCATCAGAGCATAAAGCCAGCATATTTGAATCCTTAGACTACAATGCACTGTGAACCACCGACCCCTTAGTGTGCGCTAGCTCTCCCCACGCCCCAAGCCTGGTTAGAGACGGGACGGATTTTCAGGCCCAGTTTTACCACTTAGTAGCTCTATGTCCACGAGGGACACCTTTTTCTCTGAAACATATCTTTACTTGTAAAATGAGAACAGTAAATACTTATAGCTCACAATTGTTATGAGGATTAAAATGACAATTATATCCAAAAAGTGTGTGGTATAGAATTAATACCTGACACATAGGTAATAGATAAATGACATTTATTTTCATTATATCTGTTCTCTGAAGAATGATTACTGAGTAAGCTTTTCAACACCTTGCATTTGCTTTAGTATCTAGTGCTCCTATGCTTTCTTTTCTTGGGTCATGTGACCCAATATAAAAAAAGTATTTCACAGATGTATATTTTTCAGGCCACCCTTCTAATATCTGTACACGGATCAGATTTGCAATCTACCAATTTCCTGATATGTACAATCATTCTTTTGACTATTCTTGCTCTATTCATAAAATTACTGTCTTGTGAGAAATATTCTGATCCTCAAAACCTTAATGTTAAGGCCAGTAAGTATTAAATTATTATTATTCAGATATTTTCTGAACTTAGTTTTTGAACTTAGTAATAAAAACCAAAATAAATTATCTCTTGCAAAACTCAACTTATCTTAAACAAACTACATTTAAATTGTCTGTGGGTATAAGAAATTGGATAATCGCAGACAAAATAATTAAACAAAATCTACATACATTTAATGACTAGACTAATAAAATATTCTCATCTTTGGTTTAGGTTAATGGCAGAAACATCCGTATTTAGTAATCATATAGAGCTAAGGTAATTAACACGATAGAGATCTGGATTTCCCCACAAAGGAGGTTTGGGTATTATATATTACATGTAGGCTTAGGTATCTGGTGTTATTGGTAAAGGTGTTATTATTAGTAATAAAAGTTGAACATTACACATGATTTAATGTAGAGAGATACAGAAAAATAAATGTTACATATTCCTTTTAAAAAATGTAGTTAAAATGATGATACACTTGCAACTGATCAACTTGTACACAGAAGAAGCAATTTAAAGCGCTGTCATAGTGCATTTCATTATGCACTTCCCTTCCTCAAACATTTTCAGTTTGTAAAGAGCAAGTTAAGGCTACGACTTCATCATAAAAGGGTCATGCACTTCTAGTATCATCAATAAAATCTGAATATGATTATAGTACTTTGAATTTTAGTAAAATGTTATTTATTCAAAGTCTTGGGAACAAAACAAAAATGTATAAATGAAATGCACATTTCGATCATGTGTCCCCACCTTCCCCACAACCTATCTGTTAGATCTCCTTCTCTGACCTCGCTTTGGGTGGAGGGCAAATGAGCATGAAGCTGCTGAAGGGCAAAGAGAACGAGGGGCTGCGAGAGCCTAGATACTGAGTCACTGGAGAATGTGAATATGTCTTCTGGATCTGTCCTTAGACTAATAATGCAGATCCCCGAGTGGGAATCTGTCAGGAGAGTTTAACAACCACGTTCACAGGGCGAGATCTGGTTTCTTACCAGCTTGCTTAGAACACAGACGCTTTTCTGCACGGTCTCTCTGGTGACATCTGCATGCCGGACTTTCAAAGCCTGTCACAAATAGTCACTGTTAGAAATACTTAAAAATAATTCCTCTTCAACATAAACATAGCAAGGAGATAGAAAACATTCCTTGCATTTGCTTAATTGCATGCAAGAAGTATTTATTGAGAATCTCAGAAAATATTCCTTGGACCCGTCGGCCGGGCACTGCGTGCTGGAATATGGGAGGCGAAGGGAACAGTGAGAGACAGTCTCTATTATCAGGAATTTAGTCTGACGGAGAATGCTTTATGTGCAAGTTGCCACGCTCAATGCCAATCAGCCATCCTTGTTCTGGTGGTAAAATGGGTTGCTCTTTCGGAGGCACCGTTTCTGGTGAGAAGGAGATAGTTTAAGAGACGACAAAACAGCTTGGTGAAGGTGGCTGTCCTAGGCTGGTATTGCAGCCAGCTCTGAGCAGTGTCACATGCCTCCATGATTCCGAGGGTTACGTGAGGGCTTTCTCCTGCTGTCCCCTAGCAGAAAACAGCCTGATCAGGTCAGCTGCAGGGGGGGCTAGGTGGGCAGTAAGAGTGACTCTCCCTCCCTAGTACGCCGCCTGACAGCCCCTGGCATCTGTCCTGAGGACCAAGGAGCTTCCTGCCCCCAGCGGGCTGCAGACTAGTGGCTGCATGAAGTCGGGTGGGGAGCCCTTCCTCCATGTTTCTCCCTCTCCACCTTGCTTGGATTCATTCATCAGGTCCCCCCTCATTCAGAGGGGATTCAAGTCCTTCTCTCAGGCTCTGGGCCCCTCTGCTATCTGGCTTATCTGTCTGGTTACCCGAAGAGGCTAGAAAAACGTGGAGAAAAGGGCAGCCCCAATATACTCTGGCGTGGGTCACACCGGGGGCGGGGGGAGTGAGGAGGGAGACAGGCAGTATGAAATGCCACCTAAAGGTTACGCAGAGCATGGGAACTGTTGATAAAACTGTAGGGGATAAGAGGGAGTAAAGGAACAGACTTCCCAGAAAGGACAGTAGCTCAATTCATCTCACAGGAAAGAGTGTAAGGGTAACAGTATATGAAGAAATCAAATGCACAAAGCTACCATACAGAATAGCCCTCCTGCAAAAAAAGCCAGTGCTGTTTCAGAAGCAAACCATAAAAGGGGAAGCTGCCCACCTTAGTGTATGTGAATTTATTAATTAGAGCTATTAAGCTGGCAAGTAGTTTAAGAATTATCAAAATCATAGTCATCGATAACTAAGATCTGGCAAGTAGTTTGGAGCTACTGTAAGAGCTTTCTACTACTTCTAAAATGCTGCTTCAAAAAACAAAAAACAAAAGACACTCATTACCACTCCATTTCTCTAAGCTATACACCAAACACTAGAATTGGAAAAAGTTCAAGGACACTGAAATTTAAACACAGTATTTTGCAGACAAAGGACTAAGTTTGGTATCACTATCTGAAAACAATGTGCAAAATATGACACAATACAATTATAATTATAATCACCGTATCAACTCACAAAGACATGTATGTGAATAAATTGTTACTGTTGGGCAAACAGTTACACACCGTTTATAAAAATGTAAAACAATATCACAGGTCCCACAGATGCACGTCCCCAAATATCAATATTACATTCTGGGTGGGCAATATTTAAGAAAGAATTTTCAAGGTTTTTTTTTGTTGTTGTTGTTGTTCACTGTAAGTGTCTCACCTTGGCTTCAATCTGCCGATAGCAAGAGATGCCATACACGGTGGCTCCGTTTCCATTTCGGGGTGGCAGGTGAAAAAACACAGTATCTAAGAGACACACAGAAAAAGGCAGATACTGAAGTGACTGCCCTTATGAGTGAATGATGACACTGAAGTTACTGTAATGCAGTCATTACAAACAAGACTGTACCAGGAACCCGCACGCACTAGCTTTCAGCATCATCACCACTGGCTGTGAGAACCCCTCTCTCGGCCTGCAGGCACACACCCATCACCAAAGCACGGGAAGCTGAATCAGAGCAGGTCTCACCGGGACTACGGTCACTTAGCTCAGAAAATACCTGATCTGTACAGGCTTCTTCCAGATCAAAACAAAACAGAGAACTGAAAAACTAAAAGCAATGCATGATTTTTTACCAGAAACGCCTGCACGCCTGGGGAAGCCTGAACACAGCCTGGGTATTAAGTGGCGTTATGGACTTACTGACAAATCTCTTGGCTGTGATACTGATATTGATTATCCTGGGAAGGACCTTATTCTTGGAGACGCATGCTAAAGTAACAAAGGCTAAGGTGTCATGATATTTACAACTGACTTTCAAGTGGTACAGGCAAAACTGGGCACCAACACAAATACAAAGGACACTGTGGGATATTCGCTACACTCGTCTTTCAACTTTTCTGCATGTTTAAAAGTATTTATAATACAAAAAATTGGGATAAAAACATCTGTAAGGCCCTAACCAGTTTGGCTCAGTGGATAGAGCGTCGCCCTGCAGACTGAAGGAACCCAGGTTTGATTCCTTGGTTGTGGAATGTACCTTGGTTGTGGGCACATCCCCAGTGGAGGGTGTGCAGGAGGCAGCTGATCCATGTTTCTCTCTCATTAATGTTTCTAACTCTCTATCCCTCTCCCTTCCTCTCTGTAAAAAATCAATAAAATATATTTTTTAAAAACATCTGCAAGGTTAAAATGTGATATTTGAAGTTTATGTACCTGCATAAGTAACATTTGCTCCATTTCATCAAAAATTAAGCAGTTAATCCAACTAAGTTCAACCTGGTCTTTTGGCAGAGCCTCTACCACATGAAAACATGTAGTTCTTCGTTAAGCCTGTCAGAGCACGCCTTATGGCGGTAGGAGGCAGCGCTGACCTCACAGCGGTGCTCTCCGGGGTGGTGCCTGGTCTGCACCCTGCAGGCAAGCTTTCAGGTGGAGCGCTGTGATGCCAGTGGCCGCGAGGATGGAGACTCAGTGCCGGCCGTTTCCAGGTGGGCACCAGGCACTGACAGTGTACGTCTGCAGGCAGAGCCCCAGGCGGTCTGCTGGTGCAGCTGAGGCCGTAGTCTGCTCAAGAGGAGTCTGAGGTTCAAAGGCAGGAAGTGCTACTAGCAGTGAACGTCCTCGTCTGGCTAATCACTCACTTTGGCCAGGTTCCTGGCGGGCGAAGCCAAGGTTCACCAACCGTTATAATGCAAGCCTGGCCCTCAGCTGGAGATCCTTAGATCCTAGAGCATGAGCAGTCAGCTCCAACCAGCTCTGAAACATTTTATAAATAAGCACCATCAACCGTCCTTTCTTTTTCCTCTTTTTCTTTTTACCAAACGACTGAACAGCAGGCTGAATGAGCGACTGGTCCTTTCATTCATTCATTTATTTGTTTGTTTGTTAATCCTCACATGAGGATATTTTTCATTGCTTTTTAGAGAGAGTGGAAGGGAGGAGAGAGACAGAGAGAGAGAAATATCAATGGGAGAGAGACACACAGACACATTGATTGGTTGCCTCCAAAATGTGACCTGACAAGTGTGACTGGGGCAGGCCAGGGATCAAGCCTGCAATGGTAGGTACGTGCTCTTGACTGGAATGGAACCCGAGATCCTTCCCTCCGGGGGTTGACACTCTATCCACTGAGTCCAACCGGCTAGGGCCAAAGGCATTTCATTTACAAAGAACTTGGCGTCTAAGATGTCTTGTCAAATTAAAAAAATGTCACCAACCGCCCCCCCGCCAGTGTGCGTACCTTCCTGGTAGTTGTGTGCGCCATCGGGCAGGGCCAGGAAGGGCAGGTACTTCCATTCCTCAGGGATGGTGGGGCTGTCGTGTCCATCTCCTGGAATCAGGGGCGGGTAAGAGAATTCCACCTGAAACGGAAAGGAATGTTCTTAGCCAAAGGCTGTTGATCAAAGGGAGAATTTTATCTTGGAAGGCAGAAATGCTTTTAGATGCTGGAGAACTGTAGTAAGGGTAAGCCACGCTTGTTGACGTATTTGACATTACCAGCAGACCTACGAGATAGTAAAAGAAGGACTTGTACCCCTCTCCCTCTTGCTGACTTAACAGGCTGCTGCATTCTCATGTGCACAGGAGGCGGTGGTGGCAGTGAGCGGGCTGAGATTCACATTTGGAACGTCATAGATAGATGGTAATTGATGCCACGGAGCCCCGACGAAACCCAACATCCCATTGAACAGAGTGGAGGGGGACGCCCAACAAAGGGGCCTGAGAAGTGAGCCAAGATCTAGGTTTGCTCCCCATCAATGGCTTCAATGCTCACATCTTCCAGTTCATGGTTTTGATGGGGGGTTGGTGGGGCGTGAGAAGGTGTTAAGCAACATTCTGGATTTATTATTATTTTTCAAGATGAAGAATTTATCAATGAAAGTTCAATGAAGTCTCTCCAACACTGTGTCTTATAGAAAGAACCAACACTGTGTCTTATAGAAAAAACCAAAGGTTTTTTAAAAATATATATTTTTATTGATTTCAGGGAGGGGGAGAGAGAGAGATAAAAACATCAATGATGAAAGAGAATCATTGATCAGCTGCCTCCTGCATGCCCCCCACTGGAAACCAAGCCAGCAACCCAGGCATGTACTCTTGACCGGAATCGAACCTGGGACCCTTCAGTCCACAGGTTGACACTCCATCCCCTGAGCCAAACCAGCTAGAGCAAGAACAACATTTTTAATATGTGCCCCCAGGTGCTGGCATCCCAGGCTTACTAGCATTTTCTCTGAGCTTCTAATTCTTTTTATTTCAATGAGACTTTTGGAGAGGAGGGCAGAATAAAGTGCTAGTTAGCGATTGTAAAATGTTATAATTCAGCCTGCCATTGTGGCTCAGTTGGGGTCACTGGTTCAATTCCCGGTCTTAAGTGCTAGTTTTATTTTTTTCTTCTCTATAGTTTCTCACTTTTCTACTACAGTGACTACATATTACTTATAATAAGAAATATTACTTTTTAAAAACAGCTGGAATGTGACTTAAAAATTGCCTAAAAATACCAATTTTAATAACAGCGGGAGCTGTATCGGTGTGTTGGGGTCAGTGGGTGTTTAGATTCTTTGGTAGAATGGGAGGAAGGAATGGAAGATCCTCCCCAATCTCTTGCCTGTCCATCTGTCTCCCTCCTGTGGTGTTCATCCCTAGTGGGCCAGGGCCTCCTGCAGGCCTCCCTTCTCTAGCAACGGCCAAGCAAGTGTGGGCACTTTCTAGCTACCGGGGAGGATTACAAGAGGACAAAAGCACCCTCCTGAAATTTCTAAACTTCCCTCATTCAGATTGACACGTACCCTGCTTAGCTGCGATGCCAAGGCCTAAATGACTATTCCACTCTCTGCATGTTAATATCGCAGCCCTCCAAAGCCAGGGTGTTCATCACATGACAAGCATGTGAGCATCAGGAAAAAACCTCCACCAAAATATTACAGTTCAAGAAATAAAAGTGCTGGGTAAGAGGGGAGAGAGGCAGTATTGTTTCACAAGTTTCTCTGAGAAGCTAAAACATCTCTGGACTTATACTTCCCTAACCTCTGACTCTCCAGAGTTTGTTCTTTCTGTTCCAAAGGCCTACTTATTCCAACAAGAACCACAAAGGACACCTCCTTAGTGTTTCATCATCGTCACCACAGGATTTCATCCACAGCGGGCGCCAAAACTCCCTGCGTCAGCCAGCCATCTGTCACCAAAACCAATGGGTCGGAGCTTGCCAATATCACCCTAACACAACCTCCCCCACCCATCTCCACAACCCATCCCGAGTTTGTAGCACAACATCCTGTTATCCAGGATGTTCCCGGGATGGGACCACTCAGACCACCAGGAAAATATGTTGTTCTCTCCCTCATTCTACTTGCTTTACTCACCGTTGGAAATGGTGTCAACAGGAGTTCCAGGACTTTCATAATTCTACTTTTTTAAGACATACCATCTGGTAAGACCAGCTTATTCAAGCATTAAAGTGTCTAGCCATGTACACAAAACCACGAACGGAACAAAATCAGAACAGTGGTCAAAAAATCAAGTAGTGCCGGGACCGGTTTGGCTCAGTGGATACAGCGTCGGCCTGCGGACTGAAAGGTTCCGGGTTCGATTCCGGTCAAGGGCATGTACCTTGGTTGCAGGCACATCCCCAGTGGGGGGTGTGCAAGAGGCAGCTGGTCGATGTTTCTCTCTCATCGACATTTCTAACACTCTGTCCCTCTCAATTCCTCTCTGTGTAAAATCAATAAATATATTAAAAAAAAAAATCAAGTAGTACTTCCAACTTTTTAGACATCATCACTTTGGAAAATAACTATTCCCTATTAATTTGAGTGTTTTTAAAAAAGGTCCAATCTATGAAAGAACCGAAAGGTTTAATTGATAAACATTTGATTATATTATTTTGCCAAAAAATAATCTGACACATACAGTTTATATTATTTAGTACCACAAAGCACACAAGGAACAAATGAAACTCTGAAACACACAATCTATAACAAGCAAGCTACTATAGAGGAAAAGCCCATCAATTATATCATGTCAAAGACTAATTTCAGATGAGTTTTTAAGGAAGAAGGGTCCGTAGCTAAATACTCAGTTTTTAAAAATTTCAGGGAAAGAATGGGAATAGATAAATACCTCAAAACTATTTTACATGTCTTGGTAGTACTTTCACTCACTTAAAAAAAAAAGTGTTCTAAATGTTAAGTCTAGCCATCAACTAGAATTATCACCACTAGAAATGAATATTATCTACGAAAGGATTCACTCCCACAAATTATCCCAATAAGCGTGAAAAAAAAAAAAATGGCCAAGTGATAAAATTAGTAGATGTTCACTTTCATTTAAATGGAGGAATTTTTCATTAAAATGTTTTTCACTTAAAAATATTTAAAGGCCTCAAAGATGAAAAAAAGTTGGGAGACAAGATAATGGCACATCTGTCCACATGCCTATTTTGGGGGTCTTTAGCACGGCTGGACTGGAAGAGAGCTTTAACCTTGTGGTCCATGTGAGTGGACCTCCCTCCTGTATCAGGGCAGAAGCTCTAGAGCAGCTTTTTAACAGGACAGCCTACGCAAAAGCATCATGCTTAATTAGCCCTGCAGACTGCTGCCAGCCACTTATTTACACAAAGGCTTCACTTTGGTTCCCCTTGATCTAAAAATGGCAAATGACACCCAAGTATGGGAATTTTCGCGATGAATAATCTCGGCGCACGGAAAGAACTGGTGATCAGCATGACCTGCAGCATCTGCACAGGGGAAGGCCAGCCTAACAGGGCATCCTCCCGCTGTCTGGAGTCAGAGTCACAGGCCAGTGACCACGCACGCTGGGCCCCGCACCTGAAAGGACAGTCGTCTTCAAACGAAGGAGGAGGTAGTGGAGGAGTACATCCCGAGGGAAGTCTTACACAACTGGCCGCTCTGAAACACCGGACAGGCTGATTCTTGTCTCTGCACTGTCTGATTTTAGCAAGAAGCCCGTTTGGTTCAGCCAGAAACCCGCCTCCACCGCTGATATAGTCAATTCCCATTCACCGACCCCCCATCTGCTCCTGGCCTATCAACTCCCAATGTTCCCTACTGCATTCAGGATGGAGCCTCGTTCTATAGTGAGATCTCTTTTTCCCCTCCTTCAACAGCTTTTCTGAATAAAATCTGGTTCTACTGCTTTTCACTAGGGTCCGGCTCTGGTTCTCCTGATAGCACCAAATTAGCTGTAAGTATGTGAGTCACTTAACCTTTCTGGGTTCCAGCTGACTCACCTGTAAGTGTAAGAGGGATGGAGTAGGTGATCTCTGAGGATCCCTGCCAGGTCTGAACTCCTCCAAAGGAAACAAGGTTCAGAAAAAAACCCAGCAGTTTGGACTCGCTGGAGGTCTGGGAGCTATGAGGCCAGCACATCCTGGCTCCCATGGTAAACCTCAGCGCTGACACCCCAAACCAGACACATCACAGAAATGCCAGGGCGAGACTTCGGCCCGAAGTGCCTCTCGCACCTCACAATCTGTCGTACGGTTGTCTTTAATCTCCCGGCAGCGAGCAGCACTGCGTTTGCTTTTCTAAAGTAAGGCAGTCCTGGCGGGTGGGGGTCAGTGCTTGAGCGGCGGCCTATGAACCAGGATGACCCCAGGTCAGGGCAATTGCCGGGGATGCGGGCTTAAGCCCTGTGTGGGTTATACAAGAGGTAGCCGATCAACGATTTCTCTCTCTTCCTCTCCCTTCCTCTCTGAAAACAACAAAAACACATTGAAAATGAAGTCATTTTTTTCTCTCTGAAAATAAAAATTATGTTACTTTTGCCCGTAAAACAGATCTACGACCTAATAATGAATCTCGACTTTAGAAGACAGCAAAAATGAAAAGATTTTATTGTATCTCCTACCAATAGTTCCTTCTTTTTTGTCTTGAAAACAAATCGGTTCTGAAGCGGGGCTGCCACTTCTTACTGTACCCCGAGAGACTCCCAAGTGCCACCTGGCTCCCCAGAACGCACTCAGGAGGTGCCAGAGCGATGGTACGTCCGCCTCCGGGGCTGTCCTGCAGTGTGACCTCAGCCAGGTCATCTCACTGCCTCCAAGCTTCAGTTTCCGCACCCACAGCCAAAGGAAGTCATAAAGTGATGAGATCAAAGCTGCGAAGTTTACAGACCTGATGATGATGAACACTTTTGCACGCCATGGTGCAGACTCAACTATCCATTCTCTCCACCTGTAAATATTGGGTCACATTTTACAACCTTATAATGTACGGCCGCTTGGAATGTTCCAGATACAGCACCGAATAACGCCCCTTCCTCCGGGGTCTCTCTCTAAGCCATTCCCACCGAGGGACAAGGAATGGCAAGCAATCTTTAAAACACAAACACAACCATCTCCTCCAACATTCCCCCCACCCCCATTATCATCCTTCTAACGAACTTCAATTGTGCCCACTGACGTCTTCTGAAATGACAATACAAGAAAGAAAATGCCACACTGCCCGGTGGCAGCTGCAATGAGCATGTTTGATAGTTTACACACATTTCCATTTCCTATTCGCCAGGACATTGTGACATCACTGCCTTCCAGGGTCTGCGCTCCTTCTCTAGCCCGGCTTCTATCTTGTTCCCTGGCCTTCAACGCAGCGACTGCAGACGTGCCATCGTCCCCTTTACCATTCCGCGAAGGAGCTTAAGAAAATGGCTTTGCAGAAATAATGAACAACATAAACCGATGAACAAAAACAGATCCAGAGAAAGAGAAGCACCTATCAGACTCTCAAACCTCAGAGGGAAAGTAGGGGAGGGTGGGGGTAAAAGGAAGAGATCAACCAAAGGACCTGTGTGCATGCATATGGGCCTAGCCAGTGGCCATGGACAAAAGGGGTGGGGACATATGTAGGGAGGGGTTTGGGATGGGAATGGGGGGATGAGGACAATTATGTGATACAATAAACAATAAAAAATAAAAATAAAAATAAATAAATAAAAAAGGCTTTGCATTGGCCCGTTTCCTGGCTCGGTGCGTACGCTCCTTTCATTGCACTTGAGCCGGGGAGGTCCGGCGCTCACCTGCCGGGAGGAGCTGGCCGCGATCACACAGCCGGACCGCGGCCCAATGGGGAGGCGGGGCGGGGCCGGGCACCTCCGGGCGCCGAGCCCAGGGCTTCCCAGATCAACAAAGGAAGTGGCTTTGTCCCCGCGGCAGGTGCCTCCAGCGACCCGAGGCGACACCTTCCCGACGCGGCCCAGGCGCTGGCTCCTCCGGCGGTTCCCGCCCTGGGCGGCACCCCGAAAGCCAACGGCGGCCGAGAGGGACGGGGGAGGAGAATGGGGGGGTGGGGAGCGGGGCGGACCTTCCCTTCCTTCCTCCCGCTCCACCAAAGAACCCAGACACCTCCCGACCCCAACACACCACCACACCGCTCCCCGCCGCCCAGTGCATGGCCCGGGGCAGGAGGAGGAAGCGGGGAGCGCGGGGCCGGCTCCAGGAGGGGACGAGCTCGGCGGCGAAGAAGGACCGAGGGCGCCGCAGGGAGGACGGGGCGGAGGGGATGGGCGCTGCCGGCGACCGGACGCCCGGCCGGCCGGGAAGGGGGTAAGGGTAGGGGTTAGGGGGGCGATCGGGCCCCTTCCTCACCTGGCAGCCCTTCTTGTGGTGGAAGCCGACCACCACGATGTGCAGAACGGGCCCCCGCGGGGCGCCATCGCAGCCCCGCGCGGCCTTCTCCATGGGCAGCCGCCGCGGGCCCGCTCCCCCAGGACTTCGACCGCCGCGGGCGGCGGTGCCCCGGGGCCGGGGATCGGGGGACTGCAGGTGTCAGCCCTGGCGCCGCATGAGGCCGCGCCGGGGGCCGGACAGGCTGAGGCTCCGCGGTCCGCCCCGCCCCCGGCCGCCGCCGCCGCGCTCGTCAGCCCCGCTGCTTCCGGGCGCTCGGCCGACGCAGCCGCCGCCGCCGGCGGGGGGCGGGGCCTGAGGGCGGGGCGGGGCAGGGGCGGGGCCTGCAGTGACCTCCCCGCACACCTGTGTGCGCCCCGGTCTCCAGTCCACCTGCTTCCTCCTCCTCCTCCTCCCTCCTTCACATCTCCGCCCCGCCCCACATCTTTTCTTCCTTTTTAACGTGTTTTCTGTGCATTCCTTCACTTCCTATCCTTGGGATCTGCCCTGGGGTCTCTACCCTTTATTCTTTTATTTTCTTTCTTTTTTTAAAAAAATATATTTTATTGATTTTTTACAGAGAGGAAGGGAGAAGGATAGAGAGTTAGAAACATCGATGAGAGAGTCATCGATCAGCTGCCTCTTGCACACCCCCTACCGGGGATGTGCCCGAAACCAAGGTACATACCCTTGACCAGAATCGAACCTGGGACCTTTCAGTCCGCAGGCTGATGCTCTATCCACTGAGCCACACCAGTTTCGGTTCTACCCTTTATTCTTAAATATTGGATGACATATCGGTGCTGTTCCGTCTGTGTATTCAATTTTTTAAATGCTTTCCCAGTATTTCTCTTTCGCTTCGTTCTATGTTTTTTTTTTTCTTCTTCCTATTTAAATATTGTCTATAGGAATTTGGAAGCGACTCAAGGCCTGAAGCAGAATATCCTTGACAAAAAGGAAGTTTACGGAGAGACCTATAAAACGATTATTTTAATCCTGCTATTAAAACAACAACATTAAAAAGAAAGAAAACAACATTATTTTCAGTCTAACTTGTTTCTGGGTTTAGTGCTCAGCACAAAATATATGGGAGCTGCTGTTACTAGAGTTTTTAATTTCCTTGTTGTTATACTACTTCAAGTTTTTTCAAAACAAGCATTGAATCTTATCCTATGCCATTAAAGTGCATAATGGAAATACTAACCGATTGAACAAGTTTTATCCAGGGCAGTTCGGGAGTAAACTAAAGATAGGTGCCTGCTTTGAATAGAATTTGAGATCACTACAATAATTGGCTGTAAAGCTTATCATTACAGTTGTACCTCCCTTAGTTTAAACAACCTTAGCAGTTAATGTTTTTCATGGTTGGCCTTGACATTTAAGGACCTGCATTCTAATCTAAGTATAGCTGAGAAAAAGAGTAAGCTTCTTGTGACCAAGTTTAGTTTCTATGATTCAGTAGGACTGTTTTGATGCTAATAAAAATACTGTAGAAAAATTTTAAGATATTGCTATTATTTCTATATTATACAAAATTCTTGGTGTTGGCTCAGAACTGTGTGAAACTATGTTATTCCCTGTATGTAGAATATGCTATCATTTTCTTCCATCTGACTTGATATTTTTCACAATTGGAATAGCTAAAATTAAAATGTAATTGAACATTTTTTTAAAAAGTAAGGGTAGGGTATTTTAGAACTCTGTATCTATGGTGAACCTCAATTATTTTATTCATTGTGCAGAGCTTTAAAAAACTCTGTATCACTTTGCATTCTAGGATTCCCAACTAAGATTAAATAATTTGTTCATAACTATTGTATTGTGTAAACGTTTAAAGAGTATATCATTTAAAATATGCTGTAAGAAAAGAAGCTACATTGAGGGAGATATCCGAAGTGAAAGTAAGCAAGGGAATTTCCAGAAATTTTTCATCTCTAAACATGCAGACTGGCCCACTTAACAGTGTAGAACAACTTTTATATTAACTTCTTGCATTGCATTAATATAATAAATTCATTAATAAGATGTCTATAGGGACAAATATGTATTGAGGGGAAAAAAACAGAAATTTATCCTCTATTAGAAAAAGTGTTGGAAGGAGATTATCAAGATTGGAAATAACAATTTGGGATAATGGAATGCTTTCTGAACGTTATTATGACAGGAAACTTGCTTGTATTTTGATGATATTTTTCTCCAGGGAGAAAGTTAGAAATGCTTTTCTGAACACATAATACATTGAAGAGCCTCTTCTAGTAATATATGTTTATGTTGGATATAAATTCTATTTTGTGGCTGCTCTGTGAGAGCTACAGGGAGAATAATCCTGGAGACATCGAGCTAGGACATATTTTCAAGTTCTTTCAAATCGGATGTTGGTTCTTTTTTATCTTGCCTCAGGAAACAACACGATAAAATAAAACCACTCCCCTCCTGCAACTTCCATGAACTCTACAATCTCTGTGAACTCTACAGTGTCAATGAACTCTACCTCCTTTCTCAGTTACAGCAGTCCCCCTTTTCCTTCTTGAAATCATTCACCTTTTCACTTAAAAGAAGCACTTGGCAACTTCTCTTTGGCATGTCTGAATTGCCAGCATGGACACTCCTGCACTCTTGGGCCATTATTAAGTAAAACCAGGATATGTGAGCACTGAGATTCCACAACAGCCAATCTGATCACCAGGGCGGCTACTAAGGGACAGTGGGTGGGAGTGTGCACAGCCTGGGGACGCTGGGCTGAATCACTTCCAGATCGGAGGAGAGGGATGAATCACTTCCAGATCGGAGGAGAGGGATGATGGGAGATTTCTCCACTGCTCCGGCGTGCAATTTCAAAGTTATGTATTGTTTATTTCTGAAATTTTCCATTTTATATTTTCAGACCATGCTTGACCAAGTGTAACTGAAACCATGGAAAGCAAAGCCACAGAAAAGCAAAGACTGTATAAAGATACTCTCCTCATTCTTAATCAATAGTATTGAAAATTGCTAATGGTCATTTTATTACTGTAAAGGAACACAAAGTATTAACTTTTCTTAAAGCATATTTTTCTGAATTTTAAACTCTGTCAAGTAATGACTTGAATTTGGTCTCTGCGCTCATTCCAATATGGAGGAAATAAAACAAGACTAGAGACAGGAAAGAGAAACCAGGAAAGAAAAGGGCTTCGCAAACAAATTTGGCATTATTTTGGCTTTGGAATCTTTTTTTTTTTAAGTATATTTTTATTGATTTCAGAGAGAGAAAAGGAGAGATAGAAACATCAATGATGAGAAAGAATCATTGATTGGCTGCCTCCTGCACGCATCACACCAGGAATGGAGCACACCTGACTAGGAATCCACTGTGACCTCCTGGTTCACAGGTCCAAGCTCAACCACTGAGCCACACCAACGGCTAGCTTGTCTTTAGAAGCTTATGAAGATCTAGGAGGATGCTGATGGGTGTGAATGAAATAGCGAGAATCAATTTAAAGAATATTCAGTAGACTGTAAAATATACCTGGAACTGTATGTAGTAAGTTTTGTGTATTTCCGAAAGAGAGAGAGAGAGAGAGAGAGAGTGAGGGAGAAATTGCTGCTCTAGATGGTTTGGCTCAGCTCAGTGAATAGAGCATTGGTCTGTGGACTGAAGGGTCCCAGGTTTGATTCCAGCCAAAGGCACATGCCCGGGTTGTGGGCTCAATCCCCAGAGGGGGGGCATGCAGGAGGCAGCTGATCAATGATTCTTATCATTGATGTTTTTATCTCTCTATCTCCCTTCCTCTCTGAAATCAATAAAGACATATATTAAAAAAAAAATTGCTGCCTTAAAGTGGCTTATCTCTAGCTATCAGATGAAAATGAAACCAGCTAGCAACACTAGCTATTATAGCACCCACTCTAAAGCCAAGCATCGTGTAAGTATTAGGAAACCCAGATAAGTAAGCAGTCATAGCTCAAATTTAATTAATAAGCACTAATATGCCAGTCCTTTGCTAACCACTTTTGATGGATCATCTCATTTAGTCTTCACAACAATTGTACAAGTAGGTTTTTCCAACGGGTAAATTAAGAGTTACAAAGGTTAAACTGGCCCAGGGTCAAATAACTTGAAGGAATTGTAGTGGAGACAAGATTTGAACCAAAGTAATTTAACTTTGAACCAACTGATGTAACCATTATACTGCTTCCGAAAATTCTTGACTCCAGAAGAACTCACGGTTTTTGTGGAGGTGGTAACCCATTGGATAGATAATTAGAAGAGAATAAATACACTGAGAGCACCCCAAGAACTATTAACATCGCTGCAGGATAGTGAGAGCCCACCAAGTCTGCAAGTCAGAGAAGCTTCCCAGAGAAAGTCACATTGGCCTTGAAGGATGAACAGAACTTCTCAGAATTGGGGGCAGATCATCCCAAGAGTAATAAAGTAAAATCACTAAGGACTGGAGTTATTAAGGTAAACATTTGGGAAAGAAAGGGTTTTATGCCAAACTTAGAGAAAATATGTAAGAGTAAAAGTAGAGTGCAATAGGAGATGTTTGGAGGTGGGCATATGCCAACTGCACATGGTATTCTCTCTGCTTGGAATGCTGTTCCTGCCCACTTCTGCCTATCCAGTTCTTATTCATCTTCCATGCCTAGACTCCTGTAAATTCCTCTGAAGCTTCCCAAGCTTCTCTGTATGGTCAGTGGGCAAATTATTCAATCTTTCTGAGTATGAGGAACTTCATCCTAACACCTGCTTCAAAGGCTAGTCATAAAGATTAGGAGTTAAGTGTATTTGTTAAGTTTCCTGGCCCACAGTAGATGCTTAATATTTATGGATGCAAAAAGCCAGGACTAGCTTGGGGTTTTGAAGGAGGTTGAATCCTATAGGGTTTTTAACTCAAGGGATCATCTGTGAGGGCTTCTGAACCTCCTCAGTGACATTTGCCTTAAATCATACCTACTTCTCTAGAAATCTTGAAGCGAAAAAAGGTCTTTTTGTTTAATATATTAACATTTCATGTGCCTTGCACATGTATGTTAGTTGTCTCTCTCTCCCATACATCCTCAAGCTCCTACAAGGGCAGACAACCCTGTAACTCTATTCTGTACACCGTTTTTACACTCAGCAACATGCTGGGCAAATTGTGTGCAGCTACTTACTTGTCCAATGAGTAAACGATGGTCGCTTTATTTGTTATATCGATAAATAATGTTCTCCTGGCCTCTCTTGGTTAGACTCTAGCTTTAAGTTTCTAGGATATAAATGTAAAATAGAGTAAGGCAGAGAATTTGTTTTCTATTAAAAAAAAAAAAAAGTGCAAAAGCTGTAAGGTGTCCTGAGAGTGATGACATTAGCAGGGAGCGCTATCAGGTGGTTGCCCGTTAGACAATGCCTTTTCGAATTAGTGAACACAAAAAGCCTAAAAAAAAATTAGACTCCTCGATATAACAAGGTTAAGAAAAGTGAACTAACTACAGCAGAACAATAAAAAGAAACAATTTACCCCCACCTTACAAAAAAAAAAAAAAAAAAAGTCAATTGTGGGATTCCTCAGTCTTCAGATGAATTTATTCACAAGGCGGGGTAGTTTTAACGTCCCTCAGAAACTTGGAGGGGAGCGAGGGTACCTGTCGAGACCGCAGAATGGCCAGTGGACGGAAATACGTCCCGGGATCTCACCGCCGGAGAAAGAAGGGCCCGGGTGGGATCCACGTGGACGGGCCCGATCGCACGCTCGGCCTTCGATTGGCCGAGCCTGCCCGGGCTGCGTGGGGGCGGGGGCGGGAGGCGGAAGCGCGCTCTTTCAAACAGGCAGTCCTGACGTCGATGCACTTCCGGCGTCGCGATGGCGGCTAACGCTACCACGAACCCGTCGCAGCTGCTGCCTCTAGGTAATGGTGGTCCTGCGGGGAACGGGGGCGAGGAGCTGAAGCTTAGGGTTGGGGGCCGCGGGGCCGCGGGCCGAGGGTTAGGAGAACGCGTTCCCCTCGCGGCTCGTCTCCAGGCTGCACGTCTCCGCGGTCCCAGGCCGCCCGCCCGCCTCCGCGGCGTGCAGGGTCTTCTAGGCCCGAACCACTGGGCCCCCGGGAAGGCCCGCACCGGGCAAAGGCGGCGCCGCCGGCCTTCTTCGTCGTGAGCAGCCCCACTCCTCAGCCTGGCGTTTAAAAGCTCCCCGGATAGACCCCGCCGCCTATGGAGCGAAGCACTGGGCTCTGCAAGGAGCCTAGACCAGGAGACTGGAAACTCGCCCTATTTGTCATTCATTCATTCATTCATTCATTCATTCATTCATTCATTCAGCAGTTCTGGAGCATCTGCGCACCACCCCGTGGCTGGGCACGACTCGAAACGTTTAAGTCACGGCCGTTGCTGCCTTTAGCACACAAACCAGTGGAGGGGAGATAATACGGGACAAATAAACATCCCAGACAGCGCCCGGCCGGCCGGAGAGATGTGCGAACTCCTGCTCAGAGGACAGGGCAGAGATAGGGTGAGAGGCAGTGGCCAGGCGTCTCTGGTGAAGGCAGTTGTGCCCTGCTCCCTAATGTTTACCAGCCGAGAGGGATTGAGTTAGTGGGTGTGGCTGGGACAAGTTTTTTCCTCCATTTGACAGGTTTTTAAAGAAATTACTTTTCAATAACTATTTTAAAAATTTGTCTTTGTTATTGAAAATATTACAGTTGTCCCTCTTCTCTCCTCCCATTGACTCCCCTCCACTCTTCGGCCCCCCCCCCCCCCCCCCAGCCTTCACCACACTATTGTCTGTGCCCAGGGGTTATGCATATATGCATATAAGTTCATTGGTTAATCACTCCCTCCACCCCAATCTTCTTTCTGAGATTCCCAGTCTCTTCCATTTTATGTCTCTGGATCTATTTTGTTCATCAGTGTATTTTGCTCATTAGATTCCACCTATGAATGAGATCATGTGGTACTTGTCTTTCTCTGACTGACTTTCTTGACTTAGCCTACTACTCCCCAGGTCCCTCCATGCATGGGAAATTGAATACTTAGCATATGCTAGGCATTGTCCCTTGAGGACCCAGTGATAAGGCAACGTGTTTCTGCTCTCATGGGCTGAGAGTCTAGAGAGGAGTTCCTATAATTGCTTTATCTAAAAGCCTCAGTGACCAGCAGACCATTGGGCCATCTGACCAGTAGCTGTGATAGGCACTGATCACCAGGGGGCAAATGCTGAACACAGGAGCTGCTAAGCTGCGGTGACTTGGCCGCTGGGGTTCAGTTCTCAGGTGATGCACCTGGAACCAGAGAGGAGGGAGCCCGATTACCGGGGGCATCACCTGAGAACCACCTTCTCGTAGTCCGGAACCCTCGGGGGATGTTGGAGAGCCAGTTTTGGCCCGATGCAGGCCAGGCCGAGGGACCCCACCAGTGTACGAATCCGTGCATCAGGCCTTTAGTCTAATATAAAACCACAACCACGATAAATGGCTACAAAATTGTGGTGAGCGGAGAGCAGGGGAAACTTTAATGTAATGTAGAATGAACAGAGATATATGGTATAAAATCTGAAGATTTAGAATGAATACTTTCCCTGGTTTATCTTTCACCATATGCAAGTAATAAGTGCCAATAGGCACCCAAATAATTATTGTTGTAATGAGTTGGTAAATAATCTTTTTCTTCTCCCTTAAAAAATACAGAGCTTGTGGACAAGTGTATAGGATCAAGAATTCACATCGTGATGAAGAGTGACAAGGAAATTGTTGGCACGCTTCTAGGATTTGATGACTTTGTCAGTATCCTTTTAAAAGACAGTGATGGTATGAGTTTCCCTTCAGTATTTTAAGAACAGAAGAACTATAGACAATTTACTTACTGACAATTATAAAAAAAAAAATCAATGCATTCTCAGGGAAGCTGAAATAATATTTTAAGTGGATGTGTAACTGAAAGAAGATAAAGTTCCTACCCATCACAAGCCTTTTGAATTCAGGCAGAAAGCCAGAGTAAATTTCACCTCGTATAGTATTTCCTTAACACAAATTTCAGATATGGTACTGGAAGATGTCACTGAGTTGTAAGTAGTGTTAAAAATTAAAGAATTGTTGGGGGTGGGGGAAATCCCTCTTTAAGGCACTTTTAGTACTGTGGAGTCAGAAAAATGATGTATGAGAAAACATTGCCTGTTGGAATTACTATTAGAAATTTTAGCCGGGACTGGTTTGGCTCAGTGGATAGAGTGTCGGCCTGTGGACTGAAAGGTTTCAGGTTCGATTCCGGGCAAGGGCATGTACCTTGGTTGTGGGCACATTCCCGGTAGGGGGTGTGCAAGAGGCAGCTGATCGATGATTCTCTCTCATCGATGTTTCCAATTCTCTATCCCTCTCTCTTCCTCTCTGTAAAAAATCAATAAGATATATTTTTAAAAAAGAAAAATTTTATCTACTGACACAATGCTACTAAATTTGGATCTGAGGGTTTTGCCTAATGAAATGTTACTAAATTGCTAGAAAGTTAATGGAGACTAATTTAGTGGAAATTATATTTAAGATAAAAGATACTAAAATAGAGCTCAAGTCAAATCAAGGAGTTGATAGAGCATTTAATGTAATGTATGTATAATATAAAATGTAATGATGACTCAATTAACATAAAGATCGTAACCAATATCTGTTTTCAAAATTGAAATGACTGTGGATTGGTTAAATGATAGGAATCAATACTAAGTAATAGTAAAAGAGTGAAGATAGTAAACCTTTTATTTCATATTTGATCATCTTTTTTTTTAAAAATATATTTTATTGATTTTATACAGAGAGGAAGAGAGAGAGAGATAGAGAGTTAGAAACATCGATGAGAGAGAATCATCGATCAGCTGCCTCTTGCACACCCCCTACTGGGATGTGACCGCAACCAAGGTACATGCCCTTGACCGGAATCGAACCCGGGACCTTTCAGTCCCCAAGCCGATGCTCTATCCACTGAGCCAAACCGGTTTCGGCATATTTGATCATCTTGGCAAGTTTCAGCCGCTTTTATGAAGATCAGCCCTAGTCGGTGTAGGCCTTGGGCCAGTCAGTCCCCGGTGTTGCCTTTGGGAAAGATAGCACACCCTCCGGGAGATAGCCTGTGTCTCTGAAAACAGTGGATACAGTTGTCTGACCTCTTGTTCATTTATATGCAATGGGGGTCAAACTGTTGGTTTTGATGATCTGATTTTCTTGACTTTTTTTTTTTTTTTTAATCCATTTGTTTAGTGAAATCACACCAGAAGGAAGAAGGATCACTAAATTAGACCAGATTTTGCTAAATGGAAATAATATAACAATGGTAAGACAGCTAAGCGGTTTTATTTCGATGTTAGACCATTTCTTGTGGGGAAGGGAGTACAGAGCTACTTTGCTTGACCAAGTGTTCACAGCCCAGCGGTGCTTTAGATGGGAGAGGGATGCTCTGGCGTCAGGGCTTGAAAGCTGAGCTATTGATGGTGACATTAGGCATGAAGATGAGTTTGCTTGTACTTTTTAATAATGTATGTTACTAAGGGTTGTTGTTGAGGCACTAAGTATTAATTGCTGATGGTGGAATTGTGCTGGGGCCATGGAGAAAATGGGGATGTGAGGGAGGGGCAGAGGCAAAGTGGCTTTGGTCAAGGAGAGCTCTCAGTAGGTGTTTTTAAATGATGGTAGTGGTGGCGTTATTCAACTTTTTCCTCCTTTGCAGCTGGTTCCTGGAGGAGAAGGACCTGAAGTATGAATGGATTTCCTTGACTTACATTAGATTCTGTTTTGTCTTATAATGACAACAAATTATAATTTTTTTTTTAACCTTTCACTGTTTGGATTCTGTGAAGCCAAGTTTCCCGTTAAAGGGGAAAGCTTTGAAGAGGCATTGTAAATGCCATTTTTTTAAGTTAATCTGCTTATCTTGGGGGGAAAGAACACTGAAGACTAAAATAAAGGTGGTTTTGGTTAATTGTCATTTATTTATTATACTGCAATAGCCATTGGAACAAAGTTTGTGGTTATTTTGTCAGTTGTCTCTTGTCATTTTACGTCTGTTTTCTTATTTACATGACCACTTGGTTCTCAAAAATTGTCCCAACAAAATGGTGAATTTTGAATTTTGAACAGATACATTTAACCTGAAATAATTCAATTTAGTTCAAACTGTGATGCTTTGAAATTAGGATTTTTCTACTGCACTCAAGTTTCAGTAACTTTTCTTAAAAACAAACAAGCAAAATAGATAGGTAATCTGTGCACATTTTAGAAATGCAGACAAATGAAAAGGAAAACATACTTTGCTATCCTCCTAGATTTTCTCAGTACACATTTTATATTTACAAAAACTGTTTGCCCTGATTACGCTGTTTTGTGGCCTCCATTGAAGAGTTTTTAAAAATTTAAGTGGTGAATGTCTTTCTGTGTCATATTTCAGCAACATTAATGTGTGCATAGTATTTCATTAAATGGGTTTACCATAGTTTATTTAGCCTATTCTTATTATTGGCCACAGTAATCTAACTAAATCTTTATACATTTTTATTTTTCTTAGAAGAAATTCCGAAGTGTGTACTGTCAAAAGGTATATGTTGTCATGTTGCTAACAGAATGTTTTTAGTTTATATTACATTGTATACCACCATTGTCTATATTCTCTTTGTCATTATGATAGGCAAAACTTGGTATGTTTAAAATTTTCTTTACTGATTTTGTATTTTGTGGATTATGTCTATGAGGCTTTTGCTATTGAGATGCTTATCTTGTTTCTTACTAATTTGTAAGAATTCTATGTCATGTATTTTGCAGGTAAATTCTCCAGTTTGTAGTTTGCCTGTTAGGGGTACATTTTTTGACAAATAAAAAAATATTTTATGTAGTCATATGTTGGTCTTGTTCTTTATAGTTTTTGTCTATGGTATACATCACATGTGTCAAACACAAGGCCCGCGGGCCAAATCCGTCCCGCCAGGCCTTGCAATGTGGCCCGCACCACGCTGTCATCACTGCACTCCGCTGCGTTTCCATCACAATGACAGTTTTTGACTGTTCAGTAAACCATTCAGCCCGCGATTTAGGCTGGATTTTAGATTTTGGCCACTTCTCTGATTGAGTTCGACACCCCTAGTATACATGATTAGAAAGACCTCCTTTGCTGAAATGTTTTCTTGGTACTTTATATTTTCTTTGTTTAAGTCTTGAGTCCATCTCCAGTTTTAATGCTTCCACATGAGAAAAGGACCAACTTTATTTTCTAAAAGCAAAGCACTGATTTGTAATATTTTAAAAAAATATATTTTACTGATTTTTTCACAGAGAGGAACAAAGAGGGATAGAGAGTTAGAAACATTGATGAGAGAGAAACATCGATCAGCTGCCTCCTGCACACCCCCTACTGGAGATGTGCCCACATGCCCTTGACCGAAATCGAACCTGAGACCTTTCAGTCCAAAGGCTGACACTCTATCCACTGAACCAAACCGGTTTCGGCTGATTTGTGGTATTTTTATTTTATTTTCATGGTGTAAATATTCCTGCCGTGGCTGATTTTATGCTGCCCAGGATTTAACAGCTGGCTTGCAAACTTTCCCAAAGTTTAACGGTTGTTCTCAGGAGCCACTGCTTCTGACCCTCGTTGGAGGAATCCTACACCCCCCCCCCCCCCCCCCCCCCCCCCCCCCGTTGCTTCTTTCCTTTTGGAGGGAGGTTAAGTGATGTAACGACATCCTCTCACCACCCTTTTACTCTGTCTGCGGTCATCATGCTCAGCTCTTTCTTCTTTCCTTCCGGGGGTTTGTTGCTTGCAGGCAGCACATGCTCTTGGTTCCAGCGTGCTCTGAGTGTTGGAGCAGCCTAACCTCACTTAGGGAGGCCTGCAGTTATCTTGTCTGTGGCAAGGTGGCCCAGTTGACTTCTGGGTTCAGTAATAGGAAGTTCACTTGCCTACAGATAAAACTGACTCTTAATCTAGTCTTTAAAAGTGATAAAGATGAGGGTATGGTTCTCCCATCTGCTTATACTTTTCCAAAATTCAAGTAGACACTGTGACTTATAGGGGTCTCCATGAAGATGTGAAGGCGGGGGGGTGGGGGGGGGGAGGTCCAGCAGGCCTGTGGTTTTGTGGTACATTTGAATAATTTGGGAGTTCCAGACAAGTTAACTCCAGCCCACAGATATAAGATATATCCTCTATCATCTGTCAATAAAAATGATATTTTGACCCCTGTCTTTACCATTTTGCCTTTTTTCTCAGTTGGTTTAGACCTCAATCTTGGAAGAGGGATGCTGATTATTGATCCACTCAAGTCTCTGCTGTACTAATACAACTTCCTTTGTCTTCCCCATGGCTTCCTGTCACCCCCGGGCATCTGTCCTCCATGCCGTTAGAGTATTTGAGTGATTTATTTAAAATGTAGAATAGTCAGGTGACACTGTCTTTCAAGCCTTTCAGTAACTTACCCTCTGTACAACAAAAGCCCAAGTTCCTTGAGACCATGAGGGAGGGATACCTGTTGACCTTGACAGCCACATCTAGATCTTGCCTTAGTAATAGAATTTGTAATGCTGACTGTTTGGACTTTTGGCTTTACTCATGTTGGGCCCTTTGGGAATGCCCTTGACTTTAAACATTATTTGATTTCTCTTCAAGTGTAACTTCTTCCAGGAAGTCCTACAAGACCCCCCCACCCTTCCACCACTTCTCAGTGCTTATACGTGGTAGTTGGTTGTGGAGACTTCAAAAGTGATGTTGCATTATACTGTCTTGAACAGTATCCTTAAACAGTTCATGCCATGCAAAGTCCTGTTTTCAGGGGAGACAGGTCCTGTTGCACCCTTGGAACAGAAACTGTAGAGTTTGGCTGCCACTTACACAACCAGAGCTGCTATCATCTGAGTATCTTTAATTTTTTTTCTTCTAATTTCATAAGGTGACAGGGATATTCAAGGATCTTGTTGAATTTTTGTGAACCATGTATTTTTAATTACAACCAATGAATTAATGATTTAATTGATACAAATGTAGAAATAAGCAAAGAAAGAGACCCAGATATGGACCAATGGTAAAGACTGGTGGTGAATGAGTCATAGATGAAAATACATATCTAAAACTGAGGTCCAGTGTGGAACTTCCTTAGTCTATTTCTTCTATTGAAGCTGTCTCTACAGGGAGATGCTAGGAATAAGCAGATCATTATCTTACTGACTTTATAAATGTAGATTTGTTATTAATGGGATAATGATAGAACTATTAAATAAATGTATAAAGGACAGAAGCATTGTTCAACTATGAGAATGTATGTGGTGAGGTAAACATATTGAAAACCCTATGCACATTAAGTAGTAAATGGATACAGGCTTCATCTCTAAGGTCGTAAAGATTCTGATTAGGAATTTTATTCTGATTCAGCCTCAAGATTGAGTTGTGTGTTTTTTTGTAAAGATGATAATTATGTATACTAAGGAAAAGACACTCCTAAATCCTGAATCAGTGACATGTGGAAAGGAAGGATTAATGGTGACTAGGTTAAGAGTTTGGCTGGCATGGCTGATTGACGGAATGGGAGGATCAGAGGCAGGACCTCAGAGCTCCAGCGGAGACCCACCTACTGACACTTGAGGAGTGTAGCTAGCACTTAATCTCAGCCCAGCCACCTCCCCTGGTCTGTGCTCTGTCTCCTTCAGTCGTGAGGAGTGTGAGGTCAGCAGGCATGAGGCTGGAGCAGAGAATGGTCGGAAAACACAGTCTACTTTATCCGAGGTGATGCTGGCTGAATCTTTGATTACTAGACATTCTATTCCTGAGTTTAATAAGAAAAATCTTGTATGACATTAGCTGGTCGCCAGAGGGCGCTGTGGAACAGGCAGCTAGTTGCTAAGCCAAGGCTTTTAGTATTCCTCAGAACTTGGTTGGAATTCCCTACGATGGTGACCTCTGGCTGACCAGAGAGCTGGACCCCAGCACTCAGGCTCCTCCCCTGTCCTTTATGTGTACGTCCCGCCCACCATAGGAACACAGTAGCAGCTGTTTCCAGGATGCAGCTTGAGAGTAAGGTGTTGAGACCATCCGGACAGAAGTTTCTGGACTCAGGTAAGGCCTCTCTATACGCATTTGAGTTTCAGGCAGTGGGTGTGGATCTGTTTGTTTTGAGGTTGCCCAAGACAAGCCTCGTAAGTTACTTCTCTGGTTTATTAAGCCTGCCACCTACTAATCTGGAGTGCTCTGCCTCTTTCTTCAGTCTCTCTGGCCCCCATATATGGGGCCAGTTTCAAATTTCACCCGGCAGGCCCCGAGGTTTAATTTTGAACCAACAATCCTGCATTTGAACTCAGATTTCTGATCCTTCCACTGTTATACTCACTATTGGATCACACCACAGAGCAAGTAAAGGGTTCAAAATTATTTTACACTGCTTATTTTTTGAAAAAAAAAAAATTAAAGTTATTGTTGAAAGTATTACATATTCCTGTTTTGTTTTTTTTCCCTCCATTGACCCCCTCCAGCCCATCCTGCTCCCACCCCGAGCCCTCACTGCCCATTGCCTGTGGCCATGGGCCATACATATATTCGCACAAGGTTCTTGGTTGATTACTTCCCACCTATACACTCTCCCCTGTCTTCCCTCCAAGATTCCCCACTCTGTCCCATGCTTCTGTCTCCGGATCTGCTCGGTTCATCGATTTATTTTGTTCATTAGATTCTACATGTGATACTTGTCCTTCATTTATTTCACTTAGCATGATACTCTCCAGGTCCCTCCATGCTGTCTCAAATGGTAAAGGATTCTTCTTTTTTACTGCTGCATAGTACTCCATGGTATAAATGTACCACAGCTTTTTTGTATTTTAGTTGTAATTCCAGTTTGTTCCTGGGAGCATGTCCATGCAGCATGTACTTACTCTGCCACCATTTTTAATCTCCTATGCTGCTTTTTGAAAAAGGAGCCCTTTCCATATTTTCAGTACAAGGTGCCTTTTCATTGTCTAAGTGTAATGTAAATGGAAACATGGGCTCTAGAATCATACTTACGTGGAGTCTAATCCCAATCAGTTATTTATTAGTTTTTGAGTGTAGGTGGCTACTTACTTAATATTTCCAGCCTTAATTCTCTCATATGTAAATTGGGAAAAATAACTACCTCCTGGATTGTAAAATTAACAGATAACACATATAGAGCATCCAGTATACTTTCAGTCATAGCAAGTGCTCAATAAATAAATGGTGATTATTACTATTATTTAAAGAGCCTCCAGATCAGCTTATTTTTATGTTTTTTCTAGGACAGCAATTCCATTTCAATAATTCAAGCTATCTGTCACTTAGTCCATAATATCCCCCCCCCCAAAAAAAAAAAAAAGAACTGAGCCCTTAGTCATCTTGGAATCTTTTGTCACAAAGCACATGCTAGGACACTGGGGCTCAAATGATATTTCTTGGATTAAGTGGAAGTTATCTCTTGTCCCATAATTGCCACCATTGAGACAAGGGCTGTATTAACACTTCCTCCTGGCAGCCCTGTTATTTGTCATTGGTTTTAGCCAGCTTCAAGGCCAATGTCTCATGAGGGTAGTAAGAACTGGGAAGCACCTTATTTTTCCCTCTACTGAGTCACCTGGAGAGCATATCTTGGTGATTGCAGCTGGAAGTGTGACATTTAATTAGCAGAGAGAGTCGAGTCAGGCTAGAGGCAGCATGTGCCAACAAGAGGGTGAGGAAAGGCTGGGGGAGAAGTGACAGGCTCGGTGGGCAATTTGGTCCCGGTTTTCACATCACCCCAGGAGGCGATTGCAGAAGCTTGAATGAGAACCACAGATGAATCCCACGGGCACTTAGTTTCTTCTGCCTGACATTTATTTAGGAAAATAGATCATGAGCTCCCAAGAGGTGAGGCCCTCATCCAACGAAGCCTGGCCTCCTGCTGGCTTGGTGGCAGGTGCTTGAGGATGACACAGGCTTGACTGAGATCTCTGGCCTCTCACATCACAGGACCAGGGGATGCTGAGTTGGAACAGAGCTTTATAGATGAGTGGTCTTGACTGAGGGACTCGGGAGCTGGGCAGAACCAGTGCTTAGATCACTGGGACCTGGTTCACAGCTCTGGATTTGTGTTTCATTAAATAACTGGGTACTATAGCCTAGCCAAGTTGACACATAAAACTAACCATTACACCCCTCTTATACAGACGAGGAAACTGAGGCAGAGGGTTAAGAATGCCCAAAGTGTGGGCTGGGATGTGACAGACTCAGATTCCAACCCACAGTGTCCTTCGCTACTGCCCTGCTCTACAGCCTGACCGGCTGCACTTCCCTCAGTACTGATGAGGCTAACGAGGCCTGCCTCTTTCTCCTTGGGATTGCTGTACTCAGCCACGTGCTTTCGTTATGTCCCACTGCACATTGAATCTGAGGAGGCTCTGGGAAATCAACCAGACAATTCCCACAGGAGCATTTGGAAGAATATGAAGGGAAAGAAGAGGAGACCCAGGGTGGCTGTATCCCTTTATGTGCCAGACACAGTGCTAGCCTCTGCACATCTGTGGTCTCACTGAACACTCAAAACAGCAAACCTTCCGTAACTTGAAGTTTGTTGCTCATATTAGTTTCCTTCATACTTTTTTTGTTCTTTTTATTGTCTAAAGTTTTACTTATGTCTCCTTTTTCTCCGATTGACCGCTCTCCTCCCCCCACCTTGATACTTTTCACAGAGCCCGGAGTAGTGTAGACATCCATTAAATGGCTGTGAATCAATGGAATTATTGCCCAGTGATGTAACAGGAAACCATGGTGATCACTGGTAAGAGCTTTCTGGGCAGGGCAAAGGATTTTATGTGGGACCCAGTACCTTTCAGGGAATGAAAGAATAATCCCAGCTCCTGTTTGTTGCCCTGGTGAGGGAGGAGGAGTCTTCCCCAGAGACTCATTGGGAAATCACCTGCAGGTGAGCTTGCTAAAATTACCCCGTCCTTTTGTGCAGCACTCTCCCCAGGCTGGAAAACAGCCTTTTACGTCATCTGGACTCTGAAACCTGCTCCTTCCGAAGGCAACATCTCTCTACTTCCTAGGCTGGGAGTTCCTGCCATCCCCGCCCTGGAAAGCATCCCCTAGAGGGAGGTACGCGCGTAGGTTTCTGCCCTGTGGCTCGTTCCACATCAATCCCTCTTACAAACTCCAAGCAGTAAACACAGCCACCGGCCTGCAAAGGGTTTCGGGATAAGTGTAGGCAGGGTTCAGAATCCAGTTAGTAAAAGATACCCTGGAAGACAATCCTCAGTCCATTTCTCCTTCCATGCTGGGAGGACTGGTGCTTTCGGAAGTTCCCTGGAATTCTTTAAAACTGGGTTTAAGGGACATGCTCTTCCTGAGAGGTGAAGAGGCACTGCTCTGTGTTAGGAGCAAAGGGCAGGAGGGTTTGGAGTTGGCTTCACCTGGTCTGAGTCCGGAAGGTGTCACTTCCTGGCTATTTGAGATGGAGCGAGCCTCCCTCTCCAGGTCGCAGTTCCCACGGGTCTGTGCATGTGACGTGCATACATGGAATTGTGAGGCTGTCACGCGCCTCATAGGGCTATGGTGAGCATTACCGGGAGACGGTATTTGTACAGAACCTGGCCTGAGTAAGGTGCTCAGCCCTTCCTTCCTTGAACCTGAAACCTTGATATATAGGAACAGTTTTCTAACCAACTGAGCCAACCGGCCAGGGCTGAATTGTATACTTTAAAATGGTCCATTGTATGCTACGTGAATTTTACTTCAATTAACTCCTCCCCCTCCTCAAACAGCTGGGAAGTTAAAATATCTGAGGCCCTACCTTTCTAGGCCCCACATTCTGCTTTGCCTCTTAAGCACATTCATGTGTCACAAGAGATGCGAGGTGACTACCTGTCTTCGGGTGACTCATCATCATTTATTAAGCTACCTGGAGGCTTGAGAGCAGTGCATTTCGGGCAATTTGCTGATTCCCTTAGGCAGTCTTAATGCCAAGCCTCGTGGGTAGCAGAAATAGCATATGATTAGAGCAGAGGCAATTACTCTTAGAAAAGCACCGTTTCAAAAGCTCTTGTTCTGAGCCATGTGGCTAAGTGGAGACACATTAGGATGCTGCCTAGAGAAGAGAAGTGAAGTTGTTTTCCCCTCTTGAGGGCGGAGAGGAAACCTAAACTCTGTTCCAGGCAGTTAATTCTTCGTCTGGGGGTGGGAGTGGTGGGTTTGGGAGAGGGCTGTTGGCAATGGGGTAGTCTTAGGAGGCCTAGTGTTTGTATTCCCCCGAAACCTGCTTCAATTCTTTGTTGCTGTCTCCCTGGTGATAAGAAGGAGCTGTTCACACTTCCCATTTGTCTCCATCATAGTCTTCTGGGCTCTAATTAGTGAGCGGGACAGGGCAGTGGCCCATTCTCAGGGGACCTGGTTTCTTTTTCTGTTCTAGGATCCCTTTCTGGGGCCTTGCTCTTCAGTAACATACATCAGAGCAGAGCAAAGCAAAGGGGGATCACCTCCCAGGTCCTTATTTGGAAGCAGATCCTGAAATGCACATTCTTACTAAGAAGGAATTCAGAGCATGTGGGTAGTGGGAACTTCTACTCTTCACTTTGAAACCCTCTCAGACAGGATGTCAAAACAACCCCCATCGTCTTCCACTTCCTACCCACCACCGTAAGCTCTAGTACAAGTCCTGGCTGCAGCATTGACTTAAAGGACAAGTCACTTCACATTTCTGTCACACTCTCCACATTGCTGGATAACTGTACCTAAATCCCATTGTTGTTGTGGAGACCAGAGGAATTGGAGACGCCCTGGTCTCAGCTGGCATTGCCGCTTCTGCTTCGACCTCCCGTTCCTGTTAGGTTGCCATTGGGCTCCCCGTTGATTGCTGGGATTCGGCCTTCTCTTCCTCACTCAGGGCTGTGACTCGTCCTTTGGTTTCCAGGCCATAGCTGAATAATCTGTTGTGACCCCAGCTCCATTCTGAATGAATGGCCTTTAGACAAACGGGCAGAAAGTTCTTCAGAAGTTAACAAGTAGAATAAATGCACAGGATCCAAAATAAGCCTGTCATTTTCAGAATGCTGCAGATGTGATAAAGGGTGGGAGTTTGGCATGACACAGTGGTTGAGAACATGCGTGGGGCTGCTGAGTCAGAAAGACCTAGATTTGAGTTTGTATAAACTTGGACAGGTAGCTTAAGCTCCCTGAACCTGCTTCCTTGTCTGTAAAGGGATTAATACCGTACTGACCTTGCTGTGTCATAGTGAGGATATGAGATAAGGTGGCTAATGTATTAATATTATGGTAGGCCAGCATTTTATACAGACTTCAATGGCGAATTTACTATGTTCCCCATTTCACAGAAGGATAGAGAGGTGAGATAAGCCTCAATGTCACACAGCTAGTAACCTGTGGAGCTGGGCTTTGCATGTGGGATATGTCACCTGAAACCATGCTCTGAACAATAGGCTGAGTGCTACATTTAATCCCCCAGCACACAGGAAGCGCTTCGGAAAGACCAAGTCAGAATGTTACTGTTCATAAGTAAACGTTAAGCGGGAAGTGTCACTGGGTGAATTTGTTTAACATTACTAAAACGTGGATGAAACAGAACAATCAGCCCAGCACATGCAGGGGTCCTTCAAAGTCTCAGGGAATTACAGACACGAGGCTTCCTTTTCTGGCTTTATTCCTACCACAGGGTAAGGGCAGGTAAGAACCATTGGAACACTCCTGCTTTAGATTTCTATCACGGCCTTTGGCAAAAACTGAGCCGCAGTAAACCCATTGGGCCTTGCAGGCAACGCGGTGGCATGCTTGCCCCTCTCCTCACCTCTGTCTTTGACAGATATCTTTAATCTATCACTGAGCTCTTTCCTGCTCTGCCTGGATGTGGCTGCAGGTTCCTATTGAACCCAGTGTTGCAGGCAGACGCTACCAATCAAATGCAGGCACACTGAATGGCACCGATTTGCCACGTCTGCTGTATTTTGTCAATCTTGATCTGTCAGAAGCTGAGATGTTAAAATTCATCATGTGAAGAGGAGTTGAGGAAGCTGGGAAAGGGGACTCCCGTGCCTTTCAGATTTGGTCTTTTTATTTAGACCACGAAATCTAGTGTTTTATTTTTTCTTCTTTGATTCTTGGAAGTGATTCAGTTTCATTTCATTTAACACAGCTAAGGCAAAACATGAAATTAAGCAGAGTAGGAATAGTAAAAATTCTGCATTTAGGTTCAAAAGCCCATGGATCAAGTGGGGGAAGCATCTCCCACAAAATGGGCTGGAGGTTTCAGTTGATGAAATTCTCAGAACACTCTGCTGGGAGTCCTCAGTCAGCTAGATAAGAAGGAACAGTTCCCAAGTATTCTATCCCAACGAGGCCATCTGCATCATGGTCTCCGGTTGAGGGATTCAATTTACATTAAACAACAACAACAGTTAGAGGGTATTATAAGGAGCACGTGGCCTGGCTGGCATGGCTCAGTGCTTGAGCATTGACTTATGAACCAGGAAGTCATGAATTGATTTTTGGTCAGGGCACATGTCCAGGGATCCTCGATTTATCAGGGGGGCAGCTGATTAATGATTCTCCCATCATTGATGTTTCTATCTAGCTTTCTCTCTTCTTTGAAATCAGTAAAAATACATTAAAAAAAAAAGTTGTGCATGGAGGAGAACAAAGGGGCTGAACAACCTGTCACATGGGGAAAAGCTGATGGTGCTTGATATAGAGGCGGATGGGAGCACTGTGGCTATCCTCATCTATTTGCGATTTTATTCCTAAAACAGTGGTCACCAACCTTTCGGACCTCTCGGACTACTGGTTGGTGACTGCTGCCCTAGAAGGAGACAGAGTTGATTTGGTGTTGCTCTGTCAAGACTGTTTATTTCTTTTCAGTAATTGGATTAAAAATTGTGGTAAGATATACTTGGTATAAGATTTACTACCCCAATCATTTATAAGAGTACAATTCAGTGATGTTGTGTAACCAATATCCAGACCTTTACATTTTCCAAAACTGAAAGTCTACCTGTGAAACAGTTCCCCTTGTCTCCTTCCCCCAGCTCCTGGCAACTACCCTGTACTTTTTGTTCCTATGAGTTTGACTGTTTTAGGCACCTCACATAAGTGGAATCACATGGTGTTTGTCTTTTTGTGACTGACTTGTTTCACCTACCCTGTTTCCCCGAAAATAAGACAGTGTCTTATATTAATTTTTCCCCCCAAAGTTGTGCTAGGTCTTATTTTCAGGGGATGTCTTATCTTTCCAAGCGCTAGGTCTTATTTTCGGAGGATGTCTTATTTTCGGGGAAACACGGTAGCATCTGGTCCTCAAGGTTCTTCCACATTGTAGCACGTCAGACTTTCCTTTCTTTTTAAGGCTGAATATTATTCCATTGTATATATAGACCATTCTTTCTTTACTCATCTTTTGATAGACGTCTGGGTTGCTTATACCTTTTGGCTACTAGAAATATTGCTTCTATGAACATGAGTGTAATAAAATCTATTTGAGACCCTGTTTTCAATTTGGGGGGTATATATTCAGAAGTAGTGTTGCTGAGTAATATTTGTTTAATTTTTTGAGGAACTGCTATACTTTTTCTATAGTAGTTGCACCATTTTACATTCCTACCAAGGTTTCCAATTTCTTCACATCCTCTCTAATACTTGTTCTTTTCTGTTTTATTGAGAGCAGCCATCCTAATGGGTGTACGGTGACATGTCATTGTGATGGGGAATGCTTCTTAACCTAAGGGAACCCATGTGCCTTTTGAAAGAAGATAAAAATCTTAAGCCCCTTTATTTTATTTATTTTATTTTATTTTATTTTATTTTATTTTATTTTATTTTATTTTATTTTATTTTATTCTTTTTGCTTGTCAAATGATCTTTAATTGAATCCTTTTCTTTTGTAGTTCTTACCTAGCCGGACATTTCACTGTACCACTGTTGATATCATCTATGATGTCATGAGGGTGGCGGCCATCAACATTGCACCCCACAGGATCTCTTTAATGGTTCCAGAGAGTTCTCTAGCTAAAGATCGGTGCCTCATCTGCCGGGCAATGCTGACAATCTCATCGAATGTGATATTCCCACTGTGCTTAATATTTTTTGCTTCTTTCTGTCTTTTGGTGGTTCTTTGAGGGCTTTGATGATCATGGTAGAGGCAGAAGGCACTACTTCATTCTGGGCCTGTCTGTTCTGAATGGTCAGTTTCACTGTAATCCTCAGACCCTTCCAATCACCAGTTGCTTTGGTGATGTCATCACCACCAACCTTTTTTGGAGACAGGCCCAAGGGGCCGATCTTCTGGGCCAGGGCAGACGTGGCACCCACTTCCCTACCGGTGCACCTCAGGTATAGGACTGATTTCATTGGGGTCGAACTTCATCGCCATGGTGGAGGCAGCTGGTGTTGGACGAATCTAGATTTGGGACGATCAAAGAAAGTTGCACCTGAGCCGCCTCCGAGCCGAAAGCCGAAAGCTCAAGCCACTTTAAAATTTTAAAAATCATCATATACTTTGTCTGTATTTTAACATGAAGGAGAAAATAAAAGATATGTCACTGTGATGGAATTGAGTGATTCAAAATTTATTCTATTATTTTGACATGTAATTTTTTGCAGTAATGTAATTACCACATGAATCTTCTAATTAATTTTCTTTCAATGAGTATGAATTCGTGCACTAGGTCACTAGTATATTTCAAAAAGTAATGACCTCTCCATTGCTAAGACATTTATTAGGGGCTGTAATTCTTACTTTTACTTTTTTATTTTGTCAACATCCAATAGAAGGAAGTCCTTTATTTGATGGAAAATTGGAATAGATAGATGGCCCAAAGGTCTGCCTTCACTTTTCTGTTTGGTTTTTGTTGGAGCCAGAAGACCTGAGAGTTTGAACTGGATTTGTATCTCCTCACCCACTGCTTGCTTTTGGGCAATCCGTTTTAGTTTTTAAACTTTGTTTTGCTTGCATATCGAAGGAGGGTGACAATACCTTTAACTTTTCAAATTTACCAGGATACTGCAAAGACAATGAAACAATGGAATATTTAGCAGGAAAACGTCCTGGGTGTCATTGTTATTAAGAATAGTTTATTCCTGAACTGTACCCAGGGGTTTAGCAATAACGCCATGATGCCAGGGCTCCATGTAGCAACCCTTTCTGGCTCTCAGATTTCCCTGGAGCAGGTCATCCTTGACCTTTCAAAGTTGAGTTACATGCATTTTCCCCTTTAATTTCCATGCCTAGCGCCCAGCATATTCCCACTGTCCCCATTGGACAGGGATTATGTCTATAGACAGTTCTCGGGTTATGTTGGACTTGATGTATGTCATTTCGAGGTTACGTCACCATCTCCCATTTATTAAAAAAAAAAAAAAGTTCCGTTATTTCGACGTATGTACATATGTGCTTTATGGTTTTTTTGTTTTGTTTTTTTAACTATTTCACTTCATTACTGCTGTGTATTTGCTCTATGTGAGTGACGTAGGTGCTTATGTAGGTGGGTTCTGACAGCGAAAATCATGTTACATTGCCCCGTAGGAACAGATCTCTGACATAACCTGAGGACTTACTGGAATTCTGTGTTTGTGTGACTTTAAAAGGATGTTGATAAGCAATTGATGTTAAAGGTGCCCAGCTGAGTTATTTCTTCTCCTGTGTGTGTGCCTGGACTGGAAATCATTTGATTACTTGAGTTCTGGGCCTTCTAGAGCCCTCTGAACTTTCTCGGAAATTGTGGCGACCTCTTCAGCAGGGAGCAGCTAGAATAGGCCGGCAACAAGGCTGCGCTGTGAAGCTGGTGGAAAGTGTCACTGTGCCCGTGCTGGAACAAGGTGGCGGCTGGGCTGTAAAAGCTGGGTCCTCTTGGCTCTGCTGCCACAAACATGCTGGTGGACTCATTTCTCTAACCTGACCAGGAGGAGGCTGGACTCTGGGATCTTCCAGATTCCTTTGGGGGCAATTGTTGTATAGAACCAGATTCCAAGTGAGTGACCCAGGCTCCAGTCTGGCCTCTGCAGGGTCTTAAGGAAATCATTTCATGCCTTCGAGCCTCCATGTTCTTATCTGTAAAATGAGGATAATATCTATAGCATACGATTGTTTTTTTTGTGTGTGTGTTTTTTTTTTCCAGCTTTCTCATCTTTTATTTAGAAAACACACCAAACAATCAATGTGGTTGTCCTTAACTTTCTATATAGCATACGATTGTTATAAGGATTACAGGAGACAAAGTATATATAATATCCAGGCCTGTGTCTAGTGCCCAGTAAGCTCTCAAAGTACTCTTGTCTGCCCCCTTCCCTTTACTCAAACAGGCCCTGTCAGGGATGCTTATATTCTACAAGGGGACTCTTAAAAACAGTGTCGAATAAAACAAATCCAGACTTCGTAAGGAACGACTTTATTCAAAAGGATTATTGTAAGGGGAGGGGCTATTGCATTTTTGGGAATGCAAGCTTGATGGCTCAAGCTGAGGGTGGGCCAAGTTCAGAGGCCTGAAGGAAGGAAATAAGCTTAACCAAAGTTCGGTTAACAAACGTTTTGCCTAAGTGATCAATGGGAATGAAGTGATTCAGCTAGTTATCTATGAGGCAAAGCTCGGGAATTTAAAGGGTCAGTGTCTAGGTCATAGATCATAGGTTAGCACAGAGGCATCCTTGAGTCTTACCTAAATCCTTTGGGGAAGGTTTATTTATTTAATCAGTGCACAAATTAGTGTACACTGGAAGGAAATTAATTAGAAGAAATATTTTAATATCACCTTTCTCTGTAATAGAAGTGTCAACCAAATTCACTATCGACAATGACAGATGGAAACACGCCTACGATTGACACCAGCAAGAGTTTTATGTGTCTTGCATGCACAAGTCAACTTAGCCTTTTCTAGATATAGAACAAACTTGCTTCATTAGACCTCTTTCTGATGTAAACTTTTTCCAGCCCAGTGAAGCATCCCAACTTCTCTTTCAGATAATTGTTAGTAGCACAGCAGTAAATATCAGCACGAAGCACATTATTATTGTAGATCACGCAGGGAGAACAAAGGGTAAAATATTTAACTACAGCAGTGTTTGACTATATTCTGTTCAGTGAGAAAACCTGAAGTTATTTTCAAGGTCCACCATTTCTTCTTTTCAGTTGGGTCAAGTTTCTAAGCTTTCTAAATCTACATTTTCCATCTAATGAAAAGAAAATAGAATTCCACCGAGTTTCCTACCTACCGGTACCTACCTACTCCAGGACTTCTGTGAGGATCAAATGATTTGAGGCACGGAAAATGCTTTACAGACATTTGGTTACAGTGTAAAGTGTTTGCACCTGGGTATAAAGCAAGGCGTGTTCCTGGGCTGAAGAAACTTCAAGGAGGCTAGTTACTAGGGAAAGGAAGCCAGGTATTGCTACTTGACGTCATTCCCCAGATGGAGGGAAGGACACAGCCTTTTATATAGATAGATTTTAGTAAGCTGTTTTCTGGGACAGGAAAGGGCAGGGATTTTCTTCACCTTCACGGCTTTCCAGTAGCACAGGACTCGGAAAATTCAACATTGCCTGGTAAAACCTTTAGGATCCAAAGTCACTCAATTGCTGACATTGTCATTGGATGTTGTTGGGTGAGTCACATCTTCCCTGTGGCCCTCAATGCACACTCTACCGAGCACCCACTGATGGAAACTGGGAGGGAGCTCGCTCACCCTGGATGGATGCGACCCGAGGCCTGGAAGAGGACAGGCAAGATGCTGAGATCACCCCAGCCGGCATGTCTCTGACAGCTCCTCTCACCACCTGGGAACTGAGCACACAGTCCCACTTAAAAAATATGAGTGGGCAAGGTGACAGGGAAGACTGTCTCAGTTTCCCGGGCTTGCCCCTTCCCACGCAGGGGGACAGGAGAGTGGTTCTTAGCAGTGATGTCTACAGCCTGACTCTTAGTTGAGCAGATCATCCGTCCTGGGGTAGGGTGCCAGGTAGAGGCCAGGGTTAGCCTGTGTGCTGGAGGGACCGGGGGTGGGAGGGAGGCCTTAGTGAACTCTTTACCAGTAACAAATACGTTCATGTATTTTCCCAGTAGGTACAGCCAAGTGTCACTTAGAGTAGGTCCAGGACATCTTACCTCCATCCACGCCCACCTTTGTATCATTGCTAATGACGCCAATGTCAGGTTTGCAGGAAAACCAAGTCAAGGTTCAAGAACAGGAAATGTTTGGTGAGGGAGCTCCCTTTGCAAAAGGCCATTTGCCCAGGGTGAGATTTTTTTTTTTCTTCTACATGTCCATCAGATGAGCAAGGAAAGAATAAAAAAGGATTTAAATTATTAAAAAAATTAATATAGCCGTCCTTCCTTTTGCCTGCCCTGAAAAGATGGGTTGCATGGAGACACTGCCCCTGGGAACACCCGCATGGTGTGGGGATTATAGGGTGTGTTCTCCTACATGATGGTGGGTCTTTTGTAAAATGTTAGCTCAGCTTCTGCCCATCTCACAGGAAACAATGTCAAGGTCAGTGAGCTGTGTTAGGCCCACAATTACCCTGTCCCAGTTAATCCTCTGGTTTGTCTCCACTTTATTTTTCTAAAATATTTTAGTGATTTTTTACAGAGAGAAAGGGAGAGGGATAGAGAGCTAGAAACATCGATCAGCTGCCTCCTGCACACTCCCCACTGGGGATGTGCCTGCAACCAATGTACATGCCCTTGACTGGAATCGAACCTGGGACCTTTCAGTCTGCAGATTGACACTCTATCCACTGAGCTAAACCGGTTTCGGCATTGTCACCACTTTAAATAACAGCGTGCTGGGCACTGAGTAGCACCTGGGCAGGTTGGGTTCCAGGCCAGCTGAGAGAAGTCCCTGCCACTTAGTCCAACCTTAGGTTTGCTGTGTATTGCACATAATCCAGTGTCTGAAAACCTTTGGAATGCGGAGCAGTGTGGGTAGGACATTGGATCTAGAAATAGTAGCTCCAGGCACAAGACCCAGCTCCACCCTCACTAACCGGCTGGCTGTGGCTGGAACTTGTCCCAGGCTGCCTTTCTGCTTCTGGCCCCACCTTAGGCGTCACCACCTTTCCACTACAGCCAGAGGAGGGATGGAGCCAAGGGCAGGCCTATGAACAGGTCCAGCTGCTTTGGCTGCTGGTCAGGAGAGCTCCCAGGACCGGCTGGCGCCTGCCTCCCTGCCTTCCTGCAGAGAACCAGACACCCTGGCTCCTCTGGCACCTCCACCGCCCTCTGGCCTCCACCCTGCGCAGAAAGGGTGGGCAGTCTCGGTGCCCACAAGGGGGAGATGCCCAGGGTGAGGGGCTTGGAAGAGGCCCTTTGGGGGGTAGGGTACCAAACCTTCCTTGGGCAGGGGTGAACAGGCTCCTCGGGAACACACAGCCTGGAAAGTAGTGATATTGGCTCCAAAGAGAGCAATTGAGAAGAAAACAGGTAGGCTCCTCCTCCCGGCTTGCTAAACTCTCCCGTCTCCGGGGACTGAGGCGGCCAGCCGCGGGGGGAGGAGCAGGAAGGACTTGCTGGGCTTGGGCCCCAGGTGAATCAAGTGGGGAAAGAAGAGAAAAATGTATCCCTCACTTAATGTCACACCCCTTCCTCTCCCTCCCCTCCTCCTCAGGCCCCTCCTAAAATCTCGGGACAACCTGTGCACATGATCCCTTCAAGGGCCCCCTCCCACCCCATTCCTGACTGCCACAGGTGTGGTCACGGCCTGGGCTATCCTTTGTTCGCCTGGGATGGGCGCGCAGCCCCCCTGCAGCCTCCTCCTCCTCCGCCAAGGAGGGACCAAGGAGTGACTGCAGCCCGAGAGGGTCAGAGGCGGAGCTGAGACTTGGGGGCGCTTTGGTGCAAGGAGGGAGTCAGCCTCTGGCAGGCTCCGGTGTGGGTTCCGTGGGGAGGGAGCCCTGGCGGCGCACCTGGGCCCGCCCGGCCCGCTGAGATGGGCTCCGTCTCCTCCGCGCTGGCGCGGTCCCGAAGCGCCGTGGTGCAGCTGGGCTCGTCGCCGCCGCAGCCCGAGGCGCCTCCGGCTGCTCCCGCAGCTCGCAGAGACCCCTCGGCGCCCCCGAAGACCCGGAGGCTTGGGTCCCGGCGGAGCGAGCCGCCCGCCCCTCCGGCAGCCTGGGAGGCTCAGCCGGCAGCGCAGAGTCCAGGCTGGCGTGCGAAGTTAGCGAGTCCGGAGCTGTCCCCGGTGCTGAAACCTGCGAGTTTGGAGCTGTCCCCGGTGCTGAAACCTGCGAGCTTGGAGCTGTCCCCGGTGCTGAAACCTGCGGCGAGCACGTCCCAGCCCGACTTCCAGGGAAGCCGCGGTGCTGCTGGTGAGTCCCCTCGCCCAGCGTAAGGATCGTGGGGGCTGCTACCTGGCGACCTGGGGGTCGGGAGTTTAGGGCGGGGGCCGCTTCTTACCTTAGGGAGAGAAATGATGGTTCTGTCTCCCAACGGGATTTTGCCTATGATTTCTTTTACAAGAGAAAACTCATTTCTGGTCCCACTAGTGTAGCTCAGCGATTGAGCATCGAGCCATGAACCAAGTGGCCACCGGTTGTATTCCGATGCCTGGGTTGCGGGCTTACTCTGGGGGTGGGGGGCGTTCAGGGGGCAGCCCACCGATGATATTGCTCTTATGGATGTTTCTACCCTCTCTCTCTAAAAAAGTCAATAAAAAATATTTTTTAAAAACCTCATTTCTGGTTCAACAACAGGTATTTCAGAAGGACCATCTTTCACAGGGGCTTAGACAGCAGCAGGCAAGGCACCCTAGAGATTCCTCTCCCCAGCTTTCTTCCGGCCCCAGCACCCCGGGGAGAAGCCTTCCTTGTCTGGGGAGACAGGGGTAAAGGAGGTGCCCTTCCCTGCCTCCTCTCAGGGGACTGGGAAAGGGGCTGGAGTTTCCTGCTTGTCCAAGACTCAGTGCCACATGCGAAGAAGGAAGTGGGTATTTGGACTAGTCTTTTCTGAGGGAACGTGGTGTGTATGGTGGATGGGGAGACATTTTTAGGACAGGTAACGGGAGAAGTGGAGACACAGCTGGGTCATCAGAGGGTCTGGGACTCCATCTGCTGAGCTCACTGTCATCTTGGGCAGGAGACCCTCCTAGCGCTTCAGTGTTATCTCCTGTGAGGCAGGGCTGACAGTGCTACCTGCCAGGCAGCTGGGAAATCTGACCACATGCAGTGCATGTACAAGTGCTTTGACACTATAAAGTGCTGTGCGAATATTCAAGATGATACCAGAACCAGGTCTCTGACCCTCTTCAGCTGAAACTTAAGGGAACAGTGAAACTTGTTCACTTTTCATTGAATATATGCAAAGGCTCCATTTCGTAGGGCAGGTCCTGCTTTGTGTAAATGGGAGAAAACATCCTTCTTTGTTACATATAATAATAATAATAATAATAATAATAATAATAATAAAAACCCACACACCTCACACTAGCCTTTTGGTCTCATACATGAATCCCTGCTTCATCCCACCCAAGGCTGCGATGCTCAGTGCTGTTATCTCTTACTGACTGTCCAAGGATTCAGTAGCCTTAGTAGGCAGAGTTGGTTCCCCTAAAGAGAAAAAGACTTGGTTAGTGGGTTGGCTTGCTTACACTTTGACTCATGAGAGGTAAGGATACATGGGTCTTTATACCCCTAGAATTTTTTTTTAAAAAATATTGTTTATTCATTAGCTTTTATTTGTTCTTATTTCATTCAAACAATCTCTTTAAACAAAAGTTAAAAGATACCTGCACATTGTCCTTGCAGTGGGGGATTTATCATGATAAAATGTTAGTTTTTTTCCATTCATAGGTCATGTCTTTTGGTTATCAATGGGAAGAGAACAAGCTTTGAGGTCAGGATACCTGGGTTCTGCATCCTTGGGCAGGAGACCTGTATTTTCAAAGCCTGTACTGTCTGCTCTTTCAAAATGAGTACAAAAAGAGTTGCACCATCTTTTATGCCATAATTTTCAAAGGACATTGTGGGGATGCAAGCAGTTTGTAAACTAAGTACTGTACGACTGTAAGGCATTATTAAAGTACTATTTGAGGTTTAATATCTTCTCATGTGTAGGATACAAATTTAGATTTGATACAATCTTATGGTCTAAGTTACATTGGATGAAACGCGGAATTCCTTTGTGAAACTTCAATATTAATTTGTGTGTATGTGAGAGACAAAGAGAGAGAGAGATCAAATGCATTATAAATCTGTGTATCTCTGGAAAACTATTACCATATTTTATTCTCACACTTTTTTATTTTTTATAATTAATGATACATTGAATGTGGATACTATATATATATATATATATATATATATATATATATATATATATATGATATTTTTTAAAGAAAGGAAGAGAGAGGGATAGAGAGTTAGAAACATCGATGTTTGCATACCCCCTACTGGGGATGTGCCCGCAACCAAGGTACATGCTCTTGACCAGAATCGAACCTGGGACCTTTCAGTCTGCAGGCTGACGCTCTATCCACTGAGCCAAACCGGTTTCGGCTTTCTCACACTTTTGATAATGTGGATGGAAGACTCAGATATTGCAGTTTGTACATTTATAATGCCAGAAGAGCAATGTCTATGAATTTGCATTCAAACTAATTTCTGTTCTGGATTTGATGACTACCTCTTGGAAATACTGTTAACTTTAACATTTTGATTTTACAAGAATTAATTTTTTTTCTACTCTTGCTCCATCTCTCATTAGGAGAACCAAGGAAAAGTGCACTTGTCCTGAGAAGGAGGTGTCAGAGTTTTAAGGTAGAAACAGTTTTTGCTGGCAATAAAGCCAAGAGCTTTAAGAAGAAAGTAAAACTCAGGGTCAGAGTGGGGGCAGCAAGGCCAGCTGTCTCTCCTCAGGTAAATCTAAATGCTTCCAGCCTCTGAGATTTGTTTTATTCAGGAAGGTGATGGTGCCCTCCTCCTCTCTCATCCTGTTGTTATGAAGATTAAATGAGATATGGTGTCAAAATCCAAGTGGGACCTGGCATATACTAAACATGGGTGTTCTGTATGTTTGTTTCTTTTCAGAGCTTTGAGGCCACACTTACTGGTAGAAAGAAAGGAACAAGTTGAACCATTTTCAGTAAAAGGGTATCTCAGAATAAACAGATAACCAAACAAAACAAAAAACCTTCCATTGGCATTTGTCCATCTATATTATAAAAAGCCTGTTGTCACGCCATCATGCTGTAATGACCAATCAGCAGGAGGCTGCATGTGTGGGGTGGGCAGGGACTTGACTCTGGAGGATTTGACTGGAGGTGCAGGTGGATTTCTGGGTCCCACCACGGTGGCTGTGGCGTGGCTGCAGGACTCTGGGCCCTGGGTCTCGCACGATTTTGCACAATGGGCCCCTAGTTATGTAATAATCTGCAATAGTTTGTCAGAGGCTCCCAAAATTTCTTAGGAATTCCTTTGGCGAGGGAGAAATTTTGACATTATTGATTAAAGTGACTTTTGATTACTAATATGTACATTAAAAATTACTGGGGCTCGTTGAGCTGGTATTGCTCAGTGGTTGAGTGTCAGCCTGTGAACCAGGAAAACAAGGTTCAATTCCTGGTCAGGGCACATGCCTGAGTTTTGGAGTCAATCCCCAGGAGGGGGTGTGCAGGAGGCAGCTGATCAATAATTATCTCTCATCATTGGTGTTTCTATCTCTCCCTCTCCCTTCCTCTTTGAAATCAATAAAAAATATTTAAACAAATTATTGGGGCTTTTTAAATTTTCAGTTGTTATCCCTTTAATTTTTTTGTTTGTTTTTGGTTTGCTGTATTAACATTTGGAAAAGATGTCTCCTCCATGATCTAGCTTCCAAGTGCCATTGATATTTGTCAAAAGGTGGCCTTGAAACATTGTCTTGTTGAATTTCATTGTCTACTTTTTGATTCCCATCTAAGTCTTTTTGACTCTGATAAGGTTACCATTGTTGGGAGAAAAACTTTTCCTTTACTCACTTAGGTTCATGGTTAGTTCTGCAAGTGAATTAATAATAGACATTTCAATAGGAGAACAGACAATGTTTATTTAAGCCCTCACTCAATTGAGTACTTAGTACTGAGTAACTTGAATAGCAAGTTTATAGAAAAAAATAAAAGAGGGCCACTGAAGTGCTTCAATGAGAAAGTAGGTCCTCTCCCACTTAAAAAAAAATTTATATATATATATATATATATATATATATATATATATATATATATATATATATTATTGATTTCAGAGAGAAAAGGAGAGGGAGAGAGAGATAAAAACATTAATGATGAGGAAGAATCATCAATTGGCCACCTCCTGCACACCCCATACTGGAGATCGAGCCCATAACCTGGACTAGGGAATCGAACCATGACCCTCTGGTTCATAGGTTGACACTCAACCACTGAGCCATACCAGCCAGGCCAAGGGCTGGGTCAAGCTTAGAAACCCAATGGCCATCCCATAGAGCCCACCTGAAAGGAACATTATTCTTAGATGAACTGTTTTTAGCAATGATCTAGTTCTTGATTCAAGGTCTTGACAGATGCTGTGGGGGAGAGAGACTTGGGGTTCAACCAGCTTTCACTTACCCCTCTCCGTCCTCCGCCTGCCTGGCCCCTGAGGACCACTCTTTCGACAATTTCTAAACTGTCAGGGTAGTTATGATTCTTTACCAGCGATGCTTTTCACTTGAGATTACCGTATTTTTCGGACCATAAGACGCACTTTTTCCCCCCCAGAAGTGGGGGGGAAAAGTCCCTGCATCTTATGGTCCAAATATAGCCTACACATATACTTTAAAAAAAAAAGTTTTTTTACTTGCCCGGCTCTGTGTGGTCTCTGTGTGCTTGCCCAGCTCTAAAATGGTTCTAAATGCTGCTGTTTACTTTACAGGGTTGATTACATGTGTTTATGACTGTGATGTTGGGTTTTAATGCACATAAAATATTTTAGGACACTATTTGTTTCAGAATCTTTTTTTCTTCATTTCCCTTCTCTAAAAACTGGTGCGTCTTATGGTCCGGAGCGTCTTATGGTCCGAAAAATACGGTAAAATTCTTTGGAAAATTTTGGCTGAATTGAAAGGACTGATCAACATGAAAATAAAACTCACTATTTTAAAGATCATCAGGGTGGATGGGTAAAGTGGTGACGCCTTCAAGGTCTTAATCCTCAGCACCCACAGCAGCTCCATCTCCGAGTTAATTTAAACAGACAGGAGCAGCCTTCTGCAAGCTTAGTCAGTGACAGGCCTGCTGATGAGAACACAGATGTGACAGGCAAGGGCAGGACCCTTCTGGGTTTAGCGTTCCCTCCAGGGACTGAGTCCTCACCTCACTGCCCCTCCACTTCCCCCCAGGGAGGCAAGCTAGCTCTCAGTGTCCTCTGAAGGCTGAGAATTCTGAAGCCCTTCCCTGGGGTTCTCTTCCCTGGCAGTTACCGGAGTCCTTTCTTCCAAAGGCAGCCTCCACCCAACCGAAGGCGGGGACGTGAAGGCCCTGCGGAGGGTCAGGCTGGAGGACTCTGCTCCTGCTGGTGCTTGTAGTTGACTAGAGGCCCAGAGTCGTGGTCCTTTGGGGTTTTCAGGTCAGTCTGTCCTCTGGGAGGCAGCAGCATTTAAACGTACTGTCCTGTTCGCCTCCTGAGCCAGGGCAGGAGAGCAGGGCCCGGGGTGGGTGTTTAAGGCGAGCGCTGGCTGTGGCTGCTCTTGGGCCTCTGGAGACTCACACAGGGGAGCAGTGGCCCCTCAGCCCCTCCCGGGTCACTCCCAACATAACTCACATAACTCACACCGGGCACATCATGTTCCTCCCCAAGAACCCGCCCCTGCCCATCGCAGGGGAAGACAGCTCTGCAGGGATTCCCACCCACCAGCGGCCTTGCTTCTGCTTTTCCATCCTGTCACTTTTTCCAGGCCTTCCGACTTGGGCTCCCCGGAGAGAAGGGAAGGCCGCCTGTGCTCCCAGCAGGCCCCTCTCCAGCCTCCAGCCTTTTGCTTTGTTGTCTTCAGTCCTGGGAATCTGCTCCTCCCGTAGGGGAACAGGGCGGGTAAGCGTGCCCATGAGGAGGGCCCCAGACCTCTGCCTGCGCCCCACACCGATTCTCAAGCTGCCCCGTAAGGGAATGACCGATCTAAGGCACGTCCTATTTTCCCCTTTAAGCAGATTCCTAAAAAATAATTGCTTTTTAATCGCCTCCTTGAACTTACAGCCTTGCAAGGGACTAGAAAAAAACCCACATGCGTGCTTTTAATCCCTGTTTTGTTATTTTTGTTACAGCTATTTAAAAATCTCAAGTTGCATAAAATACGTTTATTTATTTATTTTGCATGCAATAAACATTAATATTTCAAGAGAAAAGGATTTTAAATATAATATTAACAAAATTGTATCAACATAGAATGATATCACAAAAGTTGTAGGCAATATTAAAAAATCTGCAAATAACAGGATCACTTCTATTATATTCTACAATATTTTTTCCCCCCTCTGGCTCTATTTTTGTTAATCAGTTTATGCTGTTTATTATATTCCACAAATGAGTGAGACCATGTGATATTTATCTTTCTCTGACTGGCTTACTATTATTTCGCTTAGCTTGATGCTCTCCAGTTCCATGCATGCTGTTGCAAAGGGTTAGAACTCCTTTTTTACTGCAGCGTAGTATTCCATTGTGTAAATGTACCACAGTTTTCTAATCCACTCATCTGCTGATGGGCACTTAGGCTGTTTTCAAATCTTAGCTATGGTGAATTGTGCTGCTATGAACATAGAGATGCATATTTTCTTTCTGATTTCTTAGGATAAATACATTCATTTTGAATGTTACTTTTTTCCACTCTTATTTATTTTTTTAAATTCTCACCTGAGGGTATTTTTTCCATTGAGAGAGAGAGAGAGAGAGAGAGAGAGAGAGAGAGAGAGAGAGAGAGAGAGAGAGAGAGACTCACACAGACAGAGACAGACATGGATTGGTTGCCTCCTGTACACACCCCCATGGGGGAGTGCCCTTAACTGGGGAATCAAACCCGAGACCCTTTGGTCTTCGGGCTGACACTCTAACCACTGAACCAAACAGTCATGGCTCCACTCCTACGTTTCGTAAAATAATTTTATTTCATCTTTTTGGCGTGCAGTTTAGCACTAGTACCATTGCCTTCACTAACACCATAGTGGGGTCATCTGGCAGTTTTCCAAGCACACGCCTTACACCTGTGTAGAAGTTGTTTGTATTGTAGCACTTTTGGAATCTGAGTAACGCTGTCCCTGGAAATTTTGCACGGCGAGCACTGCCTGAGGCTTCGGTTTCAGCCGCTCCGATTCCTTCCTCTCCCCTGTGTGAGGTCCGAGGCTAATCCCCTGGCGAGGAGGACAGTCCAGTGCACGAGCTGAAGCAGGACCGGCTTACGAGTTCGCGGGCTGTGCACCCTCCTCCGGGCTGGCCCGCATCTCCCACTCCCAGGCTGTGCCCTTCTTCCCGCCTACTGCCGCCCGTCACCCGCTGCAGCCGCTCTGGATCCGGCTGGGATTCCACCACTCCCCAAAGCACCACTGGCCCAAGCTGTGTCTGTAGTCTTCATGGAAGCTTTAGGGACAGAGGAGACGGGAACATGGAGCTCGGCACAGCACACAGCACACAATCGTCTGCAGCTGCCTCCTGCTGCCTTACCGTCTCCCCCTCTCTGAACACCTCTTGGTATGAGTTATCTAGTTTGGTTGGTTCTCCAGTCAATATGCTGGAGCTTATCTTGCCACGTGAAATCCAGCAACAGTGGTGCCCTGGGCTGATGGCATTTGGACACAACACAACTGGCAAAGCCTCCCTCCCTCTGCCCAGCTGGACTTTACACCCAGGCATTCGTGGGGGGCGGGGGGAGTGTGGGGGTGAGGAAGGGACTCCTCTGAGACCCTGTGGACCGGCCTGCCTTCCATCTGGACACTGCTCCGGGGGCGGAGGCCACAGCCCTGGCTGCAGTAGCTGGTCGGGTGCAGAGTGAGCCCCGTGCCATTATGCCTTTCGCCTCCCTCTCCCCACCCAGGCTACACCCACCGCGTGCAGGTGCCTCCCTGTCCCAGGCGCACCCCAGTCTCACATGCACACACATTGTACAGGAGCTCACCCCCCCCAGGAGAACACTGCTTTCCACTGACCTGGCAGGAATGGATGTCAGCTTTTCTTGCGGTTGGGTTTTCTGGATCTCACTTTGTGCACAAGGGAGGGGTGTGATTGTGAGCATCTGTACGTTCTGCTGAGCGAGAGGAGGAGAGACTCAGGGAAAGCTGGGGGGTGAGACCCAGGGGAGGCCAGGGGGGAGAGGGTGAGACCCAGGGAGGCCGGGGGTGAGACTGGTACTGCTCCCGGTCCCGCCTCTAGTTTGCATGTTGGTCCCTATTGGCCTCTGGGCATCGTTCCTTTTTGGTGAAATGAAGGTGGTGCCTGTTCTGTCTACCTCCTGGGGCTGGCGAGTTTACCACAGGATGTAACAGACACTTTGAAAAGTACATGGAACCTCGCAGCGTGATGATGCTGATTGGTGCCTGGGACCGGGTGTGCATCTACATCTGGGTGGGAACATGCTGACTCCTGGCCCTGCTGAGGCGTTAGGGCTGAGCTAACGTACTCTTTTAGCCCCCAGAATGACCCTACGAGGCAGGGACCACCGTGTAATGCCCATTTCACCCACAGGCAAAGCGAGGCACAGAGTCCGGAGAACCTGAGCGAGGTCTCGGGTCCGCCTCCTGGACGGGAGCCAGGGTCAGCCCCGCAGTCTGCTCCAGCCCAGGCGCCGGCTCGGTCACTGGGCCGATGTGGATGCAGCAATGGAGGGCTTGATGCAAAGGGGACCCGTTTTGTGGTGAGGAGGTGACTCAGGCAAGTGTGGAATTGTTGTTATAATTTTGTCTTTCCTTAACCTCGCTATCCTTACCATTAAAACAACAAGAAGTGGACAAAAGGGCTGCTGTCCCCTTTGTGTCCTCTCCCTGCGACCTGACACTGGTACTCGGGAAGAGTAGTGACGCCGTGCGTTGAGTCGTCAGCATCAAGTGTGGTTCAGGCAGCTCCCTGCCAAGGTGTCCGGGTGTAAGAAGTGTTTATCGAACAGAAGAGACTGAATCCGGGAGCAGTTTCTTGTTGATTCAAGTAAATCAACAGCAAGTGGAGGGGGCGGACCGAGCCAATATCTCCGCAGATTTAGGGAGGACAAGCGCCTGGCTGACGGCCATAACCTTCCTGTCTCTGGCCTCTCAGGGTCGAGGGATGCGTGCCCTTAGTGCTTGCTTACACTTAGGATCTGGCTGCTTCATGCGGGGTGTCCCCAGGCCGTACCCACCCTGCGGCTCCCACTGCCAGAGCGCACCGGTTATTTCAGGAGCAGCGGAGGGGGAGATGAGCTGCAGACGCAGAACAGGGAGAGGGCACCGGGAGGTGAGGAGTGTGGGGGGCGGAGTCAGTGCTGGGGAGAGGTGGAGGAGTACTGATGTCAGGAGGCTGTCTGTCTGGGAGCATGGGCCTGGCCTCAGGCGTGGGATCTCTCTCCTCCATCTCGAGCTAAAAATGGCAACGATTAGCTCAGTTGTCCCGCTATAGAACATTAATGACCCGTGAAGGCTTTCGTCCAGAGAGCTCGGAAAGGCTTTCAGAGATTTGCCTGGAGAGCACAGAGGCAGAGTGGAAGTATAGCTGCCGACACTAAAGCTGGGGGGCAGAGAGTTGGGGTGACCACAGGATTCGGACAGACATGGCTTTTGCTTCAAGCTAATTACGTTGCCTTTTAGTGACTTGCTTTTCCCGAGTTATTGAATGGGATGATGCAACCTTCACTGCATAGCAGACAGAACAATAAATAGATAATGTGTATCAGACTGCCCACACCGAGAAAACCCCTATACAATGGGAGACGCTATTGGTGCAAAAAATCTGTGCTCCAAGTCACCTGGCGGCAAGTGGAGATCAGCATTGGAGCCCAGGCCCACCCAGGCCAAGTTGAAGCCGTGTTCTCTCTTCCGCTGTCTGCGGGCACGCAGGCTCTCCTGGAGAGGCTGTGCCTGCCCGCTCAGCTCCTCTGCTCAGCACAGGGGAGCCATGCAGCCCCCAGGGGGGCGCCTGCCTGAGCAGCTGGCCATCCCTATCGCACCTCCCGCTCCTTCTCTCAGCTCTTTCCGCCGGTTCCTTCTGTTGGGAGAAACATCTAACCAGAGAGGCTTTGCCTAGTTTTCTACAATCTCTGCGCATGCACCTCAATGACCAGCCCCGGGAGCCCTGTGGAGGGTCAGACAGCTCCGAAGCTGTAGTCGAACATACATTTCTGCAGTGAATGTTTCGTACAATGACAGCTCTCTCCGACGTCACTTCTGAGTCATTTAGTCACCTGCGTGTTTGTGCTCAGATCCTTCTCAAGTGCAGCCTGACGGTGTCCATCTCCCATAGACGGTGAGCGGGGTGTGGCACACCGATGTGGTAAAGGGGTGGTGTAAAGTGTGGGTGGGCATTCATGACTCGTCCAACAATAAGACCATGTGTATGACCTGAGTGTGGGCAGAAATGCAGGCAAAGCACTTGGCATGACATCTGAGGGCCCGTGGCCCCCGTTGTGGCTTTAGCTGACCCGAAGGCCGGTGCTGCGCTTCCTGAAGGTGCTGGGTGCCCACTGCCGGCGGCGGGAGCAAGCTTGCTTCTTGGAATCGTTCAGGCAACAGCCACTGAACAGGACGCTGATCCCTCCCAGGGACACGGCCAGAGAAATTTACAGAGAAGTTTACAGAGAAATCAGGTTCATGTCTTTTTGGGTTACAGCCTTGGAGGTTAACTTTCCCCTGAAGCCAAGGGGAAATAGGCCCAAAGGGAACCATGCGGCAGGACTTCTCGCTGGGGGTCAGGAGCCAGGGCCCAGGTCCAGGGAGCGGGTGGGGTCTTCACGGAAAGCCCCCCTGAGAGTCCGCAGGTGGCTGTGGGTCCTCCTCGGTTGGTGCCGAGAGGAAGGAGAGAAAGAAGGACTTCCCCATCCCTTTCTCCCTCCTACCTCACATCTTGGCCCTCTGGTGAGACAACTGCATTTTTTCCGGGTTGTTTCAACTTAGCGCATTGTGTTCTTTGCTCATTGCAGCTGCCCTCAGTTGCTGTGATTTTTAAAAACAGCCCTGCCTGGGGCTTTGCTTTTCCGGGTGAGTCCTTCTCCAGAGTGACCACCGAGGGCCCACCCTGCGCTGCCCTGACAGCTCGCCTCCTGGATGACTCCAAGGGACCGTGTTTTACTTTCTGTCATGAACACAGAGCCTTTTGCACTGTTACAGGACACGGTGTCTTGGAGATTCAAGAGGAGCAAGCAGACTCAGCAGGGTCTGCCTGGTGGCAGTGGCGTGGGGGAGGGAGAGGGGAAGGTAGAGAAGGAGGAAGAAGAGAAAGAGGAGGGAGAGGAGGGAGAGGAGATGGAAGAGGGGGAGCACCCATCTTGGGAGCTAGTGTCACCTCCGGGTGAGAGAGCGGGCTGTGCCAGGTGGGTGGGAAGGAGCCGTCATGCTCTGCGTGGGGTTTGAAGGTCGCTGGTTGTGGAGTAGGGAAGAGGGTGCGGCGACAAGGATGACTCCAGCATCTTTGGTCTGAATCACTAGAAGGTGAAGTTGCCTTGTCCCCTGGATCTGAAGAAGACAGGGTGGCAGGGAGGAGAGGGTATTGAGTGGAAAACACTTCAGCCTGAGGTGCCTCAAGAAGTCTGTCTAGATGGGGTTACCAGGAAGCTGTTCAGGGGAGGGATTGGAACCGGAGGCATTTCTGGGGCATCCGTGGGGTTTGAGGGCAAGGCCACCTGGAGAGGGAGGGTAAATGGAGTCAGGGAAGGCAGTGCCCTTGTCCACCCTTCCCCGCCCCAGGCCTGCCAAAAAGGAAACTCCACTTTATTTAAAACAATTAAGGCCAAACCATGTCTCTTGGGAACTTGGGAGAATTTGAAGGAGGGAGAGATGTGTGTGGACTGGGGGGTTGGAGGATGGATTTGATGGTTGCTGGGGAGGAAGGAAGGAATTCCAGGGGGAGGGGACGGCAAGAGCCAAGGCCACAATGGGAATGATGCAGTGACACTGGGGGCAGTGAGGAAAGAGCTGAATGGAGCAGTGCAGGACACAGTGATTTGGACAAAAATAAAACAGTTCCTAAGATTTATACAGTTTACATTAAATATAATAGCCATTCATCTCTATTATATTACATTTAAATATAATGGCCGTTCACAGGGAGGTTGTACAACACAATGAGTGCAAGCTTTGGAGGGAGATAATTCATTCATTCATTCATTCACTGCATGTTAACTGAGCACTTACTATGTGCTAGGCATTGAAGCTAGAAAGGCAAAAACATTTCCTGCCCGCATGGAATTTCAGGTCTCGTGGAAAGGGCTGACAAGAGAACATTTCTGTATTATTATAAAGAGTGTCCTGGGCCATGGTCTGCCCCCCTGGCCTGAGTCTTTTAAGAGCAGGACCTGCCTCGGCCTGCTCACTGTCCCCAAGCCACGGCCCTGGGCCTGGAGCACTGCGGCTCAGTAGAATGAAGGGAACGAAATTGCACAGGTCTGCATAGCTAGTCTCTCCTGTTGTTCTCAGCTTCCATAACCCGGGGCTTTCAAAGCTAACAAGTGAACGCTAGTGTCCTGCCTGAACTGGACTATAGACTTGTGTTTCCCTAGTCTTTAACTCATAGCCCTTTTCTGTTGGAGGATCTAACCCAGAACCCCACACTGTGTTAAGCCCCCTCTGTTCAGTGTCTCTCAGTGGTCCTTGTTTTGAATGAACTCGACTAGCTTGGAGGGTGCTGTGTGGAGAGGGGCTACACGCAGGGGTCTTCAAACTACGGCCCGCGGGCCACATGCGGCCCGCAGAGGAGTCTGATCCGGCCCGCCAGGTTTTTTGGGCAGTGAACGCAGCCGAGGTGTTACAGTAGGAATTAGTAGTTCATATAGTCCGGCCCTCCAGCTCTCTGAGGGACCGTGATCTGGCCCCCACTTTAAAAAGTTTGAGGACCCCTGGACAGCATTTGGACAGGTTCAAACTGGGACTAACGAGAGGACACCTGCAAGTCCCAGCTTGGAGGGCAGAGCCTCCCAGCACAATTATATCCAACAGCTGGAGTTGTAAGCTTGAACCTATGGTCAGAACACGTGGCCCCACGTGCCTGAGTGATATAGGCTGCAAGTAAACAAAATGTGATCAGGTGCTTGTAATTGAGTAGGATTGAAACCTTGAAAGGCTGTCAACATCTTGACCAAGCCCTTACTTTACCTCCCTGCATCTGCTATAAAATAGAGACTCGGCTTGTGTGCTTCGGTGCTGTCTCTTAGGAAGCAGCATTCTCCTGAGACCCAGCTTTCATTCTCTTGTGTGCCTTTTCCAAGCCTTTCAGCACTCCCCCACCCCCTCGCAGGGCCACCTTCGGCCGAGTCCGGTGGTACAGTGCTGGTCCTGTGTTTTGAAGGATGCCTTTTGGATTCTCTGATGTTTTCCTCATAATAGACTGGAGTTTAAGGAAGAGCACCACTGGTGTGGAGCATGCTCATTGCACAGAGTCAGGGCACGTGATACCAACATGATTTATCCATGGATCCTGGGAGATGCTGGCCTTGGTCACCAGCATCCTGGGGAGTCTGTGAGGTTCTCCACTGTACACAGGCTGCGATTTCCTTCCCACAGTCTGGGCACTGGGATGGAGACACATAATACCTCCTGGGAGAAGGAGGAAGGCGGGGCTGGGGGTGGAGAAGTGCTTTAGGATGTCATAATTGCCCCTTGTCCTTGAGGGTAGATTGGGCATGAGCAGTGAGGAGGATGCGGAGACCAGTCAAAGGAGCTGGGCCTAAAGGTAGGGCTTGTTCAGAGATATCTGTATTTCTGTAATTTATTTGTGCACTGCCCTAACCTAAAGTAAGGTTGGAGTGGTCAGTCTTCCCCTTAGAATGTACAGTTCTTTCTTTTCATTGATGTGTTTAGCAAGGATTATGGTACCTGACAGGCACTGTTCTTAGAACTCCACCTTCGAGTTGGTTATCTAATGCTGCAAAGCAAGCTACCCAAAATGTAGCTGCTCAGTGTGCGCTCCTATTTCCATGGAGTGGGAATGTGGATTTGGTTTAGCAGTAAGGGTAGTGCCTGCCTGGGTGGGGTGGTCATTTGAAGATGCAGGAGGGGTGGGACCTAATTTCAAACTCACCCAATGTTTGTTGATAGGTGGGACCCACCTCCAACCTCACCCAATGGTTGTTGAAGGGTGGGACCCACTTCCAACCTCATCCAATGGTAGTTGATAGGGGCGACCCACTGCGAATCTCACCCAATTGTAGTTGTGGGGCTGGACCCACTTCCAATCTCAACCAATTGGGTTCGCACATGGGGACCACTTCCACCCTCACCCAATGGTTGTTGGTAGGTGGGATCCACATCCAACCACTATAATGATTGTTGAGGGGTGAGACCAACTTCCAACCTCACCCAATGGTTGTGGAGAGGTGTGACCCAATTTAAACCTCACCCAATGGTTGTTGAGGGGCCCGTCCCACTTGAAACCTCACCCAATGGTAATTCGAAAGACGAGTCCCACTCCTCACCTAACCCAATGGGAGTTGAGGGGCGTGACACACTTACCACCTCATCCAATCGTTGTCAAGGGGTGGGACTTACTTTGAACCTCACCAATAGTTGTTGAGGTGTGGGTCCAGCTACCCACATCAACCAATGATTGTTGAGGGGTGGGACCCATTGCCAATCTCACCTAATGGTGGTTGAAGGGCGGGGCCCACTCCAAACCTCACCCAATGGTAGCTGAGGGGGGGGCGACCCAATACCAATCACACCAAATGATTGATGAGGGGCAGGACCCACTTCCAACCTCAACCAATTGGGTTCAAAAGTGGGACCCACTACCACACTAACACAATAGTTATTGAGAGGCGGGACCCACAACCAAACAAAAACCAATGCTTGTGGAGGGGCGGGACCAACTTCCAACCTCACCCAATGGTTGTGGAGAGGTGTGACCCATTTGGAACCTCACCCAATGGTACTTGAGGAGCCAGTCCCACTGCTAACCACACCCAATGGTAGTTGATGGGCGGAACCAACTTCCAAACTCACCCAATGGTTGTTGAGGGGTTGGACCCACAAACCAGTGCTTGGGCTTATGCTCCTACCACTGAACATAATTGGCCAGAGCTGTTCATTACATTTTTTAAATAAATTTTTTTATTTTGCAACAATTCTAGATTTATAACACAATGGCATAGTGAGTACGGGCTTTCTGCCCACAGCTATGCATAGTTAGTCTCTCTTGTGGTTCACAGCTTCCATAACCCCGGCGCCGAAGAGCTAACAACTGGACACTGGTGCCCTGCTTGAACTGGACTAGAGACTTGTGTGCATTGTCTCCCAGGAATCTTGTGTTTAATGGCCTTGACGAGCTTGGAGGGTGCAGAGGGCCTACAGCATTTGGACAGGTTCAAGACCAGGATTAATGAGAGGACCGGGTGTTCTCTTGGCCAGGTGCATGTCCCAGCTTCGAAGGCAGAGCCTCCCAGCACAATTATATCCAACAGCTGGAGTTGTTAGCTTGAACCTATGGTCTAAACAGATGGCCCCACGTGCCTCAGATATATAGGCTGCAAGTAACCCAGGTCTGCTCAGGTGCATGTAATGGTGTAGGATGGGAACCCTTGGGAATGCTGTAAACACCTTGACCAAGATTCTCTGATGTTTTCCTCATAATAGACTGGGGTTTAGGGAACAGCACCACATGGGTGGAGCATGCTCATTGCACAGAGTCAGGGCAAGTGATACCAACACGATTTAGGCGTGGGTCCCTGATGACGATGGTCTTGGTCACCATGATCCAGGAGTGTCTGCCAGGGTCTTCAGTGTACAACTGTTATGATTTCCATCCCACTGTCTGAGCACTGGGAGAGAGACAAATAGTGCCAATTGGTAATGGGAGGCAGGCGGGGGAGACGAGGAAAGTGCTTAGGGATGGCACAACTGCCTCGGGTCCTTGAGGGTAGATTTGACATGAGCAGTGAGTAGGAGGCTGGACCAGTAAGAAAGGACTGGGCCTAAAGGTGGGGGTTGTTCAGAGAGATCTTTATTGGTGTAACTAATTTGTGTCCTGCCTGGTGGTCCTACATGGAACCGCACCCAATCGTTGTTTAGGGTTGGGACACACTTTGAACCTCAGCCAATGGTAGTTGAGGGGCGGGTCCCCATGCCAACATCAGCCAATGGTATCTTAGAGGTGGGTCCCAGAGCCAAGCTCACCCAATGGCAGCTGGGGGGTTGGTTCAACTGCCAAGCTCAGCCAATGGGAGTTGAGGGGCGGGTCCCAGTGCCAACCTCAGCCAATGGTAGCTGAGGGGCAGGTCCCAAAGCCAACCTCAGCTAATGGTAGCTGAGGGTTTGGTCACACTGGCAATGGTAGTTGAGGGGCGGTTCCAGTGCCAACATCAGCCAATGGTACCTGAGAGGTTAGTCCAACTGCCAAGCTCAGCCAATGAGAGTTGAGGGGAGGGGCCAAAAGCCAACCTCAGCCAATGGGGGCTGAGGGATTGGTCCCAATGCTAATGGTAGTTGAGGGGCGGGTCCCAGTGCCAACATCAGCCAATGGTAGCTGAGGGGTTGGTCCGACTGCCAATGGTAGTTGAGGGGCGGGTCCCAGTGCCAACATCAGCCAATGGTAGCTCAGAGGTGGGTCCCAGGGCCAAGCTCACCCAATGGCAGCTGAGGGGTTGGTTCCACTGCCAAGCTCAGCCAATGGGAGTTGAGGGGCGGGTCCCAGTGCCAACCTCAGCCAATGGTAGCTGAGGGGCTGGTTCCAAAGCCAACCTCAGCCAATGGTAGCTGAGGGGTTGGCCACACTGCCAATGGTAGTTGAGGGGCGGTCCCAGTGCCAACATCAGCCAATGGTAGCCGAGGGGTTGGTCCAACTGCCAAGCTCAGCCAATGGGAGTTGAGGGGAGGGGCCGAAAGCCAAGCTCAGCCAATGGGGGCTGAGGGCGGGTCCCAGGGCCAACCACAGCCAATGGTAGCTGAGGGGTTGGTCCCACTGCCTATGGTAGTTGAGGGGCGGGTCCCAGTGCCAACATCAGCCAATGGTAGCTCAGAGGTGGGTCCCAGGGCTAAGCTCACCCAATGGCAGCTGAGGGGTTGGTTCCACTGCCAAGCTCAGCCAATGGGAGTTGAGGGGCGGGTCCCAGTGCCAACCTCAGCCAATGGAAGCTGAGGGGCTGGTCCCACTGTCACGCTCATCCAATGGGAGTTGAGGGGTGGGTCTCACTGTCAACCTCAGCCAATGGTAGCTGAGGGGCGGGTCCCTAAGCCAACCTCAGCCAATGGTAGCTCTCGGGCGGAACCCAGAGCCAACCTCAGCCAATGGTAGCTGAGGGGTTGGTCACACTGCCAATGGTAGTTGAGGGGCGGTTCCAGTGCCAACATCAGCCAATGGTAGGTGAGGGGTTGGTCCAACTGCCAAGCTCAGCCAATGGAAGCTGAGGGTCGGGTTCCAAAGCCAACCTCAGCCAATGGTAGCTGAGGGGTTGGTCACACTGCCAATGGTAGTTGAGGGGCGGTTCCAGTGCCAACATCAGCCAATGGTAGATGAGGGGTTGGTCCAACTGCCAAGCTCAGCCAATGGAAGTTGAGGGGAGGGGTCAAAAGCCAACCTCAGCCAATGGAGGCTGAGAGGTGGGGGTCAGGGCCAAACTCAGCCAATGGTAGCTGAGGGGTTGGTCCCACTGCTAATAGTAGTTGAGGGGAGGGTCCCAGTGCCAACATCAGCCAATGGTAGCTTAGGGGTTGGTCCCACTGCCAATGGTAGTTGAGGGGCGGGTCCCAGTGCCAACATCAGCCAATGGTAGCTCAGAGGTGGGTCCCAGGGCCAAGCTCACCCAATGGCAGCTGAGGGGTTGGTTCCACTGCCAAGCTCATCCAATGGGAGTTGAGGGGCGGGACCCAGTGCCAACCTCAGCCAATGGTAGCTGAGGGGCTGGTTCCAAAGCCAACCTCAGCCAATGGTAGCTGAGGGGTTGGTCCCACTGCCTATGGTAATTGAGGTGCGGGTCCCAGTGCCAACATCAGCCAATGGTAGCTCAGAGGTGGGTCCCAGGGCCAAGCTCACCCAATGGCAGCTGAGGGGTTGGTCCCACTGCCAAGCTCAGCCAATGGGAGTTGAGGGGCGGGTCCCAGTGCCAACCTCAGCCAATGGTAGCTCTGGGGCGGGACGCAGAGCCAACCTCAGCCAATGGAAGCTGAGGGGCTGGTCCCACTGTCACGCTCATCCAATGGGAGTTGAGGGGTGGGTCTCACTGTCAACCTCAGCCAACGGTAGCTGAGGGGCAGGTCCCTAAGCCAACCTCAGCCAATGGTAGCTCTCGGGCGGAACCCAGAGCCAACCTCAGCCAATGGAAGCTGAGGGTCGGGTTCCAAAGCCAACCTCAGCCAATGGTAGCTGAGGGGTTGGTCACACTGCCAATGGTAGTTTAGGGGCGGTTCCAGTGCCAACATCAGCCAATGGTAGCTGAGGGGTTGGTCCAACTGCCAAGCTCAGCCAATGGGAGTTGAGGGGAGGGGCCAAAAGCCAACCTCAGCCAATGGTAGCTCTGGGGCGGGACCCAGAGCCAACCTCAGCCAATGGAAGCTGAGGGGCTGGTCCACTGTCACGCTCATCCAATGGGAGTTGAGGGGTGGGTCTCACTGTCAACCTCAGCCAATGGTAGTTGAGGGGCGAGTCGCTCAGCCAAAATCAGCCAATGGTAATGGAGGGGCTGGTGCCACTGCCCATCTCAGCCAGTGGTAGTTGAGGGGCGGGTCCCTCTGCCAATCTCAGCCAATGGCAGTACAGGGTCGGGTCCCACTGCCAAACTCACCCGATGGGAGTTGAGGGGTGGGAACTACTCTCCACCTCAACCAATGGTTGTTGAGGGTTTGGACCCACAAAGCGGTCCTTGGGTTTAGGCTCTTACCACTGAACATAATTGGCCAGAGCTGTTCATTCCATTTTAAAAAATCATTTTTTTTTTTTTTTTTTTTTTTTTACTTTGGAGTAATTCTAGATTCTACCCCCACCCACCCCACCCCCAAATTGCATAGTTTGTACAGGGTTCATTTCAAACTGGTCTAGAAAGCTGTTTTCTTTGGTTGTTGACAGCGCCCATAACCTCAGTGCCCACACAGCTAAGAAATGAGTGCTGTTGCCGTGCTTGTACCGGACTGTAGACTTGTGTTTTCCTAGTCTTTCACTAACAGCCTTCTTCTGTTGCAGGTTCTATGCAGAACCCCGCACTGCTTTTAGCCCCATCTGTGTATTGTGTCCCAGGCGTCCTTGTGTTTAATGGCCTTGACGGGCTTGGAGGGTGCAGAGGGCCTACAGCATTTGGACTGGTTCGAGACCGGGACTAACGAGAGGACCCGGTGTTCTCTTGGCCAGGTGCATGTCCCAGCTTGGAAGGCAGAGCTTCCCAGCACAATTATATCCAACAGCTAGAGTTGTTAGCTTGAACCTGTGGTCTGAACAGGTGGCCCCATCTGCCTCAGGTATATAGGCTGCAATTAACCCAGGTCTGTTTGGGTGCATGTAATGGTGTAGGATGGGAACCCTTGGGAATGCTGTAAACATCTTGACCAAGTCCTTACTTTGCCTCGAGGCATCTGCTACAAAATAAAGCCTCGACTTGTGGGCTCGGGTGCCGTCTCTTGGGAATCAGCATCCCACCGAGACCCAGCTTTCAATCACTTGTCTGTCTTTTCCAAGCTTTTCAGCCCCCCCCTCTCGGGGCCACCCTGGCCGTATGTGGCTGCCCCGTGATGGTCCTGTGTTTGGAAGGATTCTCTGATGTATTCCTCATAATAGACTGGGGTTTAGGGAAGAACACCACATGGGTGGAGCATGCTCATTGCACAGAGTCAGGGCAAGTGATACCAACACGATTTAGGCGTGGGTCCCTGATGACGATGGCCTTGGTCACCATGATCCTGGGGTGTCCGCCAGGGTCTTCAGTGTACAACAGCTATGATTTCCATCCCACTGTCTGAGCACTGGGAGAGAGACAAATAGTGCCAATTGGTAATGGGAGGCAGGCGGGGGAGGCGAGGAAAGTGCTTAGGGATGACACAACTGCCTCGGGTCCTTGAGGGTAGATTTGACATGAGCAGTGAGTAGGAGGCTGGACCAGTAAGAAAGGACTGGGCCTAAAGGTGGGGGTTGTTCAGAGAGATCTTTATTGGTGAAACTAATTTGTGTCCTGCCTGGTGGTCCTACATGCAACCGCACCCAATCGTTGTTTAGGGTTGGGACACACTTTGAACGTCAGCCAATGGTAGTTGAGGGGCGGGTCCAATGCCAACATCAGCCAATGGTAGCTCAGAGGTGGGTCCCAGGGCCAAGCTCACCCAATGGCAGCTGAGGGGTTGGTTCCACTGCCAAGCTCAGCCAATGGGAGTTGAGGGGCGGGTCCCAGTGCCAACCTCAACCAATGGTAGCTGAGGGGCTGGTTCCAAAGCCAACATCAGCCAATGGTAGCTGAGGGGTTGGCCACACTGCCAATGGTAGTTGAGGGGCGGTTCCAGTGCCAACATCAGCCAATGGTAGCTGAGGGGTTGGTCCAACTGCCAGCTCAGCCAATGGGAGTTGAGGGGAGGGGCCAAAAGCCAACCTCAGCCAATGGGGGCTAAGAGGTGGGGGTCAGGGCCAAACTCAGCCAATGGTAGCTGAGGGATTGGTCCCACAGCCAATGGTAGTTGAGGGGCGGGTCCCAGTGCCAACATCAGCCAATGGTAGCTTAGGGGTTGGTCCCACTGCCAATGGTAGTTGAGGGGCGGGTCCCAGTGCCAATATCAGCCAATGGTAGCTCAGAGGTGGGTCCCAGGGCCAAGCTCACCCAATGGCAGCTGAGGGGTTGGTTCCACTGCCAAGCTCAGCCAATGGGAGTTGAGGGGCGGGTCCCAGTGCCAACCTCAGCCAATGGTAGCTCTGGGGCGGGACCCAGAGCCAACCTCAGCCAATGGAAGCTGAGGGGCTGGTCCCACTGTCACGCTCATCCAATGGGAGTTGAGGGGTGGGTCTCACTGTCAACCTCAGCCAATGGTAGTTGAGGGGCGAGTCGCTCAGCCAAAATCAGCCAATGGTAATGGAGGGGCGGGTGCTACTGCCTATCTCAGCCAGTGGTAGTTGAGGGGCGGGCCCCTCTGCCAATCTCAGCCAATGGCAGTACAGGGTCGGGTCGCACTGCCAAACTCACCCGATGGGAGTTGAGGGGTGGGACCCACTCTCCACCTCAACCAATGCTTGTTGAGGGTTTGGACCCACAAACCGGTCCTTGGGTTTAGGCTCTTACCACTGAACAAAATTGGCCAGAGCTGTTCATTGCATTTTAAAAAATCATTTATTTTTTTTTATTTTTTTTTACATTGGAGTAATTCTAGATTCTCCCCCCCCCCCTCCACCCCCAAATTGCCTAGTTTGTACAGGGTTCCTTTCGCACTGGTCTAGAGAGCTGTTTTCTTCGGTTGTTGACAGCGCCCATAACCTCAGTGCCCACACAGCTAAGAAATGAGTGCTGTTGCCGTGCTTGTACCGGATTGTAGACTTGTGTTATCCCTAGTCTTTCACTAACAGCCTTCTTCTGTTGCAGGTTCTATGCAGAACCCCGCACTGCTTTTAGCCCCATCTGTGTATTGTGTCCCAGGCGTCCTTGTGTTTAATGGCCTTGACGGGCTTGGAGGGTGCAGAGGGCCTACAGCATTTGGACAGGTTCGAGACCGGGACTAACGAGAGGACCCGGTGTTCTCTTGGCCAGGTGCATGTCCCAGCTTGGAAGGCAGAGCCTCCCAGCACAATTATATCCAACAGCTAGAGTTGTTAACTTGAACCTGTGGTCTGAACAGGTGGCCCCATTTGCCTCAGATATATAGGCTGCAAGTAACCCAGGTCTGTTCTGGTGCATGTAATGGTGTAGGATGGGAACCCTTGGGAATGCTGTAAACATCTTGACCAAGTCCTTACTTTGCCTCGAGGCATCTGCTACAAAATAAAGCCTCGACTTGTGGGCTCGGGTGCCGTCTCTTGGGAAGCAGCATCCCACCGAGACCCAGCTTTCAATCTCTTGTCTGTCTTTTCCAAGCTTTTTAGCCGCCCCCTCTCGGGGCCACCCTGGCCGTATGTGGCTGCCCCGTGATGGTCCTGTGTTTGGAAGGATTCTCTGATGTATTCCTCATAATAGACTGGGGTTTAGGGAAGAGCACCACATGGGTGGAGCATGCTCATTGCACAGAGTCAGGGCAAGTGATACCAACACGATTTAGGCGTGGGTCCCTGATGACGATGGCCTTGGTCACCATGATCCTGGGGTGTCCGCCAGGGTCTTCAGTGTACAACAGCTATGAATTCCATCCCACTGTCTGAGCACTGGGAGAGAGACAAATAGTGCCAATTGGTAATGGGAGGCAGGTGGGGGAGGCGAGGAAAGTGCTTAGGGATGACACAACTGCCTCGGGTCCTTGAGGGTAGATTTGACATGAGCAGTGAGTAGGAGGCTGGACCAGTAAGAAAGGACTGGGCCTAAAGGAGGGGGTTGTTCAGAGAGATCTTTATTGGTGTAACTAATTTGTGTCCTGCCTGGTGGTCCTACATGCAACCGCACCCAATCGTTGTTTAGGGTTGGGACACACTTTGAACGTCAGCCAATGGTAGTTGAGGGGCGGGTCCCAGTGCCAACATCAGCCAATGGTAGCTCAGAGGTGGGTCCCAGGGCCAAGCTCACCCAATGGCAGCTGAGGGGTTGGTTCCACTGCCAAGCTCAGCCAATGGGAGTTGAGGGGCGGGTCCCAGTGCCAACCTCAGCCAATGGTACCTGAGGGGCTGGTTCCAAAGCCAACCTCAGCCAATGGTAGCTGAGGGGTTGGCCACACTGCCAATGGTAGTTGAGGGGCGGTTCCAGTGCCAACATCAGCCAATGGTAGCTGAGGGGTTGGTCCAACTGCCAAGCTCAGCCAATGGGAGTTGAGGGGCGGGTCCCAGTGCCAACCTCAGCCAATGGTAGCTCTGGGGCGGGACCCAGAGCCAACCTCAGCCAATGGAAGCTGAGGGGCTGGTCCCACTGTCACGCTCATCCAATGGGAGTTGAGGGGTGGGTCTCACTGTCAACCTCAGCCAATGGTAGTTGAGGGGCGAGTTGCTCAGCCAAAATCAGCCAATGGTAATGGAGGGGCGGGTGCTACTGCCTATCTCAGCCAGTGGTAGTTGAGGGGCGGGCCCCTCTGCCAATCTCAGCCAATGGCAGTACAGGGTCGGGTCCCACTGCCAAACTCACCCGATGGGAGTTGAGGGGTGGGACCCACTCTCCACCTCAACCAATGCTTGTTGAGGGTTTGGACCCACAAACCGGTCCTTGGGTTTAGGCTCTTACCACTGAACATAATTGGCCAGAGCTGTTCATTGCATTTTAAAAAATCATTTATTTTTTTTTATTTTTTTTTACATTGGAGTAATTCTAGATTCTACCCCCCCCCCCCCCCCCCCCAAATTGCATAGTTTGTACAGGGTTCCTTTCGCACTGGTCTAGAGAGCTGTTTTCTTTGGTTGTTGACAGCGCCCATAACCTCAGTGCCCACACAGCTAAGAAATGAGTGCTGTTGCCGTGCTTGTACCGGACTGTAGACTTGTGTTTTCCTAGTCTTTCACTAACAGCCTTCTTCTGTTGCAGGTTCTATGCAGAACCCCGCACTGCTTTTAGCCCCATCTGTGTATTGTGTCCCAGGCGTCCTTGTGTTTAATGGCCTTGACGGGCTTGGAGGGTGCAGAGGGCCTACAGCATTTGGACAGGTTCGAGACCGGGACTAACGAGAGGACCCGGTGTTCTCTTGGCCAGGTGCATGTCCCAGCTTGGAAGGCAGAGCCTCCCAGCACAATTATATCCAACAGCTAGAGTTGTTAGCTTGAACCTGTGGTCTGAACAGGTGGCCCCATTTGCCTCAGATATATAGGCTGCAAGTAACCCAGGTCTGTTCTGGTGCATGTAATGGTGTAGGATGGGAACCCTTGGGAATGCTGTAAACATCTTGACCAAGTCCTTACTTTGCCTCGAGGCATCTGCTACAAAATAAAGCCTCGACTTGTGGGCTCGGGTGCCGTCTCTTGGGAAGCAGCATCCCACCGAGACCCAGCTTTCAATCTCTTGTCTGTCTTTTCCAAGCTTTTTAGCCGCCCCCTCTCGGGGCCACCCTGGCCGTATGTGGCTGCCCCGTGATGGTCCTGTGTTTGGAAGGATTCTCTGATGTATTCCTCATAATAGACTGGGGTTTAGGGAAGAGCACCACATGGGTGGAGCATGCTCATTGCACAGAGTCAGGGCAAGTGATACCAACACGATTTAGGCGTGGGTCCCTGATGACGATGGCCTTGGTCACCATGATCCTGGCGTGTCCGCCAGGGTCTTCAGTGTACAACAGCTATGAATTCCATCCCACTGTCTGAGCACTGGGAGAGAGACAAATAGTGCCAATTGGTAATGGGAGGCAGGTGGGGGAGGCGAGGAAAGTGCTTAGGGATGACACAACTGCCTCGGGTCCTTGAGGGTAGATTTGACATGAGCAGTGAGTAGGAGGCTGGACCAGTAAGAAAGGACTGGGCCTAAAGGAGGGGGTTGTTCAGAGAGATCTTTATTGGTGTAACTAATTTGTGTCCTGCCTGGTGGTCCTACATGCAACCGCACCCAATCGTTGTTTAGGGTTGGGACACACTTTGAACGTCAGCCAATGGTAGTTGAGGGGCGGGTCCCAGTGCCAACATCAGCCAATGGTAGCTCAGAGGTGGGTCCCAGGGCCAAGCTCACCCAATGGCAGCTGAGGGGTTGGTTCCACTGCCAAGCTCAGCCAATGGGAGTTGAGGGGCGGGTCCCAGTGCCAACCTCAGCCAATGGTAGCTGAGGGGCTGGTTCCAAAGCCAACCTCAGCCAATGCTAGCTGAGGGGTTGGCCACACTGCCAATGGTAGTTGAGGGGCGGTTCCAGTGCCAACATCAGCCAATGGTAGCTGAGGGGTTGGTCCAACTGCCAAGCTCAGCCAATGGGAGTTGAGGGGCGGGTCCCAGTGCCAACCTCAGCCAATGGTAGCTCTCGGGCGGAACCCAGAGCCAACCTCAGCCAATGGAAGCTGAGGGTCGGGTTCCAAAGCCAACCTCAGCCAATGGTAGCTGAGGGGTTGGTCACACTGCCAATGGTAGTTGAGGGGCGGTTCCAGTGCCAACATCAGCCAATGGTAGCTGAGGGGTTGGTCCAACTGCCAAGCTCAGCCAATGGGAGTTGAGGGGAGGGGCCAAAAGCCAACCTCAGCCAATGGGGGCTGAGAGGTGGGGGTCAGGGCCAAACTCAGCCAATGGTAGCTGAGGGATTGGTCCCACAGCCAATGGTAGTTGAGGGGCGGGTCCCAGTGCCAACATCAGCCAATGGTAGCTTAGGGGTTGGTCCCACTGCCAATGGTAGTTGAGGGGCGGGTCCCAGTGCCAATATCAGCCAATGGTAGCTCAGAGGTGGGTCCCAGGGCCAAGCTCACCCAATGGCAGCTGAGGGGTTGGTTCCACTGCCAAGCTCAGCCAATGGGAGTTGAGGGGCGGGTCCCAGTGCCAACCTCAGCCAATGGTAGCTCTGGGGCGGGACCCAGAGCCAACCTCAGCCAATGGAAGCTGAGGGGCTGGTCCCACTGTCACGCTCATCCAATGGGAGTTGAGGGGTGGGTCTCACTGTCAACCTCAGCCAATGGTAGTTGAGGGGCGAGTCGCTCAGCCAAAATCAGCCAATGGTAATGGAGGGGCGGGTGCTACTGCCTATCTCAGCCAGTGGTAGTTGAGGGGCGGGCCCCTCTGCCAATCTCAGCCAATGGCAGTACAGGGTCGGGTCCCACTGCCAAACTCACCCGATGGGAGTTGAGGGGTGGGACCCACTCTCCACCTCAACCAATGCTTGTTGAGGGTTTGGACCCACAAACCGGTCCTTGGGTTTAGGCTCTTACCACTGAACATAATTGGCCAGAGCTGTTCATTGCATTTTAAAAAATCATTTATTTTTTTTTATTTTTTTTTACATTGGAGTAATTGTAGATTCTACCCCCACCCCCCCTCCAGCCCCAAATTGCATAGTTTGTACAGGGTTCCTTTCGCACTGGTCTAGAGAGCTGTTTTCTTTGGTTGTTGACAGCGCCCATAACCTCAGTGCCCACACAGCTAAGAAATGAGTGCTGTTGCCGTGCTTGTACCGGACTGTAGACTTGTGTTTTCCTAGTCTTTCACTAACAGCCTTCTTCTGTTGCAGGTTCTATGCAGAACCCCGCACTGCTTTTAGCCCCATCTGTGTATTGTGTCCCAGGCGTCCTTGTGTTTAATGGCCTTGACGGGCTTGGAGGGTGCAGAGGGCCTACAGCATTTGGACAGGTTCGAGACCGGGACTAACGAGAGGACCCGGTGTTCTCTTGGCCAGGTGCATGTCCCAGCTTGGAAGGCAGAGCCTCCCAGCACAATTATATCCAACAGCTAGAGTTGTTAGCTTGAACCTGTGGTCTGAACAGGTGGCCCCATTTGCCTCAGATATATAGGCTGCAAGTAACCCAGGTCTGTTCTGGTGCATGTAATGGTGTAGGATGGGAACCCTTGGGAATGCTGTAAACATCTTGACCAAGTCCTTACTTTGCCTCGAGGCATCTGCTACAAAATAAAGCCTCGACTTGTGGGCTCGGGTGCCGTCTCTTGGGAAGCAGCATCCCACCGAGACCCAGCTTTCAATCTCTTGTCTGTCTTTTCCAAGCTTTTTAGCCGCCCCCTCTCGGGGCCACCCTGGCCGTATGTGGCTGCCCCGTGATGGTCCTGTGTTTGGAAGGATTCTCTGATGTATTCCTCATAATAGACTGGGGTTTAGGGAAGAGCACCACATGGGTGGAGCATGCTCATTGCACAGAGTCAGGGCAAGTGATACCAACACGATTTAGGCGTGGGTCCCTGATGACGATGGCCTTGGTCACCATGATCCTGGGGTGTCCGCCAGGGTCTTCAGTGTACAACAGCTATGATTTCCATCCCACTGTCTGAGCACTGGGAGAGAGACAAATAGTGCCAATTGGTAATGGGAGGCAGGCGGGGGAGGCGAGGAAAGTGCTTAGGGATGACACAACTGCCTCGGGTCCTTGAGGGTAGATTTGACATGAGCAGTGAGTAGGAGGCTGGACCAGTAAGAAAGGACTGGGCCTAAAGGTGGGGGTTGTTCAGAGAGATCTTTATTGGTGTAACTAATTTGTGTCCTGCCTGGTGGTCCTACATGCAACCGCACCCAATCGTTGTTTAGGGTTGGGACACACTTTGAACGTCAGCCAATGGTAGTTGAGGGGCGGGTCCCAGTGCCAACATCAGCCAATGGTAGCTCAGAGGTGGGTCCCAGGGCCAAGCTCACCCAATGGCAGCTGAGGGGTTGGTTCCACTGCCAAGCTCAGCCAATGGGAGTTGAGGGGCGGGTCCCAGTGCCAACCTCAGCCAATGGTAGCTGAGGGGCTGGTTCCAAAGCCAACCTCAGCCAATGGTAGCTGAGGGGTTGGCCACACTGCCAATGGTAGTTGAGGGGCGGTTCCAGTGCCAACATCAGCCAATGGTAGCTGAGGGGTTGGTCCAACAGCCAACCTCAGCCAATGGGAGTTGAGGGGCGGGTCCCTAAGCCAACCTCAGCCAATGGTAGCTCTCGGGCGGAAACCAGAGCCAACCTCAGCCAATGGAAGCTGAGGGTCGGGTTCCAAAGCCAACCTCAGCCAATGGTAGCTGAGGGGTTGGTCACACTGCCAATGGTAGTTGAGGGGCGGTTCCAGTGCCAACATCAGCCAATGGTAGCTGAGGGGTTGGTCCAACTGCCAAGCTCAGCCAATGGGAGTTGAGGGGAGGGGCCAAAAGCCAACCTCAGCCAATGGGGGCTGAGAGGTGGGGGTCAGGGCCAAACTCAGCCAATGGTAGCTGAGGGATTGGTCCCACAGCCAATGGTAGTTGAGGGGCGGGTCCCAGTGCCAACATCAGCCAATGGTAGCTTAGGGGTTGGTCCCACTGCCAATGGTAGTTGAGGGGCGGGTCCCAGTGCCAATATCAGCCAATGGTAGCTCAGAGGTGGGTCCCAGGGCCAAGCTCACCCAATGGCAGCTGAGGGGTTGGTTCCACTGCCAAGCTCAGCCAATGGGAGTTGAGGGGCGGGTCCCAGTGCCAACCTCAGCCAATGGTAGCTCTGGGGCGGGACCCAGAGCCAACCTCAGCCAATGGAAGCTGAGGGGCTGGTCCCACTGTCACGCTCATCCAATGGGAGTTGAGGGGTGGGTCTCACTGTCAACCTCAGCCAATGGTAGTTGAGGGGCGAGTCGCTCAGCCAAAATCAGCCAATGGTAATGGAGGGGCGGGTGCTACTGCCTATCTCAGCCAGTGGTAGTTGAGGGGCGGGCCCCTCTGCCAATCTCAGCCAATGGCAGTACAGGGTCGGGTCCCACTGCCAAACTCACCCGATGGGAGTTGAGGGGTGGGACCCACTCTCCACCTCAACCAATGCTTGTTGAGGGTTTGGACCCACAAACCGGTCCTTGGGTTTAGGCTCTTACCACTGAACATAATTGGCCAGAGCTGTTCATTGCATTTTAAAAAATCATTTATTTTTTTTAATTTTTTTTTTACATTGGAGTAATTGTAGATTCTACCCCCCACCCTCCACCCCCAAATTGCATAGTTTGTACAGGGTTCCTTTCGCACTGGTCTAGAGAGCTGTTTTCTTCGGTTGTTGACAGCGCCCATAACCTCAGTGCCCACACAGCTAAGAAATGAGTGCTGTTGCCGTGCTTGTACCGGACTGTAGACTTGTGTTTTCCTAGTCTTTCACTAACAGCCTTCTTCTGTTGCAGGTTCTATGCAGAACCCCGCACTGCTTTTAGCCCCATCTGTGTATTGTGTCCCAGGCGTCCTTGTGTTTAATGGCCTTGACGGGCTTGGAGGGTGCAGAGGGCCTACAGCATTTGGACAGGTTCGAGACCGGGACTAACGAGAGGACCCGGTGTTCTCTTGGCCAGGTGCATGTCCCAGCTTGGAAGGCAGAGCCTCCCAGCACAATTATATCCAACAGCTAGAGTTGTTAGCTTGAACCTGTGGTCTTAACAGGTGGCCCCATTTGCCTCAGATATATAGGCTGCAAGTAACCCAGGTCTGTTCTGGTGCATGTAATGGTGTAGGATGGGAACCCTTGGGAATGCTGTAAACATCTTGACCAAGTCCTTACTTTGCCTCGAGGCATCTGCTACAAAATAAAGCCTCGACTTGTGGGCTCGGGTGCCGTCTCTTGGGAAGCAGCATCCCACCGAGACCCAGCTTTCAATCTCTTGTCTGTCTTTTCCAAGCTTTTTAGCCGCCCCCTCTCGGGGCCACCCTGGCCGTATATGGCTGCCCCGTGATGGTCCTGTGTTTGGAAGGATTCTCTGATGTATTCCTCATAATAGACTGGGGTTTAGGGAAGAGCACCACATGGGTGGAGCATGCTCATTGCACAGAGTCAGGGCAAGTGATACCAACACGATTTAGGCGTGGGTCCCTGATGACGATGGCCTTGGTCACCATGATCCTGGGGTGTCCGCCAGGGTCTTCAGTGTACAACAGCTATGATTTCCATCCCACTGTCTGAGCACTGGGAGAGAGACAAATAGTGCCAATTGGTAATGGGAGGCAGGCGGGGGAGGCGAGGAAAGTGCTTAGGGATGACACAACTGCCTCGGGTCCTTGAGGGTAGATTTGACATGAGCAGTGAGTAGGAGGCTGGACCAGTAAGAAAGGACTGGGCCTAAAGGAGGGGGTTGTTCAGAGAGATCTTTATTGGTGTAAGTAATTTGTGTCCTGCCTGGTGGTCCTACATGCAACCGCACCCAATCGTTGTTTAGGGTTGGGACACACTTTGAACGTCAGCCAATGGTAGTTGAGGGGCGGGTCCCAGTGCCAACATCAGCCAATGGTAGCTCAGAGGTGGGTCCCAGGGCCAAGCTCACCCAATGGCAGCTGAGGGGTTGGTTCCACTGCCAAGCTCAGCCAATGGGAGTTGAGGGGCGGGTCCCAGTGCCAACCTCAGCCAATGGTAGCTGAGGGGCTGGTTCCAAAGCCAACCTCAGCCAATGGTAGCTAAGGGGTTGGCCACACTGCCAATGGTAGTTGAGGGGCGGTTCCAGTGCCAACATCAGCCAATGGTAGCTGAGGGGTTGGTCCAACTGCCAAGCTCAGCCAATGGGAGTTGAGGGGCGGGTCCCAGTGCCAACCTCAGCCAATGGTAGCTCTCGGGCGGAAACCAGAGCCAACCTCAGCCAATGGAAGCTGAGGGTCGGGTTCCAAAGCCAACCTCAGCCAATGGTAGCTGAGGGGTTGGTCCGACTGCCTATGGTAGTTGAGGGGCGGGTCCCAGTGCCAACATCAGCCAATGGTAGCTCAGAGGTGGGTCCCAGGGCCAAGCTCACCCAATGGCAGCTGAGGGGTTGGTTCCACTGCCAAGCTCAGCCAATGGGAGTTGAGGGGCGGGTCACAGTGCCAACCTCAGCCAATGGTAGCTCTGGGGCGGGACCCAGAGCCAACCTCAGCCAATGGAAGCTGAGGGGCTGGTCCCACTGTCACGCTCATCCAATGGGAGTTGAGGGGTGGGTCTCACTGTCAACCTCAGCCAATGGTAGCTGAGGGGCGGGTCCCTAAGCCAACCTCAGCCAATGGTAGCTCTCGGGCGGAACCCAGAGCCAACCTCAGCCAATGGTAGCTGAGGGGCTGGTTCCAAAGCCAACCTCAGCCAATGGTAGCTGAGGGGTTGGCCACACTGCCAATGGTAGTTGAGGGGCGGTTCCAGTGCCAACATCAGCCAATGGTAGCTGAGGGGTTGGTCCAACTGCCAAGCTCAGCCAATGGGAGTTGAGGGGCGGGTCCCAGTGCCAACCTCAGCCAATGGTAGCTCTCGGGCGGAACCCAGAGCCAACCTCAGCCAATGGAAGCTGAGGGTCGGGTTCCAAAGCCAACCTCAGCCAATGGTAGCTGAGGGGTTGGTCACACTGCCAATGGTAGTTGAGGGGCGGTTACAGTGCCAACATCAGCCAATGGTAGCTGAGGGGTTGGTCCAACTGCCAAGCTCAGCCAATGGGAGTTGAGGGGAGGGGCCAAAAGCCAACCTCAGCCAATGGGGGCTGAGAGGTGGGGGTCAGGGCCAAACTCAGCCAATGGTAGCTGAGGGATTGGTCCCACAGCCAATGGTAGTTGAGGGGCGGGTCCCAGTGCCAACATCAGCCAATGGTAGCTTAGGGGTTGGTCCCACTGCCAATGGTAGTTGAGGGGCGGGTCCCAGTGCCAATATCAGCCAATGGTAGCTCAGAGGTGGGTCCCAGGGCCAAGCTCACCCAATGGCAGCTGAGTGGTTGGTTCCACTGCCAAGCTCAGCCAATGGGAGTTGAGGGGCGGGTCCCAGTGCCAACCTCAGCCAAAGGTAGCTCTCGGGCGGGACCCAGAGCCAACCTCAGCCAATGGAAGCTGAGGGGCTGGTCCCACTGTCACGCTCATCCAATGGGAGTTGAGGGGTGGGTCTCACTGTCAACCTCAGCCAATGGTAGTTGAGGGGCGAGTCGCTCAGCCAAAATCAGCCAATGGTAATGGAGGGGCGGGTGCTACTGCCTATCTTAGCCAGTGGTAGTTGAGGGGCGGGCCCCTCTGCCAATCTCAGCCAATGGCAGTACAGGGTCGGGTCCCAATGCCAAACTCACCCGATGGGAGTTGAGGGGTGGGACCCACTCTCCACCTCAACCAATGCTTGTTGAGGGTTTGGACCCACAAACCGGTCCTTGGGTTTAGGCTCTTACCACTGAACATAATTGGCCAGAGCTGTTCATTGCATTTTAAAAAATCATTTTTTTTTTTTTTTTTACATTGGAGTAATTCTAGATTCTACCCCCGCCCCCATCCACCCCCAAATTGCATAGTTTGTACAGGGTTCCTTTCGCACTGGTCTAGAGAGCTGTTTTCTTCGGTTGTTGACAGCGCCCATAACCTCAGTGCCCACACAGCTAAGAAATGAGTGCTGTTGCCGTGCTTGTACCGGACTGTAGACTTGTGTTTTCCTAGTCTTTCACTAACAGCCTTCTTCTGTTGCAGGTTCTATGCAGAACCCCGCACTGCTTTTAGCCCCATCTGTGTATTGTGTCCCAGGCGTCCTTGTGTTTAATGGCCTTGACGGGCTTGGAGGGTGCAGAGGGCCTACAGCATTTGGACAGGTTCGAGACCGGGACTAACGAGAGGACCCGGTGTTCTCTTGGCCAGGTGCATGTCCCAGCTTGGAAGGCAGAGCCTCCCAGCACAATTATATCCAACAGCTAGAGTTGTTAGCTTGAACCTGTGGTCTGAACATGTGGCCCCATTTGCCTCAGATATATAGGCTGCAAGTAACCCAGGTCTGTTCTGGTGCATGTAATGGTGTAGGATGGGAACCCTTGGGAATGCTGTAAACATCTTGACCAAGTCCTTACTTTGCCTCGAGGCATCTGCTACAAAATAAAGCCTCGACTTGTGGGCTCGGGTGCCGTCTCTTGGGAAGCAGCATCCCACCGAGACCCAGCTTTCAATCTCTTGTCTGTCTTTTCCAAGCTTTTTAGCCGCCCCCTCTCGGGGCCACCCTGGCCGTATATGGCTGCCCCGTGATGGTCTTGTGTTTGGAAGGATTCTCTGATGTATTCCTCATAATAGACTGGGGTTTAGGGAAGAGCACCACATGGGTGGAGCATGCTCATTGCACAGAGTCAGGGCAAGTGATACCAACACGATTTAGGCGTGGGTCCCTGATGACGATGGCCTTGGTCACCATGATCCTGGGGTGTCCGCCAGGGTCTTCAGTGTACAACAGCTATGATTTCCATCCCACTGTCTGAGCACTGGGAGAGAGACAAATAGTGCCAATTGGTAATGGGAGGCAGGCGGGGGAGGCGAGGAAAGTGCTTAGGGATGACACAACTGCCTCGGGTCCTTCAGGGTAGATTTGACATGAGCAGTGAGTAGGAGGCTGGACCAGTAAGAAAGGACTGGGCCTAAAGGTGGGGGTTGTTCAGAGAGATCTTTATTGGTGTAACTAATTTGTGTCCTGCCTGGTGGTCCTACATGCAACCGCACCCAATCGTTGTTTAGGGTTGGGACACACTTTGAACGTCAGCCAATGGTAGTTGAGGGGCGGGTCCCAGTGCCAACATCAGCCCATGGTAGCTCAGAGGTGGGTCCCAGGGCCAAGCTCACCCAATGGCAGCTGAGGGGTTGGTTCCACTGCCAAGCTCAGCCAATGGGAGTTGAGGGGCGGGTCCCAGTGCCAACCTCAGCCAATGGTAGTTGAGGGGCTGGTTCCAAAGCCAACCTCAGCCAATGGTAGCTGAGGGGTTTGCCACACTGCCAATGGTAGTTGAGGGGCGGTTCCAGTGCCAACATCAGCCAGTGGTAGCTGAGTGGTTGGTCCAACTGCCAAGCTCAGCCAATGGGAGTTGAGGGGAGGGTCCGAAAGCCAAGCTCAGCCAATGGGGGCTGAGGGCGGGTCCCAGGGCCAACCACAGCCAATGGTAGCTGAGGGGTTGGTCCGACTGCCTATGGTAGTTGAGGGGCGGGTCTCAGTGCCAACATCAGCCAATGGTAGCTCAGAGGAGGGTCCCAGGGCCAAGCTCACCCAATGGCAGCTGAGGGGTTGGTTCCACTGCCAAGCTCAGCCAATGGGAGTTGAGGGGCGGGTCACAGTGCCAACCTCAGCCAATGGTAGCTCTGGGGCGGGACCCGGAGCCAACCTCAGCCAATGGAAGCTGAGGGGCTGGTCCCACTGTCACGCTCATCCAATGGGAGTTGAGGGGTGGGTCTCACTGTCAACCTCAGCCAATGGTAGCTGAGGGGCGGGTCCCTAAGCCAACCTCAGCCAATGGTAGCTCTCGGGCAGAACCCAGAGCCAACCTCAGCCAATGGAAGCTGAGGGTCGGGTTCCAAAGCCAACCTCAGCCAATGGTAGCTGAGGGGTTGGTCACACTGCCAATGGTAGTTGAGGGGCGGTTTCAGTGCCAACATCAGCCAATGGTAGCTGAGGGGTTGGTCCAACTGCCAAGCTCAGCCAATGGGAGTTGAGGGGAGGGGCCAAAAGCCAACCTCAGCCAATGGGGGCTGAGAGGTGGGGGTCAGGGCCAAACTCAGCCAATGGTAGCTGAGGGATTGGTCCCACAGCCAATGGTAGTTGAGGGGCGGGTCCCAGTGCCAACATCAGCCAATGGTAGCTTAGGGGTTGGTCCCACTGCCAATGGTAGTTGAGGGGCGGGTCCCAGTGCCAATATCAGCCAATGGTAGCTCAGAGGTGGGTCCCAGGGCCAAGCTCACCCAATGGCAGCTGAGGGGTTGGTTCCACTGCCAAGCTCAGCCAATGGGAGTTGAGGGGCGGGTCCCAGTGCCAACCTCAGCCAATGGTAGCTCTGGGGTGGGACCCAGAGCCAACCTCAGCCAATGGAAGCTGAGGGGCTGGTCCCACTGTCACGCTCATCCAATGGGAGTTGAGGGGTGGGTCTCACTGTCAACCTCAGCCAATGGTAGTTGAGGGGCGAGTCGCTCAGCCAAAATCAGCCAATGGTAATGGAGGGGCGGGTGCTACTGCCTATCTCAGCCAGTGGTAGTTGAGGGGCGGGCCCCTCTGCCAATCTCAGCCAATGGCAGTACAGGGTCGGGTCCCACTGCCAAACTCACCCGATGGGAGTTGAGGGGTGGGACCCACTCTCCACCTCAACCAATGCTTGTTGAGGGTTTGGACCCACAAACCGGTCCTTGGGTTTAGGCTCTTACCACTGAACATAATTGGCCAGAGCTGTTCATTGCATTTTAAAAAATCATTTATTTTTTTTTTATTTTTTTTTACATTGGAGTAATTCTAGATTCTACCCCCCCCCCATCCACCCCCAAATTGCATAGTTTGTACAGGGTTCCTTTCGCACTGGTCTAGAGAGCTGTTTTCTTCGGTTGTTGACAGCGCCCATAACCTCAGTGCCCACACAGCTAAGAAATGAGTGCTGTTGCCGTGCTTGTACCGGATTGTAGACTTGTGTTTTCCTAGTCTTTCACTAACAGCCTTCTTCTGTTGCAGGTTCTATGCAGAACCCCGCACTGCTTTTAGCCCCATCTGTGTATTGTGTCCCAGGCGTCCTTGTGTTTAATGGCCTTGACGGGCTTGGAGGGTGCAGAGGGCCTACAGCATTTGGACAGGTTCGAGACCGGGACTAACGAGAGGACCCGGTGTTCTCTTGGCCAGGTGCATGTCCCAGCTTGGAAGGCAGAGCCTCCCAGCACAATTATATCCAACAGCTAGAGTTGTTAGCTTGAACCTGTGGTCTGAACAGGTGGCCCCATTTGCCTCAGATATATAGGCTGCAAGTAACCCAGGTCTGTTCTGGTGCATGTAATGGTGTAGGATGGGAACCCTTGGGAATGCTGTAAACATCTTGACCAAGTCCTTACTTTGCCTCGAGGCATCTGCTACAAAATAAAGCCTCGACTTGTGGGCTCGGGTGCCGTCTCTTGGGAAGCAGCATCCCACCGAGACCCAGCTTTCAATCTCTTGTCTGTCTTTTCCAAGCTTTTTAGCCGCCCCCTCTCGGGGCCACCCTGGCCGTATGTGGCTGCCCGTGATGGTCCTGTGTTTGGAAGGATTCTCTGATGTATTCCTCATAATAGACTGGGGTTTAGGGAAGAGCACCACATGGGTGGAGCATGCTCATTGCACAGAGTCAGGGCAAGTGATACCAACACGATTTAGGCGTGGGTCCCTGATGACGATGGCCTTGGTCACCATGATCCTGGGGTGTCCGCCAGGGTCTTCAGTGTACAACAGCTATGATTTCCATCCCACTGTCTGAGCACTGGGAGAGAGACCAATAGTGCCAATTGGTAATGGGAGGCAGGCGGGGGAGGCGAGGAAAGTGCTTAGGGATGACACAACTGCCTCGGGTCCTTGAGGGTAGATTTGACATGAGCAGTGAGTAGGAGGCTGGACCAGTAAGAAAGGACTGGGCCTAAAGGTGGGGGTTGTTCAGAGAGATCTTTATTGGTGTAACTAATTTGTGTCCTGCCTGGTGGTCCTACATGCAACCGCACCCAATCGTTGTTTAGGGTTGGGACACACTTGAACGTCAGCAATGGTAGTGAGGGGCGGGGGGTCCCAGTGCCAACATCAGCCAAATGGTAGCTCAGAGGTGGGTCCAGGGCAAGCTCACCCAATGGCAGCTGAGGGGTTGGTTGCC